>NW_022992250.1:1313651-1934883 GCF_902827175.1 Gymnodraco acuticeps
TCACCCCGGTTACACGTTTCATTTGCCCTGTACGATGGGCGCTGTAAGTGATGAAAATGGGGGATGTTGGCTTATCTGGCGCTCGCAGCTCACAGCCAAAGCGAGTGAGCGTGGGAGCGAGGGAGGGTGCACCGGTTCCGGCGCTGTTGTTATTAGAATCTGGTGCTAGCTGCTCTAACGGATATAAGAAGAAGATGTTTCTACAATAATGTGGAGGTAGAGTCCTCTCCAGTCAGACTGAGAGGCTGATGACAACAGCTCAGTGAGGTAAAGGACTCTGAGTGTTTAGATAGTTCACTTTAGTCTAAGTTATCTCAGTGGGTCTCAAACGTTTTGATCACAATTTATGTAAACACATATTTCCAAGGCACTCCTTTATAATTATTGGGATAAACAGGTTTGAAATCATTCCAATGTATACTATAGGACAGTAAACCAAAAATATCCTTTAAAACTGGAGAGATAAAAAAAAATGCATAAATAAATAAATGTTAAGGTAAAATAAGATATGAATGAACAACAATAAAATAAGTTACATTAATTTGTTATTGGCTATGGTAGGTTATTGGTTATGTTCACATGCTTATTTGATTACATCCACTTGTCTAAGATGACAACAGAGACTTTCGACCCAAAACCAGCTGTTGACTTGTGGATGCAAGCATGCTAATCCCAGACTCAACCAGAGAGAAGGTAGTAGGCCTACATCATCAGCTACCATGTCTGACAGTCAGGAGGGTAGTGATGACAGCTTGTAGGATTACTGGTCGTGCTAATGTTGTCTTGTGTTCACCTCTGCATTCTGTGTTCAGCGCCGTGTGTCTGGCAAATAAAATCAAGACCCCCTCAAAAGTTACGGTTTATTTCATTTTAAGGATGAGCACCAAGCAACATCTCCAGGTGCTCCTTTGAGAACCAGGACAAAAAAGTTATGTGCACCCCTGCCTATATACACTACCCCTCCGTTTGTGCAGTCGCACGGAGGGTCCGCCACAGTGCTGTTCAAAACCAACGAGTGTGGAGGGGGAGTGGGTTATCAAGCCCTCAAACAGCGAGGGTGTTTCTCAATGTCGAGGAAGGCTCCTCCAGAGCCACTATTTCAAGGATGCTACATCATCGAATCCCACCGAAGGACTGTTCCAATGTCCAGGATCCTTGGAATTCTACCGAGGCCGGCATCCTTCGTTGCAGGAAATTTCGAGGCACTACCTGACCGTACTCAACGCTGTGTGTGTCCGTCAGAAAACACGCTGTTTACAAGTAGTTCCAGCAAACATCCACTGATAAATTGCGATGTTAACGACCTCATGATAACCTCATATTTTTTTAACTTAGGATCAAACCTGTGTTTAGTCTAAAAAAAGCTAAATGTGTGCATGAAACTAAGAAGCTTATAAAAATCAGGTTTAAAACTAAAAGAGCTTTACAAAAAAGTAACACAATTAAAGAATTTGTTGTCTCAGAGATGCTGATTTGAAACCGTTGTTACATACAGTTACGGCATTTCCTGTTTCTGCCGGAGAGAGGGGAGTTTGTCCCAAAGCTTGCCGCTGTATTTACTCCCTCCATCTGACAGGAGGGAGCCTCGTTGAGCTGCGAGTGTCACTCCACGGAGTTTACTCCGTCACAGAGGGGTAGTGTGTAGGGGTAGGGTGTAGGGCGTGGTTTGGGATTGGGCCGAAGTGTTGCAAAAGAGTAATGTTTTCTAACCCCCATCTAGTGGCCATTAAGGGAAATGTCACTGCTCTTCTACCTGAAACAATGGTGAGTGACTACCAAACGCCATTTTTAAAATTTCACAGATTATTTTAAGGTTGCTGCAACCTCCTGAAATGGGACAATTTACTGTACTGTAAATCATGACTTGTTTAAAGTTGTCTTGTTTATTTGTGGATCATAATTACACTGCAGGGGATGATGAGTGAATTTATTCATACAGTTTTTCTCTTTCTATGCGTTTCTCTCTCCCCCGCAGTCTTTCTCTTGTCCCTGGCAATTATTTTGACTCCTTTGAAAGTGTTATGATGAAACGGTTCTTCGGCACGATGGAGGAGTGACGACTTGACAGGGAATGCTTAAAGGCACACAATACTCTCCTATGTATAAAGGTGCCATGTGTGTGTGTGTGTGTGTGTGTGTGTGTGTGTGTGTGTGTGTGTGTGTGTGTGTGTGTGTGTGTGTGTGTGTGTGTGTGTGTGTGTGGTGTGTGTGTGTGTGTGTGTGTGTGTGTGTGTGTGTGTGTGTGTGTGTGTGTGTGTGTGTGTGTGTGTTTGTATACGAGGGTAGTTACAAGATTGTGTAACCTGATTAATGTTCCCTGCGGTTGCTAAAGTATGCATCATGTTTAAAACACTCCATATTTCAGCAGGGAGTTTTGTGATTGTCTGTAAGGTGGGTTGGCCTATCCAGCTATCAAACCTCCAGCAAGTTCATAACTGTTTTCTTGATTAAGTCTGTGTTCCTGCAGCTTTTCTGCTCCGGCTTTTCTTTCTGTTTGGTGAAAGGTTTCTTTCAGTCCAAACAGCCTGTGGCCCGCAATAACAATCACATGCAATGTCAAGCTAAGTTTTTAGTAATGCCACTGTGTATCACTTTAACAGTGTAAACAAAAGCTTACACTTGAAAAACTGTGCAAAAATGGCCAAACCAGAACCAACTTAATCAATGTGTTGACATTTGGCCAGTTCAACATCTGCCAGTAACTCTGTTTTTAAAGGTGCTTTTGTATAAAGGCCATGTTGTAGTCATGCATTGCAGCCAAGCTATTGTATGTGTTGTTTAAATGATACATCTCACCCTAAAGACAACTTATTAATCTTAGCTAATACATATAAACAATATA
This sequence comes from Gymnodraco acuticeps, assembly GCF_902827175.1. Lineage (NCBI taxonomy): Eukaryota > Metazoa > Chordata > Actinopteri > Perciformes > Bathydraconidae > Gymnodraco > Gymnodraco acuticeps. Next base: position 1,316,494 of record NW_022992250.1, read on the forward strand.
AATGTTCAGCGCCAACATTATTATACATTCTTGTAATGTACTCTGTTCCACCTGTATACCATGTTCCTTCATTCCCTGCCAGTCTAATCCTTTTGAACTCTTCCTTCCCACTGAAACAGATACTTTGTTTTACCCCCAACATGTATACTTCCTGCAGTGGCGCTCTATCTGCTCATAGCCATGGAGTTGTCCATGGCAGGTCCCCCGTGTTGTTTGTTCCCAGAAGATAGAATTACCCAGACAGCCATGGAGCGCGCCAAATGGGGGAAGAGGAGAACCGTAAACTGTTTACACCAACACCATGCTGCCGAAGCATCACGACCACAATAACTTAATCTCGTGTAACAACCACAGCGGAAATTAAGCTTCCAGAAAGTTTAAATCTAACAGAGGATTTTTTTTTTAATAGAAGGGCGGAAAATACATAATCTGCATGGTTCTTTTTTACGGACTTTATTTTAAGTATGCAAAGGTAAAGTGAATATCTTCCCCAAAAAAAAGTATAGATAGGGTTGCTCAGAAGGTGCACAGGGTTGGGCATGCTGGGTAAATGCATGGTGTGTCTTTGTGTGTCTCTGTATCTCTTTCATTCAGCGGAGGTATAGACTCCTGTTCCCGAATTAGCATTTATATTCCTACATCCTACAAACCCAAATTCGAGTCACTGACCGTTGCCTTCTTGAGGGCAACATGCTTTGGGACCATGGATGATCTAATCACTGCAGGGTAATGCTACAGCCTTTGTTCACTGGTCTTCTTTGCTTGTCCTTCTCCCTAAAGTCTTCCTCTTTGTGTTGAAATACCCTCGTCCCCAAAACACCTTTTCCTTAACTTTTTCCTAGCTCCCGTTTCTGCTTCAATGCACCATCCTTTGATTTCAAACGACCTCATTGTATATTACATCTCCTTTTACCTTCCTTTCCCTCATTTCCTACTTCTCTTTACTCTCCATCCACCTCCCCTTTTTATATATATTCACCCCTACAGCAAGAGCTCTTCTACTTCTCATCTCCATCATCAATGCTTTCACCTCCTTCATCACTTCCTCTACCTCTTTTGCCTTCAGCTTGCTAAACAGTTCTTGCACAAAACAGATGAAAACACTTCACCCAAATGTCCTTTCCCACCCATGATTTCTGCTTGCCTTTTACCAAACTCCAGGACATCCGAAGGCAGCCATTTATCACGGCTGCAGAGTGAAACCACGTGATCCTAAAGTATTGAGGCGGTCATAAATCTGGAGAGCGTGGGGGGCATGTTTCAGTCTATGCAGGAAAGGGTCAGGAAACATTCAGCACCATGTTCAACGTGACAGGACTGCAGATGGCAAACAGAGTTTGGCTCTAATCCAGAGCTAATTAGTGTTTTTTACCAAAGCATCTGCTGCTCTGCATTCAAGATAAAGGATGTGTTAGAAAGCTTTCCATACCTTGGCAAATAGTTTATATTGTTTCTGTTTTGTCTTTATTTGTATTAGTTGAACCTCAAAGGTATTTTGGAGCAGTAGTAAAGCAGTGGAGCAAGGTTTTATATTAAAAGTTATATTGCAGATCAACATTTTGTGGTAGCAATGCGCAAAAAAGCATCAATAAAAAGGCAGTGATGAAGACTATTGGTCGATGTAAATGATGTACAATGTCAAAACTGGATTTAAACTCTTCCAGCACCTTTTATCAATCACTTTAGCCTTTCTCCTCTTGCATGCCTTAACCAACACATGGAACTGCTGTTTGCACAGAACCTGCAGGTTATATCATATCACAAAATCAGTGTTAACAGGAATACAATGCGGGACAGAACTACAACATAATCTACCAATAAATATATATTTCATAATATAATTTGACTGAATCATCTGTCGTTTGACAAATTAGATCCATAATTAAGTCATTCATAACTACAATTTGAAATGCATATCCTGGTTGTGACGTGTAAATACACAAACTGTGGTCGATTATTAACTAAGCTAACTTTGAGCATCAGGGCAGTGGAGATATCATAATCCATCGGGTGAGTTGATGGATTAAAATCAATTATGCCAATGTGTCCTTCAGTGGGAATTCTGGGGGCCTTTAAGTTTCAGACCTTCTGTTCTTTAGGAGACTGCGACATCTGACATAGACAGTTAGACAAATGAATGAATGGAAAAATAGTTGCTAATCACCAAATAATGAACCGGCTCATGCTTGCTTTGTAATCCATGTCATGCTGTGCCTTTACCAAATGTAAAATGTTCTCTGTAAATTATGAAGACTGACACGGACAACAAGTATTGTGTGCTGCTGTTTAAAAGGGAAACTCCTTGGATTTTGTTTGGCGGTCATCGTAAAACCGCTTTAATCCCCCCCAAAGAAGAGCAAAACAACAATGGGTATAATGATTATCTTATAGTTTCCTAAAAGTGTCAGAATCTGAATATTTTATTCTCAACTATTATTAGTCCTGAATGTCTTAATGTGTGTAATTGTGTGGGTAGATGGGAAGGTGATATTTCTGTGTGTCCTCTTCATAACTTTTCTTAGTTAACTTCTCCATCCTGAGTACTTAAGCAGAAGTGAGAGCTCTCACATTACTGCGAGAGATCCAGAGTGAGAGTCAGCAGCTGAATGCCAACCGCTGGATTAAAAATGATAATCATGTTAGAGCTTGGACCAGCGTCTGAAGTGAGTGCTGATGATCTTTAAACCATGTGGTTAATGAGGATAATGGTTTCCCCGCTGTGTCTCTCTAACGCACAAAAGTGAAGCCTCGTACAGTTTGTTCCCTTTCAGATGAGGATGTTCCAACAACTAAAGCTAACAGATATATATTGGGTTGAATTTCTTTCTTCTTTTTGTGTTTTTTGAAATGTTTTAATTTATATGGATTATACTGTCTTGATCTCTTGATAATTAGATTTGATATTCATAATTGCATTAACATTATTTTAAATCCAATAAAGAGCATGAAGTTAAGAGGCTGAATGTATATACATTTCTAATGTTCAACTCTTGTCCTTAGTTTTGCTTTATTTGTATGTAGTGTAATTCAAATCAACAGCTTTCAGTCTAGGACAATTGGTAACCAATAATATATTATTTGTTTGGACATGAAGGCCCTGTGGTGAGTGATTTTGTACCATTTGGGTTGATTTTGACATGTGGTTCATTTATACAAAAGAAGTGTCATGTGGGCATTTTATTTGACCTTTGTTCTATTGACTTACGCTTGAGGATCCATAACTCTTTCCATCCCAGACACAGTATTAGTTTTCTTTCTTGTATTTACATTTTCTCCCTCTCCACACCTGCACACATTGCGAATAATCATATCTGAGGGAGTTTGTGCATTTGTATGCATCTGCTCTCTCACTAAGCTGTCTTACTACACACTTGGCTCATTTCTCAGTGAGGCTGCCAGATATTGTTGGTGTTTGTGCTATCCTTAGCTGTGCACACAGTGAGCAGTGAGGGGCCTTTAGATGATGAGTTTGCAGAAGAAATTAGCCAATCAGCAGACAGATACTGCGCAGTGTCACTCATTATTGGCAGCTGGAAGTATGGAAGAGGAAAAGCTTTGTCTCTCACTAGGATTACCAATTGAGTGTGTGACTGGAATTTAAAAAGAATGCTTTTCTAGCACAAGATAATTTTTCAGGCAACATACCTGTTATACAATTTGCACATATGGAATTTGTATTGTACACACATTATTTATACAAATACCTATAATAAAGCCACCAACATTGTTGATACTGGTATTGTTTGTATGCTTTTAATGATATAAATACAATTCATATTCAGATATGGTGCATTAAGGCAGTTATTTCAAACCTGGGTCACAGACTAAATCCAAGGGAATGCAGAATGATTGACATTGAACCAGAAAGAAATATTTTTCCTCCAAAAATATTTATCATTTGAAACTGTCCTCTGCTGTTTTTCTTGTAAAGGCCTTTATACTTCCAAACTATGCTACCCTTTAGAAAATGACTATTGCTTTGTTGTAATGGGTGAGAGTTTTTAACAACTGGTTAAAGCTGGAATTTAGAAATGTGTCTGTAAAAACAGCTGGAAACAACGCTGTGAGAGTGAACCAATAATTGTACGTTTGTGGGAAATGTGTCATAATCTTTTGGTCCAAAACTATTTGGGATTCCCTGGATTAGCACAACATTTGAACCGATTATTAATGCACTTGTTCATTCAGACCCCTAAAAGCTCATTGTGAGTACTTGAGTACTGTCAAGTAAATACAGACACACAAGACACACAAGCAGACTTATAATAAGCATCACGCTGCTGTCATAACAGCAGTCAAGAACTGAATAATGGATGGGAGCAAATAGAGACAATTAGTTAACAGCTTGTCAATTCAATTAGCCTACTGTTTTAATGACTTAATAACAGTAATCACACCCTCTCTCTTTTCACTCCTTCTCATTTTCCCTCCCATGCCTCTCCTCCCTTTTTCTATTTGAAGAAGATGACAGGAGTAAGGAGGACAGAGGAAGAATTAAGCAGAGCCCCCGAGAAGCTTTAAATGAAAGGGGAGGAGGCAGGGAGAGGAGTGAAGAGGTACAGAAAGTGAGGGAGGGGAAGAAGGAAAGGAAAGGGATAGGGGGAAATAGAAGAGGGATGAAGGACTTTAAGGGAACAAATAGGAAGATAAAGGACATTAGAAGGGGGAAACACTTAGCACAGGAACGAAGGAGATAGAAAGTTAGCAAAAGGGATAATTTAGAAAGAAGAAGGGTGGAGAGAGGAATAAATGAGGGATGGCTTTTGTAAGGAGAAGTAATTAAAGTAAGGATGACAAAGGAGAAGATAGATGGTTGATTGAATGAATGAGAAAGAAGAATGGAAAACAAATTGAAATAAAGGATAACATGAACTGCTTGATTTAAAAAGATTTAATGGGAAAAGAGAGTATTCAGAAATGAACGCCAATAAGGATGGACAGAAAAAGGATCAGGAAAGGAACCAGAGTAAGACCTTGGTTGTATAAGGATAAAGAAAGAAAGAAAGAAAGAAAGAAAGAAAGAAAGAAAGAAAGAAAGAAAGAAAGAAAGAAAGGGATAAATGAAGAACAAGAGAGACAAATGAAGAAAATGTGTTTGGCATGAAGCAGCTGTTAGTGAGCAGTCTGACGGTGAGAGGAGGCCGGGAGGAAGACTGTCAACACCCCACTAGCTCTGCCAGGGAAAGCCCCTAAAGGGACACAACTTACTCTCCTTTTTCTGTCCCAAACACACACAGTAACATGCACAGTATGATATTATTTTTTAAACACCTGAAGGCATTCAGCTGTGTCGTGAGCACATGGATAGCGTTTTCTACCTTTCAGGGTAAACAACTATTTCTACTGGGTATTTGTCTCAAGTTGACGTGATTCTTGTTGCATGTTGGTATTTTACAGCTGTAGCTTTAATGGAATATGCATCTGTGTCCTGATGGACAATAAACATGACACTTTTTTGTTGGCGCTTAATAAAATATTGACATTTATGCTAACAGGTCAGTTGACACGACAGCAATGGGCGCTAACATTTTCAAAAGGTGTTCCAAACATTTTTTATCAGAAAGAGAGCCTAGGAAAGGGTGGATTGATCAAACACAGGATATCACCACAGGTGACCGCTGATTATGACCAGTGCTGAAGGAAATGTTAAAACGTTGAAAATAAATATAATAAACAAATATCTAATCCTCATGTTGATGTTGCATACTGGGTCTCTCAATCCTTGTTTTTTCTGTATATACCTCATAATTGTAACATTTCTTTAATAATCTAAAATGTGTTGGGATGTCAAGTTTGCATGTTGAGGCATATTCAAAGCCAAGGTAGGGACATGATCATGGCAGCTTCACGGAAACAGATTATATTTGTAATTGTCGCTCCCCAAGACTCTTACCAGTGTATAATTGTGATGTCAAATCGCAAAAAATCCGACCCGTATCATGATTTGGACCACAAAAAAGTGGATTCAATATTATTTGTGTTCACAGTGTGAACGTAGCCTGAATGTCATTTCTAGGTTGCCACATGGAGATAAACATATTCACACACGGCTAAAACCAAGGAGGCATTCACAGCCACATCAAACACACACACACACACACACACGCACACACACACACACACAGCATACATACTGCTACAGCTGCCATCCCATGCTTCTCTACCCCTGCAGCCCCAGCAGGGTTTGACAACAGCAGACTGAACACAGGAACATGCAGTCGCCCGGTGTTTCAAATACCGCAGAGGGCTCAACACACATCACAAACAGCCTTTGCTTCTATGTTGTTTCTACATCTTCCTTCCAGCTGTTTCTCCCTCTCATTTTTCTCCAGTTACATCTTTATACCTGCTTGACAGTCAGTCCGGAACCTCTTCCATCTCCTTGTTCTTCTCTTGTTCTGCTCCTCTCTGTCTCCTCACATTATTATGTTTATTGACTTAACTACCTCATCTACCACCCTCTTTTACAATTCCCTTTGTTTAACTCCACATCTACATTGGCGTGTAAGTGGTGATACAGAAGGCAGAAAGTTATGCTTGTTATCTAAGGGTTGCCAGCCAATGTGGGCTATATAATTGCTTTTTCTTTTGCTCCACTTCAATATTCCATCTTATATAACTATATACTGTATTACTTCTTCATCTTTAGTTGCTAAAACTTTAACATTTGCATTGCTTTACCTAATAAACTTGGGCATAAAACTTGACTTCTTCAAATCATTATTAAAACTTCAGAATATGTTGAAGTTGCAGCGTTTGTCCTGAATGTTCCTGTAGGTCAATTTGCTTCACAACCACAAACAAGACGCAAATGAGCTGACTAATGTCCTGCCATAATCATTGTAACATATTACCAGTTATTCTAATGAGGCCATTAATTGAGCTATGCATAAATAAGCAAAGATTCTATGGCAGTGTGTGTCTTGACATGGCATGCATGGATACACGATTTCCATATATTAAAGTATTCTTATTTTTGCTTCATTTGATGTGCAAATTTATGTAGCAACTTAGCTCTAAGGTCTAATCAGCTGTATGTATGTTTTAGCAGGTGTTCCTGGCTTGTTTAGAGGGTGTTACACAGGAAGACAGAAGCATGATGCTGTGATGACAACACTTCCTGCAACACTGTTGTGGGGTTTAAACTCACATATGAATAAATGCAGCAACAACATCAATTACTAACAAGAACATGGAAACCTGCAGCTAGGTGGTGGGAGCTGGAAATTAAAACTTCTCTGCATGGTCGAAATTACATGTTGTTTTTACTGGGCAGTTCCTCAAATTTGATGCTACAGAATTTGAAGAAGACAGAATAAGTTACATATAAAAAGGAATTAACGTTTATTGCAAGTCATTATTGCAGTCTTTACTAACCCTGCTTTTGGTGCTGCCAGGTGAAAGACATATTCAAACACAATGGGAAAGGATTCTATTATCTATTTTTAGCAGGTCCTCCCATGTTTTAAACACACACGTTTTATGGAAATAAAGGGTATGTTATTTATCTTCAAATACTTTGTACCCAACTTCCGATGAATGTATGCAATGGGTCAATGCTGAATTGGTTAAAGCGCTTTGAGGTGTCGCACTGCACTTGATAAATGCAGTCTATTTACCATTTACCACTTATCATCTCAGCTGATGTTGGGTAAAGGTTGGATACATCAAAGACAGGTCACCAGGATATCACAGGGCTAACACTTACACCCCTTTCCCACCTAAATTAGCATCTATATGGGATTTATTTTAGTCATGGACAAACTGCTTAAAACGGAAAATAGATCCCTTCCCGTTGCAAGTAGAATGTGTCTACCAGGATTTGTAAAAAGTGGTTACTCATTTTTATTTGATACTTATACTGTCTTTTTTCAAATTCTCAAATTCAGACTACGTAATTATTGGAACGTGAAGACGTCTTGATGAATTTCACTCTGTTGTGCTAGGCCATTATCATTGGAGGACAACCATTAAAGTTCCCATCCACCTTCTGTAATTGAAAGTCAACAATGAACTTAACCTGAGTGCAGTAGAAAGCCAGAGAACCCTTGCTAACATAGGGAAAACATGAAGAGGATGGCCTCAAGTGTAAACCACTGCACCACCATGCAGTTATATTTAACTGTGTAATATGTTGTTATTTGTTTAAACAACGGAGAGCTGTTCAGAGCTGGAGTTGGACTGCAGCCTGTTTAATCAGTCATTACTTTAATAAGTCTGTCTGAGCAGCATCAACACTTAATCATCGCCTTTCTGATAAATCCCAGCACTGAACTGCTCCCACTGAGGTCACCTTCACATATTGCACCTTTAAGGCGGAACAGGCCCTAATTACTTTCACAATTGTGCGAGCAAAATTTGAAAAAAGCCACGCATTTGCCCTGCGTTTTCATCTAGGCAAATCTTTCCCTCAATGCTTCACACACACTCACAAATTACAATTAAGACTCCAGCGTAGGTGGTAATAAAGTTCCTCGTGTTTTTTTTATTTGAAAGTTTTCTTGAGTTAATTAGCTCGTATAATGGTCTCTAATTAGCTTTCTTGATCATTCAGCTCTCCATCTTGTTCTTATTAACAAACAACTTTGGACTTTGTTTTAAATGTTGTTTTTCTTTAGGATGCTTTGATCAGCGGTACTGTAGGTTCACAGAGTGAAAACAAAGCCACCTGAGTCCTTACCATCACCCACTCCAAATGCCAGATATAAACAGCCTCATGGTAGAGACAAATATAAATTCAATCACCACACCCACGTACATTGTTTTTCACTGGCTCTGTTGTTGAAAAGCAAATCTATGGCTCTCTGAGTAAACTAAATCATGAACAGTCTGTCACTAAATCTGTTTTATAAGCTACGCAAACTTGCCAAAAATAGGTGACTCATTTGAAATGCTAATGTTTGTTTTAGTTTTTCTCTTTCATGGTTTTTCTGAGGGAGCATAAGTACAAAGATCAAATGTAAAGAAAGATCACGATGCACCACATCTGAGTGCTTGAAATGAGAGAAACAGAGAAACAACGTGCCATACTCTACTGCTAAATTGCAGTTTTTCCTTGACCACCAGCATTGAGTTTCAAGGAGGTACAATTTGTGTTTCCCCCGGCATTGAAATTTTCCTCACAATTACAAGAATAAGCTGACAGTGTAAAAGCATGCATTGCATGTGAGCCCTTCAGTCCCTGAGGCTGGAACACATGGGGGCTCTAATATGCAATAACACATTAATGCCCCGATTTTAAGCCACTGTCTGAACGCATTTACAGGCTGCCATTTAGCCGGATGCCTCTAATATATCTGTCCTTATGAAGCTAATTCCTGTCTGTGGCCTGCCCCAGGTGACACAGCTCAGAAAATGTCCCTCCTGCTGTTTATTTTTTCTTATTAGCATCTGTTGGTCACGAGTGTGGGATGCCAGCACAACAGCTGCCATGTTAAAGTGGAAACCAGAAGTAGTCAAAATCTCAGGGGGAGTTGCGTGCCCTCTACCTGACACCAGCTCCTCTGCGTGAGAGTGGCTTTTTACAGGTATCTAGCATCCACAGCTGGCACCATAATGGAGGTCATCTGAAGCAGTGAAGTTCACTAATAGCTAAATACAAGGAGACGTCTCAAAAGCACATCAAGGGTAGAAGGGAAGGTATGAAGAACAAACAAACAAAGAACTCTTATTTGTATAGCCTTTTCAGCTTCCAAAGTTCAAAACTGAAAGTCGAAGATTGAACTACGCTTACAGTATGTTACCATGTGTAGAAAGGGAAAAGGTCTAATGAGTTACAGTGGAATCACCTGCAAGGTTTTAACATGGGTCCAGGTGGTTTTGACTTCTTCGGTCACAAATAACTTGCAGATTAACAAATGAATGCAAGTAAAATAAATGTAGTGGATTTACACCTTAATGAGGTAAATGTGAATGGGATTTTATTTAATGATGCCCATGAATAAATCAGCAGAAACACCTCAATTGTTTTTCTACAATCAAACATCTGATTGAGAAAATGTTCTGAAGATAACTAGTTATGGTAATTGTTTGTTGTCAAGACCAACAACCTGATTTAAACACATGTTTAGTCCGAGCAGCAGACATTTAACTTTTCTAGAGCAAATGAATTAATTGTTCACTTTAAGTATTATTAAAATGAGGATACCTCTCAGATGTGAGCTGATGACGAGTGAATGCATACTGCAAGCAGGCAGTAATATGCTTTGTGGATTAAATTTGAAAGCTGGACAGAATAATAATGGTGATGTTAGAGCTGTGCTACACTAAGGGTCAGGGAGTAGGTAATTACATGGAGGGGGAATAATCTCTGTCATTGGAAAACCTCAGTTAGGTCCTTTAAAAAATAGATAGTTGCTTGTTTAAAACTGCACCATAAAAGAAATAAGATCAGAATGTAAGATTAGTGACCAATGATAATTCAAAATTACAGTCTGTTTAATGCCCGTCTGTGACCGGGAGCAGATTACAGAAACATTCACTTCTTTCCAGAGGCAATTTATCTTACAGCACGAGTTAAGAAACATTGGGATTAAGGCTGCACATACAATCAGTGCAAGCGGGGATGGTGCAGAAGTGAATTGCCTCGACTCAATTCTGATACATATTCTTATATGTTGTAATTAAAGACGCGAAGATAGATGGGATATTTGGAGCTAGACCTAATGTGCACCGCAGCAGTACAGGAAAATACAGTTTTTGCAACATCCCAGGGTACTGGTGAATGTTGCAATGCAGCGGTGGGTTTGGTGTTTGTGTGTGTTAGTTTTTTATCAGTTGCAGCAGGTCACACAATGACTCCTCAGGTTTTATTCGCTTCGACCCCCAGTGTCCACATTTCCCTCAGACCTCAGGAGTGCTATTCTGTGGCGAACAAACCACACTGAGGATCCACAGAGAATCAGATAATAGTTTATTTTAGGAAAAATAATAATAATAAGGAGCGTGAAGTAAGTTTACTGCAGCCTCCACCCATGATTTCACAGAGGTCTTAAATTTGATTTTGAAGGTCTAAGGAAGTCAAAAATGCAATACTGTAGTTGGTTAACACCGTGCATATAGCGTTGGTTTACCTACATATATTCCTTAGTTTTATCAAAATGTCATTAATATAGTAAGGTAACAGTAATGAATGTATCTATCTACTAAATGTTCAGTAACGCCATATTATCCAGGAAACATTTACCTACAAAATAGGATTATATAAACAGAACTTCTATTTCTGTTTCAAAAGGATTGGTCATGCTTACAGTAGTTTAAATCCTTGTTTCTTTTGAAGTGCCGGATAAAAAGGGTATTTGATCCCGGTAATTAATTATTTTTCTTTCCCTCAACATCACACAGAAGCAACATAATTCAAGAGCTTTACCATCCTGCTATTGTCTCACCTGAATTGAATGCAGTCATTAATGTTATTAGTTACACCTGTGTTTGACACATGAAAGTAACCACTGTGGGTGAAAGTCTAATTAAAGGACCTGCACAGTTACACAGGTGTTTTCACTTACTCTTACTGATTAGAAGCTGAGAGGTCAAGAAGAGAACGCTGCTTGCAATATTTCGGCTTTTGTCTTACTGCTGCCTTGCACATGGTCAAAACGTGTCTTCATTAATACAATGGAGTGGTAAGAACAAAGCTGTAATTGTAAAGTGAATGCAGTCATTAATGTGATTAGTTACACCTGTGTTTGTCAGGTTGAAATGATTACTGTGGAATGTAAGGTCTAATTAAAGGGCCGGCACAATTGCACAGGTGTTTTGACTTGTTCAGGCTGAATATAGCTCTGCTCATTAGCATAGCACTTATAATAGCCTGGTTGTGGACATTTGAAATATGTTGTGAGACAAAATGTAATTTCCTTAAAAAAGACAAAGTACGCAAAATGCTTTGGATTTATAACCAAACACCTGCAGCACAAATAACATTTCCGTGACCAGGTCCCAACAAACCAAATGTGGGACAAGGAGTATGTTTGTGTGGGACAAAAAAATCTCTATTTCTATTCTGTTTCATTTGGTTTATTCAACAGCATCCAATAGACAATAACAGAAAGTGAAGTCAAAATGCAATAACAATTTCGTATCTCTTAATAAAGAAAAGTAAACCAAGGCAGCAGGCATTATTCACTTCAAGTGTTTAGAAATGTATCTTCCTAATTCAACTAGTGTATTACCTGTAAAAGTAGGCACAACATAAATGAATAGATAAAATAAAACCATAAGTACAAATCAAAACTGGCCAGGAGGCAACAAAAACATAATAATACGTAAAATAAAATAGCTTTCAGTTTTGTCCATCACAGGGTGGGCCCCCACCTTATGACAAAGTGTTCATTTAATATATCTGGCTAGCAGCTATAGCTACTTGCTAACAGTTTAGCTTACCCCCGCGATTTAAAGTAACGTCAACGTAGCTGTAATGTATGCTTTGCTTACATGTTCGCATAACTTGGACGTTTACTGACATTTACATACCTTGTTTACCTGGCTCAAGTGGTGACTCTGGGGTTGTTGTGTGAGCCACCACTTGAGAATTGTTGTCTTTTTTAAGAAAATGTTTTCTTATGTCCGACTGACAGTTTAAACATTGTCACAGCTCACAGGATAGGTACCTGTCAGCCAATAAGACAGATGTTTATTTCCATTCAACTCTCTGGTTGGTCTGGTGTCTTCCCTCTCTTACATTCACTGAACACGGGAAATTACATTCCTGCCGTCCTCTCTAGTGTCATGATGAGGTTCAGGTAAAGCACGGTTAATGTATTATATGATTGACTCAATCATATAATATATGACTTTGAGAGTAGGCACTCTAGGCATATTAACAAAATTAATTAAACATACACTGGTTATTTCTGCTGCTGTTACCTTGTCTGAGTGGCCATCATTTTTTGATTTGAGTAGGAATGTCTCCATAGAGTGGGATGTCTCTTTTTGAGCGACACGTTTCTTGTGAGAATCGCATTCTCGGTGTCTTTTGTCGTCGTATTCACGGCCATGTGAAATTGAAAAATTACTCTTGCAAAGATTGCAAAAATCTCTCTGAGAGTCGCCCTGCACTGGCTTCACCCACGGGTAAGTGTCTTCCCAGTCGTTGTTGTATGTGCATCTTCTTTTCTTCTTAGCTGTAGTTTCAGTTTCCTCCATTTTCCATAACCTGCTGCGTGGCCTGTGTTATTGACTGACTTTCGTTGTTGTTGTTTGGCGGGGCCGCAGGGGGGGGTGTGTGTGACTGAGTTACTCTCATTGGTTAACACTTGACCAGCACCCGCCGTGTGTTACAGTTTGATTGACAGCAAACACACCCCCGTGATGATAGCCTTCCCTGCTTTCTCAAAAGCCATTGGATAAATCTGATTTTAAGAAAAGCGTTTTAGCCAATCAAAATGAAATATGCGGGACATCGTCTCAATTTGCGGGACGCACCAAAAGTCGTGAAAATGCTGTGCAGTCCCGCGCAAAGCGGGACATCTGGTCACCCTACTCAGGACTAGTTTTTTATTATTAGCATGTTAGCATGCTAACACACTTAACTGAAATGGCCCAGGTAAGACAATCAAATATAACTATAATTATATATTATATATAATACAACAAAAGTAACAGCGAGCTGAGTAAGGTCTGATCGGCCAAATTATTGAAAATACCTGTGAAAAAGGTCAAACAAAATGAATATAATGTCATTTAAGGTGATTTGTCTATTAGCGAAGATGGCCAGAACTTTCACTCAGAGAAGCAATGGCCAGAAATAAAAACCAGGCAGCACACAAAGGTTCATTACACACTATGTTTTTTCCGATAGTCGTCTAACCACTGCTTTGGGTGATTATAGATTTATCTATCCCTGCTTCCTCTTCACCTCTTCACAGACTCTTGCTAAATGTTTCCCTTTGGGGGTGAATAGAGGGAGCTTGATGAATTGTTCTCATGTGCCGGAGGCTTTTACTGATCTCTGTGAACATAAGGCCACTGAGTCATTGGAGCATTTCCAATGGTTTTCCCATTATGTTTATGTCAATATTGTTGTTTATTATGTATATGTATTTGTTACAGCCTCTTCTAAACTTGGTAGTTTTAAAGGGGACCTATCATGCAAAATGCACTTTTTGATGTCTTTTATACATAAATATGTGTCCCCGGTGCGTCGGGGAACTCACGCAGCATCAGAAAATAAAACCCTCTCTCTTTTCCTCCGTACCCAAATCTCTAAAAACGGGGCTACAATTGGGAGCTGATCCAGTTTGCGTCCAATATGACGAAATATCGGAAATGTAGGCTGGCTTTACACCCACGGCCCTATCAGAAACGTTGCTATCAGAAACAATGCCCGACTGTTTTGGACGTAATATGGTCGGTGTTACGACCGGCCCGTTGGCCGCAACAGGAAAGTTAAAAAAGAGACGCTCAAAGTTTCCAAAAATCACGGCACTTTATTTGTAACACCAAAAACAGGAGAGGATGGACGATGGGAAAGGATCACGGAGGGAGTCCTTCTGCAGCCGCATTGGAGAGAGTACTGACGGCCATGTGACTCCGGGCAGCTGGGCTTAAATAGCACCTCGCCTCCGGCCAGGTGTCCCTGATCCCGCTGATTGGCCTCTTCAGCTCCACCCTATCGCAGGACCTGCAACACACTCACAGGCCCCAGGCTCTGGGCCTGGGGCCGTCACATCGGTGCATGTTTACATTAGCATCGCTAACACTCAGAGCTAACCTGTAGTGATGGCAGTTTGACACTGAAGCTTCGAACGGAGCTTCAACCCTGGACTTCCTATTTCATAGAAGCAGTGCTTCGAAGCTTGCTTCAAATCACGTGACATATGACGTCCGAAGCAGCAACTGCTTCAAATCACGTGACATGTGACGTCCGAAGCAGCAACTGCTTCATTTCCTGAATGAATCACTTGACTGGTTCACGGTCCATTCACGCGATTCAATGCACTGCCTCGTCTCGATTCTGACAGGTGACAGGTTGAAACAGTTTCAAACTTGAGTGCTTCAACACTTTATGACTGCTCTAAACAATGCACAATGTTTGGGTTGTTGTCGTAGTTTGCGTTGTTGCTGTTGAGTTGTTGTTGGTATTGCATTTGATATCATTATAGAGCAAGCCAGGAAGAAAGATAGGTCGTTCTGGCTCGGGAAACACTTCGAAATGTGGAGAAGTTGTGAACAAAAAGACAATTATCAGTAATATAAAAACAGTTAAATATTTCAAGGAATAGATAGCCCAGTGGGTAGAGCCGGCCGACCGAATGCGGCGATGTCCTCTGCGCAGCTGGTTCAAATCCCGGAATGGACGTATTTTAATCATTGCTTTTCAACTTTAATAACTGATAAAAGGCCCTCTCCGCCCAAAAACATGTCTAGCACTCTCTAGTCTCTTCTCAATAACCCAATACACACAATTATCAATCTTTAATTGCAAATAGAACATGATATTCAGTCTTAGTGTGTGTGTGCATCGAATATTTTTCAAGGCAAAGATACGTTAAACCCACTGCAGCCTTGCACTTCGCCAGGAGAGGTCGCTGTAACTGAAGCTTCAAGAAATGTACCTATTTCTGACACAATTGTCCAAGTGGTTCGACGCTTCATTCAAAGCTTCATTTTGCCATCACTACTAACCTGTACTGCACAGAGCATGAAGAAGCAGGACATAAAAAGGAACTCACCTTGTGGTATATATAACCGGCAAGAGAGAAAGCCTTTGAGCTCCACACTGTTTCAGAAAATAATCCTTGATAATCCATGATATGGCGTTTCATCACGGCAGAATCTGCCGGAAGCATCTCCCGCATGAGCTCGGCCCCCTCCTTTTTTATCATTTTTTTTTTAAACAGGAAGTGAAATAGAGGGATATGAGGCATGTTTTTTATATATTTGTATATATCTGAGACCTATGCTATTGCCTAAAAATAGCATGATAGGTCCACTTTAAGTAATGGAATGGAGATTGACTATCTCGTTTTCAACTTAGAAATGGCAAAGAAAAACATTCAAGCATAAAACCTGCTGCCAAAAATATAAATAATGAAATTAATGGAAACTAAATGCAGCATAAAAGGCAACTGAAATTCACCAAATAAGAATCCAAAGCTGAATTAAAGCAAGCGATGCTAATTTTAAGAAACTAGGAAGAGTATGGAAGATTTTGAAAGTATTCAACGCATTAAAAAACTAAGCCCAGTGTAGCAAACCCCCTTTCAAATAAAATTAGCTAGCTAGCCATACATACAGGTAGGTAGATAGGCAGGACACCTATGAAATAGTGAAGGTCAAATTGATGTATGGATTTTAAACAGTTTAAAAGAAAAGAAAGAGCTCATTTCCCTTAAAACATGTCCATTCAGACTGTTTAGTATTTTAAAAAACAATCATTTCTTATGTTACTATTTTAAAACCAGAGTTAATTAAGGATAATAACTTTAACTGGAACTTCAAAACCCTAATTTAGTGAAATAATGAAAACCTTGATTGGAATTCAAACCTTTCATTTTCTCTCTCTCTGCATTTCATCCTGCAGCAGAAACACTCAGCCCTCCTCCTGCTCCCACATTGCAGTCGCCTCCATTATGAAAATTACAACACCTCTCCCCCCCTCACTTTCCTCTCCTTGCTGCATGCTGCCCTGACACCTCTCTCATAATTCCTCCTGCTATATGGCTGCCGTCAGGTGATGAAATGGTTTCCTTGACCAGAGCGGGGCCTGGCAGTTGTTTTAGTGTTTGGGTTTTAGCAGAGCAATAAAGCATTGCGGGATAACCCCGGCTGACGGAGAGCGATATCTAATAGCCCTGTCGCTCTCGTGCCAAATCACTTGCTGCATTTCAATTAAGGGCTTTTCAGTGGCGAAAAAGGCAATATCAGACATTGACTGTGTGAAAGTTGGTATAAATTCATGGGCGCAGGTTATTTTTCCTGTGGTTACCCACTTCAACCTTAAACTTGCCTATACTGATAATGGTGCATGTTGACAGTAGAAGGGTATGACTTGAAAATACTTTTGTTGTTACTTTACCTAATTTCAATACACTACAACAGAAATAAATCATTTGCAAGAGTATAACTCAACCAGCACTAAAAATGGCATCACTAAATTAGGGCCCCATTTGCATGGATGCAGGGTCATCTGTACCCTACTGACAGGTGGATCCTCATATTTACATAATTTAGCTTGGACAACTCAAAAAAAAAAGCACCATCACACTTTCTCTTTAAAAACATTCATACTCATAAGGCCTTTTATAGGATATCACAACAAAGGAGACATTTACTCTGTAAGCACACAATTATTATGCTTACTTCACCACCACTGGATAAAACACAAACTGCACTTCACTTTTTATCTGTCTTACAATTTTAGCTATTTAATATGTGTATTACAACCTGAAAGTGGCTGTAGAGCACTAGTTTTGTTTCCAAATGTTAAAAAATACTTACCTCAAGTTGGCACAGTGAACATAAATAGTGCTCTTGCTCACTCTCTCTCTCTCTTCCTCTTGCTCAGCATCACTTCCCTTTATTTCTGGTTGCTCCAGCTCAGAGAAGCTTTATCCTCTCTGCCTTCTGTTCTATTGTGAGACGACGGTGCCCTCATCAAAGTGAAGCAAAAGGGCGAGGAGAGGGTTCAGCATGCTGTACAAAGAACAGACACGTAAACAGTGTGTGTGTGTGTGTGTGTGTGTGTGTGTGTGTGTGTGTGTGTGTGTGTGTGTGTGTGTGTGTGTGTGTGTGTGTGTGTGTGTGTGTGTGTGTGTGTGTGGTCTAGCATTACTATACTTGTGGGGACCTAAATCTGTTTACATAGTCACGTGTGGGGACTGGCTTCCCTTATGGGGACAAATTGGAGGTCCCCATGAGGGGAATCATTAATTTTAGGGTGAAGACTTGTTTAGGATTAGGGTTAGGGTAAGGTTAAGGGTTAGGCATGTGTTGGTTATGGTTAAGGTTAGGATAAGTCTCCAGGAAATGCATGTAAATCAATGTAATGTCCCCTGAAGTGATGTATACATGGTATGTGTGTGTGTGTGTGTGTGTGTGTGTGTGTGGAACACATTGTTGTTCTCCATGCATTTGCCTCATAGAAAGCATCATAATAAGTGTTATGTATGCAGAGCTACTCTCAATAAATGTACAAAGTGCTTCCAAAAACATGCAAGGCAACCAATATCCCATAGCAAAAACAAAAAGTTCAGATTGCTTGTTTGTGTCATCTATATGTCACTGAATAAGGTTAATACGGTTTGAGGTTTAACAACAGTTTTCTTTATTCCAATAGGCACTTATTATGCCTCTAGCTTGTTTGTCTACTAATGAATTTCCCTGAAACTTGCATTTGTTTCACATTTAGTGGAAGGTGTGAAAAAACATTGAATGCAATCTGAATGCCTGCCAACTTCAAAGCTGAATTGTGACTCACCTCTCAAAAACATTGAACTTTCTTTAAACCTGCAGTGAGTTTAAAAAAAGAACAACATTCAGTTCAACCAAGCCTTTTTTGTATGAACAGTTCATCAGGATTTCTAAAGAAACAACATTGACTGCAAAGATTGGAGGAGAGGAAGAAAAAATAGTGTGTTTTGAGAATGTAAGTTTTTGAAAGCCCTTTAAGGTTTTCTTAATTATACAGAATAACACAGTACATAGGGTTAATCGAATATAACCCTGAGTATTTGTGTCACTTTTATTCCACGGCAGCATAGTTATTCAGAGTTTTATCTAAAAATACAGGTCTAAAAGTGTCAAGCTAATGGTAGCCAAGAATAAAAAAACTCCATTCAAACTCACAAAACAGACTTTAAAATGACAACATCTTGAGGATTAATGTGCAAACTAAGAAATACAGCTGGAGAAAGTCCATTTAAATAGAAAAAGCTTCATCATTGTGGGACCAAACTGTAAACGTCAGTGCATTGCTACATTTCTCCGTATACATTCAACAATAGTCAGTCAGTAGAACATTGTTTTTACAGAGGCAGAAATGCATTGTGTAAGTGTGCATACATGAGTGTTGTCATGCATGTGCCAAACATGCAAACAAAACAGCTGTTGTATAGAAACATCGCTGCATTGCTACGATGGTCAAAAAGGATACCTTAAACACAGAGCACTGGCAAACCTGGCTGCACACACAAAAGTGTTTATGAAGATGTTTCACCTGTGATTTACAGACAATTGATTTCAACTTTAAAGAAAGCTGTAGACAAGTTTCCTTAACAGAAAAAACATCTTGCTGCATACAGACACCAAGGCTCCAAATTAATAATAAACCTGAAGTACACATGGAGGAGTCTCCACTGCCCGTCACCACCCCCCCTGTCAACGCCTTTGAGGATACTCCGTTCACCCTTTCACCCTCGCCCACCCTCCTGGAGATCGTTGAACACATGAAGAGATACAGAGGGTTGGCACCGATTCCTTCCTGGAGTTCAATAACCAAACTAAGGCGATACGCAGGGCTGGCAGCATGTCCTTTACCCCCGCTCCTCAACGACGCCCACCAAAATCACCGCAGAGACGCGCACCATCTCCCCCATCTTCATCCCCGTGCCTACGTCAACCACCTCCCCCCCCTGGCAGCATGTCCTCTACCCCTGCACCATCTCCTCCGTCTCCATCACCGTGCCTACGTCAACCACCTCCCCTCCCTTCAAGAAAGCATCTGCAGTCTCCGAAGCCTGATAAGGATGTGTGTGTACAAAATGCAACAAACTCTTACTGATATGTGCTGGGTCCAGGCTCAAGGGCGTATGGCACTCTCAACTCTTTCCAGGACATGTCGGGGCCCTGCCTG
Source organism: Gymnodraco acuticeps (assembly GCF_902827175.1). Taxonomy (NCBI): domain Eukaryota; kingdom Metazoa; phylum Chordata; class Actinopteri; order Perciformes; family Bathydraconidae; genus Gymnodraco; species Gymnodraco acuticeps. Next base: position 1,336,289 of record NW_022992250.1, read on the forward strand.
CCAGTAGCTTTGCCGATATCTGTGTTGATAGGTAATAGATTAAGAGCGGTGAATCATCTTAGATACAGGAAGCGCTCAAACGTTTGTGTGAGTTTATCTAATTTAGCAGTGATTCCATGTCAGCCACAGCTTGTTACAAAAAACATGACTGATAGTGTGTTTAACAAACTTAAACTAGCTTTATTAAATGTCAGGTCTTTGGCAGGAAAAACATTTTTAATCAATGATTTAATAACTGAGCACAATCTCGATTTTATGTTTTTAACAGAAACTTGGATTGAACAAAATAACAGTGCAGCTGTTCTTATCGAATCAACCCCTCCCAACTTTAGTTTTATGAGTCAGGAAAGAATGCATAAGAAAGGGGGTGGAGTTGCTATTCTGTTCAATGATTCCCTTCAATGCAGGAAGACATCTTATGGGAACTTTGATTCTTTTGAATATGTGGCCCTTCAGCTGAAATGCTCCTCTCGAGCTCTGTTCCTAAATATCTATAGACCATCCAAATACTGTGCAAGCTTTTTTGATGACTTTACTGAACTGCTGTCTATAGTGTGTATTGACTTTGACCGTCTAGTCATTGTTGGTGATTTTAACATCCATGTTGACAACCCCCAGGACAGAGGGGCAAAATAACTGTTTTGTGTTCTTGATAGCTATGGACTGACTCAGCATGTGACGGAGCCCACGCACAATAAGGGGCACACTCTGGACTTAATCATCTCAAAGGGTCTGAATATCTCTAAGGTTGTGGTGACTGATGTTGCACTCTCTGACCATTCCTGTGTTTTCTTTGAGAGCTCTATTTCTGTTCACAAAAATGTTCAAAAAGAGGTAACCACAAAGCGATATTTAACTGAAAATACTAGGGAAATGTTTACTCAGAATTTCTCTTCCACACTTGCCCCTGCCAACATCTCAGTAAATGAGCTAGTAGATCATTTTAATTCTAAAATGTAAAATGTTATAGATGCCATTGCTCCAACTAAGGTAAAGGAAGTGTCTGGCAAGAAAATATCTCCATGGAGAAAGGCCATGCCCGTGAGAGCAGAAAAAAGAGAATGTCGAAAAGCTGAACGCAGGTGGCGAAAAACAAATCTCCATGTTCACTTTGAAATCTATAAAGAGAGACTTGGCCTTTATAATTTGGAATTGAAAAACGCACGACAATCGTTCTTCTCTGACATCATTACCAAAAACAACGCACGTGCCTTGTTTGCTACCGTCGACAGACTAACAAACCCCCCAGTATCAGTAGCCTCTGAATTTCTATTTTCACTGACAAAATTCAGAAAATCAGACAAGCAGTCAGTGCCTCTGTATCAGGAACAGCAAATGTGTTGTCTCTGTGTCCACTTAACATCAATTCAAACACCATGACACAATTCCATCAGATTAATGATAAAAACCTAGAGGACATTATACAACTTCTGAAATCCTCCTCCTGCTGCCTTGATATTATTCCAACAGGATTTTTCAAAGATGTTTTGCCTTGCATGGCCTCAGATCTACTTCATATAGTAAACAAATCTCTTCACTCAGGTATTTTTCCACAGGCCCTGAAAACTGCAGTCATTAAACCGCTCTTAAAAAAGAATAATCTAGATGCTTCAGTAATGAACAATTACAGGCCCATATCAAACCTGCCATTTCTAGGTAAAATCATTGAAAAAGTTGTTTTTCAACAGTTGAGTAATTTCTTGCATTTAAATAACTGTTTCGATGTGTTCCAGTCAGGCTTTCGTCCAAACCACAGCACTGAGACTGCTCTTGTAAAGGTCTTTAATGACATCCACTTAAACACAGACAGTGGCAGAACTTCAGTGTTAGTATTATTAGATCTCAGTGCTGCGTTTGACACTGTTGACCACAGCATATTACTAGACCGACTGGAACACTGGGTGGGACTTTCGGAAACAGTTCTAAATTGGTTTGAATCCTACTTAAAGGACAGAAACAACTTTGTTTGACAAATATGACATGTGGAGTTCCTCAAGGCTCCATCTTGGGGCCTCTTCTCTTTAACATCTACATGCTACCACTGGCTCAGATAATGAAAAACAACAAAATAAGTTACCATAGCTATGCAGATGACACACACATTTACGTAACAATTTCACCAGGAGACTATGCTCCAATTCAAACACTGAGTAAGTGCATTGAACAAATCAATGACTGGATGTGTCAGAACTTTCTCCAATTAAACAAAGATAAAACTGAGGTAATGGTTTTTGGAGCCAAGGCAGAACGTATAAAAGTTAGCGCTGAGCTTCAGTGTGCAATGTTCAAAACAACAGATAAAGCCAGAAATCTAGGTGTAGTCATGGACTCTGACCTGAGTTTCAACAGTCACATTAAAACAGTTACTAAATCAGCCTACTATCACCTAAAGAATATATCTAGGATTAAAAGACTAATGTCACAGCAGGATTTGGAAAAACTTGCTTTTATCTTCAGTAGACTCGACTACTGCAATGGTGTCTTCACAGGTCTCATTAAAAAATCTATTAGGAAGCTGCAACTGATTCAGAACGCCGCTGCTCGAGTCCTCACTAACACTAAGAAAGTGGATCACATCACTCCTGTTCTGAAGTCTTTACACTGGCTTCCTGTGTGTCAAAGAATAGATTTCAAAATACTGCTGCTGGTTTATAAAGCACTGAATGGTTTAGGCCCAAAATACGTTTCTGACCTCCTGCTAAATTATGAACCATCCAGATCTCTCAGGTCTTCAGGGACTGGTCAGCTTTCTGTCCCCAGAGTCAGAACTAAACATGGTAAAGCAGCGTTCAGTTATTATGCTCCAAATATCTGGAACAAACTCCCAGAAACCTGCAGGTCCGCTGCAACTCTGACTACTTTTAAATCCAGGCTGAAGACTTTTCTTTTTGTCGCTGCTTTTAATTGAACTATTCATATCTTAGACTGCACTGTAACTTTTAGCCATGTATTTTTTTTCTTTTAATGTTATCCATGTATTTTTTATTTTATTAGCTTTTCTTTTTAATGACTGATTTTAAATGCCATTTTCTTAATGTCTTTCATTTTTTGTAAAGCACTTTGAATTGCCTTGTGTTGAAAAGTGCTATATAAATAAACTTGCCTTGCCTTGAAGTCTTTACTTCAAGGCAAAAAAAGTCATTGTCATCGTTACAGTATGCTTCACACACAAACCATTTTGAAGGCTGTACAACTATATTCATTTAGGATAAGTGGATAAGTTAGTACAGGGATCACGTTTGAAAAAATTACTTTTTTTAATTAAAAATAAAAGTTTACCCTGCCACACATGGTTCTTTACAAAATCCTCGCTAATTAAAAAGTGGCTGGACAGAGTAAGCTAATGTGCAGAACATACAGAGAACTATAGAAGTAGTCTGCTAATGATCTAAGAACAACTTTTAAAAAAAGACTCAGCTACCGACTCATCCCGCTCTGTCAAAATACTGGGATCAGTGTTAAAAAAGCCCCCAGACAGATATTTCTCATAGCCAGAGGATATAGAGAGAATGTTTCCTCTAAAGCCGTGAAATACTGTGGAGAGCAAGCCAAATACAGGAGGGCCAATTAATGCAAAGAATACATACCTAAAAGTACATCCACATAAATACATCAACACCCATCGAACAGGCTGCCTATCAGAGGAGGGAAGAGTAAGATCAAAGCAGCAACAGCATAGAGAGAAGGGGGTTTGGATTTAGACAGAGCTGAGAGAAACGACAAATGATGTGAAGGAGAGAGAGAAAGGAGGATACAGAATCGAGGAGAGCCGGAAAAAAACAGGCGAAAGGTTGATAAAGAAAAGAGAAGAGAAAGACAGAAAGGGAAAATTAAATGCTCAGATCCAAACCGTCTGAGAGGAAGGCAAGAAAAGATTTCAAAGAGTTTTCGAAATTTGGTTTGGATGGATAGAGTAACTCCCTTGAGTAGAGAATAGATACAGATAAAAAAAGACAAATGACAATGGCTGATAACATGTTCAGAGTGCAGATAGAGGAAAAAGAAAAGAAAAAAAGAACTTTGAAGAGGACTTAAAACGGGCGCATAATGAAGGATCTGATAGGGAGAATAACAATCAATCAATCAATGTTTATGTATATAGCCCAATATCACAAATGTTACAATTGTCTCAGTGGTCTTCACAGTTTGTACAGAATATCAGTATGACAATACGACACCCTCTGTCCTTAGACCCTCACATCGTACAAGGAAAAACTTCCAGAGAAAACCCACAGTTTAAAGGGAAACATGGGAGAAACCTCAGGGAGAGCAACAGAGGAGGGATCCCTCTCCCAGGACGGACAGACGTGCAATAGATGCTGTGTGTAAATTGAAAAGATAATACATTTGCAACATAGGTAGTCCAAATGTTTGGAAATGCATGTGTCTATAATAAGAAGATGAATCCACAAGGATATCCATCCAGGACCTATGATCCAGGACCACAGCCACGACTCAAGATCCAGGGCTCGCGATCCAGGACCGCAGGATCATCCATGACTCCGGATCCCGGCGTATATAGACACCAAAGACACCAAACAACGCTTTAAACTGCAGGTGTGAGTCCGCTGCTGGAAGGGACAGGTACACTTCCAAGATCTGTTATGAAGTTATTTAACATTTATTCTTCTTGCAACTCATCATCTGATTTCATCATAATAATACAGAAAAGACCGGCCTTTTTTAGCCACCACCCTGCTAGCAGTGTGTGAAATAAACATGTCCGGATTCAAACACTAGAAGGCCCTGAGGCAAAATAAACTCTAGGCACCTACTGAAAATGTGTTGGGATGTTAAAGGCATCCAAATTAGGTAAAAATACCTTTTTCTATTCGTTTCACTAATCACTAAAGTTTTACGTCTGCTGTTTAAGCCGGCTAACATCAGAGATTTTTTATTGCCTAAAACCAGTTTCTGGAAACTAGAAAAATGAGAGCAAAATGTGCAAACCTGAAAACCAAAAGAAAAACTTCCACCCTTTTCTGTATCAAGTTGTGTCATGATTATCTTTGGGATTCTTACAACTAAATGTCGACGTCTCTAGCAGGAACTCAACATGTGTATGTCACTGTAAGGAAAAGATATACTGAGAAAGACAGTTCTGTCAAATTGCCACTTGGGGCTGCCAACGCACAACCTTTCCATTTGCAGCAACAAGTCATAAATAGAGGGGACTCTTGAAGGACGGACGCATAAAGACAAAAGGAAACATGGTAAATTCACAAATATTATATAAACTATATTGAAGCATTTTCTCTTCCCTCTCATAGTACTGTGCTATATGTGCAGCACAATACATTTTCTTATTAAATACCTCCATCTAATCTAAACAGCTCGGTCCATCTTTTGTGGTCGCCTCAGGTCATTTCTGTGCCTCTCCCATCTCCAAGCCATAAATATGATGGCCCCTGTATCTTTCCACTGAGCCGAGAGTGAAAAGAAAGAGGCTACACTCTTAATGCCAGCCAAGCAGAAGATAAAGAATGAGGGTAGTTAAGCTTGTCCACACACAAAACTCTGAGAGATAAAACAGGATGGAGAAAACATAAAGCCTGGACTGTGGACATTATGTGCAGTTCCTGGGAGACTCTGGGCCATGAAACACACACACACACACAGGAAATTAAACGTAAAGAAAGCTGGAAAAGTAACCCAGGCCCTCCTCTGGTTCACAAAGGTGAAGAATGACAAAGTCACTAGTTTGTATTTTCCATGAAGTGCAGCCTGAAATGCTTCCAAATGTGTGAAAGCTTGAAAGAATCCCAGTTCATCCAAGAAAGAAAATCCTAAAGCCTCTGTTGTTTTGCCTTTACAAAAAGGTCTGTGGCCTAAAATCCCATTGTTAACCTCATGCTGTGTTTGCACTCTCTGTGCCACCAAAAAAAAGAAATACTCTGCTCTGGATTTACTACTTTTCATCCTACCATTTATTGAGACATTCCAAGAGGGTAGGTATAGTGGAAAGCCTTTAGCTGAAAATGGCTTTACATCCCATGTGTGCACATTCAAACACTGGATCTAAACCCAAAGACGAGTTCATTGCACAAAAGTGATCAAAACAGTTGGAGGTGGATGGAAATGTGGATGATATTTTCTATACAACAGATTATTAAGAACATATTATAGATTTATATCAACAGATTGTTTTACTTGTAATAGTGATGCATCCACAATATGTAATTTCACCCTTTTTCTTCACAACATAAAACTAGACCTAAGTAAACAAAACAATCAGATCAAGTAGTGAAAAATCCATTGTTAAACTCACATGTTTTCTCTTCTTGTTCTGCCTTCAGTGTTTGGAGGGAAACAAGGAAGTGACAGGCCTGAGGGGCGGGGCTTTATCAACTTTGGAGGGGAGTGTTCTGTACATGATTGACAGTAGGTGGTGATGCCCCGAAAAAACCTAATTGGTCAAAAGTGCAGTATAAGACACACTTTGTTAGGAGATGTGGTGTACACTTAATGTTGGAGTTTCATCCTATCCTATCCCTATGTCATTTATCAACTGCACATAATGTGAAAATAGGCCGGAACTCTCTACTATGATTTTTGCACTCGATATATTGAACAAACCTCCCATTCAACAGCCATCCTATTTTAATTAAATAGCCAGAATCTTTTCAACGCTCAAGAAGGTTATCATTTAAATGATTTTTAAGAGAATCGACATTCTTCATCATAATGATGAGAAAGTTATGTTCTTACTGCACAGGCAAAATAATCCTATGGCTATTTAGAATGAACATATTCTATTTTATTCTTTTCTGAAAGGCCTTAAATGAAAGTTATCAGGTTGATGTGAAAATACTCATTTACTTTGCTTCCTTAAAAAAGAATTTCCCAGAGTCCCCATGAACGCAAATATTATACTTCTTCCTTTTGCACCATAAAAGTTATTTTGTAAGAGCACCATATGTGAGAACAATTACAATGAACATTTTTATTGGGTTCCAGTTGCTGAATTGACTTTGTATGTCCATTACTTTGAATGCTACCTTTTTAGTACCCAAGAGTATCTTAAAAACCAGACACGTACACAGTATCTGCTGAGGGTTGAAGTCCAATACCAAAACCTTTAATGGAGCCGGACTTGTCAGTGTGAGTCCTCCAGTTGATCTCTCCCACTGATGAGGAAGCTAATATGTCAGGCCACATGACCGATCACCTCGTGTGCTTTGATCAACTAATTTATCTGCCTTACCTTCAGGTTTATTGAAACTCAATATATTGACGTCTCTGTAAAAAGCATACCTGCTGGAATTGGGTTTTTGAAAAAGCGAGTAGACCTAATCCAGCAGATGCTGAAAATACAGAAATTATTACAGAGACGGCAGGAAGAGCAATATCCATCAGGATTACCCTTGATTGATAGTTTTACACAAGCGATGTTCAAAAATGTATTCCAGCTGTGGGAATTATTGCCATAAATCTGGCGGTTTCAAGGTTGTTTGATTGCAATGCCAGCGTTTGAGTGGTTTCCATGGGAACATGTTATTGATCTGTCTTTAGCTGGAGAAAAAACATTCAGACAATAAAGCTGTAACTATAGTTATAAATTGTGAGCATTAATGTCATAATGAAGCAAGATATATTTGCTACTATGTCCAATCAAAGGCTGAGGTGTAGCACCCAGTCATTTGGAATGATTTCGGGATTAATCTTTATTTAACTATCTCCTCCACATTAGACAAGAAGAACATAATAATAATGGAAGCACAAAACGAAAATGTGTTGTTTTCTGTCTTTCTATTTTAAAGGCCATCAACTACGACACAATTAATAATTCTGAATTTCTGTCATATGGATGAAGAGTGTCATTTTGGTTTATTTTAGAACATTTTCTAGCTTTTCTGATTTAATTACAGCCTATTTCCGCACATTTTGAAAGAGATTATACATTAAGATGCCCTAAACCTCTAAAGTATGTTGATCCCTTGAGAAATGTTTTATGAAAGTTAAAGAAAACCTTTTTTAAAAGCTACCAAAAAACTATTGTCAAGACTTTCACCCTTCACTGATTAAAAGTAGTTGTGAGATTTTCCAGCTGATAGATTTCATTTGCTGCTGTCTCTCAGATAGATTCGCCTGGCATAACTTTGTACAAATATCAACACAGCGTGATTATCTTATCTGCTGATGACACGCACCAAGCAGACATCACCTCTTGCTCTTCAATCCGAAACAGGGTAGATAAATGGAGTTAGTGACTTGAAAAAAAGCATGTTTTGACACAGAAAAGGTCAAATCTTTCACCCACATTCATATTAAACCTACAGAAAATAGAGATGCCATTTCAAAATCATGTGCACAATCGATTTCAGTTCATGTCTTCATACCAAGATAATAAAATAAATAAGTCTAATTGTTCAGTGCAGTTTTTACACAACATCATAATTTTTCAATCTGCAAAAGAATGAAGGATTTGTTTTGTTTTTTAAATGAATGATACACTTATATTTGTATTTCATTTTCTGCCAAATATTATTGCAAAAGCAGGCTCTGTGGGAATCATATATTGGATCCTTTTGAAATATTCCCTTGCTTTATTCCCTTTTAAATAATTTAATTTCAAAATAAGATTATCACGCCTTTGAAAAAATGTTCTTCTTCTGGGAGATAACATTGTTTGTGGAAAATACTTTTAAGAACCAGTATAAACACTCATTTTAACAAAATGTAATGATAATAAAGTAAGTTTGAACTTGTTGAATTCTGTCACGCTGCGGTTTATAGTACGGCCTGTCACAGAGGATAATAGACAATAGGCTAGTCAAACATGTCAAACTGGCTCTGTCTCTGTCTCTGTCTCTCTCTGCTTCCATCTGTCTCGTCACTCCGTTTACAAACTTTAAAGGCAGAGATTTCTAAATGAACTTGTTTACTCTTTTGCTGTCCTTAAAATCCATCCCAGTAGTGTTGTGTGACATTAAAGATTCACACACTGGCTCATTTGTTCTCCCTTTGGTGTTACTGAGGGATTCTGGGTTATCTTGGCACATATGGCTACCATCACACACCTTTAAAAAAAGCATAAAAGTGTTGAGGGTTTTTCAGCTCAAATCCCCTTTATTATGCTGATGTGTGGAAGTCACACACAGAGGGAATAGAGCGGAAAACCAAATGCAAAATTACATTCTTATTTGCTCAAGTAAAAATGTCGATGTAGAGTTAGATACACACACATACACACTCGCTTTGTAGTCTCTTACACAGTTCAAGGTTAACACACCACCATCTTTTACTGGGTTGAAAGACACAGTAGAAAATGTGACCATGAAATACAGTACAGGTTTTTCAGATCAGATATGTGTGTGTGTACTGCCTCCTTGTGGTAAAGTTACTTAGTATTACTTTAAGCCACCCTGAGACAGCTCTAAGCCTTTTCACAGAGGACATTTTGATAACGACAGAACAAGAAATAATGAAATGAATGATTCCTTTTAGTTGCTTTGTTTCCTGGTATTCTGCATGCTGGGTGAGTCACTTCCACTCTCACAGGAACACTGGAATACAACCATTAGTGTGTTTTCCCACTAGTAAAATCAGGGGGAAAGCTGTAATTTAGAAAGTTGTATTCTTATGGTGTATATATATTAGGGCTTTAGTACCTGCTTTTTATTTACTTTATTTTTTAGATATAAAATAAATGTTATGTAGATTTGATAACCTCGTGCAGATCAGATACACTTCCATTTATGCTAAATGTATATGTGCCTATGTTATCATCTGAACACCCTCTCAGCTTTAAGCCTATGAATACATACTGTTTATCATAGCTTTCAACCATACATTCTGATCTTGGACTGTTATTGTCAGAGTCAAAAAAGAGTACACAACTTCTGAGCTTATTACGATTATATGAGATCAAAGTGATTCTCTAGTTAGTGATGTGTTGACTTAATAGGACATGCACTGGACAAAGAGCAAGATAACAGAATGCTCTATGATTGAAATACTCTTTTAATCTGTGTTTTAGATTAATCACATGAAGAGATCAATCACGAAACCAACAATCACAAAAAAAAGTTAAAGACAGAGGACTCTACACAATTTGTGCTTTATTGACAAAAAAAGAGATTTTACATGTTGATTGCAAGAGCAGTGTTGATGCATCCCCTTTACGCAGGACACCCCTCCCCCTCTTCATGTTTGAGCTCACGACTGAACGGCACAGTGCAAATCGCATTACAATTCTAACCATTCTGAACCTTTAAATACGAACGGACCGCTGAAAACTGGCAAAAGTGACAAGAGCTTTGAAACAACAACGTGGATGCATGTGGCAGTTATGGCAATGAATTAAAGGCATGAGACGGCAACAGTCAGAAAAACATGTGGCTGTGAAGAATAAGAAATAAAGTTATGGTCCGGTTGTTTTTTTGTGATTTTTTAATCATGTGAACATCGAGCAACACAGATCTGGCGAACAGAGATAGCAGTGCACCAAACGGTACTCTGACAGGAAGTAACTGAAAAGGAAAAGTTCTGTGTGAGCATGAGGAAACACGGCCGTTATATTTTGCCACAATGAAGACCATGAATGATTTATCGAGACTTCACCGAAGTCATAAAACAAAGGGGGCCAGCCCGAGGGTTTATGCATAGCTAAATCTGGGCAGTAGAAGAGGTACCGTAGACAAGTCAAATATAAATTGATGAACAAGGAAAAACTTGAGATGAGAACATTCTAACCATTTTAACAACATTCCCCATCCGTCTTCATTAAATGGCTTAAGCAGATGGACAGTCCCCCCCACCTGAAGAGTCATCCTCCCTAATGTGCAGCGTAATGTCCCAACATATAATAGAGATGTTACGTCCCATATATAATGTGAAATCAAAATGAAAAGGCTATTATGGACTTTTTTGCAAAGGTGCAACAGGAAACAGCTGATGGTTAAACAGTTGAAAATAAATGTGTACTATATTTTAAATGTCAGTGAATGTATGATTTCTTTATGAAATAATAATCAAACTCCTTCTACATGATACACAACTTCTTTTCATTGTTCCTTAATAGTTTACAGTAATGTTCTTACTGTAAGATTTTGGAAGGACTGTGTTTTATGCGTTTCTCCTAGATTGATATTGTGGCTAACTGCTAATAGAGAAATCCCTAATTAATCTTTGGGGTAAATAATCAACTGTTAATGAATGAAGCTTTATAATATGACCTGCGTTTCTCTTATTAGTGAGTATTAAACATATTAAGACGGTATGCAAGAAGGAAAACAAAACAGGTGTAGAGGGACAATAAGGCTGAAAAACTCCCAAAAGACAACTAAAACACCCAATAAACCAAAATAGTAAATCCCAAAAAGCCATAATTAAGAAAATAATTACAAATACTAATGTATCAAATAATAATAAAAGATAAACAGTGAAAATATCTCTATGCTGACAACAAAAAAGTCCCAAACAAACATAATCTATCCCAAAGACACAGTGCTCTCCAGTTGGCCTGTAAAGCAACAGAAAGCATCGCTCAGTCTCCATGACAACGGGATCTCATCATCGCGGCCGGACAGGCAGGATGGCCAACTGGCTCTGTGCAGCTCTCAACAAACTGTTCTCATGAACCTGGATCAGAACACGTAGTCCCGGGTCATCTTGAGGGACGGCATGGCCTCGTTGACGTTCTGGTCCAGACGGTGATACTCCACCGTGTTGCGGGAACACAGACCGTCCTTCCAGCGCCGGCTCTGAGCCAGGAGGTAGATCTGACAGCGGGAGAAAGAATGAACAAGGAAATCAAGTTAATCTGATAGACCTGTAGGGCTGATCAAGTGAAGGTTTTTCTTGGTTAAAAGGCGAGCAGGACAGACGAGAGACTGCATCATGAGGATCTTTAATTCAGCTGTTAAACTCTAAGTACATGAGGCCAGCATAATATAGAACAGGGGTCTTCAACTAAAATTCAACGAGGTCCAGTTAGAGAAAATGTCCCCATGCAAAGGTCCGGAACATCAAACTGTCTAACTTGCTTCATGAATTAGTGTGATATATATTGAAGTAGCTGTAGCTTTATCAACGTCTGCATGTAATCAACAACTGACTGCCAATCAAATAAAGAAAGTACTATTCATAAACAACAATATTTATCGTCAATTAACATTGAACTAGATATACAGTAAGTACTGTGGATATGTGTAATGTTCCTCTCGGGCTGCATTTAAATATAAAATAGAGAAAATAAATAAAATAGCTTTTGAAAATATGTGCATCTTAAAAGTGCTTAATTTTAGATAAATAAAATAAAGTGTAGCAGCAGCTTGAGTGTCCCTTTTTGTTAACCGTTTCACATCATGACTTAACAGTTTCAGCCGATTATAGAACAATATCAGTGTTTACACATCATAACAATTGAACAGTTTTAAAGTTTCTCTTTCTGTCCCTCTTATCTTGCAGTCCCTCACTCACTTTGTTTTATTCAGTGCGAGAATTGAGCTGGAGCTTATTGTCCTGCCAGGAGTTTGAATCTGGGCTGAAATGGTGTCAGGGCCATTCTCATACACACATGCAGGTGCTCATTGGTTAGCCTCGGTTAGCTCATTGGTTACAGTGATGCAAACACAGGTATGGTGAAAAAAGAGAGAACTATTCGAAGCAGAACAAAAACAGAGTAATATACCATCTGACAAAGGCCTGTGCTATAATGCTTCAATTAACTGCTATTCTTTATAATATACTCAGATCAATAGGAGACAGAGATGTTATGTTATAAATCAAGGGTTTTTATTATTATTTACAGCAGGGGTGGGGAACCTTTTTCCTTTCAATTTTTCCAACATCCTCCGAGGGCCGTACAAATGATTAAACTCAACCTCTGCTTAAAAAAACTAAAATCACAGCCCATTCATTTGGCCTTTCTTTCATTCTGTGCAAAGAAAAAGCAACCTCTTAATCCAGATATCTCACCATGACTCACGCATGCATGCACGTGCACGGTGTGGCATGACTACCAAAACAGAAAGATATGGACACAAGGCATGCTCCCCCGGGAAGATTTTTTTTTAAATATTGAAGTTAAAAGCATCAATCTGGTGCACTTTGAGAGCAACATTAGGAGATCTATGGATACATCTCTCAACACCCATATGAAACAGAACTGTAAGCATATTTTTCTTTTTGGATATTTTATAAATCACTCCCCTTTTAAACTGTATTCTTGTTATTTTTAACAACTTTTTTTGTTACTGTCATATAGTATTTTATACCTGTTTTTCATTTAGTCTCATTAATAACTATAATGATCATATCAAGGTGTGCCTTAACCTCACTAAGCTGAGGTTATTTGAGCCTCTCAGGAGAGAGCTCTCTTCCACCTGGTTGTAGAAAAGCTCTTTAAATTCGTTAGCATAGCTAGCTAACCAGATGCTAATAACAACTGCCACTGTGCTTACAACTAAAGACACAGCCACGCAAACACTGCGGCATGTGTACGGCTCCTTGTGGGTACTGCAATATTTGAAGAGCTGGAGCGGCGTTCCGGTGCTCTCCGTCAGCACTCCTTTCAGACGAGACATATACCACGTGAAGACACGTTACGCTCGTGTTGTGTTCAAGGAACCTGTCCTCGGCCAGGAAAAACAGGCACTCGCTTGTTTAATTATTTTTCCGGTATAGATTTCTTCTTCTTTTTTGAAGTGAGAAGTTGTCCGTCAGTCGGACTGACGGACGGACTCCCCACCCCCCAACCCTAAAACGAAAACTCTTCGGTTCTCCACGAATTACACAAGTCACCCAAATCAGCGTTAAAAAAGCGGGAGGCGCCGAAAAATCCCCTATGAATGTATTGATTATAGCTCCGGGTCCGTATAGGTCGGCGTCTGGGTCCAGACCCGGACCGCGGTCTGCCTGTTGCCGACCCCTGATATAGAATATCAAACTTGTCTCAGCTGAAGATATCTGGTTGTTTTTGTTACATTGAAAAGCATTTATTTTATTATGTGAGGTGGTGCAGTTGCTCAAACAATGTGTTATCATGAAAGGAAAATAAGGGCATTACAATTTTAAATAAATAAACTAAGCACTGTGATGTTTTTTTAATCAAACTACTGGGGTTTTTTTTTTATTAATGAAGTGTTTAGACTATAATATGCCCAAAAATAAGTTGTGAAAAGTGTCTAGCGCACAGTCCCAACACTCTGGTTATGCGACTGCTTTCAAAATATTCAAAAACAATTACGTTTGAAAAAAAGAAAAAAAAAGAAAAGCTAAACCTTAGATTTGACAAGCTGCTATCAAATGAGTTGATGATGAATGTGCTGCCTGTCAATTGATATCTATAGTTAACGTGTATGGTACAATATCACCTTTGGAACTTACAGAGGATAAAGGCTAAAACGATATCAGCTCTGTTCAATAGTGCTGTAGCGACGCGTCGACTTCAAAATATCGTCGACGACATACTTCCGCGTCGACGCGTCGCTACACACACGTGGGTCACCCAAAGCAACAAGCAGTTCGCAATCACACTTCAAACACAATGGAGACTGAAACGGCTACCACCTCCTCCTCACAGGATTGCACACGAAGCCCCCAAACGAAAACATCTCGCCCCTAGGTCTTCAAAAGCATGGGAATATTTTAAAGTTAGTCCAAAACGCAAAGATATTTATATATTTATATCTCACTGAGACTGCTGCATAGCCTAGCAGAAGCAGCAGCTAGCTGTGGTGGCTACCATTAGCAGCTAGCATTTGCTCTCCGATTTTTTACATAAAATGGAATTATGGATTATAAATTCAATCATTTTTTTATACATAGACGTTACACGTACCCGTACCGAAATGATTCGGTACGGGCCCTTCGGTTCGGTACAGGTGTGTACCGAAGTGTACCGAACGAATATAACGTTAAACGTAAACAATTGAGAACGTGAATAACTTTTTGGAAGTAATTTCAGGTACTGCGTCGCAGCAATAGGCGCTTTCACACTGCGGTACTTTTCCCACAAAGGTTCATGTGAATTTAGTTCATGAGAACTCTTTAGTTCTCATGAACTAAGTACAGATCGCGTTCACACTGGAAAAAGTCCCTGGGGGTGGATTAGGCAAATGAAGCCGCTGACGTCACTTGTTCTTCTTCTGCTTTGGGTTTACTGGCAGGCCGCAAACCACTTCATGGCGTATACTGCCACCCAAAGTCCCCGGCCGGAAGTCCCCGGAGTTGGGGACTGGCTTCAGTAGAAACTGCTGGGACTCCCAGCAGCTTCTACTGAAGCCTTCCGAGTAAATCGCCAGAACGCCGACACCTCCTCATCTCCACCACTCCCATGTTTTATTTTGTGTTGCCATAAGTTAGTCTATCTGCGTTTCTGCGCTGGGTTAATGCTAGTGCTAATAATGCTAATGCGAGGATAATAAAATGGCGGCTTCACAAAACTTTTTGGGAGTTTTACGGGGCGTGGTTTGCAATCCTTCCAGCCAATCAGAAATGTAGCTCTTTTCTCACAAAAGAGCCGTTCGAAAGTCCCTGCTGTTCACATGAACTAATTTTAGTACCGGCTCTTTTTGGTGTGAACGCGATAAAAGAGTTCACATGAACTAAGTTCACATGAACCTTTGTGGGGAAATTACCACAGTGTGAAAGCGCCTATTCAGAGTAATTTGCTCACATTGGGTTCAACGCGTCATAGAGCGAGCAAGTCATTTCATTGGATGAGAGGCATAGGTCAGAGGGATGCGTTCAAATGTAGTCAGTAATTTGAGGAACTGTCAAAAATTAATGGCGAACGCAGATAAAGTTGAGCTCGAAAATCCTCCAGCATCATTGAAGTCTCCGGTTTGGGAATATTTTGGTTTCGCAGTTACGTACAAGGATGACGGACAAAGACAGGTGGACCGAACCAAAGCTGTTTGTCGGCATTGTTCAACTAAAATTGGTTACGCGGCTGGCAATACATCAAACTTGCACACTCTTGAAAAGGCATCACCCGAACGTGAATATCACCGGTACCAAAAGAAAAAAGACTGAAGTGCAAACCCAACTCCCAATAGCATTTAATAGTGATGGGAATTCCGGCTCTTCTTGGTGAGCCGGATCATTTGGCTCGGCTCACCAAGAAGAGCCGGCTCTTTCGGCTCCCAAACGGCTCTTCAGTTTACCACTTATTATACCTTTTAATTAAATCAAATGTAGCCCTGTTTTGACTAATTATTTGTACACATATATCACTTAAATTATTCAATACATCCTTTGTACTGAAGTATTCAAAAGTAAAAATTACATGTTTAATATAAATGATTTGCTGTGGCCAATTGTTTTCATTGCATTTACAGACCCGTGCAACTCTCTGATACCACCCAATGAATGCATTGACTTGCTTGTAGAACCACACTACACAAAACAGATAGCAACACCCATAAAAACTATTTTAAAAAAGGGGCTACTGTATCGACCTATATAAAGTATATAAATATAGGTTTTTTTTCAAAATACTAAAAAGATCCTGCATTTTAGCCATGCCTCATTTCGCTCTATTTGCTCCATCCAGCGCTGTTTTTGCAGGGGGCTGATTCTGTGAGCTGCAGCTGACCACGCCCCCCTGCAGGAGAGGGGAGCGTGCTCTGAGATCAGCTGCTGGGCTGTCAGAAGAGGGGGAGAAAAAGAGATCTCCGTCCTCCGTGTTTTATTCTTATAGAAGTAAGAAGAGAAGTAATGGGGCAGAAACCCTCCTTTTTACGCAGCGGTCCAGACATAGACATCAAACGGCGACACATATTCAGTTGCCAGTTACTTTGGCATTAGGGCAGGGATATCTAGATACTTTCCAAGGTTTGACATAATGAATTGTGCTACTTTTAAAGCAAGCAACAATGTTTTAAAATCTGTAATCAAAAACACTATCGAAGCAGTTCCTGCCGTTGCTACGTTAGTTCAAACAGTAACAACGGACTACTTTTCTTAGCGGATGCATGTCAATTTAAATCAATACATAAAACTATTTTTTAAATCAATAAAATCATTTTCTAAATCCATAAAAGCATTTCCATTACTATTGGGAGTCATGTCGTTACTTTGTTGAGAATGTGGCCATGTAATAAGCGGGATAATGTGCACATTGCACATTGCATAATGTGCCTTCATGCCGATCTAGATCCCTCCGCAAAAATGGCTCGTTCGCGGGCGAGAGCCGGCTCCCGTCGTTCACTTAAAAGAGCCGGCTCTTTGAGCCGGCTCATTCGCGACCGACACATCACTAGCATTTAAGCCTCCACCACTCGCAGAGAGTTCAGACCGAGCCAAAGCTATTACAAACACCAAATATCCTTATGTTGCCATGTTAGCAAAGCGCTACCTGGCTGTATCTGCTACCTCTGTCCCTAGCGAGAGGGTTTTCTCCACATCAGGAGACATTGTTAGTGCCAGCAGATCTGCCCTTTCGGCAAGCAATGTGGACAAGTTCATTTTTCTTTAAAAAAACATGAAAATACAATGACAAGCCAGTCCTAATGTCAAACTGGCTGCTTAGGTGCTAGTACAGTAGGCTGCTACAGTTCAAATACAGATTATTACAGTTTAATAATAATTAAAAACCCAAAACTAATAGTTTATGTTTTGTGAGTACTAGTACAGTAAAGTTCAAATACAGATTATTTCAGTTCATCGAAATGCTGCACCTTAATTTTTATTTTATTATATTTTGTATTTATTTGAGTGAATACATTATTCACAGTTTAATAATAATAATAAAAAAATATATATATATGTTTTTGTTTTGTGAAAAAAAATTCTGCTGTACCGAAAACGTACCGAACCGAACCGTGACCAAAAAACCGAGGTACGTACCGAACCGAAATGTTTGTGAACCGTTACACCCCTAATAGACGTTAAAAACCTATGGATTAACCGATTCAGCCGCGTTTTCTCATTTTAATGCCATTGAACACGTCTTTTGATCAGATTGACAGCTACGGTGGTGAGACGATCTCCCTAGAAGCTCTGTGAAGGTACGTGTTGTGATGACTGTATTTGCTTCCCCTGTCGCGAGTCCGGATCACTCAGTGATGATACTATATACCTACATAATCTGTGGAGTCTCAGCTTTAATCGGATATCTTGTATGTGCAGCTACGATAAGTAATAAGGGTACTTTTATCTTGAGTTCTGTGCCAATGTCCGTTAGCATTTTTCGCTCAGGGGTCATTTAGATGCTTCTTATGAGACTTGTGTTTTGTTTTGGTAAACATGGTTTGTATCGTCAATTAGCTGAGATTATTTCCGTTAATCTGGTATAACACATTAATAGGTTCTTAAATATTAAGATCCCCTGAGACACAGTATCGTGAAAAAATTTTGTTTACATTACGTTTTTTTTACATTACGTTTTTTATGAATTGAACAACAGAAAAATAATCGTTAGATTAGTCGACTAATCGATCAAATAATCGCCCGATTAATCGTTTTCAAAATAATCGTTTCCCCCCAGCACTACTGTTCAAACAATACGCATGGTAGCATCACTTCTGGCCTCTACATCTAGAGGAGTCGTCGGCTGTTGTCATGTCAACACTCACCTTCCTCTTGTTGTGATAAGTGATGTAGACGATGGCCACCAGGAAAGCCAGGATGACCAGATGAAAGAAGAAGTGGGAGTCCTCGTCCTCGGTGTTGTAGCTGTCTGCTCCCTTGTAGCGCGTCACCTCCATGTCCTCGGGCTGCAGCCTGCTCACCGGCTCCCCTTTGGCCATATTCATGCTGTTGTTTTCATAAACGTCGTCGTAGGTAGCGTCATCGTCCTCGTCTTCCTCGTCGGGGTAATTATCCAGATCGATGTGGCGTGCGGGTCCTCCGTCAGTGGTCGGCTGCAGGTCTAGATCAGGTTCCAGCTCCGTGGACGGGTTCAGAGCGATGGAGGATTTGTAGTCGGAAACCGGAGCTTCCGTAACAGGATTGGCTGATTCAGGGGTTGTGACACAGGCGGTGGATACTTCGGGAATAGCAGTTGTGGTAGTTTCAGCAACCGCATGTTTGTCTGTTGACTGGTTTTCTTGACTGTTTGCAACTTCCTCTATTACTGGGTCGACAGGTTCTGGCAGCAGAGGATTGTCAGAGGTTTCAATAATGGTGATGGGATCTGGAGCTGTTTCCTCATGCTCCTTCTCCGGGACTTTTGGTCCAATGGCTGTTGTGGAGCTGTTTTTAGGAGCCGTTGCTGCTGCTGCTGCTGCTGCTGTTGTGGAGCTGTTTTTAGGAGCCGTTGCTGCTGCTGTTGTTGTGGAGCTGTTTTTAGGAGCCGTTGCTGTGGAGCTGTTTTTAGGAGCCGTTGCTGCTGCTGCTGCTGCGGAGTCACTGCCAGCGGGTGTTGCAGGCTTCTTTGATTCTGTGGCAGCCACTACACTCGGTTGAGATGGTAAAGGCACAGTGTCATTTACTTTCTTGTCCACAGTGATAATACTTGGAGACTCATTTTGTTTTGTGTTCCCGAGCTGAATCCCTTGGCTTGTTGCTGCTAGAAACAAAGGAATAACAATGCAAGAAAAAAAGGTCAGAGACATTCTCCTTAAAAGCAATAGAACATGAACTAGAACAGACTGATAACCGTTACAGCTCTAGTTTGCATAGTCAAATAAATATTTATTTTGAATGAAGGACGGGTTCTCTATAAAGTTCAATTAATTATTAAGCCAATGAGTCCAAAATGAATCTGAGTTTTCAGTTCTAACCCATTTGAAGAAATACAACTTAATCTAAAATTGCTGACAACTGGCCTATTAAAAATGGAAGTGACCAAGAAGATCTACAGGGTGACCTGACTAGACTTCAGGAATGGGCTAACACTTGGGGAATGTGCTTTAATACTAGTAAGTGCTACATCCTACGAACAAGCAGATCAACAAACCTGCACATTAAAAACTATACTCTATGTTAGGGCTGAACGATATACCGTGTCATGGCGATAACCGCGATATGCGCATGCGCGATATTCACACCGCAGGTTTTTTAAATGCTAACGCACTTTAGCACAGAATTCTAAATAAAGATACCCTTATTACTTATCGAAACTGCACATACAATATATCCGATTAAAGCTGAGACTCCACAGATTATTTAAGTATAGTATCTAAGCGATCCGATCTCGCGACAGGGGAAGCAAACACAGACATCACAACACGTACCTTTTACGGAGCTTTTACGGGAGATTGTCTCACCGTAGCTGTCAATCTGATCAAAAGACGTGTTCAATGGCATTAAAACGAGAAAAAACGCGGATGAATCGGTTGATCCATAGGTTAATAATGTATCTGTGGCTTTGAAGCAATTGTTTATAATCCATAATTCAATTTTTATGTAAAAATCGGAGCACAAAAGTCAGCTGCTAATGGTAGCCACCAGAGTGTATGCAGCTTCTGGTTTTGGCTACACGTCACTCTCACTCCTTATTTGGTAATGTGTGTGTGTTAGACTGCTGCATAGCCAAGACCGGAAGCAGCAGCCACTCTGGTGGCTACCATTATTAGCTAACTTTTGCTCTGCGATTTTTACATAAAAATGGAATTATGGATTATAAATGAAATAATTTTTTTATACACAGACGTTCAAAACCTATGGATTAACCGATTCAGCCGCGTTTTTTCTCGTTTTAATTCCATTGAACACGTCTTTTGATCAGATTGACAGCTACGGTGAGACGATCTCCCTAGAAGCTCCGTAAAGGTACGTGTTGTGATGTCTGTGTTTGCTTCCCCTGTCGCAAGTTCGGATGACTCAGTGATGATACTATATATCTAAATAATCTGTGGAACCTCAGCTTTAAATCGGATATCTTGTATGTGCAGCTACGATAAGTAATAAGGGTACTTTTATCTTGAGTTCTGTGCCAAATTGCGTTAGCATTTTTCGCTCAGGGGTCATTTAGATGCTTCTTATGAGACTTGTGTTTTGTTTTGGTAAAAATGGTTTGTATCGTCAGTTAGCTGAGATTATTTCCGTTAATCTGGTATAACACATTAATAGGTTCTTAAATATTAAGATCCCCTGAGACACAGTGTCGTAAAAACAAGTAAAGTACCCGCCGAGACCTTGGGGCTTAACAGGTTAAAAAAACGCAATATATATTGCAGGGGAACAAAAAAACGCAATGTCAGTTTTTTTTAAATATCGTGCAGCCCTACTCTATGTGGCCAGGTGTTAAAAGAGGTGACCCACCAGCCTTATCTTGGGGTAGAAATCCATAACAACCTGACATTTGGCCAACACATTGGCCAAATTGTAACACAGGCAAACCGTTCGCTCGGCTTCCTACGCCGGAACCTGCGACGCTGTCCCCAGAAACTGAAGGAGACAGCTTTTGTGGCCCTAGTACGTTCTAAACTAGAGTACGCCAGCTCGGTCTGGGACCCCTACACTGATAAAGACAGTGATGCCCTGGAATCAGTACAAAGAAGAGGTGCAAGATTCATTTTTGGAGATTATGAATGGGACAGCAGTGTCACAGAAATGGTTAAGCGGTTGAACTGGTGGAATTAAGTGAAAGGTGGCGATTGGCTCGTTTGGTTCTCTTCTTCAAGATTGTCCATAACATCTCAGCCATTGATGCATCAATGTACCTAGAGCCAGTTAGAAGAAGTGCAACCCGCAAAGCCAACTCTTTGAACTTCGAGCAAATTTTCGCAACTAGTGACACTCTTAAATACTCCTTCTTTCCGAGAACAATCAGAGAGTGGAACTTGCTACCAGAAGAAGCTGTCATCGCAGAAACCGTGGAGTGCTTCCGGCAAATTTTAAGATACATTTAGCGGGGATCATCCATCCCCCACTGAGCGTGATACCTCTGGGTTCTGCTCAGTATTAATCCAGATCCAGATCCAGAACCACACTCTCAATCAATCAATAACAGTAAGGTCTTTCATAGAGTTCTAAAAATAGAATTAATGCAAATACAGACATGAATAATGCCATAAAACTGCACCGTCACCAACGGCAGCTATGGCTGTGAAAAGGAGCTTGTTCTGATACTCAGTGACCCTTGTGCTGCCTCAGAAAATCAGGAGTAGTTGGAGTACCTGTTTAACTATTAAGACTGCAGTCAGCAGACACGACATTTCTGTTTCATAATAAAAAAATAATGTACTTTCATTTTCAAGAATCTATCAACTACCGTTTCTAGGTGTGAGCTGAACTCAGAGACATGCATCTTGCCAGCTTTCCCGAATCAATGACGCTGTTTTACCAACAAGTGTCAACATAATTTAATCCTGTGGGAATAGGAGCTGTTGCTTAGGAAGGGACGGGAGGAGAACACTGGAGGACTTGAAGCACTGGGTAAGACGTTCCCAGGAGAAGAAAGGGACTATTCATACACATGGGAAATAGCCAGCATAAATAATCACTGAACAGGAGATCTTTGTGAAGGTAACAGTTATAGGTCGTGCTGCATGAAACAGCATGTAGGAGAGGCAGCCTTAAGCTGCTTGAGTCACACTCGACAACATGCCTTCATATTTCAGTTAAATGTCCTTAAATTAAAATGATTATTGACAAGTAATGGGTTATTTTCCTCCAGTCTTGCTTAAAGTTGCACTCTTGGAACATGGATGTTGCTCAAAATGAATATAGCCGTTAACTTTAGTCTATAAATGTTGCTTGTATTTCAACTATAGTATTTAGCAGCTTGTGGCTGTTCAAGTAATGGTCATCCTTCCTTTGTCAAACAATATTGCTGTCAGATAAAGAAGGGATGCCAGGTTTCATGGGAAATAGTTCCATTAGTAATGTCAGATCACAAGACTTGTTGAACAAATCTATTACCAATCAATGCATGACTCGCCTATCACATGCTTAAGGTGTATGTGGATAAACACATCCATCCATAGTACTTCATTTGAAAAGAATAGAGAACACAGGCAAGAAATTCAGCACCACTGATTTTATCTCAACAAATGTAAGCAAGTAGTAGCCCTGGTCAAAGTTCATTAATGCATGACAGGGACTGCAATGAGAGACATTTTACAGCCTTTACTATGGTCCCAGTTCCTTGATGGTAGACTTCAAAGGGGTTGTCTAATAAGCTGTGGTGGTAATGGAGTGACAGGGGTTACTTAACAGCGCAGATATATGAAAAGGACATCTGGACCCACTAACAAATCACAAGTGCTTAAGAGGTGTCCCTGCAGGGCACCACACATATAACCTTTACCTACAATATGGGGTGGAAGAAGTACTCGGATCTTGTGCTTAAGTAAAAGTAGAAGTACCAAAGTGTAGGAATGATCTGTTACAAGTAAAAGTCCTAAATGTTACTCAAGTATCAGCCTCTAAATAAACTTTAAGTACCAAAAGTAACAGTACTCATAATGCAGAGTGGCCCATTTCAGAATAATATTTGATATGTTTTGATTATAATTATTGATCATTAAAATGTTATCAAAGATGGTAACAGTGCAGCTAGTTTTAATAACTTTGTATACTGCAGGGTAGCTTGTGGATTTACTCCAGGTGTAACTAAAGTCTGATGTATGTGTTAATTATATATTAACATCATGTATACAAATGTGCAAAGTAACTAAATAAATAATATATTATATAAATGCAGTGGAGTAAAAGTACACTATTTACCCTTGAATTGTAGTGGAGTAGAAGTACAGAGTAGCAAGCAACTTAAGTACTCAGGTAAAGTACAAATACCTATAATATAATGTGTTCTTAAGTACAGTACTCGAGTACATCTAATTAGTTGCTTTAGCTTTAGTTGGGTAGGAATGGTTGCTTGTGATGTTGTCGAGCTGGAAGTTTGGTTATTGAGTCATGACTTCCTCTTTCTGGTTATGACTTTATGGCCATAACGTTTGTTATGGCCGTAACGTTTCTGTAGGATTCATGAACTTAGTAAAACATTACTAAGTCCAAATAAGAAAGCTTAATGCACATTTCACATCGACTTAAACGAATAAATAAGTCTCAACCGTTTGAAATTGACGTCAGAACGTTACAACGTATTTTCAATCGAAGGAGTCACATTTAAAACCTTAAACAATTTAATATTATCTAAATACTTATTGAACAGAACTGTAATACTTCAATAAGGACTCGAATTGAAAAAAATACTCTTTTAAGACTTTTCCGGGACATACAGAAAGCCTGTCATCGTCCCTCTCACTTGACACCATAGTTGCTAGCATGACGCACTAGCAAACTAGCTACAGTAACGTTGACAGTGGCTAGCTAACTAGCAGCACTGTTGGTTGGCTTTAAAACACAGCATTCATCTTATCAAGTACTTCAAACAAGTGTAACATACCTTTCATCGTGTCTCTGTTGTTTATCGGAACTGACAGGCAGCCACTGACTAACAGCTGAAGGAAAATAACCAGAGAAAGAGCACACATATTTCCCCTGCTTCGCCCCATCGTTCTGCACGTCGCCATGTTGATGTGTGAGTAACTGGAGGAGGGGTTAGCATGGCCACGTGATGCGGGATGTGATGTTAGACAGGGAGAGAGTGGTTTTGTTCCGTGTTCTTGATGTTTATAATCAGCTGTCATGGTCTCAGTGTTTATTCTTGATCATGTCAAGAAATTATAAAGTAATTAAATTAAATCGTGGAGTCTTCATATCAGCTAATGCCGTGATCAAATATTCATCAGCAGGTGTAAAGTAACCAGGTAGATCTACTCATGTACTGTAGCTAGTTTTGAGATACTTGTAGGCTACTTAATTTGAGTAGGCTACTTACATTTTTTGCTACGTTGTACTTCTCCCGCACTACAATTCAGATGCAAATCCTGTACTTAAATTCCATAACAATTATTATTTATTCAGATTTGGAATAATGAAGTGAAATATAATCAACACTTAGGCCTAAATAAAACTTTAGTTACACCTGGAGTAACATTCCCAAGCTATTCTGCAGCATACACAGAAGTTAAAATTAGCTGCATCTTTACAACATTGATTAGGCTACAATTTATTGCGTCAATAATTATAATCAAAGATAAGATATTATTCGGAAATGGGCCAATCTGCATGAGTACTTTTACTTTAGGAACTGTAGGTACATTTTGAAGCGGATACGTTTGTACTTCTGATTGCAGGAATTGTACTAGTAAAATTATTCCTACACTTTGGTATTTCTACTTTTACTATAATATCTAAGTACTTTTTCCTCCTCTGACGCCCTACAAAGATTTACAGATAAGACGTTATCAATCAATAACAATAATTATAATCCTTGTGATCCCAGTTCATACAAACAGTAATCTGCAGTTTCAAAACACTTTTTATATTTGCCAGTTAATTTCTCCAAAAGCATAGAAATAAACCTGGTATCGGAATGAGTCATCACATCGTGTTGGTCATAACTTGACAGAATGGAAAATAACAAACAAACACAATCCGGTTCAAGATGTTCTTTATTTATTTCAGGGAATGACAATACAGTCAATTTCTCTAAGCATGATTCCCATAACCAGTTGTGGAAGACTACAACTTCCTGCACTGTATTAATTACTTTCTTCCTCCCTCAGAGAAGTGTAACTGGTTTCCCTCCTTTCCCTAACCAGGAAGAATTGACAGGTCTTTGCCTTCTTAAGACTTCACAGGTGGAATAAACTATTCAAGACTGTCAATAAAATAATATTCTCTTTACTGTATGTAACAAAATACATGTTTCACACCAAATGCACAGACACACAAAACAAGTGAGATGAAAACACAGAATGTCCATATTGGGGTGTACTGTAGTGTCTCTTAGAGCTAATCACAGCTGCTTACATCAAGGACAACTAACCCATCCCATTTTATATTATATTATATTATATCAACAAAGACATCAGAGCTCTCCAGTGCAGAAGTGTGGAAGCTTAACAGTTATTTCACCACAACAACTTTTGAACGAGGAGTGTAAATGGTGTTATGCAACGACACCATCAGGTGGGGTAGCTACTCAACTGCCCTTTCCATTAGATCACAGAGAGACACACAACTTAAAGCATTGTGAAAGAATGTAGTGAAAGACATAAAGTGAAGTCCTCATGACTGATCTCGACGCTACTTTCCCCTTGGAAACAACACAATTCATGATAAAAGTGTCTGTTAAATGGTTGTAGTTTTGTTCTGAAATCAGCTCTTTATTTCAAAATATACTGTTCCCTTTAAGTGGTCCTTTAAAAGTGATAGATAGTTATAGGAACAATTTGACCTTTATGCTTTTTTTTTCGCCTCCAGCTGTAACATGTCTACGGGACACATGGGTTTTTGTGAAGGCTAGGTAATCAATACAGAATTTGAAAATATGTATTTATTTGGTGGGGAACGCGTGTGTGTGCTGGGAGGACTTCAAGGTCGCCTGCCTCATCCTCCTATGCCTGGAACTCGAGGCCGAGACCAAGCTTGTGTCCACCGGCGTTGATGTTCTTGCCGTCAAGGAGAGCAGAGAGTGTCAGCTTGATGCCTGCAGAAAGAAAAACACACAAGGATAAACCTATTGCTACTTATTCCTCCACTGTAATGTTTCTACCATTATGAAAGTGTAGTTCGGTTTGATTTAATATTGTGCAAAACTCTTCCAACTGATGTGTTTTTAGAATAACAAAATAATATGAGCAATATTACACATTCTTTAGTATTTTTAAGTTTGCTAATCAAGAAATGCCACAAAAAATCTGCTAGGAAGTCCTAATCTGATCATTGTGTAGTTTGTGTATGTCTAAAATGCAGCCACACATGGAATAATCCACACACAAATCTTCAATGCACAGATTTTTATTTGAATCTATTTTTTAAATGACGTGGTATCTTTTGCTACACAGTGTTGTCATGATTGAGTAAATGATGAAACATGTATTGTAACACATTTAGCCAACTTAAACCTAAATAATGCACAGTTTGCACTCACCTGGCTTCAGAGTCTGGGTGTAGCCCAGGCCCACGAGGCTGGAGTTGTTCACCTTAGCCTGTGCAGGAAACAGATTAAATCACACATATTACTAACAGATCAATGCTGGCTAAATCTGGCAAGCAGTTTAGAAAAATATATATTGTAAATAATAAATGATACCTTCAAAAGTTTGCTGCTTCATCATTATGCTAACACAAGGTGTTTTTTTTAATACATACACAAACAAGCATTCACACTAATTGGCTTGGTTGCATACAGGATTACATTTGCAATCCATCCTTCCAAATTGGTCAGCTAGGAAGAACCTGAGCAAATAATTTGATCCTTATTTGAGGTGGAAACATTATGACTATTAAGGGTTTATATTGTAGGGACTCAGAATGTCATAAATCGAGGCAAATTCCTTGTGAAGGACGAGTAAAATAAAACAGCCATTTCTAATGGGATTAGGATTAAGTGACATTGTTATCCTACAGCAGACGATTAGCACTAGCACAACTTCTACTCCAGGTTACACTGGACTCACAGAGAAGGATGCATCAGAGTCGATCTGATACTTGGCAGCGATGCCAAAGCGGGTGTTGCTGTTTCCGGCGGTCCAGGCCAGGTTGACGGCTGTCTCCAGCTGGTCATGCACCTTCTGGTAGATGGAACCTCCAAACTCAGTTCCATCATTTCTGTGGAAGAATAGCAGATTAAAATAAATATATATATATGTATATAAATGTTGCAGCACACACAAATCATGTTTCCCCAACAATGATGTTCTTCTCTTTAAAAAGGGATGAATTATGGGTTTGTTTGTTTTTCTCTGAAAGTAGAACTCCTTGCTTGGTTGTTCCATGTTTGTTAAAGAGCTCATGAGGTGGGCTCGACGTCTCTGATGTAAATCCTACATTATACTCTGTCTGACCCCACATAATCACTTCAGCTGTAGACTGAACAGGCTTGGACACAGCAGGAAACAAGACTAACTGTGTGCCCTGTATCTGTCACTATCAGACAACTCGCTCTGCCTCTTCACTGAGGCCCTTTCTGCCTGCCAGCCTTTCACTCTGCTTCACATGTAATATAGTAAATCCCATCACCTGGGTATAAAAATAGTCAGTTACCCGGCACATAGCCAGCAACAAGTTAACGAGCCCGGGGAGGACTAGTTAACAAAAGCTATGCATGTCTGGCACCTCAATTGATGGTGTCATGGACCTAAAAAGTACAAATTCTCTAACAATATCAACAAAACAAGTGTTTTTATGAATGTTAACTACATTGCTGTTAGATTGATCCGTTAACATAGGTGCTAGCTGCAAGCAGGAGGGTTTTAGTAAGGCAAATTGAAATGAGCATGAACTACACCAAATGATATAAGATGATAATAAAGTATGGTAAATCCACATTGGTTTACCAGTACATTAAAAAAGTATTCTGGATGGTACAATCAATGGAAGGAGGTATGCTATCAAACTAAAGACGATCTGCTGCCTCTATTTTCTTACACATTCGTGTGCAGCTGGAACTCGTCCGTCTTGAATCCGACAGCGAAGTTGCTCTGGGTGATCTTGTTCCTGCCGGCCTCAAAGGTCATCTGGTATCCGGCCAGCCATCCTTCATACCCCACCACCGCTGCACCGTGGACCGCTGTCCCGTTGATGTCGTAGTTGACGTCGCAGCCGAGGTTGACGTGGTCGCACTTGTAGCCCGTCGTGACCTTGCCACTCTTCTTGCTGGCAGGAGAGAGAAATGGTGGATGGTTAAGTCATAGTCAGTCATTCATTTAGATTATTTTGACTTTTTTTTACTACAGGATTCATAGTTCAACATATATATTTGTAATATACGATACATTTTATTTAATATTTCCCTATCATTTCATTTTAATTGTTTTTGTTTGCCGTGTATTATCTTTTTGTTATTTATATTTCCTTTACATTTAAAAAATAAACGAAAATGTTTATTTTCACTTGACTTTTTTTAATTATCATTCGTTTAGTTATTTAGTTGGTGTTACAACTTCACGTCACAACTGCCTGATGGGCGGATCGCTGTGGTGCGCTGATACCCACATGTAACATTTATTTTATATTTCAAATGATCATTATTACAGTTTTATATTATATTTGATGTGTAGTACAAATAGTACAATGATGTTACTCATAATACGCTTTCTCAGCCTTGGAATTGAAATCATTTTGTGAAGCCAAAACATTTAGAAAATGTTATGATTGTTAATAATATTATAAACGACTGCTATGCTTGAACTGAACTACTGTTATTTAAGGGAAATCTTTGATTGACGGCAGCCCTATCACAATCCATGTTTTTCTAAGCCTATGTCTGCACTAATAATGTGTATGTTCTAAAATGCCCATCAGAAAACCCCTTTGCTCCTGGTTTCCCTTTGGTCATGTCTTTAGGTACAGGGTTATTTGCATCTCATTTGTATTAATAGGTACGCTTTGTTAAGATGCAATGTTTTAATACGTCTTACATCATTCAAATTATATTTCTAAGACTATATGAAGACTTAAAAATGCACACATGCCTGTTCACATTGGCAAAGAGCAAAATAATTACCAAAAGAAAGGTAAAATTAGGCAATTTGACAATCACAAACAAAAACTGCTACCTCAACTTGCTGTAATAACTAAAACGTCTCATACGGCTAAATGTTTTGTATGCGATTTGTTATTATTTTCTATTAATTGTAGCTCTAATAGTGCATGAATGAATATTCAACATTGTTCCACTGAACTCCTTTGTTCTCAGTGAAACTCATTTCCATGGTTCTGATGTTTCTCACCCAGTGTTTGGCGAGAAGGAGGAATCAAAGGTCAGCTTCAAACCCTTGGCCAACTGTGGAGATGAGCAAAAAGGTTCAGTTTAGTCAAAATCATCTTTGGAATAAACTGCTCATGAGATGAAACTACAATCCATTATACAACAAGGCATAAGGCACCCACAACTTGCGAGACAGACCCTAGTGATCATGAAAAGAGTTCAGTGATTTAACTCCCAATATCAAATCAAAATCACATTGAAGATAATCCTGGTCACCCACCTGGTCTTCGATGGTGATCTCGGTCCCCAGGGTGTTGTCGGTGTTCCACTTCTCTGTGAAGGTCAGACCGTGCTCCGCCCACTTGTACTTGGTCTCCAGGGATCCAGCCACCTTGCTGGTCTCAGTGTTGGCAGAACCTGTGCTGGTGAACTCCTGCAGAGGACAGTGTTGGTGTCAGAGTCATACACACAGGTTCGCTAACCAGATACATTATAATAAAGTGTAATAAATTGATGACTGACTTCTTTCAACATCGTGGAACAAACACTTGATCCCAAATCCTTGGGGTGCATTTACAAGATCAAGAAATCAATTTGACTTGTAAACTAAGACATACATTATGTTTGATTGTGATGACACAGCATCTTTGAAATCATCAGTCAGGTAGCCAATGCCAAAATGTGTTTGCAACATTTAATAAATCAGCTGATGGGCGACTTCATTATTGGCCCGGAGACTCTTAAGCAAGCTGCAGTGTGACGTGGCCGCTCTGATCATCTGTACGACTTACCAGTCCATTCTCAGACTTTGTTTTCAAGTCCAACTTGATGACCCCAAAGCCTGAAACAGACAACATTAGATAACATATTATTATTTAATGATGACAATACAGATTTAACATCCAATAATAGAGGAGCAGGTTTATTAAAAAAACATTTTTGCAAAGACCCCCCCCCCCCATCTTCTACTGTATATTTTGCAGCTTTCTATTTATACAGCTCTTAATATTTGGATGCAAAACCAAAAGATGATTCTTTGCATGTGAAAACCTACTAAGCAATAAACTGGATTCTGAAAGTGATTCTATTTATACACGTCATAAGAAACCCTTTTGATATTTAAACTAGGGCCGGGACTTTAACGCGTTAATTAAGATTAATTAATTACACAAAAATTAACGCGTTAAAAAAAATTAACGCATTTTAATCGCACTTATTTTTGCACCGCGGAACGTTTCTCACTGGATGAGTTTCAGGCGTACCGATTATACTGGAGCACCAACTAACGTTCATGACTTCAGACAACAACAAACCACAGTGAACAACAGTGGGAAATGTTGTTTTAAAAAACGGACGGATGGAAGCGTCGATAAGAGCACGGTTGTGTGCAAATTATGCAAAAAGGAATTCGCATTTCACCGCAGCACATCAAGCCTCAAGTATCACCTCAATGCAAAACATATAGCAGCTAGCGTGGACGTTAGCCTCTTTTATCGCGTTCACACCAAAAAGAGCCGGTACTAAAATTAGTTCATGAGAACCTTTTTACCCCCACGAAAGTCCCTGCTAGAGAGCAGAGAGCTGCTAGAGAGCAGGGACTTTCGTACGGCTCTCTTGTGAGAAAAGAGCTATATTTCTGATTGGCTGGGCGGATTGCAAACCACGCCCCGTAAAACTTCCAAAAAGTTTTGTGAATTTTATTATCCTCGCATTAGCATTATTAGCATTAGCCCAGCGCAGAAACGCAGAGAGACTAATTTATGGCAACACAAAATAAAACATGGGAGCGGTGGAGATGAGGAGGTGTCGGCGTTCTGGCGATTTACTCGGAAGGCTTCAGTAGAAGCTGCTGGGACTCCCAGCAGCTTCTACTGAAGCCTTCCCCAACTCCGGGGACTTCCGGCCGGGGACTTTGGGCGGTAGTATACGCCGTGAAGTGGTTTGCGGCCTGCCAGTAAACCCAATGCAGAAGAAGAAGAAGTGACGTCAGCGGCTTCATTTGCCTAATCCACCCCCAGGTTCAAAGAGTTCTCATGAACTAAATTCTCATGAACCTTTGTGGGAAAAGTACTGCGGTGTGAATGCGCCTAATGGTATACTAAAATCCATGTGAAAAAAATTGCTTCTCACTGTTCTCAGGTCAAATATTTATATGCGATTAAAAATGCGATTAATTTCGATTAATTAATTACAAAGCCTCTAATTAATTAGATTAATTTTTTTAATCGAGTCCCGGCCCTAATTTAAACACATATTACATCAACTTATTGATTCGTTTCTGTGAGATCAGCCTCCAGAGTGCATTTAGAGTCATGTGTATGCAACTGATTGATTTGATGAGGCTCTGTTGGAACATTAGTAATGTCAGTTAAGAACAGCTAGAAGGCTGGTTGAACAGACCCTGGCTCCAGCCTAAAGCCCCACGCCTGCCCGTAGCCAGCATTACAGCCATCAATAGATCCACCGTGCACACTTCACATGACCCAGAACATCTACACGTTCATGTACTTTCTGGCCTGGCTGGTACCATTCATATTTCATCCCGGCCATCACTGTCCATCCTGCAGTTTCTACCCTATGAAATGTTCATCAGCCTCACAACTGCTCTCAGTTTGAAAGCCTTTCTGTGAAGGAGATGGCAGTAAGTCAGCCTGCATGGTACATACGAATGAGTCTGGGAATGCCAAAGCTATTAAGTTGACATCATTTAGTAACCATTGGAGTACAGCTTTCATTTGTGTAAACACAAAACAAACCTCACATCCACTCACTCAAGGTGAGGCTCTGCATACTCTGCACACATAGTGACAGAATACACAGTAGAGAGCCTGGTTTGAATCCAAATGCATTGCTGTTAACATTATGCAGCAGCTGGATTTGTACAATGATTAAGGAAGGAGGAAGTGTTGCATCAAATCTTGCAAAAACAATCTCTGTGATTACTTTACAGTACAAGAGAGAAGGAGAGAGTATTGAGTAAAGAGAAATACATATACGAATGGCAGAAAGGATAAAAAGATGATGGTTAAGAGAAAGATGAAGCACTAAAACTAGAAAAAGATTCTAACAGCAACCCTTTTCACTGAAGTGAAAAACTTAAAAGAAGAAGCTACCATGTGATAAAAAACCATCTTGACTTAGAGATACAAATAGCACTTGATTGAGTGTCAAACCTCTTTTTTCTTTATATATATGATACTGCTGTAAATGTTGCTGCAATAAGTGAGTATGGTTGGCTGCTTAGTGCTCACCGTATCCCTTGGTGAAAACGTCCCTGGCAGACTTTCCAAGGTCAACGTAGGTGGGAGGTACAGCCATTATCTGCAGGGACAAACAAGATGGTCAAGGCTGTGACTAAACACGAGAAAACATTCTCTCTAAAGAAATGTCATCCCTGCGTGTCTTTCTTCCCTCTGTGTTACAGCTTTAGCACAGAGAGAGGACACCAACACAGATCACAAGTAAAGTGCTGCTGAAAGAGGAAGGCAGGTGCAGCTGGAGGTCACTGATGGATATGAAAGGTTCAAATCTCATAAGGTTATTGGCTTACAGGAGCTACACACACACAACACAGGAACTCAGCAATTCAAACACACATTCTTTCTAAATTGCATTCCTTTGAGTAAGGCAAGGCAAGTTTATTTATATAGCACCTTTCAACACAAGGCAATTCAAAGTGCTTTACAAAAAACGAAAGACATTAAGAAAATGGCATTTAAAATCAGTCATTAAAAAGAAAAGATAATCAAATAAACATTAAAAGAAAAAGTACATGGATAAAAGTTACAGTGCAGTCTAAGATATGAATAGTTCAATTAAAAGCAGCGACAAAAAGAAAAGTCTTTAGCCTGGATTTAAAAGTAGTCAGAGTTGCAGCGGACCTGCAGGTTTCAGGGAGTTTGTTCCAGATATTTGGAGCATAATAACTGAACGCTGCTTTACCGTGTTTAGTTCTGACTCTGGGGACAGAAAGCTGACCAGTCCCTGAAGACCTGAGAGATCTGGATGGTTCATAATTTAGCAGGAGGTCAGAAATGTATTTTGGGCCTAAACCATTCAAAGCTTTATAAACCAGCAGCAGTATTTTGAAATCTATTCTTAGACACACAGGAAGCCAGTGTAAAGACTTCAGAACAGGAGTGATGTGATCCACTTTCTTAGTGTTAGTGAGGACTCGAGCAGCAGCGTTCTGAATCAGCTGCAGCTTCCTAATAGATTTTTTAGTGAGACCTGTGAAGACACCATTGCAGTAGTCGAGTCTACTGAAGATAAAAGCATGGACAGGTTTTTACAAATCCTGCTGTGACATTAGTCTTTTAATCCTAGATATATTCTTTAGGTGATAGTAGGCTGATTTAGTAACAGTTTTAATGTGACTGTTGAAACTCAGGTCAGAGTCCATGACTACACCTAGATTTCTGGCTTTATCTGTTGTTTTGAACATTGCAGACTGAAGCTCAGCGCTAACTTTTATACGTTCTGCCTTGGCTCCAAAAACCATTACCTCGGTTTTATCTTTGTTTAAGGCGAGACACGGCAGGCAAAAACATCGTTTTTCAAGCACTGGTCAATTTTGAGATTTTGTGCTATTTTGATTCTATAACATGTTTTCTTTCAGGCTTTTGGAAGGAAAACGTACAAAATACACATTTAAGTGTTTATTTTACTATAGTTTGTCTATTTGCGTCTGTAGATTTCTCCTAAATTCACCAAAAGTTAGCATTCTAACGTAACATAAAGTACCGCGACCGCTGTGTGCACCATGTCAACAGAGATATCGTTGGGAAGCTGTGTCTCTCCTGCACAATCTCATCAGATCCAAATATGG
Source organism: Gymnodraco acuticeps (assembly GCF_902827175.1). Lineage (NCBI taxonomy): Eukaryota > Metazoa > Chordata > Actinopteri > Perciformes > Bathydraconidae > Gymnodraco > Gymnodraco acuticeps. The sequence continues at coordinate 1,370,740 of NW_022992250.1, forward strand.
TCATTTCCTTTGTATCAGCAACCAATCGTGAAAGCACAAAGGGGTCTTAAACCAAGAAACTGGTTGGTGTCAATTTCTGACAACGTGATTCGTTCAGATGCGTCACGTGGTGTGCTAAAACACTTCCTGGTTAGCTTTCCGCTAGAAATTGAAATCTCAAAATGGCAAAAGAACGGCGAAAAAAACGTTCACAGAGAAGACAACAACAATTGTCGATGCGCAAGCTGTCATCCAAAGAACAGGAGGGTTTAGCTAGCGCCTCACTGCAATATTTAAAGGTCGTTTTCTCAAAATGAGTTTTTTCACCTACTCTGAGTTCGAAATTTCAACTTCAGTAGCACGTACATACACCAAACCTTCCAGTTATATTCCTATCAATATTATGAAGGCTTTTACAGAAGAGTTTGTTCATATATCATTCATAGCCTGAATTATACAACATTGTATACAGGGCTCGACATTAAGGACTATCCGATGGCCCGGGGCCATCTAGTATTTAGCTCGGGCAATGAAGCCTCACCTGCTGGTTGCCCGATCGGGCAATCTATTATGCCAGTATCATGCAGCTCGCGGATCCAGTAATGTGTGACCCGACAGTAAAACTAAACAATGTAAACATATCTATAACTAGTTTAGGTAGTTTGAGAGGTAATTAAAATAGCTACGTGTGATATTCTAACCTGAAGTGTGTGTTTTGTCCGCTCACCGCTGCAGGTGATCATGCAGAGCTGCGTGTCGACTCGTCAGCAGCAGCTGATCTCTCTCTCCCGCCAGATTAGACTTCACTCGCGTTTCTGTCCATATCGATCAGATCCAGCTAGTTCTAGCTAATGATATGACTACCTGCTTATTAAAAGACACCTAAACAATAAGTGTCGCTATGCAACTGGGTGAGGCCACAAAGTATAGCGCAGCATTATGCATTTGTTTACATGCCCACCGGAACCCCGAGGCATTACCAACAGATCAACGCACAATCAACCCATACAGGACATCTCTTTCTCCACATTAAGTGTTAGACATTATAATTGACTATTCTTGTCTGTCACATACTCTTCTTGTCTGTCACATAAGTGGCGCAACTGAAGCGGTATTGCGCTAAGGGGAAATTATTTTGACCGGACATTTTGACCGAAGAGATTTAGATTTGCCGGCTAACGGGAACTCTGACGTCGCCATTTTGTGTGCTTCGCGGATGCGCTCGGCTCCTCTCGACTGCTGCTCGGGTCTGCTCGGTCAGCTTCTGGATGAGGAGCCATTCGTTCGACCAACTTAGTCAACACTGATCTATTAGAGGAAACCATAAAGTGCACCTGTGTATTTAGAATATACAAGCATCAGAAGTGACTACTCTCCAATATGGTAAAATTCAACTACGCTATTGCCCATTCTAATATAATCCTGCAGCCCTACCCCAGATGCTTCTTCGACCCCACATATCAAACTCCTAAATAACAGAGACATTAGCTATGACATAACAAATGTCAGTCAGTCAGTCAGTCAGTCAGTCAGTCCGCCCCCCCTGCACTTGGCCTGGAAGTGGACTAATGTCAGGAATCTGCCATGCCTGTTAGCACGTACACAGATGGCATGTCCACTATTCACGCTGTGCCAACACACAACAACCCCCCCTCCCCCCTAGTAGTTGTATGGCTTCCACACATGGCTACAGGCAGAAACCTTAGAGGCCGTAGAGGACAACGCTGTATATTTGATACTCATTGAGGTGCCATGGGGTAAACCTCAATGACTTAATTTATGAATAAATCTACAACTTCATCAAACAATTTCACAGATAAGGATATATGAATCCCATGGCATGATGAGGACCACTCCTGAGATGATTAAGTACACTTGACCTAGCCACTCCGTTAAAAGGATGCAGCACTGCCCTTCAGCACCACTTTAGTTAGTTGAAGTGTAATTCAGTGAATTTCAGCTGAGACACAAACCTACAGTTGATTTAAAAAAGTGTAGTCTCTGTCTAGAGAGAAACAACACTACACTCACACAAAGTGATTATGCAGGCAGCATCTCACTGTCCTCATCTGCTAACAGATTAGCATTAGCTAGCTATCAAGGTGGCCAGCGGGCAAGTGTCTCCAGTGAAGTGTCTCCAGTGAGTAACTTCATGGCATGTTGACCAGAAGTGAGCCTGTATCGTGTCAAGCACCCGTAAGATAGCTTTTCTTCTTTTATTATAGCTGCCTGAATAACTGCTGACAACTGGCTCCTGTTCTGTCAAATGACCGCACCGCAACACATTAGCCAGCAAGCTAGCTTTGGGTGCAAACAGCAGCAGGCCTAGCATCTCTGCTGCACGCCGACTACACCCAGCTCACAAAATGGATAAGACAGAAAGCTCCAGGGGGTCAGAGTCCGCCGGCTGACACCAGCTACAGAGCAGTACATTAAACTACATTTGTGTTGCAATTCAATTTTAAAACACAACGTACCTCTGTGTGTTCCTGTCCTGGTCGATAAGGGGCTTGTCAGCTGCACAAAGGGAGGAGAGAGGTGGTGCGGCGTCACGTATGCTACAAGTCACGCAAGCAGCCGAGGCCTTTCGTCATCGTCAAAGATACAAAATGCAACTAAACAGCAAGATGGTTCACACCAGAATTCAACCATCTGCTCAGCTCAGCGGTGTCGGCGCGGAACAGGTACAATGTATCCAAGTCACACTCATACAGTCGACTCTATGGTCACACTACACAAGCTTTATAATTTGCTACCTTCTCCTTGTGTGAGACTGAATTAGTGTAAATGTGTCTGTTTATTTTGGAGTATTTATATTTCATTGCAGCTGTGTTCATAGGCTACTTCCTATCCCTAAGCCTACTACGTTTTACTCTGTACTTTTGACAGCTTTAGTTATGAGTCCCAGTTATTTTTGCATATTAATGTTTTGCTTTTAGAAAATATGAGCTGTAAATAAATACGATTAATTGCTATGAGTGCCCAATCATATAATTGCATTTTCCACTAACTGACCAACTTTAAAATACTGCTAACATGCTAAAAACACAACATTATTACCCAGTAAACAGGCCTAATTAAGGAAACGGCTAACTCTAATAAATAAGTACTTTTACATTTAATAACTTAATTATATTATTTTATAGCCTAATTATTTCCTTCTCTTAAATAATTACTTTTACATTTAATAACTTAATTATATTATTTTATAGGCTAATTATTTCCTTCTCTTAAATAATTACTTATCATTTTTTCTCCACTTCATCCTCTGTCATATGTCATTAGAACCGAAACCGGAAATGGCCAAACCGAACTATCTCGCCTTGCGTCTGGGATCGGCTGTTCACCTTGACGCATGCGCAGTTTAGGACTACTCCTGGAAGCACGAAACTCCTCCCGCAGCATCCCTGATAAAAAGCCCCTTTAAAAGCTGACTTCAGATCGGCTTTCTGCACCTTCACCGGACAGCTCATTACACAGTGCAGTTTTTACAAACTGACCCGGGACATATTAGGAGATAAACCACCACCAGCAGCAGCAGCTGTAATGTTACATAACATCTGTACAGAATCAGATCAAGAGGACAGGATGAGGAATTATATATGACCTCTGCTGGTACATGATCAAAGTCGTTCACAACCTGCATACTGATCTCTGTATTGGCCCATATGTATGTGTTTATAAACTGTTATCTGATTTATGAGATGGAAGAAGGCCTACATTTACTAAAGCATTCCACGCAAACACAGTTTTGATGCATTTTACTTCAGTCTTTCAATTGTCTGCCTTATTTCAGGGGATGTACTTTTTTATATTCTACATTTACTTGACTCCAAAAATGTAGCCTGGAAAATTATCATTGGTATAATAATAATCTGAATAAAAACATCTTGCATGATTTATTAAAAGAACTGACGTAAGATATCATATATATTAAACCAGATCACAATGTTTACATAATTGCATTTTTTATTTTAACAAAGATAGAAAGAAACAGATGTTAAAGGCAGGTGAGTCAAGTAAATCTGCTGGTTAAGCATCTTTGTCTTGCCTTTCCTTCCTGGCTGTGAATGCAGAGCTGGGTTCATGAATTGTTTTTGCAGTTTTGTATAATTCTGTGTGCAGGATTTCACAGAAACAGCAGTGTGGTTGAGTAAAGGGAACTTTGCCAAAACCTTAAGGCACTTCCTTTGCAACGGGTACGACTGGCAGCAAAAACTCTGAGAAACCTTGTACTTCTCTCCTACCTGTTTTCTTTCACACCAAATGTAGGTATTTGCTTTTTTACGCACTCCTTTGATATTTCTATATTTTTACTGCATACTAGAAAGGAATGTATATTTATCATATACTATAATCCCAATGACAGAATCACAAAAGTCAATTATATTATTAAACAAATAATAGAAAAACATATCCTGTCATGATACAAAAAGTTAGGGACTTTAATATGTAGGAAATTACCATCAGCGAGCAAACAAACACTGTGGCAGTTTTATCTGTCACTTGTTACATCCTTTCTTCCTTTATAAATAACAAATAAAATGGTTCTTCAGCAACTGAGTTCCTGTATTCAAACAGGAAAACACAACTCTGAAATGTTGGCTGGGTTGGTTATGAGAGCGGTTGCCATTGGTTTTAGCCAGTAGATGTCACTGTTGGTAATAATGTGAAAACAACTCACCAGTGACTGGACTGTTGCTCATCAGCAGCCGAAGGATTACATTTTGATTAAATCCATTTTCCACAGTCTCTGTTATAAAATGTTTCAGCAACATTTTAAAAGTGATGATTCAACTTTTCTTTTCATTGATTTGGGGGTTAGGATTAACCTGCCAACCTTTAAACAGTGAAATAAAAACATAATGTTGACCCTATCTAATGAAAACCATGTCCAAAACAAATGTTCTTGTGCTAAAGAAAAGTCAGTTGTTGTTGGTCAAAAATGGACCTTATCGGTTATCTGCTTCAAAAATAATACAATATTTTCAACACAAAATATAACAACTAATAATTCAATAAACCTGACGTTTTTTATTTGGAGATACGTTTTTTCTCTACACATTGAAAAGCGTGTTTTCAAATCAAAGTAAATCTACATTTGTTTCACTTTTAAATGTATTCACAAAACTCACAGAAGTTGAACATAACACATTCTTTCCCTCTCATAAAATTATCCTCACTAACTAAAATGCTATATAAAGGGTTTTTTAAAAAGTTGTTTTACGAAGTACTCTATTTCATCAGTTCCTGCTTCACTCAAGTGTTTCCAATTTAAGACTCCACTGCAAGCTAAATATTGTGCTCGGGAACATTTGTCAAAGAGCTTGGGTTTACTTGATTCTTTATGGAAAAGGATTAACATGCACAACATAGGCCTCTACTTTATAAGATTAAAGTCAAAGCCAAACATATTTTTTCACTTGCCAGGAGGACTTCATATTCAACTTGTATTTTTTTTAAGTACATTGAATATTAAATACGGATTAGTGTATCTTTCCTGTCACTGAACTATTGACTGTTTTATAGTTTTACCTGTGCCAAGCTGCAGTTCTTAAAAGCTTTAAAAACTTTGAGTGTCACTTCTTCAAACAGTGCCGTCTGGCCTTGTTACAAACAGTTGGACTGCAGTTAATGTCACATTTTGATGCCTTATTGGAATTTAATGTTTTCAAGATCTACTGAAGGCAGCTATGATGGGAAACTGTAATTAATAACATTAATTAAAGTCAGGATTGTAAACATTATGGCTCGTAAATTAAAGAATGACGAATGAGAAGCGATGGCTCAGCCTTTACTCGATCCCCAACATCCCCAGCTTGTTGTCATTAAACAAACATATTTAACTTATTTCCTGATGTGTATTTAAAAGTTCCCATCTCCGTTTTATGTCCTTGCATCACTGCATCTCAAGTAACATTTAATCAACAACTAGTAACATGTTTGTCGCCTGTCGGTCGCCTTCAGAGGCAAGCCAAAATTCATTTCTAGATTATCCTCCAGTCATATCTGGATGCTGCGCTTTCATCCCCCGAGCTTCAAAGGCGGCGCTACGCTGACTTCAAACAGTCGTCACCGAGTGCCAATCAAACCCAGCTCCACAAGACAACAAATGTTAATCAACCCGGGCCAAGCATCACCAAAGTAAATCAAATAAATTGTAAACAGATGGCATAATTTGCAACATATGGATAAATAAGGCAGTATGTCATCTTTCTTTTTCAATTCAGTGGTTCACACAGGGTCCAAACTCCTCTCCCACTTCGCTTCTTGCATCCATCCCAAAGTCTCTCTCGTGATTCGGTGACTTCACTGCATGGTGCTGCTTTTTCCAGCCCAGACTGGGAGTCCATAAACCAGCGTCTGGTTAATAGGAGGGCATAAATCACTTCACGCGTGTTCGGGTTCAAACAGTCCCAAACCAGAAACCTTTTTACCCTTGTCTCCGCGGGATCAAATGCTACATTCAGCAAGTCTAAAAGGATATTGTTAAAGGTTTAGAAAGTTATACGTTTCAACTTCCTTCAATTTACGAGGGATCTCTGCCATCAAATGGGATGGTGAAAATAAAATCACTCATTCAATCATTTAGGGTCCAAAAGCATCAAAATGAAAACCATTGATGCAAAGCTATTTGGTTTTCCTGTCAGGAACGTTCTTTCTTTGCAGGCATCATAAAACATTAAACAAAATCTCTAACAGTACCATCCTTGTGTGAACATTTAAATGCCTTTATATAAACCACTAAAACAAATGCATATATATAATAAGATTTGGAATAGCACCTGCACATTTACTTTGTTCATAGATTATTGTATTTTTATTTATGAAATAAATTAGACAGTACCTGTTGCTGATAATAATGTGCCGATCCCTCTCTGCTCATTGTAAATAACAAACCACATGTTGTCCTGTGACCAGCCCAGTGATGTAATGTCTAGAGACAGGAACAATGTGACTGTGTTTCACAACAATAAATATCTGTTGGCTTTCTGTATTTCATCCTCTTCACATTGTTGAGAGAAGTATCAGGGAGCCATTGTTCTCTTGGGAAAATTATTCAAAACCAATATGTGTGGTCGATTACTGCTGTTTCTCAAGTTCCTCTTCAACTATGCATTTGTATTGCTATTTTATGTCTTTCCTAATTTTTCCACCATAAACCTATTATTTGTAATTGTTAAACACTGAATATATGTAAACGTTGACTTGAATTTGATGTATTTCATTAACAGATTACATGTAATTGTATTAGGTTAGTTGAAAGCAATAATATTAAGTTCAAATAAAAGATTTTGAAAGTTCACCTTAATATAATTGTTTCAACTAACCTAATATAGTTATGTGTAATCTGTTGACATAATATATTTTATTAAAGTCAACGTTTCATTATTTCAGTGCAGGTAGGATCCTGGGACTTAACATTTTCTTTACCAATACTGTGCTGTATTGTGCACATTTCAATAAAGCCATTTCATCTTTGAATCATGGAAAAAAAGGCTTTAAGCTCATGTTGTGTATTGAACTCTTTTAAGAAGCCCTTAAATGCCATGAAGATAACAGTAAAGTCAGGTGGTTGCTCAATTGCAAAAGTTCTCTACAAAGTGGAAAATAAGTTTGGAACAAGCAGTTTGTAGCTGTGGCTTTCAATTAACACCTATTTTAAAATGTCTGTATATTTATTTTGCTTGTTTTGTTTTCATCAGCATCTCTGTTTATACGTGGTAGACACCATAGGAAAAGTGAGAGATGCGTCCTTCCTGTCTGAACTTTGGTAAATAGATTGGAGGCATGAGAAAATGTCAAGGCTCAACTGTGGTCGGAGCAGTGACTCACTCTCACTGTGAGTGTGTGTGTGTGTCATATATGTGTGTGAGAGAGAGAGAGAGGTGTAGCGTTAGTATGTAGCAGATGCAGCGATCTTTATCTCTCATTCATGGCGTCCAAGGAAATGTAGCGTACGCTGGTTAACAGTCATTTTCTCAGTATCTGCGTGGCAGAGATGTGCTGATAGTCATGCAGACACCTGGCGCCTTGTTGTGTGGAAACTGAGGTGATGCTGCAGCGTTGCCCAATACTGCTGACAGCATTGATTGACTTTTAAATGCTACAAGGTGGCTCTGTGAAAGCAGTATTACCCAATAGGATGGAACTCACTGCAGCTTTTCATTTAGGGAAATAAGTTATATTCTCCTATAGATCAATTTAAAGCTGGGCAATTTCTCAATGTGGTCGTCTTTCAATCATTTATCATCTTTCAATGGAATCATGTCCTGATCAAATCATGTTTCAATATATTGTGATATACAATGACGTCGTCTAAATTGATAACAACATGACCATTTTTACTCATTAATCAGATTAGATATTGTAATATACAATGACGTCTTCATAATTCATAATAACAAGCACATACAAATTCATCAGAAAATGAGTTCAAATCTAATCCAATTGAATATTGAGTCATTCTGATATATGCTATTTATATGCATGTGTGTCATAGTCTGGAAATATTATCTTTTTCTTTGTAATTTCACTTTCAATTTTGCACTTGAGTTTCCAAATAAAATGGGTTTAATTATTACATTTAACAAATAAAAAAAGCCTCGCCATGTGTTTTTTCTCATAAACAGACCATTTATTTATCTAATAACAAGAATACAAGTTTTATCGAGATATACAATTACCTATATTGGGAGATTTCTGACATAAAGCTCAGCCCTAGATCGAGTTAAAGTTCAGTAAAAGAATGAAATTACACATTTGGGGAAATTTGCAAGAACACAACCTAATACTATAGTACATTTAAAGACACTATAAATTTGCCTTTATAATGTGTCTTTATATCTTCCTCATCCGGAGTGTTGCCTTAACAGTTTTTATGCTCACATCTGGCTTTGTTCTAAACTAAATGTAGACTTCACATATAAACACAGGTAAAGTGCTAATTGTGACACTGTCAGAGTTAAATGAACACTGGTAGTTTCTTCTTTGTAGTCACCTATATAGATGGCACCTTTTAAAGACAAACCTCCTGTAAGTAATGACAGAGCTCTGGCTGGGAAACACCCGTGGTTGTTTAAGGCACTTTGGATAAAAGCTTTGAGACAGAGTTCTCCAAAGTCATCCCAGTAAAGCCTATGTTTGACCACATTGATCAGAAAAAAACGTATATATTCTGATTCACATCTGCCGTCAATAATCCCAGTATGAAACCACAGGCTTGGCAGAGTGAGGGGAGATACCACAAGCTATCAAACTGCCACGCCGAGCCCCCTGCTATACCCCACCTCGCTGCACCCAGCATCAATGTGTGTACTGAATACAGGACCCTGTAATCAACAAATTCTCCATATTCCCCCCCCCCAGGTGCCTCGCCAACATCAAAGGAGGTAAAGGATGGTGTGGTATCTCTGTGTGCCTGTGCCTTCTACTGAATGAAACAGCCCCGAGAGACGCAGGCGGGGAGCAGCCGAGCAAATTGAATTTCATGACTACCACGTTGCTACCTGGCAGGTAGGGCTGTGGTTCATTTTGTTTGTAGTTTAGTAGGTTTTGCCTGCACCTGGTTAGGAGATGATCACACCAAACGAGAGGATCAGATATGTACAGAGCAAAAGTGGAAAAAGTACCAAAATGTCTCATTTAGACTATTAGTTGAACAGCATTTTGGGACATAAACAGTGTAAAAACATCTATGAAATTAAACATAAGCATCAGTATACATCAACACAAAGCCCAATTCAAGCAATTTACAAGCCAACAAAAGGGTGAGTTTATGAAGTGTGATAACTTTTCTAATTTCACATGTTATAGAACATTTCAGATTTGTAAATCATTCTTATGGAAAGCCCTGGTTTACGCTGTAATTTATGCCATTCAAAATCTAGGAAAATTCTCCTTGAGTCAAACTGGTTTCAAACATTTATCAACAACTAAAATACTTCCTCCAGCTGTAAAAAAAAAAAATCTTCTTATTCTCAAGCATATTACCTTTTGATCCCCACACATAATTTCTGCTAAATCAGATAAGTTATTTTTCTCTTTTGTTGCTCCGTCTTTTGATACTAAACTGTGTTTTAATGCTTGTAAATGGCCATTAAATAACTTCACCTTCCATATCTCATTCACTGATACAAAAATATTTGTCTGAAATCATTCAGTGGTTTATCATAAGCAGGATTGATTCTCACCCGTGTGGTTTGTTTAATTGCCGCTGTGCAACACTTGCTCAAATATTGAAGATATGGGGTGGTTGCTGCTGCAAAGGCCCAGAGAGAGAAGCTGAACTGAAAATCCCTGGCACCGAACGCCGAGCCCCGAGCGAGTAACCTTGGTGCTTCTGATCCTGACTTGAATTTCACATCAGAAAATGCACAGCACAGCCAGACACTGAAAGGCAGATGAATGCTTTTATTACCAGCTGTAATTATTTTTCTTCTGGAAAATTATGGAAAACTCTAAATAAACAGCAAATGTAGGCACAGATGTTTGAATGGTTGCTCATGCATTTTAGATTTTAAGTTCCCAGCTATTGTTCCCCCCTTGATATTTTCAACTCGATGTGAGTCTTAATTCTAAGATATACTGTAATATTTTAGCTTAAATGTCCGTATTTATTCAGTTGATGCTAAGTTTATAATAGTAAATCCAAGCTTTTATTCCCTTTATCCATTTTTTATGTTAAGTTAATACAAAATAGTTAATAAAACTTAACACACTTCTACCTAAAATAATTTCCATTCAGAGAACACAGGAGGTTACAGTTTGTGATACTGAGGTGCTAAAAAGACATTTTCCATGGAGTGTTTTCTGATCGAAGCTTAGATGTTTCACTGGTTGTGAAACTCTGTGTGTCCTTAAGAAGACCGCCGGCCTCAGTGTCTTCACAAAAAATCTACTGTAGATATGAAGAGCGCTTTCAACTGGAAGATGTGAAGCAATCAGACAGAACTGTTGTCTGGGCGTAAAACAAAGCTGTTTGTTGTGTTGCTGACGGTTAAATCTAAATGCCATGCCCACCTCAAGATAAAATGTACAGACACACACACACACACACACACACACACACACACACACACACACACACACACACACACACACACACACACACAGATGTACAAGAACAAGCCCCTTACACACCCACAGAGACTTATTCAAGCATATACACACATACAAGCACTCACATAAAAAAGACACAGAGTTCTGTCTCTCTCTTGTCTCCATCTTCAACAGAAGAAAGTTCTCCATAAAACGACAAACAAACTTTATATAATATTTTCAGATAACTTTTGGTTAAAAAAGAAGAACATGAATTCATAACCATTTACATGTCCACAGTGGATGCTTTGCCATGTCTTTTCTCTATATCATATCATCCAACATTTATTTTTTCAAAAATATTTTTTATTTGATCGTATTATGTGATATCGTTTTTTCTACTATGGGGATCACAAGAAAGCTAGATACAACAACATTGCCATTATGAAATTATTAAACTAAATAAAGAGGTGGGATTTAAGATTATATTTAGAAAATAGTGATACTTTTGGCTCCTCTAATTAAATATGATGTATTGTCCAAACCAATGGTGAAGAAAAATGTGTGGAATTACAAACTGGCATGGGGAACTTTTGCTTTCCTTTTTAAGAATTATCTAAAATTGCCATTTATTTCATCTAGCTCTTGTTCCACTCATTGTATGTTTCACAGTTATTTTTTTGTAAATTCTACCTACTGTAGTTTTTGAATTACAATTAGATTGAAAACACTGCATGTTCAAGTGCAATGCATATACAATAATGTGTATATTTGACTTGTTTTCACTACTTCATTTAAATGGTGCCGTTTTGGAGCTCACACTCGATGGAAGTTTTTGATGTCTATTTGTGACCTATGAACACATTTTAGTTGGATCCAAAACAAAAAAATAATTAACACGTGAAAAGACAGTAAAACTACAAAACAAAAGATTAAAGTTTTTTTAATGCAGAGTTATCTAAGAATATATGACAAACAAATCTCATATAACACAATAAAACTGTAATTACATGTTGTGGCGGATGTAATTCAAGCCGTCAAAGTCACATCTCCATTCAGTCGGGCTCCGTTAGCTGTGAGGAACTACATTATTATCTTTCAGCTCAATGAGAAAAGACCAGCTCTTTCTTTGATCCCACTGACTTTATTTCAGATAATGCGACCTCAAACCTCAGTTACTCTTCCCAGACAAATACATTTTGTCATTCACAAAAAAAGCAGTAGGGCCTACATGACAGAACCCCAAATAAAGGCTTAACGCAAAAATGTTAAAAACCCTCAACAGCTATACATCACTGCGACATTCAAATTAGAGTGGAATCCCACCAGAAGCTATGTTTTAAATATTTCCGATTGTTTCCTGTGTGTTTGAAACGACGAGGAGACAGAGTGGATGGGGAGATATGTGCGGTGACACATTTGTCGCCATTGCAACAAGGGCCCTATAATCTTCCCAATCAGGAAAACCAGAACAAATTAGGCTGTGCAGCGCTTCCATGTGCCATCACTATAAATCACCATCATGACCCCGAACATGTACAAGTACACTCCGTAACAACAGGGCCTGGGAGAATAATGTTTGTTCCCAAGATTGGTCCACAGGACTTGGATGATATACTGTGAGAAGAGTCCCATTCACATCCATTTCCCACACGCTTATTGTATGTTGGAGTGAAAGTATGTCACAACCATAGGTTACAGAATCTGCAGGGTTTGGGATTGGCTCCCAGCCTTTTTCATTACAGGGTTTGTTGTCTGTGAACAAGCATTGGGGAAGTCATTGTGATTGTTTACTGTTATAGTGAGAAAGCATGAAGCCACCAAAAAACACAAAAACAACTAAGACCTGACAACTAGAGTTACATAAATAATATTGCGCTTTTTTTGGCAATGAACATTTCTCAGAGGCTAAACAGACGAGAGTCTTCATTCCTGTTTAGCACTTAGAAAGCTAACTCTGTTTACCCATTTGGAATATTACCATGCTAATATTTGCCAATTAGGGTCTGAGACCAGAGACCCTATTGTCATGAACATGAAAACACACACTAATCAGGGAAAACGATGGGCACAGAAAAAGGGGCCGAAATAATGAGAGCAGATAGCCCGCGCAACTATTGAAATGTGGGCGCGCGAGAAAGCAACACAACAAAAATTCAACTTAATTTTCCATATGTTTTGTAAAGATGAACGTAAACTAAGATAAAGAAAAATGGTGTTTGAACTGAGAGAAAGGGATGAAAAAAAGCCTTAAGGAAGTAGAACAATTGCAAAAAGGGGAAAAGCAAGAGGTTGAGGAAGATAGGAAAGGACAAAACTTAAAGGGGGACCGGGACCGGGGAGGAGAGAGAGCCAAGAGGAGTAACTCAGTTCCAGTTGGATATCCAATCTGTGTTCTCCGTCTCTGAGTCGAATAAAAACCATCAAAGCTTGAGGTTTGGGGACTCAAAAGTCGGTTCAATCTCCAACCATTTCCCACAGCCTTTCAAGGGCTGCCAAACGTTTATTTGTTTTGGATTAATGTAATTAACCCCCCATTCCCAGTGTCGCACACAAGAAGCGAGTCACAGTGAAAAGATTACGAGGCCTCTGTTTCTCATACATCCAGCCCAACCAGCCCCGACACAGTGGCTCACAGATTTCATGTTGCTGGATTATATTTTTGCTTTAGCTTGACGTGTAAATCTCCCTCTGACAGTTCTCACGAGCACATCAGCAAACACTTTGCAGTAAAAGGATCAATTTCAGCAGAGGAATGAAGAATGTCCTGCTTTTTGCCAAAATAACAGCCACTTTCACAAAGCTTCTTCCAGTTCTGAAGTTTGATTTGTGACATAACTGGGTATTTATTGTATTGTTTGTCCTCTTTTACAACTCATGTGCATACTGCAGGTGTTATATGTTACCTTATTTACTTCGTGCTAAGGCTTTATAATGAATTAGATAAAGCATATACAAGTAAAAAGTTGTTTGAAAGAAAAGAAAGCCAATAACATTATGTTGTTCCCCAAATGATGATCGAAATATTATGAGTCACAATTAACATTCCTCTGAGGAGTTTATGTCAAAAGAAATCGCAGCTTAAAAAATTGTTAATCACAAGATTTCCATTCATGTGTGCAGCGTTGAGTCATTTGAACGTCTTAAATCTCTAAATCTTCTATTCTAACAAAGAAAACCCCTGCTGACTTGTGTCATCAACGTGCAACAAACATCTGAGATCATACTGTGTGTTTTAAGTGGTTTTTAAAGGTTCTTGACTTAGATCATAAAACTTACTTACTCAATAATAGTTTGTATAAAACTTCATTTCATGTATAAACCAGGTATTCGCAAACTAACTCAGCCGCCTCTTCAAAAGCCCCAAAGCTGTAACTCTTCTGGCGTCCATATTTTTTAATGAGACAGAAGTCACAGTAAAATAATGTGAGTATGTAATACATTAGTGTTCCAGTCGTAATAAAATGTCCCATAAAGCCTTAGGGTTTTCTGTTTCATACACTCTGAGTCCCATCATGGGCAGTAGAAGAAGAACAAAATCTGCTAAGTATTGAGAAGATTTGGCGATCAAACCCAGATGGGACCAAATCATTTTTCAAAAGTCTGGTACAATGTCAAATGAGCTTTTTGGTTTTGCACAAGTTAGAATAATGATAGGTTCTAAGAAAGACAAGTCATGGTTTGACCATTTTAACAACAATTTATGAAGTGGAACTCGGACAGTACTTTATTTTACTTTTTTTAAATCATGATACATCTATAAAGTAAGTAGAACTAGTTTTTCCAGCTGAATATAAAATAATATATGTATAATATCGGTGAGGTGCCCTTAAAAAACCAATAGGCAACTTTAACATTCAATGGAGATTAGATCAGAGCTACTGCTGCTTTTTCTACACACAAACAACCTAAGCCTCGTCTCATCTTCATGTTGTATTGATGTGTGGGCTCACACCTTCTTCTGAAGTCCTTCATTCATTACATTTCCATTTTGTACCTCAAGAGGTCAGTCTCGCTCCCCTCGCCAGCAGCAGCTGACCAGTTAGACCGAACTAATGACCAACAGAAGCTGATCTCTGGAGAAGCAGAAACCTGAAACTCTGTGCTGCAGACAGAATTGTCCTACGCCAAGAAACAGAAACATCTTTAGAAGTGCATGTCATTCAAATACTGTGTTTTTTCTTCACAAAATAAGTCACTACAGTACAATGTGATAAGTTATCCTCTCTTTTCCTGTGATTTGTCTTTTTAAAAGTTATTTTAAATCTTCTGACTTAAAAAACATTACTGTTTTATCTGCTCCTTTGATGCTCAACCCCCCAACAAATTATTAAAGGATAAATCATGAAACAGTGTGATGCTGTGAAAAATACATATCATTGTTGCAGGTCATTTTGTTGTTTAATGGATTTGTATTATATATTATATTTGGTCAAATTAAGAGGATATGAGATCAACTTTTTACATTCACCGAGGAATATATTTTAATATTGTTTGGTCTGTTATTGATTGCCTTGTGTCTGTTTTTTAAAACTGTGTTATGTAAGAAACTACTGGCCTGCTTTTGTGAAATGTGTTCGAGGGTGTATCGTGGTCCTTGGAAGAACTCATTAATTTGAAGCGGATAATCACCCGATTATTTTAAATGTATGAAACATCCTTGGTGCTTTCCTAGGATGATCTAATATATTTGTTTTTACAGGGTAACTTTCATTGAGTTTGATAACAAAACATTTGTCAACAATCTGAAACATCAGTAGAAGAAACAGATCAGAACAGGAACAAAAATGAATCCTTTGATGTCCAACGAATGTACAGGGAGAAATCCATCAAAGAATATGTTCAGACAAACATGTTTCCACCCTCAAAATCTTTGATAGACCTGAAAGCAATTCTGCTACAAGACATGTGACAGTTGGGAAAGATAGCTGCTTGTTTTTATGTAAAAAATATACTACTCTTTCTGTCTGATAATGCTTAAATTATAGTGCAAACCTATGCAGGCTTTCTGGGAAGTAATTATTTTCTGACCTTAAAGAGAACACGTTCTTGATAAATTTTGCTCAGGGATGCAAAATGGTTAAAAACACACAAACGATGTTCATAAGGAGCCTTGAATAATAAGAGACTGAAAATGTCTCTCTAAGCAGTCTTTCTGTGCTTTTCTTAAGGCAACGCAGTTAGTGAAAGTCCTCTCTTTAAGTCTTTCCATTTCTGCTGCCAGTTTACTGAGGAGGAAAAAAAAGGCCAGGATGTTTTCTTTGTCCTGCACGATACTCCCTACATTTGACCTTGGCTTCAGATGAGGCTGTTGGGGCTCTCAGTAATGGTAAGGAAATTCAACAACATCACAGGGAGCTGTAAGTATTCTCTGTCTGTTACAGAGTTGTATCTCTTCTCCCATGTAATCTTTACAGTAAACATCTTGGTGGTATCTAGCAATAACATAGCACACATCTTTAACATAAGCAGGGGGAAAAGCTAGAGATTTTGTATTTTTACATTTCAAACTTTTATTTTCACTATATAAGCATATGTAGAAAGAATGAACTTGTCAGGAAACACCCTTTAAAAGACACTTGATTTCTACAGGAATCACAATAGGAAAAGAACCAGATCTGCAAACTGACATAATATGTCACAAATGTTAAATATCAGTTCATCAAAAGGGACAAACATGTTGATTTTCCTTTTAGCCTTTTGTGGATTCTGACAATTTGCAATGTTTTATCAGCAGTCTGAAATATTTTATTCATGTAAAAGACACTTGTTATATAGCAAATATGATCAGCATGATGTTCCTCCTTTAATTGGATTATACCCAACATCAATTAAGAAAAAAGACAGTGTTTAACTTTGATTCTCATGAAGTCTCATATCAATCAATCCATTTCCCCCATATCTGTTATGCAATGATTTATTTCTGTGAAATAAATTGATACAAACAGTAGCTTGCATTTCACCCTCATACCCTCAGGTCATGACAAATCATCAACTTCTGAAAGGAGAAAAACTTAGTAAAAATACATTTTATAGAAAATTCCAAGAGTTGTCGGGAAGATTTTACTGCAGACTTTCAAAAAACTGTAAATAAGCAGCACATCATTTGCGTTCATTTTGCTTGTTATAAAATTCTGTTTTAATTGGTTTGACGACAACCTTTACAACAATCTGAAGCAGTAGATTGAAGTTATTTATTAAAACATTTTTTGATTCCAAAAGTTGATCTGAAATCTTTAAAATATGGAGCCAAATGTTATTTTATTGGGTCACACTGCCAGTCCTGCTTGAATTAATGCTTTGTGTGGGAAAACTAGTCCTGATTGAAGATGAGGAAATTACACTTTTTTAAAACTTTTGCCACTAATGACTTCCTATCCTTAGTTATATTTAAGTAAGTGTGTGCACATGCATGCATATACATGTAATGTGCACACAGCACATGTGTTTGCTGCCTCCATGCAGATGTGTGACTGCACACATGTATGCACGTACTGTGGGGCCAATCCTGAATCCTTGATCTTCCACTGCATGAACTAGCATGGAAACACATACGTGTACACACACTCACACACACATAGGCTCACACCCACTCCCCAAACCTAAACAATGATCCATCATACCATTCCACATCCTCCTCTGGGCCACATCAGTCCCTTTACTGCGGAAAAACTGAGCCCAGAATCGGCTGCTAACTGTCAACTGCAGGACTCTGAGCCGCCCACTCACCACTAGAAAGAGACCACTGTGGACGCACGCATTTAATAGACCTGCCATCAGAGTAAATGGAGGCTTAGTTCGAGAGCGCTCTGATCTCTCTCTGGATTTGTGACGCTCCTCTTTTTGAAAAACCAAGAGAAGAGCGAATACAATGGTGTATTTGTCGAGCCTGTAATTGTGTTTTTAGTTTTAGTTTTGTTCCTTGTCATTGTAGGTGAATTGTCTGGCGTGTCGCAGCTGTCAGTGTGTGGTGGGTGTATTTGCATGTGTGTGTGTTTGCATAGGGCCTACATGTTGGTCTCTGTTATTTCCTGTGTAACCATTAGGTGGCTGTCAGGAAACATTAAGAACAGTTTCAATCCAAATTGAGATCTTACCTCAGACACCATCTGATTTGCCATTACATCCTTTAAATGAAATCAGAGTTATTTTCAGTTTAAGTGATGAGAAAAAGCTCAAGGAATCAAGGTGTGTGTGTGTGAGTGTGTGTGTGTGTGTGTGTGTGTGTGTGTGTGTGTGTGTGTGTGTGTGTGTGTGTGTGTGTGTGTGTGTGTGTGTGTGTGTGTGTGTGTGTGTGTGTGTGTGTGTGTGTGTGTGTGTGTGTGTGTGTGTGTGTGTGTGTGTGTGTGTGTGTGTGTGTGTGTGTCCTTGAGCTGCCCATTGCTTCAGTATGGACGTGGCCACCCACTCTCTCTGCCCTGTTCTACCATTGATATCAAACTCCACACATAATGGACCATCTGTGGACTCTGTGTGGCTAACTCATTAGCATCACCGCAAGTTCCTCTTTGTGCCAGTTACAAAGTGATTTCTTCTCCTTTTTTTGCAACGTCTCGGCAGCCATGTCGACCATCATGTAAAGGTGGACGCGGCTAGGATAAATGTTGAGATTTGGTTCGGTGACAATTTTAAACAACATGGTTTTCATGAAAAGCTACAGTAGGAACGGGGAGTGTGAAGCCTGCTAGTGAGTTTATTCTAAAAGTATTGTATATCTATTTCAACGTTACTGCTTCTGCAAGGTGGGTAAACTACAATAAAAAAACTATAAGAGAGCAAATCTAAAGTTTTTGAAGGCTATTGCAGATAAAAAGCACAGTTTTTACTGCCTTCAAATACATGTTTTTCTCTGCCAAGTAGTCTTTTCTTCTATTTATCTAAAGACGACAGAGCCCTACAGTTGATTTATATCACAGAGGAAGGGTGTGTCAGAAAACATATATCATATTGTTAAGTTGGTCACATCAATTCCAATTTTGTAAATTTCGATGTGCTTTTACCATCGAAAGCGAATGATTGTATGTTTCGCTTCTTTTTTTTGTAAATTCTATTGACCCAAACCAGCAAGGAAATGTATGCAGAAGCAATATAAGATCTAGAATATGTAGTAAATCTTTTAAATCAATCCGTAAATATGAGACCAAAGCAGAAAGGCAAATATTTTCTAACCAGATTCCGACTGTGATTATTAATGTCCTGTTTCATGCAGTGTGTTGTGTTCTGGTCGGTGAAGCTCTGCTCAGAACCTTGATCAGAGACGAACCGGGCCTCTCTGCTGCGGTGCACACACTCACCACTAATATCAGGTTGGCTCTGCAGAGGAGAACAACAGCACGGCCACACTAACCAGACAGCTTCGCATCCCGGCATCAAAATAGGCTACGAGAGGGATTAGCCACTCAGAAACCATAATAAAAACAACAACAACAATACTGATGACACTCGTACTAATAATTTGCATAATTACACTAAGTCCAGCTGCTACACAGAAATACTGTACAAAGCCTGAAAAAGAGGTAATTGAACCACACATCACCAAGTCTTATACATGTGTGAAAATGTCAAATATTTACACCTCATAAAACACCATTTTAATCATTACCTCTACTACCACAACTACTGCTTCATACTACTAACTGATATTAACGTTTTTAGCCACCTAAGCCTTCTTTTTTTAATTTTACAAGCTAAAATTAACTTTTTTCTCAGTTGTCTGAATGTTGGGACTTTATAATACACGGGTTAAAATGTGCAATGGAGGGGAAAAAAAGATTATTTCCATTGAGCTAAGCTGCAGTATTGTGGTTCATCAGTGTATGAGCGTGTGTAGTGTCGCCTGATCTAATGTATCAAGCTTTAAATAGCAGGCACGTTGCCTCAACTCAGGGAGATTACACTCTTTTTAGCATTCTTCTCCAAAAAAAGTATGTGTTTGAGGCGTTTTGTGGTAAGAGGCTGCATGAGCAAGTCCTCGTGCGTGTCTCTGTGTACGCATATGCATGTTTCTGTCTTCCTGTGTGTGTGTGTGTGTGTGTGTGTGTGTGTGTGTGTGTGTGTGTGTGTGTGTGTGTGTGTGTGTGTGTGTGTGTGTGTGTGTGTGTGTGTGTGTGTGTGTGTGTGTGTGTGTGTGTGTGTGTGTGTGTGTGTGTGTGTGTGTGTGTGTGTGTGTGTGTGTGTGTGTGTGTGTGTGTGTGTGTGTGTGTGTGTGTGTGTGTGAGAGAGAGAGAGAGAGAGAGAGGAGTGAATGGCTTGGCTCCACATCAAAGGCCCCTGCGAGTCTCTGCATTAACGAGGCCCTTTGTTCCCTGCCTCCCAGATTACAGCACGTCTCTCCCCGTGCTGTGTGTGTGTGTGTGTGTGTGTGTGTGTGTGTGTGTGTGTGTGTGTGTGTGTGTGTGTGTGTGTGTGTGTGTGTGTGTGTGTGTGTGTGTGTGTGTGTGTGTGTGTGTGTGTGTGTGTGTGTGTGTGTGTGTGTGTGTGTGTGTGTGTGTGTGTGTGTGTGTGTGTGTGTGTGTGTGTGTGTGTGTGTGTGTGTGTGTGTGTGTGTGTGTGTGTGTGTGTGTGTGTGCTGAGGGCACGTTAACCTGCAGACCAAAAGGCCAAGGTCTGATCCTCCTCATCATCTCGTTCTTATCTAATGTAATCAAAATGAAGGCTGATAGAAGTAAACTAACTTTTTACTTTTTTTTTTACTTTTCACGATTTATTAAAAATGTCTTGTCACACAACATCATTGTAGATGTAGATGTTATCAAATCATAACATCCCTCACTAATTGTCCCCTAATTTATTCATGCCACTTATTTGTTGTCTATCTTGTGTCTAACGTTTTGTTTGCACCGTGATATTTATCACAGGCAAAGTCAAGCGTGACAGCACAACAATATGCATACAAAAAGCAAACAGCAATAAGGCATTTGGAAACGATGAATGATTAGTATCGATCTGTTTCTTATTCAGAACGAGCCATATGTTGAATCCTGACTGAATCTGCAATGACAAGGCCCCTCAGTGTGAGTCCCACACAGCTTATTTGTTGGTTTACTACTCATGGGATCCATGTTGAACATAATCTTCCAACCTCTAGACCTGTCTTCACACCCCGTGCATAAACCTGCAAATCACCTCGACTCACCCCCATCAGCTCAGCGACACACTGAGAGAAAGCTTGCGGTGTGTTTGTGTTGGTGGTGACATGGCGTGACGCAGAAGCTCTTTTTGCTGCTATTTCCAGTCACTATCAGCCCTGTTTTTCATAAGCCGGGGCATGATTTGTTAATGCACGTCTTTAAAAAGTTCATGAACTGGAGCGAAGATGGAGCTGTTCCAACCACAGCTCACTTGTTCTTTCCTCTGAGCACACAGGGACAAGAGCGCAGGCATTTCAAAGATTTAGTTCCGAACAGAGATACAGACGGTTAAAAACAAAAAAGGGGTTATCTTTATTACACAGTGACTGCTTGCACATAATGAAACATGGAAGGCACAAGATGATCCTTGGAGCAGCTTCTCTGAAAATTCAATGAAATCCTCATTTGCAAAAAAAAAGAAAAAGTTCTTTAAATGTGTGCTTGAACGGTCATTCATTCAATTGAGCCGGAATTGTCTATATTGTAATTTCTTCAGAGTAAATGTAGGAAAGGGGTCCATAGCTCTTTATGCTGTTATTCAGTCTTATGTGAATGATAAAGTTACTTTCAATTGTTTAAAATGGCTCAAGATAGGATCAATTTGTACATTGATAAAATGTCAATCTTGCAATCTGAACACAAAGTCACAAATAGAGCGTTTTGCATCTTGATCCTCTCCTGAAGACCAGCGATGTATTTTCCAACCTCCACTGCTTATGTTTGTTGATTTCACACCCAAAGCCCTGCCCAGATCTGAGATATCAGCTTATAAATGTTTGATAAGAAGCTAACGAAGAGGTGAAGGGACTCCACTGGATCAAAAGAGACAGACACATTCAAATCAGCAAGCACTCAGCAAAGTAGAACTTGAATACGACTCATTATCTGGCACAACATATTAGGGGTTTTATTAGGGTTTATTTGGCTGAGCATCGGGTTCGAGTGCTCAGCTACATGAGGGCAGAAACTTGTTTTGTATACTGTATTTGGCCAGTATGTGGTTTCAATGCAGGTGCAAGGACATCTTTCAGGAAAAGAAACACCATTTCTCTCTTACATTTCAATAAAATCTTGGTGTGAATGTAACATCTATTCTTGGTGGTGGTTACTGCTGTTATTCATTTTAAATACAGGCTCTACCTAAAGACATTATCACAGATAAGAGGAAAGTAGGGCAAAACATCTAGTGAAAGCTTAAAGACATGATTAATTTAATAATATTTTGCACAGTATTAAACATCATCTATCCATAACCTTTAAATATTTTTGTTGCATGCGGATTGGTGGTGGTCCAACTAAACATAAGTCAGTCACAATCTCACTAAAACCACTTTGAGTATTTGACGTTACAATAGAAAAGTTAACTGTTTCTCTGAAAAACGTCGGTCGAAAAATAAAACTGTTGAAAAGATTTGTTCAGGTTCCACACTGCTGGCTTGTTGCTGCCTAGAAGAACATGGTTTTGATTGTAGGAAAACTACCAATAAAAAGCACACAAGTGGTTCCAGTTAAGAGCAGTTTGCTTGGATGTGGTTTAACCCCAATGAAAGGACATGATTTAATTACTCTGCCGCTTTAATGCGCCTGATGTTTCTTTAGAAAGCAGAGTATATAATCTTTTTTTGAACCAACTGTGATTCATCTATGTATGAAAAATAAAAAATAAAGCGTGTTAAAGAAGGAACGTTTCCCCCACCAATGATTAAGCAATGGAAAAGGACTCATTGTAATGATGTTCTCCTATAAAAAAATGAGTCCTTGACACGCTGACAGTGAAGTGGATATTTGGTGTCTTGCATTGAGTGACATCATTTATTTTCCCTGTTAGTCTTCATAAATAAAAATTGGTTAATGTATGATGTTTCCCCTTATTATCTATCCCTACAGTGAGGATCTCACCATTTACGGTTATTTTATTACATTAAAAAGTCTGAACGATTTTAGGAAGCAGAAAGTATGTATTCTGTTGTCCTATCCTGTCTTGTAACAGCTTAGATTCATCCCAAAACTAGTCCAGACCATTAACTATGTTGTCAATAAACACTTTCCTTATCGACATTTTATTTTTGCTATACATTTAAGAACAGCATGTTGTAGCTAGAACATATCTAAATACCAAGAATTCCCCATTTTATATTGTATATGCATACTTCTCATCCTGAACTGTTTATAGCCCACTGTACATAATGCACACTTTACACTAAACTGCATTTTGTTGTCTCAGTACTGCAATGACAGTGTTGTTGAATCAACAGTGCTTTGCTTTCTGACATATTCTAAATGTTAGCATTACTGCGCAGTCATGTGTGTTACACTCTGCTAGATGCTTTAGATTAATAAAACAATAAGATATGTGCACTTCCTTTATCAGAACAACTACAGGCGTTGTCTTGTTCAGAGATAGCACTTGTATGTGAAGAGCTCACTTTCTGGGGTCACAGCAGCAACATCCTCTTATTTTCTGTGTGGGCTGCTTATCTTTTCTATCTGATCATGTTTCCTTATTTGGCCTTTCGTTGCCATTTGTGTTGTCACGACAGTCATTAGAGTTTGAGATCAAACATGATGACAAAGGAAAGGATGCTCAGGGTGTGTGTGTGTCACAAAAACTGTGGACTGATAAGACGGTGTAGTGTGAATTTCAAATATGACTCTGATCCGACAGGAATAATCCAAATCAAAATAGAGGGAGAAAGAGAGATATATACAAAGAGAAAAAAAAAGTGTTTGTAGGTCAGATAGTATCAAAGTATTTGTTTTGTTTTTTGAAATTAATATATTTAAAAGGGATATTGTAGATTTATATATATCATATAAATGTGCCAGATTTCTCTGCAGTCAAGGGAAGATTGATGGCATTAAAAGAAGACACTGTATACGATCACATAAGCACAGACAAACCCATAAGCATAAGAACAGGTTAAAACACATGAGCACAATTGACACACAATTAAAGGCACATATGCCCAATTAAAAGCACTTACATAAGCATTTCAACAAAGACAGCATGTGTACAGAGAGAGAGATAGTTTCTGGATTTGTGTATCTGTATAAGAGAAAGACAGACAGGCTGACTTTAGCCTTAGGTGAACCTGTGAACCATGTGACGATGATGCGAAAACTATCAGCACAGATCCATGGGAAACTGTGTTGAGATAAGAGCGCGGCGAGCTCACGAGGCAGCGTGGCCCGCACAGGAGAAGTGCTGTCTCTCTGGAAAAACAGCTGTCTATATTTAATCAAGGCGAATAAACAAGGAGTTTAAACAACTCATTTATAATTTAGATTTGCATACATTAAAACCGCTCATTTTAATCTTTTTATTAATATGCATCGAAGATATTGTATAAATATGCAGTTTTATGCAAATACTGGACCCATTTTCTGTTTGTATTTAATTCTGTTTCCCAGCTGTGGATCATCATTTTCATTCAAGGCAACCGACTCAGATTAAGTCAAGTATTAAGTCACAGCATGGGAGTGTATAAATATTTCTCAATTAAAAACTCTGAAGACCAGCTATGCTACTGTCTCAGCATTAAAAATGCATTGGCATTGGGAGGAAAATAAGGGAAGGCAAGTTACGAGTTTGACAAGACATCAGA
Source organism: Gymnodraco acuticeps (assembly GCF_902827175.1). Lineage (NCBI taxonomy): Eukaryota > Metazoa > Chordata > Actinopteri > Perciformes > Bathydraconidae > Gymnodraco > Gymnodraco acuticeps. The sequence goes on from NW_022992250.1 coordinate 1,395,494, forward strand.
ACTACAAGTCTACATCTTTGAACTTTGTTTTGTATCTTCTTTCCCCTCCTCAAATCAAGTAGTTGCAACAGCTAACACTTTTCGCTGTTTTGGAGACTGTTACAACATCTGAGGGATGTAAGGACCAGTCAAAAACATGCAGTGCATCTGTTATTGATGAGCATGCCGTGCCTTCTGATGTTTTTTCACAGAATGTCCTACATTTTGCAGTTTCTCGCCTGAGATGCCACTTGCCCATGCAAACGAGGAGCTTTTGTTCCACAATGTGAAAAAAACTGAACAGTGTGAGAACAGACGCTACAAAAGGACAGTTGGGATAGGAAAAAACTCACAATGCAAAATTACCAAATGTATGAACTAACTTGATGATGACACCCTGAGAAAACAGTTACATTTGATACCAGAAATGTTACATTTTTCTTACTAGAGCAGTATGGTAGTTACAAATCACCAACAGTTTGTTAATGAGAAAAGGGCGACCTTAAATCCAGTGCTCATGAAAAATAAAAACATTCACCACGATTGAATCCTGCATCTATCAGTATACTGGAAGTCTGGTATACGTTTAATGAAAATCCTGGTTAATGTGCACTGATGTGACCAGAAATAAAGTTCAGATGGCACATTTTCCAACATTATGTAAACCACCTTTGGGAAAACTCTTTAAAGGGCAACATAGACAGTAATGAACATGCTCAGAGGAGATAATCATCTTCCCAATATTTGATTGTCAAAATGTGTTTTAGCTCCTCAAAGTGTATAATTGTCATATGGAGAGGATTTGATTTTAAACCTGGTGGTGACAGGAAAAAAAAGTATCTGTGCAAATGTTGCTTTAGGATCATAGTTGATATCCTAACTAATGAGGTAGTGATTAAGATTTCAAATCTGCAATTAAGTATTCAAATATAAATGAAACTGTAAAAAAATCCAGCTGCAGCTACTTTAAGAAATATGCAGTGGTCAAGGAGGTATTTTGTGCAATGTCACACTGTAAAAATATTTAATACATTTCTTACTGAAACATATTAATTAAATAAAAATAATTGTATAATAATCACATGATTCAATTATTTAAATATGTCCCTGCATATCAGGATTATTCAAATATTTTAATAAATGTCTAGTTAGTATTTCACCTATTTCAATCATTGTTGGTATAGTTAATCAATGTATTTTTTAAGCTCATTGTTTGCTTTTTAGTGCAAAATGTACAGTTACAAACTGTAAAGTAATTACAGGTGTTGGATGAATATAGTAGAGTTGTGATATAAAGTGACTTGAAAACCCCAATGGATATAAGGGGGAAAAAACATATTCTGAAACAAGCATTCCATTATTGATTTAAATATTCAATTTTCCCAAATGCAAAGGCTTTATTGTCATAAGCACAGTAGCTACAGTGTAGTTATAGCAATGACATGTTTAAGTCCAAGGATCCTCAAACAATGCAACAAATAAAATACTACGAATATATTGCAATATATAACAGAATATAAATAAAATAGTGCAAGAGAAAGTTGCAAGGCCATTTAACAAAAATATCAGAAATCATCATTTAAATGCACACCTTCTCATCTGCAATGCTGCTTTTGCTGATTATTTGACTTAGATGAAGTTTTGGTGGCAAAAAGCAGCAGCAGTCTGCAGCCGAGGGACCGAGGACGGCGTGAACGCGCCCCTGGAAGTCATGAATAATGCTGTTCAGCTAAGCAAAGGGAGGTGATGTCTCTTTAAGAGGCTCAACCAAACCATGGGCTCAACCCTCCACAGAAACAATCGTAGGCTCCAACCCCCCAACAAGTCATCGGACCTGTCAATCATCCGGTCGGCGCCCTTTGATGTCGGGACTCCTCGCCTTGTCTTGGGCTCAAATGAGCTGTTTGCTGTTGTAGGGAAACATTAGTCTCCTCTAAAGCAGCCAGCCGGGGGGACGAGAAATCTCAACTTTTTTTCCCTTGTATGTGGTTGGGGTTTCTACACTTTTAGAGGCGCCCCAGACAGAGGAGAGAAACTCCGTACATTCTCTTTATTTATACTTTTTCTTTTTGTTGTTCGTCTTTTTTTAACTTATTAAACATCCGCAAAAGGAGGTGGGAGAAGTAGACATGCCTCAGCTCAGCAGCGGCGGCGGGGACGACCTGGGAGCGAATGATGAGATGATAGCGTTCAAAGACGAAGGGGAGCAAGAGGAGAAAATCCAAGAAAACGCGTTTACAGAGAGAGACCTGGCCGACCTCAAGTCCTCTCTGGTGAACGAGTCGGAAATAAATCAAAGTCCGAACTCAGCGGTAGGTGGCACGGAGTGTGTGTGGATGTAACACGGGAAGAGTGTGTGAGGAAGCTTGTTTTATTTTACACGCTGCTGACAAGCGTTGAATGAGACTGCCTTCAGGGGTTACAGTAGTAAAATGCACAGGCTACCAGGGGTTTATTAAAGGGAAGGGATAACACATTGGAACCAAAACACTTTTTTTGACACTTGTGTGCTTATATTTATGTACTTTTTGACCCCGTGTTTGTTGTCGGTGCCTTGCAGGCGGTGAGACGGGGACAGCAGGGCGAGCAGAGGGGCTACCAAGAAAAGCACCGGGAGCATCACGACGGAGGTGAGAAGAAGACACACTCGCTGTCTTGTGGGTTTGAGTATCCACTGCTATCTCAGAAAACAGCTGAGAAGCGATAAAGAAAAGCCCCCCCCCACCGTGTCAAACTATGGAGTATTTTGGTCAGCAGGACACGTGTTGCTGCATTAAAACAAACTTCAAAGACTTGTGTTCAGGTGCACACTGCAAAAGAGGTCCACCGTAGGCAGCTCTCCAGTTTATCTCTCGAAACATAACTTTGTTGAGGGCATTTCCTGTGTTTCTTTTCAGCATTCACATAGAGTATTGTTTAAGATTTATTTTATTACCAAGTATGTTAACACATAGGCATACGAGGAATTTGGTTTGGTATATGTGGGGCATACACAAAGACGGTGAAAGAAAAATACGTAGCAACAAAAACTGTTATGACAGCTATTTAAAAACAAAAACTATTTAAATATCTGTATTAACATGTTAACTGGGGAAATATGGACTCTGGAAGTACTTTTATGTTTTATATAGTTATAAAGATGAGCTCATGTAACAATGTTTGCTATATTATCATGTATAAAAGATGTTCAAGATATTCTCCTCATACTGGCAGCTAGTTTTATCTCCCCAATTTTAGATCTACATACTTTTTTCCACTTTACTCTCAACCCTTGATATTTTTTGCAGTGAAGCTGTTGCCATACTTAGCCAAAAGTGGGGTCAACCAGGGTCCTTGAGAGGTTTATTTTATTTCTTAAGGGTTGCCACCCAAAAAGAACAGGGCAATTTAACTTTCCCTCCCAAGGATAAGGCACATTTAGAGAATGTATACATGGCAGTTTTAATTATAGGCGTCACTGTAGGCTGTACTCAAGTTGTGTAACTCATTCCAATGGTTTCTGAAAGGGAACAAATATTCTAGCATTGTGTTCCTATGAGCAAAATCTTCCTTAAATTTGGATTTGTGGTTTCAAATGTGTCTATTTGGAAAAAATGAAACCCACAGAAAAGACGGATTGTGCTTGCGTGATTGGATTATTTAGTTTTCCGTCACCTTGGTTATATTAAAAGTTTGGGCACCTTCCATGACAAGGAATTGGGCTTTGAAACGGTAAAAAAGTTTAGTGTGTGTCTGTTTTCATACAGAGCCGGTATAACCTAGTTACAGCTGACCCACAGAGAGGCCTCTGATGCTTAATATGGCTGGTGGTGAGAGATAAATTAACACATAGGCTACAGGAGTTCACGCCTCTCAGGTGACGCTTGTAATGCTTTTGTCTCAAGTATTGCAGTGTGCCCACACAAGGATATAACATGTAGTAACTACAACACTTGTAAATACTTGCCCTACTTTGTATGCACGTTTATTTCGGATGTCAGGTCTTTCCTTTTTGTTCTGAGACACACAGTTGAATCTTTTAGCATTGTGGGAGTGAGTATCACATTTTAGTTTTATTCCTTAAACACATGGTTTTTAACTTCTATTAATTTCGAATAATGCCCTTACTCTCAGCCAACAAATCAAAGGAGTTATAGAAAACAACTTCTACAAAGTGGCTCTATTAAAAGTCCCATTAAAACATTCTTCGAGTTATTGAGTTTCTAAATCTTGCTTGCTGTTCTTCATGTCCTGGCAGTGTCGAAGCACCAAGATGGAGGCATGTACAAGACGCAGGCGTATCCGGGGTATCCATTCCTGATGCTGCCTGACCCCTACCTCCCCAACGGCTCCATTTCTCCATCTGTAAGTCAGCTTCTGTTTTTATTCTCTGCTGGCCGTTGTTTTTCTCCAAAAGGTTTTTTGTGTCAGTAGCTCAGAGGTGTCTGAGGTCCTAATGCTTACGTCCTACTTTGGACTCCAGTGGAAGTTTATGCCATTTAGCTGCTATTTAAAGATCTTCAGTATCAAGTCCAAACTCATAAATCATGGTTTTGTGCTTCAGTACATATTCTGGAATACATAATTATGTTTTTATAATATTACATTTTAGTGGTGATACTCTTTTCTTATTACCCCACCACTGCTAAGGACATAAGAAGAAAGACAGAAACACACACTCAGGGATGGAATTGTTTCATGTCCAGTGGCCGATGACTAGTATCTTATTTTTTGGGCTGAAGCAAAAAGTCCTCAGTAGTCAGATTTGTATGCGTACCAAACGGCGATGGCATGATATTGGGCATGAAAGTGCTGGTGTTTTTTATAGTCTATTTGGATTAAGGCTTGAATATTACTTCTGGGCATTTCTGCATAATGTGTACTTAATTTGTTTTGCATGGTCTTGAAAATGTGTGTTTCATGGAAAAAGTCATTTTGAGGGGTTGGACACATTTCTTTAACACATTTAGAGGCTAATAGTTAGGCTTTTTTGCCAGTTATGCTTCTTTAAGTATAGTCAAATGTGATTGAGATCTACAATGAGTACACCTCTGCAGTTTAAGCCCCAAAACCATTACTTTTTATGTTCAGTTGCAAAACAGAGACATTTGACGCCCCTTTACTTTAATACATCTGAAATCGATTTAGTTTTAAAGAGGAGCGTTAGTGTGAGATCAGTCACAGCACTGCAGATCCTTCTCAAACGTTACATGTGCTCTGATTTGACTTTGAACTGTGCTGTTTCCCGCCTAACTGCCTTATGAAACGAAGCTTTACTTTCCCTCACGAGAGACGCAGCCGAAAAAAGACCTTGTTTTTGTTGACGCCTTTGCTGAAGTTGGAATCTGATTGATGCCGTCACCGTGAAGCGCTTCACATGACGTTTCCCATCTGTTTGCACCGTGCGTGAATGGCAAGAGGGTTGTTGCTGCCTTAATAGCTGTTCTGAGTGTTAAACCGCTAAAACAAACATCTGAAAGGCTCAGGGAAAAATGTCAAGTATGTAGTATCACTCATCCAGCCAGACAGGCCTTAAAAATAATTTATCATAAAATCCCTTCAAGTCATCCATGAGAACCAATATCCATGGATAGGCTGACTAATTGCACCAAACATGAGTGGTTGTGCCTAATTCATTTTTCACGTGCTGTGTAATCCTGTTGCCTGAATTAACCCCCTGCTCCTGCAGACAAGACGTTGCTAAACAGCAGACATGCATGTTTATGAGATCACACTTACTGGGCTGATCCAACATGAGGCACAGTGAATTGGGAATCTGCTGTATCACAACATCTACTTTCTGGCTGGAGAATGTGATTTGCTCGTGTGTTTCACCCCGCTGTCTTAATGTGTAATGACCCAGCTGTTGGTCATGGGAGATTTTAAATGGGTCGCTGAAGGGTGAAAAATAGATGGCTGTTGTTAGAGACTATCTCCTGGTGAAATAATTCCTCCAAAAATACCTCAAACTCACCACATTAGCACTAGTTAATGGGGAAATAAGCTTAAGTTTCAATGCAACGGCTCCTGTGAAGTGTCTTCTTTGCTCCACCACAGTTAGACAATAGAAACTGAGAATTGTTTTAAAATAAATAAATGTAGGAATTCTTTGTTTTGACTTTCTTTGTATATTTTTGTTCTACCCTTGTTTAACTTCAAGCCACCAGATTCGAACTATGCCTACAAAAGTTAGGGTAGTCAACATGTTACAGACTTTTTACAGTTTTTCTTAGAAAGAATATCCTAGACAATATTTATTTCCTTTCACTTTTGCACATAAAAGTTGTATTTACTTGTGAAAAGAGGCAGATGGACATACATCTCCCAGGGAACCACATCCTCTCTAAATGAGTTACCCTACACTGTGATTGAGAATATAATCTAAATGAACTACTAGTACTAGAAAGAGCGTATTTCCTTAAACATCTTAATACTCGTCGTAGCATAACACGACACATCCGGCATCGCGTCGTGTTATGGTATGTGTCTCTCATCGATGTGCCTCCACTTCTTTCACCTTCGTCTCCAAATCTTCTCTTCTCTTTCTCCAACCCTGGAGTGCCAACCGCAAAGCCTCTCAGAGATTGTTTTTGTTGAGGGTGGGATTGGGGGGGGGGGGGGGGGGGGGGGGGCGGGGGGGCGGGTTGGTGGTGGCAAGATAAAGAGCACTTTCTTTCCCCGTGTGTCTTGGAGACTCCACACAATGCTCACTTGTTGCTGCTTCCCTTGTAATTAGCCCGCTGGTTGTGAGGCGGTAGCGGCGTATCAGGCCCCGTCTACCTGCCACTTGAAAGGGCTGAGCATGGTGGTTTAGACTAGAGGGTGTAGGGTGGAGGGGGGGGTTGATTATGGATGGGAGAGATGGATCGGAAACTATAGGCCTGGGAGCCCTACAGAAGACGGGGCTGTTAGGTGTTTTCCTACTGTTGTGGTTTTAATGTGTGACAAGGCAACCCATGTCACGTCTCTGTCTGCCTCGACTGAGAGGATCACTCTTTCCTTACTGTGCTGCTGGTCAATCTGGGAAGTGGTGTGAAGAGTATGCTTTTCAGTGTTCATTTTGTTTCTTCAATGTCAGATAAAAGTGATGATTTCCTATGAGTCCCTTAGTAATGCCTTCAGGTTGCTTTTTTAATCTGACAAGCTAACACCCAATGATATGTAATGTAATAATGATGTAAGGTCAGTAAATACTCTCATTTAAGCACATACAAGCCTTTTCTTTTCAATTGTTGATGACTTTTCTGCAGTTGACAGAGTTGTTAAGCGCTTGGTTATATTTATGTTCAACATACCTGTTCCATTATAAGTTCATGGGCTTCTACACTTCATGTCAAAGATTACAAATTCAAAAGATAAAATAGATTTTCAAAAATAAGGACATATTTTACCTGAGCAAATAAATATAACTTTGGGCTCGAAGAAATTGTCAGGGATAGTTTTAGTATTTAAAAGAAAATCTGTAGATGAATCAATAATTAAGATAATCGTTAGATGCCGCACACATTCTGTCGTCATGTCTTCCCGAGCTGATAACTTCCCTGTCAGATTATCACTCAAAATTAGTGGGAGGCTGGATGTTGTCAGCGTTTACCAGCCAAAAGAAACAATTTCTCAAAAGCTTTGTGTGTTCCCGTAAACTGCTTTGAACTGTCGGACTCATTGTGAGAGCATCCTCTGAATGACTGAAAGGCAGATATGATTTGTAATATTTGTCCGTTTCATTCTTCTTACTTCCCCTGGGAACACTATTTGTATTATTTCATAGTTCATGCCTTTTTGAAAATACAGTATATAAAGTACATCTGAAAAATAAAGCTCCAAATGAGAACGTGAAGAAAAAAGAATCCCTGGGCTGTTCTGAAAGACGTTTTTGAAACTGTAATTATAGAAACTGACTGACTGTAATAAACAAAAAGACGGCCCTTATTATTAATGTTAACATCTCGTGAAAAAAACGCTTCTAATCGCTGCTGAAAAGAGAATTCCCTCCTTATCCCATTCAGTGATAAATATAACTCCTATTGTGCTTTTCATGTGACATTTCCCTGTTGTTAGATTCATGTAGATATCAGCTGTCCTTTCAGAGGAAGGGGCCAAAGAATACGATTAGTGGGATTCAAGCATGAGCAACTCCCTCTGGTGTTGTCTTTGGATAAAGCTTTATCTGCAGCATGTAAGGCAGTGCATTACATTAAGTCATTTGTTTGTAACTAATGTTTTCTGAGTGTTAATCTTAATCTGCATGTGTTTCTTCGTAGGCTTGCCTTTTGTGGTTTGCTAACGTTTACTGAATGGTGTGTTTGTGTGCTTTTCGCCAGTGTTGTTGTTATATATGATAAACTTTTGCTGGCTGTGTGTATTATGCTGTGGATTAACATTAGCCAGTGCTTAACAAGGCTCTATTGTCTTAAGAAGTCAAACCCCAGCAGAGGGGAGATAGTCAGAGTATTTTCCTCTTTAGCATTTCCAACTATCCATTTTATTTTCTTTCCTGTGCTTCTTTCATCATCTTGGCTGTTTATAAGCATCGCTCTTCTTCAATTCAACTCTCTATATTTAATTTCTTTGCAATAACTCCATGATACTTCCGAGCTCCAAAGATGTCATAAGATCGAGAAGCGATTTTCAATGTTGAGTTTAAGCAACATTTAACCTGAGGACCTGTGTGTCAGAATGAGTCTGTCCTGCTGAAGGGGTTCTGAGCGACCTACAGAACTTCTGCCAGCTCATTGAACGCTGCAGTGTAGCGGAAGAAATACATATGAAGTCATGTGGATCTGTTATAAAGTTATCTATAATATAAAGTAGCTGCTGTCGTTCAATGCTTGATAATGGATTGTATAAAAAGAGAGAAAACGCTGGGAATCGATTGAGACTGTAACTCTGCATCACAAAGGAGTCTTGTTTCTATGTTGTGGCCTCTTTAATATCAGCTGACTTCATCTCATGACCATGCCTTTAAATTAAGATATTTTCTCTTACATAGATGAGTGCAATTGTCCCTTAAACATCTAGTATATGTGGGCGATATTGGTTATTTATGGCCTTGGAGGAGGCACACATGTAGACCAAACAGAGCAGAACATAGCAACGGTGTTTCGGACCAAAGTAAGAGCAGAGATAAAGTTTGCTTATTGAGTCTTATTATACCTCATTCACACCAACGGTGTTTCAGGGCCGGTTCGGAGCTGGAGCTTGAAAAGCACCGGCTTTTCCTGTTCACACCGCAGCGGTAGCAGCCTCTTAGCTCCGGAATCCGGTTCGTTTCAAGCACCAAAAAATTGTCTGGCCAGAGCAAAAGCACCGCATACGTCACGCTTACGTCGAGGCGGGGGCAGGGGCAGGGGCGGGATCAACTCCTGAACAACAACAACAAGCCCACGTTTTATCCAGCTTGTACACAACGATGGAGAAACTTAACAAGCAGCAGTGGTCCACTGAAGAGACCAGCTACCTACTGGGAATCTGGTCTTCCGAAGAGGTACAGAGGAAGCTGGAGCACAATCGGCCATTGTTGTTGTTGTCGGTGTCAGCTCTGAGGGGTTTCCGCCCGGTTTGGCTTTATGAAGCAGGCACGCAAACGGTTACGTCATGACGCAAACGATGACGCAGCACCAGTCGGACTCTGGGCGGTGTGAAAAGAATCGGAGCTAAACCGAAGAACCGGTTCTGAACCTGAAAAGCTCTAGCACGGAGTTTGAACCGGAGTTGCGTTGGTGTGAATGAGGTATCAGTGAGGAAGGGGCTTTTTCAAATGGTCAAGAAACTGCTCATAAAGACTGATTGGTGTATATGTTTCCAGTAGTCCGACTTTAATCAATAATAACCATATTCAGCGTGTCCACCGTTACTGTTTTGGATTGAAGTTGGCATTTAAAGCAGCTTTTACACATTGAAATATCTCAATTCTGAATGTGAAAGTCTAAAAAGGACCTAACGTGATGAGTATTGCTGAAGCTCTCTGTGGACTCATAACAGTTGGTTGTTAGGTCACTTTGCCGTCGGTGTGAGAGACGGTCAGCTGTTTGCAGATCATTGTCTGAAAACTACCAAGCAATAAAAACTAACATCTGATATTCGGCTGTATGCGTTTTCCTCACTGTCAGAGAAGCTGTGAAACTCCCTGTGATGTGGAAACTGTGGTCACACAAAGACGTCAACAAGCTGTGAGGACAACACACCGCTCTGAAACACTTTCCTGCTCTCTTTACCTGCTCACCGACTGTAACGGGTTTACTGTACTAACCAGTCACTTTGGGAATCCAATATCATGTGTGTTGTATTTGGCTGTGTACATTTAGTCACTGGAATTTAACAGCTCGGTGTCATTCTCTTGGTTGAGGGACTTTCCTGCTTGTTTGACATTTCATTCCACCGACTGAAATTGAAAATTGACCGGAACACTGCTGAGCGACAGTAAACATGGCTGGGAAGGGTAGAGGCGGAGTGTAAAGTTTCATGTCTTAAGCCTGTAAACTTTGTCATATGCCTCCTCCTTTTTCTCACATTCAGAAATCAGCTGTTGTCGCTAACAAGCTCCCCTACCTCTGCTCTTTTCCTCCTTGTATCTCCCAAATAATACAAAGTTGATCCTCCAAGATCAAGGGAATGGCATGTGTGTGTGCGAGTCTCTAGGATCTTGCCACTTCCTTGTTTCCTATTGTATCGCTGTGCTGACATGGGGGCTGCTCAGCCCCTAGTCCCCTTGTAAACAATGGCAGCAACACAGGCTGAGGCCTCCCTAATCCCCCCCCCTCATACAGACCCAGGGGCTGGGATGAGCGACACGGGGGCCTCCCAGCTTCTGACTGGCTACGATAAGGACCCCGCCGCTACGATTTAAGAGGCCTAAAAGAAAAGCAGCTTTCACTAGAAGGCAGCAAAAAGCTCGGGTCGACAATCTTGCATGTCTTTTTAAGGATGTTTTGCTTTTTAAATACATTCCTAAATACGCCAAGAAGTTTCAAGTTACATTCATGTTACTTAACAATAAAGGATAACAAATACTTTAAAAAGCTGATAATAGTTGGATGTTTCCACTGTGGATGAGTGCTATGGAATGTAGAAACAGGCAGAGTTTTAACTTGCCATTGTTGTGATGTATGTAAGCGCAAGATTATGGTCGTCTAAAATTATCAGGTGAAAGGAGGATGATGATTGGACAGCAAGTCTCCATGTTTGCAGACATGCACAAATCCTTCTTCTTTGTGTTGAGACAACAAGAACACAGGAGAAGTTGCCTCTTCCTAGTGGCATGTCATTTTTCTATGTTGTAGTGTTTCACTGATACATTTAAATGCTACTAAAATGGCAATACTTGGCTTTTATACCTAAAAAAATGTGTCCGCGGAAGTAAGAACAAAAACAGTTAATACATGTTGGATATCCTCCGATGTGCTAGATAAGTGTAGATCAAATGTATCTATCTGTAATATGAGCCAGTTTCCGTGGTGTCAGAGGATCATTTCCAGGATCACTTCAAGTATTGCTTTGATAACGGTTTGTTTATTCTGTCAAATATCATAAAATGAGTGTAACGTGTCAATTACAATACCTAAAGATATACTTCACAAATACACCTTTCATTTTTTCATACCTGAGTATTCGTGTGTATTATTTCACATATTGTCAAGCGTAAACTGTGGCCCCTAGCTGCATCAAAGAGGGACAGAAATGATGGCCACTCAAATGGTAAGTGGATGAAGACAGATAGATAAACTGTGAAGAGGGAGGGCTATGGTAAAGAGAGCATTATATAGAGAGGGAGGGGGGGGTTGGATAAAAATACAAATGACCACAAGAGCCCCCCTCATGTCGGCTTTGAAGTAGCGGGCTGTGAAGGCACCTAAAGAAAAACTGTTCAGAAGACTAATTCAAGAGGCGGAAATGTTTAAAAGAATATCAGAAGGAGAGGAAAAAACCCCTTCAGATGGCCCCGAGGTGTTTATACCTGTAATTATTCATCCACTTATTTCTTTCCGGTGCAGAGGGAAGGTGGGACGGGGGGAAAAATCGAGCCGTAAAAGACAGGTGTTGGCAAAGGAAGTGTGGGATGTTTGATTGATATTATTAAGTCTGCTTTTTCGATACTTCCAGACATGTTTAATGCAGATGTGTGAACCCACTGAGTATAACCTCAGATAACTGCGATGCTTTCTGGAGTAAAAATAACTTGAGAACGAGAGGTTGAGACAGTTTTTAACCTCGTGTGGTGCTAGTGTTGCTCTAAATTAAGACCACATTTCCCATAATTCCTCCCACGCTTCCCGGCACCCAGAGGATGCTAGAGGTCGAACATGTTTTTTTTCCATCTGCCCTTTACTGTTACCGCTATCGGCCTTTGAAATTGACATAGAGTTCGAGCCCCTTTGCGTGAGCATATTCAATGTTCATGCTGCAAAGTTATCTCCCGTTGTGCCGTAAAGCAGAATGTAGCATTAGCACATGCAGGTCAGACAGAATTCCTATGTTTTTGTTAATTATTTAAGTCATTAATCAATAAAATGTCCATATCAACTGGTTCCAGCTTCCAACACAACAGGAACTAACTGGAATATAAAACCTCCTCATTTCAATGTTGTTGTCTTTTGTGAAACGTTCATAAGAGAAGAGAGCACAACGTGTGTGTGTGTGTGTGTGTGTGTGTGTGTGTGTGTGTGTGTGTGTGTGTGTGTGTGTGTGTGTGTGTGTGTGTGTGTGTGTGTGTGTGTGTGTGTGTGTGTGTGTGTGTGTGTGTGTGTGTGTGTGTGTGTGTGTGTGTGTGTGTGTGTGTGTGTGTGTGTGTGTGTGTGTGTGTGTGTGTGTGTGTGTGTGTGTGTGTGTGTGTGTGTGTGTGTGTGTGTGTGTGTGTGTGTGTGTGTGTGTGTGTGTGTGTGTGTGTGTGTGTGTGTGTGTGTGTGTGTGTGTGTGTGTGTGTGTGTGTGTGTGTGTGTGTGTGTGTGTGTGTGTGTGTGTGTGTGTGTGTGTGTGTGTGGGGATATTGTTGCACTCAGGTGAGTCATTGGCCTGTGGAACGAAACCGTTCAGTTTCTCCTCTGTCGTTGTTTACAGAGCGAGTGTCTGGGCCCCCCCGATGTGTATCCTCAGTTCAAAGTTAATCAGTGGCAGCATTGTCTTTCTCAAACCAATGTGTTATCAGAATACCCCCAATATATACTCAATTATAAAGCTTAAAGGTGGGGTAGGTAATTTTGGAGAAACCAGCTCGAGTGCGCTAGAATTTGAAAATACACAGCAGGAACAAATCTGCCACTTCCTTACAGAGCCCCTCCTCCAACACACACGAACGCGCACATGACCAATGAGGGCACGAGATAAGTTTGTGCACAGATGGAAGGCTGACAGGCAGGTAGGCCATCCAGTTACTTTAGCCGGGCCGGCTAAAATGATTGGTCGTGCTTTTTACAGTACCACGGCTTCCACAGATGACATTTTTTAATGGATTTTTTGTCAAAGCAGCTTAAGATATTCATTGCTATCGGGTGTTAAGAGCATTCCATGGAATATAACACAAAGTGTATCTCGAGCCGGTTTCTCAAACTGACCTACCCCACCTTTAACTGATCTTTGAATCATTTCAAAACATAAAAAACATTTTTTTAGGTTCTGGATTGGAACTGGTTCCTAAATACTGTGAGACCTTTATAGGAAAAGTAGCTATCTTAAACAGTGTGGTTGAGCTATACACGGCAGGCAAGGCAATGTAAAGAAGAAATGTCATGCAAACATCCAACAAACGAGAGCAAACTCTGAACATTTAACTTAGACATGGAAATACAGAGCGTTTAAAGAGTCTGCAGTTCCAAAAACGGCTTCACGCTTTGCAGCTTACTCTCTCATTGTGTTCATGTTGCATGTAGCTGGGCATTTAAAAAAAGATCTGCACGCACACAGACCCACAACAATAAGCTTGTAGGTTAGTGGGCCACAACCTGTAAATATGATACATATGTTGAATCCCTGGTTAGTGAGGAGCTTCAAAGTACACTGCTGAATTAGCTGTCTTTCTTGATTAAAAGCAGTTTCATGTCTTTCTATATCAATGAAGCTGCTTTTCTTATTACACACAGCACGATGAGTTTGTTTGAATACATATGTATTTGTGCTTAATCCAGTTCTGACGCTTTACTGTCACGCTGCACATTTATGTCAATGGGGAAAATCTAATTATTTTGCAGTCGTCATTGTGGGAAGTTAAGTGATATAAAGGTCATGTTACTTTGTTTGTTTCTGTCAGAGTGAGAGTTTTTTTTCTTTTTTAAGAAGTCACATGACCTATGGGAATTAAAGTCTTGTTTCATTTCCTGTTGATAACTGTCAATAATCAGACTGTTGAACAGTTTCACAAAGCGGTCCCTACTTAGTGACTTAGCGGATGCTATTACCCTCGTGGTTTACACATAGTAACTCTGTAGTTTCCAAAAACTAACAAATAATTAGCATCACCAGAGAGAATAACAAGAATACATCTCATCAATGTCCTCGATAAACTCACATTAATAAAAAAGAGGCCAAGTAACATTTAAATATGCACTGTATGAAATTGACACTTAATTATTAGATTCATTAGATGTTATAAATATCCACGATATATCCAGGCTGTCCGCGGGGTCTTAAAATGTATTAAAAGTTGATAAATCAATTTAGCGAAAATTAAGGCTATTAAACGGCATTTTTCAAGGTATTACATTTTGTAGCTTGTTTTCAATAAGTATATAAATGGTCCAAAGAGGTTGTATTCTACAGTCTGCCTGAATGTAATCATTGCGTAGGTGTGTAGTGTGATTCTGTGTAGTTTATTGATGGCATCCCGTTGGGTTTGACGTCACCTGAACCGGACATCGTGCGTTCACTGCTTGATAGCGCGCGAAGGTCCGTTTACGTCGGTTTTTAAACAACATCGTTATGGGGAAATGCAAGTTTGCTTTCATTCCAAATGGTTGGAAGATAAGGAGGAAGGACAATCAATACTGTATATAGTCAATGTGAGGTAAAGTGTGTCGCCAATGTAACCGGTTAAAACTCGAAGTGGCGATGGGGTCTTAAAATGTATGGAAAGAGTCTTAAAAAAGGTCTTAAAAGGTCTTACATTTGACTTCAGGATTCCTGCATATACCCTGATATCATTATTGCCAAACTTTGGACTAAACAAGTTCAACTCTATAGAATGACCTGGTCAAGATCAGCACAGGGACAAAGGTCAGAGTTAGTCTCATGTGTTACTTTGGTCATGAGGTCACATCTCTGCTCATACACCCAGCAAACAAGTATGACTTGCATTATGCACAGCTGTACTGGAGGAAATTCAGAACAAGTTCTAACTGTAACACAAGGGGCGGTGGTGGCGAAGTCCATAGGGACTGCAAATGGAAGGTCACCAGTTCAAGTCCCGGAAAGACCAAGTGAGGTGTCCCTGAGCAAGGCACCGTTCCCTACACTGCTCCCCGGGCGCCGTACATAATGGCAGCACACTGCCCCTAACACTAGGATGGGTCAGTACTGTACTGAGTAGATTATTCTACTAAAACAGCACATCAGAGTGAGTGTATTAGCCATTAACCTCCAATGATTTAACATCTTACAAGCATGCAGTCTCACACACAGTGAGTATGTGCTCTGCCTCTTTCATCTGTCGCTGTGAGGGAGATTTACAACCTGGTTACACTCTGTGTGTGTGTGTGTGTGTGTGTGTGTGTGTGTGTGTGTGTGTGTGTGTGTGTGTGTGTGTGTGTGTGTGTGTGTGTGTGTGTGTGTGTGTGTGTGTGTGTGTGTGTGTGTGTGTGTGTGTGTGTGTGTGTGTGTGTGTGTGTGTGTGTGTGTGTGTGTGTGTGTGTGTGTGTGTGTGTGTGTGTGTGTGTGTGTGTGTGTGTGTGTGTGTGTGTGTGTGTGTGTGTGTGTGTGTGTGTGTGTGTGTGTGTGTGTGTGTGTGTGTGTGTGTGTGTGTGTGTGTGTGTGTGTGTGTGTGTGTGTGTGTGTGTGTGTGTGTGTGTGTGTGTGTGTGTGTGTGTGTGTGTGTGTGTGTGTGTGTGTGTGTGTGTGTGTGTGTGTGTGTGTGTGTGTGTGTGTGTGTGTGTGTGGTACAGGATGGTACTTTTATCTTGTATGTGCGTGTCTCAGTTGGTACTTCTTGTTCTTTTATATATTTAATTTGCAACAACAGATATAAAGTATCTGAGTCTTTAATGACACATGTGATAGGTGATATAACAGAATCAGATAATAGGATTGTTTGTATACAAAATAAATAATATGATTAAAGGAAAAAATAAATAGAAATAAATGTTAATACATTTTTTGTGCAACAACAAAACAACTCATACTGTTTTAACAGTGTCAATGTTGTGTGTCTGTTTGAGTGTGTTCCCACATGTATGTTTGCAATAGCGTGTGCATGTGGCCTATTTGTATTTATGTATGTTAATGTACGCAGTTTGTTGTGGCATTAGCACAAGGACAACTCAAGCCCTTACATTTTGTACTTGAGGATTCCTCTATCATCAGTTACCTCAATGTTAGGCACAATGATATATGTTTAATAATAAAAATGCTCTTACTTCCCAATGTCTTCTCTGTAGGAGGTTTTAAAGGGCACTGTGACTTTCTAACTTACGTAGGTGTTCTGATCCAACTCATCACCACAGAACACATTTCATTAAATGTCAAAGTATTGCATCAATCCAATCAAACATATCAAAACGTAGCCAGCACCAGAAAGAATACTTAATTACCTCATTACATGAATCATTTTCATTCATTCAAGTTGATGCTTAAATGTAATGTGTTGCAGATGTCCGACCATAGCAACTTAGTGGTGTGCTTAAGGTCTTGTTTATGACTTTCTCATTTGAAAGAATTGTTCATTAATAATTAGTAATATGTGAAAAAACATCAAACATATTTCCACATTTGTTAGTAATTGATAACCTTCAACTCCACCACCGGCTCATCTCGCCCTCAAAACCTCGCCCCAACCTTTATCATCATTTTAATATGCACTTTATTAAAAATAGTGTTCATAAAAATAGCCGCCTAAATGAAACTCAAACCCCTTCCTCCTCCTCCTCCACCCCTCTCCGCCCCAATGCCAGTGGCTCTGCCCAGACCAGCTGGAGCCTCCACAGCCGCATGAAGCAGCCCGGCACACATGGCTGTGATCACACATGCACGCACACACACACACACACACACACACACACACAGGAGCATAAGTCTAATCCTCCCTCATTTGATACTCATCTGCTAAAGAAAGGAAGCAGCCTCCGCCTTACGTTATTCATACTTATACAGTATACTGTATACACACACATGACACACATGCATGCTTAAGACCCCTAATACTGTTCCTACACACACACACACACACACACACACACACACACACACACACACACGCACACACACACATGTTTACTACACAGAGAAGTAGTACATACCCCTCAGAGTGGTAAGCTGTCTTCACTTCCTTCTTCCTCTTCATGCACACTGACACACTAACAGACATTGTGCATTGTTCATAGACAAGACTACTATGCAGAGAACAAATCATGTTAATATTCTCTCTTATCACGATGATGTAGTAAACACCTCATGAACAATTTACATATAAATTACTTTTAATAAATGAGACCACAATTCTGGTGTATCGGGGACCGTGTCATTAGTTTCGGGCTACATGTTAAAATGATGTTTTTCCGTAAAGGAGAGTCCCGGCTGAATGTGTTACAGTTTACTGTCAGAGGTGTGTCTGCCGTGATGTCTTGGGTATGTGTCATATGTTTTTGCACTGCGTCCATGTGTTAATGTCGTTTTGAAGCCAGAAAAGGGAGAGGGAGGAATTCCCTCATCAACAGGTTTCCTCCAAAGGAGCTGGGCCATGCGTCAAATTGGTTTCCTACCTTTGTTTTGCCCTGTTTTGTTGCTATAGGAAAGATACCCATGCCCACATTTTGTGGCCATGGGACACTTTTAAGAGATGCAACACGCACAAACACAGCCACAACGTCTTGTTCCCATTGGCCTTGGTGCTATAATGGAGTGATAGGACATGGCGAAAATGTTGATTATGCATCCGATTAGCGCGTCAGGAATTAAAAGTTGTTGGAAACGAGAGGCAAGGAAGAAGAGGCGGCCTTGAGGAAAAGGTGATGTCTCAAAAGAGGATGGGAGGGATTGAGGGAGTAGAAGAAAGGAAAGCAGAAGGAGTCTAAAAGGAATATGGAAAAACAAACTGATTTATTTACATATTCAGGCACATACTTTGTTACTGACAGCAAATATCTTTAGTTTGAGGAAGTAATGGAGCTCATAGAGAGTTTTCTTTTTATCAGTGTTGTGTGGGTGTGTGAGAAGGTGTTGTGGTACATCGACTTGTGTGTGCATTTTCAGGGCCAAACTGAAAACTAGAGCAAGTGTGTGTGTGTGTGTGTGTGTGTGTGTGTGTGTGTGTGTGTGTGTGTGTGTGTGTGTGTGTGTGTGTGTGTGTGTGTGTGTGTGTGTGTGTGTGTGTGTGTGTGTGTGTGTGTGTGTGTGTGTGTGTGTGTGTGTGTGTGTGTGTGTGTGGTGTGTGTGTGTGTGTGTGTGTGTGTGTGTGTGTGTGGTGTGTGTGTGTGTGTGTGTGTGTGTGTGTGTGTGTGTGTGTGTGTGTGTGTGTGTGTGTGTGGTGTGTGTGTGTGTGTGTGTGTGTGTTGTGTGTGTGTGTGTGTGTGTGTGTGTGTGTGTGTGTGTGTGTGTGTGTGTGTGTGTGTGTGTGTGTGTGTGTGTGTGTGTGTGTGTGTGTGAAGGTGTTGCACATAGTACAGGACATGTATGTGGGAAACACTGTATGCACACCCAGGACAGATGAAAGGGCAGAGGTGGGTGGGCAGGAAGTGAAGAACAAACAAAACAAAACATCTGATTCTTCAGACGGGCACAGATTGGGTTGATCAGATTGAGGAGGATGAAGATGGACAAATAGGAGTACAGGAGTACAAACTAGTCTGACAGAAATGGAGAGGCAGAGAGATTGACAGAGTGTGAGAGAACAATGAAGGAAGATAAGTGCAGTAGCGGAAGGGAGGGAGCAGTAAACAATGAGAAGCGGTAACCGCGCTGTGCACCTGGTAAAACTAAACCACAGCCTCAGTTGAAACAGACTCTGACACCCGAAGAACACCTTTAACTGTTTCACCACCTCAAGGAAAATGAACAAATCCAGGGCTAATGCAAACACTTTCAACAACAGGAAGTGGATTTCTTGGCAGAAACCAAAGTGGGCAGCATAGCTGCCACAGCCAAAATGATCGAGACTAAATCATAGATTCCATTTATATTTTCCTGGCCTGAACCGAGTTACAGAATCAATTTGTTTTTGTAGCTTCTATTATTCATTACATAATTATTAAGATTACGTTTCTTACACATTGATTGTTCATATGCATTCAGTGTCTGCTACAGATATCAACTTTTGTGATTTTTGCCTTCCTGTTTTCAGTTACATCTGAAAACATTTGCCAGTCAAGATATCATTATTCATGTCTAATAAACTTTGTAAGTGTGAAAACCTCAAACTAAAGTTAATCACGAAGAAACAAACAATAATTGAATGCATTGATGATTTGTTTGGCAACAATGTATCCCCATCGTCTCACTGTAATTCTTGTGGAGAAACTGGCGCCATCAATAAGCCAGACAGACATTCAGTCAGTCAGACGGACTCCCTCCATGATGTTTCTACCCCTCCTCGCTGAATCCCCCTCCAGACAGAAGCAGATTTACAGCAGGCACAGGCACAGCCAGCCCATTGTCAGGACCCCAGAGAACCCTTCAATCTGTAACTCTTCCTCAACTCTCCTCCTGTCTCGCATTTCGGCCTTGGTCTCTCTCCTTCACCCCATCTCCCGCTCTCATTTCTCTTCTGTTTGTCTTTCAAAATGCGCCCGGGGTCTAAATGCTGCCAATTAAAGGCAGCCATAACTCTGACACTGTCACAAACAAGCGGCGCAGCGTGAGTGCCATGCCGACTCCAGTTCACCCCCCACAGAGCCCATTAATCCCAGGCCAGCTGAGGGAATACTGGTTTCAATTAAGCATCCATTAGTTAAACATCAAGTCAGTGGTATGCTGTTTTGATTAGAGGAAGCAAGCGAGAAGATTGTTGATTTAGGGTTAGGGTTTTCTTTTGGGAATTTCACCATAAAGTTCCCAAATGTCCTCGGAGACTCCCAGTGGCCAAGATGATACTTTTGCATAAAATAAAATATTTGTTGTCCTTCTGTAATAGAAACATTTTAAGCTACTTTCTGTAGAGCTCAGAAGAGCGTCTAAGGGAAATATGTAGCTGGGTGTGGAGCAAGGATTTGTTTTATATATTAGCGGTACACAAATGTACTTGGGGCAAACATCTTTACTCCTTTTGACAAAGGTGTGTGTGTGTGTGTGTGTGTGTGTGTCTTCACTGTGTACAGTTAGGCGAGCTTAAGCCTGTTGTGGTTTACCATGGAAAATAAAGGCCTCAAGTCATATTGTCACCTGAAGAACATAAACACACACACACACACACACACTGCTGCTCCTCCCTTAGTGGAAACTTGTTATGCTCAGCTGCATCTCGCTTTAAATGGAGAAGTTACTGTTTGCAAAAGCTTCAGACCTACAGTGGAAAACATATGAATGGAGAGAATAAGGTTGTAGAAAGTGATGTGTTTTTCATATAAGATAAATTACAATTCCGGCTTCAACATGCATTTAAAAAGTCACATCAAAGATGTCTAATGTGTTGCATCAGTGCTATAATTATGTGTGTGCAGCTCTGTGCTTATCAAACAGGCAAAGGAAACTCCAGGCGTCCCAAATTAGCACATGCACTATCTGTCGTCATGGAAAAAACTCTCATTTAAGGCTGCATTTCCCAGGTGCTGAAGTGTTGCATAAAAGAAAAGATAAGCAGTTGAGCAAAGCCGACGTTTTGGAAATTATTGTTGCACGACATGAAATTATCTTATGACATGTTGGCTGTGGATGAGGCGCTTCGTCATGAACCAGTCATGGAAAAATCATGGAGTTCATGAACATTGAAGTAATGGGTTGAAAGCCTTTTTCGTACTTCACAGCGGCATCACAGGCAGTAGCTTGGAGACGAGGGAAGGAGTCCAGGATGGGAGAAGTGATCCCTGGTTTGGCCTCCGTCAGGCTGCTCGGCTTTTTGGTTTCCCGACATGTTTCTCTTGGACCGAGATTAAAGGAGTGAGGCTGCGAGGGAAAGAGAGATAGGAAGAAACGGTTGGACTAAGAAACAGATGCAAACAAATAAAGGGAGACATCATGAGAGTAGAGGATTGGTAGAGAGGTCTGGGGAGAGGGGAGAACAAATAGATCTTGTTTTATTGGTAATGTTGTACTTAAAAGGACTTGCTTACGTGGAGTTATTTATCGTTGATTGACTCCAATGTGTACGTTTTTATTCTAGCACTTTCACACAACCTTGTTCTTCCCTTTTATGAAAAGCTCTATTTCCACTCATTCTCTCAGTTGAAAGATGTTTACAGGACAATTTCATGTCAAAGTCTGTTTAATAGTCCTAAGAACTCGGTAACAAACGATTCAATGGCAGCTGGGAAAACGTTGTATACTGAAAAAGAGCATGTGATATGATCGAGAGCTCCTGGAAAGAGTGTTTTGTTAATTGCTGTTTCGAAGATGAAGAATTAAACTCAAAATGTCCTTAGAAGCTTTTCAGATGCATCACAGTTGGTCTTTGTAAACTCTCCAAGTTTAGATGTCCGTATTTTTTTAGATTTAAATTCCAAACAGCATATTCACTGTAGCCAAAAAGCAGAAGTTATCAAATGATTAAATCATCTAATAATGGAACATGCATCCTTTTTCTTCTCGAGTATTAGCCGCCCTACATTCTGTATCTTTCGCAAAGACCATGGTCTTCATCCACTGGGCGGTTGGGGCCTGGAGGCGAGCGAGCGAGCTGTAAGGGCTGCTGATGGTTAGCCGCTTGGCTCGGGCGAACCAGCGCTTAGAGAGCAGAGGTCCGGGAACAATTATGGCTTAGCAGGAGTAACAGAGCTGAGCCAGTCAGGCAGCTGCTGGTTGTTCTCTGAATATGCAGTGTATGTGTGTGTGTGTGTGTGTATGACTAAGAGTGTGTTTTTGTGTGTTCAGGGGGCATCCAGAGGGAGCGGTGCTCTCACACGCAGCCACATATTTACATTACAAATCACAACTAAACAATTCAGCAGACCACAGACGCAAACATCAGACGATTTCATAAAGACGGGATGGATACAAATGATGGAAGAATTCAGGGATGAGGGCACAAAGAAAAAAGAATGCGTTTATTTATGGATTAGTGACAAGAAAATACTTTAAAAGGACCATACCGAGTTTTATTCGTAACAGTTTTGCATCCAGATTATATCTTCTTTTTTGTTTTGTTTGTATCATGCACCATTTCTTGAAATATGAAAACAATTAGCTAACTTTAAACCTTCACGGTGAGCACAGAGTCAACAGTCATTTAGGGCTATAACCAATGATTCATTTCAATATGTGTATATAATATGTGCACATAAGATGTCCAGAACCGAAGGAAATGTCTTTATATTGCTTGTAATGTTTGATCAAAATGTAACCATAGAAAAATGTACTTCAATAAAATATTAGGAAATAAGCAAGTCCCATTTAAAATGCTGGAATCAGCTGTTAAACAACAACCATATACTTCACAAAGTGGTTTACTGGGGGTGTAGGTTATGTGTAAAAATGGGCTTAATTATGCTTAGAGGAAGCCTTAACAGAAATCTCATACGTTGCATAGACGGAAACTTGCAGGAGTGTTCCACATAAGAAAATGGTCCATGGCCTCGGCTCCCACATGACACCGACAGGGAAACTTTCCTAAGTATTTACGCTTTAAGGTGCACAGAGTGAACTCTTTATATATGAGGGGCACAAGAAGAAGCAGAGAGCGAAGGAGGGAGCACTTGACGAAAGCTGATTTAAAGGCAGAGGGCCCTAAGTAGAACCAGACACTTTATTTTGGGGTGCTAATTACAAGTGTGGGAAAGTCACCATGTTATTAGTTCAGATGATCGATAGCAGAATATCAACCCCCTCTCTGAGCCAACCGGGCAGTTTGGCAGGCGCTCCGCACACCACAGGCCTGCCCTGCTCTTTAGGCGAGACACAAACAAACGAAGGGACGCATTCTGAATTTTCTTCAAAATCAGGGATGCACTCTTTCCTCAATATACAAAAGGACATAAATAGGTACACACACAAGCACATGAACATACATGTATTGTTCAAATGCATAGTACGGAAAAGCGATGGTGTGTGGTGACAGGCGGTTTCTCTGATGCTGCTGCACAGCAAGGCCCCCTGGGCCTGTGGATGCAGCTCTGTGGTGGAGCGCACTGGCTCTGGGTTTTGGACCTTCTCCACATGTGGTCAGCTGGATGGTAGCGCCCTCGCTTCACTCTCCCAACGTACACATAAGACTCCAGTGGAGTTGTGCCATGTCAAAAACCCGCAACACAATTTATTGCACCAAAATGAGCAGTTTTCTTTTTTTCTGTGTAAAACACGAGATTCAAAAAGATACAAAAGTTTAGGGTCACTCTTTGAGGTGTCATTTCTTTATTCCTGCACATTTCAAAGATGTATCCCCACCCATAAGGCTGACCTACACGCCAGATTCTGCGTGGTAAAACCTGGTGGGCAGAGCAGCTTTTTTCCTCTCCAACACCTCTTTGAGTTCCTGGAGATAAAAGCAGCTGGCGCAACATCAAATCAATAGACCCATCAATGGGAACATCTCCTGAAGATTAAAGAGAAACCGGCTCATAGACAGAGAGGGACGGAAGGGCGCTAATATGGTAGCACCCTGGCCATGGAGAGAGTGTTAATTGATTTGTAGAACAGAGGTGGATGAAAATCGGAGGGGGGATCACGTTGTATTGGGGTTATAGTGTGTGGGTGTGCAGGTTCCATATCTTTGTCTTCAACCATTAGCATCCAGTCCGTTTGTTTAAATATAACTGTAACTTTTCAATCATTTATCCACCTGAGTTTGAGTTTGGACTGATATCTGATAATGTCCCTATAATAGCTATAGAAATGTTTTCCACTCACAAGACAATCAAAATATGAATTATTAAAATGAAAACAACATTAAATTCCGACATGATTTATGTCAGTTTCTTGGCATTAGTTGTGATCAAAGAAGGGTCTTAGTCTTTAGCAATAACTTTATTTCTTCAACCTAAAACTACAATCTGCTCCTCACCACCCTGTTCTCTGACAAGGATTATTTATTCTCAGTCTTAAAGTTTGACCCAATGAATTGCTTTGTGCATCTCTTCAGAACAACTTGTCACAACCACTGCCATACTTTGCACCCCCTCCATAAAAACCCCTTCAAATGAGAGCAGCATGTGGGGGGGGGGGGGGGGAATATAGAAGGGAATGTACACGGCATTCAAAAATATTCTTTCATATGGAGGAGACCACAGGACGGGGCCTGTGCGGAGCTGGTCTGTGTGGTTGTGGGCCGGGGTTTGTACGCTCTCTATCTGAAGCCACATCAGAGGGATGAGCCCTGTGTAATGCGATCTGGACGGGCAGAGGAGGGTTCCCCCTTGGAGTCAGAAGAACCGCCGCTGAGGTGCAGACCAGGGGCGGGTGGTCAATGATGTAAGGCAGCGCTTTGCAACAAACAATTATGGCTGGTGACTTTTTAACGTGATGTTTTCTGCCCCCATGATGGAGGGTTGCATTTCACTGAGTCTTTCACTAATCATTTTCAATACTTTGTTTGTATTTCTTCAACTAAGGATGTGTCAGTACAATGTCTTGTATCTAATACACGCTGTTAGAGCATCTGTTTAATGTCAAAGGGTTTCCACGGTTATAGTCAATACATTGAACGAGTTGAACTCCCTCATAATCTCATTATGGATTTGGTTTCCCTCCTTTTCTGTTACTGTCTTATTTGGTCCTTCTGTCTCTCTATCCCCCATCTTCTTTTGCTTTCTATCTCTTTTTGTATTCATCCTCCCCTCCATCTCCCTTTGCTCTCTCCTATTTCATCTCTCTCTTACTCCTCTTGCATTCCCTCTGCTTACTCAAAGTCTTAACCAAACAAACAAGCAGTGGGTGGTTTGCGTCTCCTATCTATAATTCAAGACAGTCAAACTACAGCGAGGATGTTTGCCAAACACATGAAGAGCATCTCTAGACATCGTAGAGGGAGAAAAAAGAAATATGTTTTACCATCGTGACTTGGACTCAATACACAGCGGGTATCCCGACGTTAAACTGAAAGATTACAATTATTCGTTTGGTAGTTCTGCTTTATCTTGATAGAAAACACACCAGGGAAGGGTAGGGATGATGCCATAGGGATCACATGTTTAAAAACTAGCCAAACCAATTGCTTCATACTTGAAATGAACATAAAGGTAGTTCCACAAAAATGTGATCTGCTTTTTGACCATTGAAACAAACCACCGTAAAAGATGTCCAGCAGTGAGCTATAATACTCTGTCAGCACTTTCAACTCAATGCAAAGACAACCTGAAGAAATGCATTGAATTGATACACATTTGCAAAGGAAAAGATATACTTTATTTTACTTCAGGGCTTCTGCGTCTTGCTAAAGCACATTGATGCAGCTGCGTTACAGTAACTGACTTATCCATCATACAGAAAAGCATCATATCCCCCCTGAGACCAAGCCAAACCACTTGTGGTTACAACCACTTATAACCATAAATGAGAGTCGAGAAGAAAACCAAAGCTGTTTTTCCAGGTGTTTGGACGAAACTCCAGCGTATAGTTTTCAAGTCCATCAGATGTTCTCTGGCAGAAACCGTTCACTTCTGGTGAAAGGGAGTCTTGTAACATTCAATTTATTTCTTTTGAGCCTTTTAAACATATGACTGCACACGGTCCCAGAAGCTATAAAATGTATGTACTTTAAAATTATTCGGGTTTAACTGTGAAATCAGTTTATTTTGGTTGAGTGTAACATTAAAGACACAGTTTTGTGGGCACTGTGTGGAAGGTCATCATGGTCCCAGAGGATCGTATGCGTCTCGTTGAACTCATTTAACCTCTTGCCCTCTGGAACTGTCTGTCAGGGAGAGATTTCTTATTTTTGGTGTAACATTTGAACATTTCTTTCATAACACATGAACAGACATCTCAATCTGCAGATGGTTCCCTTGATTAATCAATTGTTCCGTTTAAAGCTTCAAAAAAGTCATGTTCATGCTGGGAAACATATATAATGTATTGCTCTTTTTTCCCTCAAATCAATATTAAAATCCCAGTATATTAAATTAATTATGACTGAAAACTATGAAAAAGCCAATTCTACTATTCTGAGAAGCTTCAAAGTCAATAGTTTGGGATTGTGTTTGATCAAACTATAGTAGCTGCGGCTAAAAAGAGCTGTTTCAAAGGGTCAGTTCTGGTACTACACTCAAAACGTACAGTTTTTAACACTTACACCGAGTCAAATCAAACCAAACTTTGTCACAGAAACCAAACCCATCTAAATGGATACAAGTTTAAGTGAAATGTGATTTTAATCCTGTAAATGATGGTAAAATGTCATGTGATCAGCATCCATGTTGCTTTTTGGATTGTTTGCATTCTGCACATACACATTAAATAAGTGGAGCAACAGATCTTGATGTAGCTTTGAAAAGATGTAGCGTTGGGACTTCTTATTTGCGTCATGCGGTGGGAGTGGTGCTGCCGTTACCATGGTTACGGCATGCCTGCTCGGTGTCCTCAGTGCTGCATGGCCATGTAAAGAGGGGACCATCCCAGCAGGAGGGCCAACAGAGAGATAGAGAGATATAAGAATAAAGGTACAGTAGAAACGCAGAGAGAGAGGAGAGAGCAGGGGCTGCTGGGAGTTGGGGCGCACTGCACATCCAGAGGGGTAACGGGAATTAATCATACAGAATAAATTAGGACATGAAAGGAGATGGAGGGAAACATAGCAGCATCCACCAGCTCTCTATACACCATCAGCCCATCCATCAATCTCTCCACATCCATCAGTCAGTGCTTCTCTCCTGGTCTTACATTTGTGGGTTTTTTTTATTCTTCTTCTTGGACACTAATTAGAAAAAATCCAAAAAATCAATCGCCGTTACGATTATTCATCATTACACCCTTTTTAAAGGATAATAAATGTCAGAGTTTCACTGAACCTAGCTTCCATCCTTGTTAGCCGTTTTTCTTAGACTTATATGATGATAAATCAATTAATGATGTATATTTTGGGGGTTTTAGACTGGTTAGGGTTAGGGTTAGTTAGGATTGTTTGGAGAGAAAAAAACAAGCGTCTCTTTCATCTTCTCTCTTTCCAGTGATCCCTTTCTGTAGTTAGCTTTTTTCAAGTGGGCTTCATTGGCAGGAAAAGCATTCTTTCACTGAAGCAAAAAGAAAACAAAGCCTGGAGAGTCTGCAACAGACATGGTGGTTCTGAAATATAAAGGTATTGATCAGGAAGGCTGTTGTTTATTCTGCAGAGACTTTGAATCTCTAGAAGGATCTTTTAAGGAGTTAAAAAGATTCATGTTTTTTCCCTTAACCATGAAAAGTGTAAGGCTAACCTTTTCTTTTCTGCCGTGTAAGAAGACTGAAGTATTGAATACACGAGTACGTGTTTTGTAAAGAATGGAAAAAACGAACAAGTGGATGAAGCAAAGCTCGATGCAATGTAAAGACTACAAAGATAAACTGAGTTGGGGTTATTGACATGAATGTTGGTCTTCAGCCAGTTTGTAAGGGTCAAAGGGCACCAACATTGAGCCTTTGCCCTCGGCCCGAAGATGAAGAATAGTGTCAAGCCTTAAGACTTCCGAGAAGACCTTTTTTTAAATGTTTGAGCCCCCAGCGTGAACACCAGTCATCAGCGCTGATTAACAACCGGTTCTCAGAAGTGTTGAGACGACTGTAATCTTTGGTGAAGGATGGTTTTTAAAACGGTCCTGAGTTGACCTGCATGATCTCCCAGAGACGATGAAAGGAAGGAGCTGATTGGACAGAGGCCTCGGGGCTCCGGTTTGTCCCAGATATTATTGGTTGTGTCTCCTCTTTCTGACAGTTTGAATGTCCATTGGTTTGCATTTGGTCTGGCTGGGATTGAGTTAAATATCTCTGCTTAACTTTTCATCAACTGCAACTACTTTGATCATGAATAATATATGATAATCATTGTAGTTTGGTTCTTTTTAAAGTATACAATATAAATGCAACTTTTTGAAAAAGATTTCAACATCAAAAGCAGGTTGCCTTTGATATTTCTTATATACTGTATATGTCTGCGAATATATATTTTTAGGCAAATTCCAAAAATATTCATGTTTGGGTTGGGATGTTAAGGCCATTGAGCGTTCTCTGCCCTCCAGATATTTCTTTTGCATGGCCTTCAATGCGCCCCTAACACCCAGTGATGAGATTATTCTGATAGAAACATCAAAGCAGACATCAGACAGAGAGCAGCACGTGAAGTGAACTGCTGGCCCAGAGGGCAGGAAGCTTGAAAGCTGATTGACTTGTCTGCTTCCCCAAAAACTTGACTCAACCAACAGTTACATACATGTGAGTCAGCCACTGCTTTGTCAACACATGGATCACTACAAACACACAATAACACACAATCACACACATACAAACACATGAGAGTCACATGCGCTGCTCGGAAAACACCTATTCAAGGTATTGTACATGTAAGAATAAAACTGCATCGACACAAAGAGAAAGGATATCACACATTCTGGTCTAAATGTGTTCATTTACAAATTGTGTTTTTTTTGTACCTTTATGAACATGTAAAGGTATATCAAAAATAACACATGTAGATGTAAAGAGGAAATATAAATGGTTTAGTTAGACATTTTTTGAATTGACAAATATGTCAACAAAGCATCAAATAAGCCCAACATCTTGTTCAGTTCAAAGAAATGCAATTTACAATTTAATAAAAGGGAAAAGCAGAATCACACTTACATGCACATATTGCTTTAGTAATCATTTACAAAGTGATGTCCTGTTAATGCACTTATTGATTTAAACTGTTTCAATGTGTTCAATATCCGAGACTTTAGTATCCATGCTAACATATTTGACATTTCAGGAGTTTGACATTATCTGTGTATCTAAAACAACCTGTTTTATCCCTTATAGTGGTTTTCTTTGACAATATTTGCGTGTTAAATAGAAACTGTCACAGAGGAAACGCGTCAATGCATGGGTTTTTTTTTTTTTTTTTTAATCTGTGGGGGCATTTCCCATTTGGGCACATGGTTTGGGGTTTAGGCTGTAAGAGTGAAATCTGTGCTCTGTAGGGCAAACGTTTCACAATGAGTGAGCGGTAGACATGCTCAGTCATCTCAGCAGGGGACGGGACCACATAACCTCCGGACAGCATGGCAACCACCCTGGGGACCTTCAAGACAACGAAAAACAAAAGGTTTTAAGGCCTGGCCTTTCCTTACCTCTTACAATTCAGCAGGAAAGTGGAGATTCACTAAAGATCACTCATGAGGCTATTTTGTTCCTCCCAAAGTGCAGCCAGAGAAGTTTGACATTTCACAGCAGAAGTCATGCCCGTCTTGTCTGAGAATGAAAGCACACAGACGCCTTTTTCGCCTCGGCAAGCCCTCGGTGCCTTCTTGACAATAGTCTTATCCAACTGCTAGAAGATCTTTTTTTTGCTTCTGCTAGCCGGCTCCCACAAGACAGATAAATATGGCTGTGGCGTGAAGAAGTCGTAGAATCTATTGTTTGAGTAAACCAAAAGGAAGTGTGTCTCAAAGAGGATTTATGTCCTCTGTGGTCGCCTCATTTCCTCTCGTCTCCCTGTGTCAATATTTTTGTTGCGGATGATTGCCCAAATGTCATAAACAAGTTGTTAATTGTGGAACTTTCTGATCAAAATAAACAAGTACACCATTAATTAGCTCCCTTCAGGACCGATCATTAGAGATCATTTCTGCTGTCGCCGCAGTCTGGAAGAGAAAGTTGCCTGCTTGTCTGTCTCCGTCCACTCATTAGGGAGTGATACAACTCATCTCTAAATGCCATCGCTACGGTTGGATTTGATTTTGCAACCCTGTCATATCCATGGCCTGGAGCCAGCTGCAGAGTGCAGTCTCTCATGAAGAGGTTTTTCTCACCGCACCGAGCCTGAGCTGTGATTTCAGATTAAGTGTGAAAAGTGAATCTGCTCTTCTTCCTGTTTCTCTTCTCTCTTCCTCTCAACTTTGGTCAATAAAACCGCCTTTAAAACAAGAACTACTGCTGCTTAAACTCCACTGTTATAGTTTACACCAGCAGTTTTGCTAAAATGACCACGTAGTGATTGCATTGTCATCATATGCATTAATAGAGATGCATGAAGACAACCTGTGCGCGACCGCTGGGATGCTCAAGGCTTGTCCAAAGAAATGACATTAACATCTGAAAAGATGGAAAGTCAACTAAATACACGACAGGATGAACTTGTTTTCAAATGTTACAATTTAAAGATCTAATGCATTCAGGTTTAGATCCAAAGCCTCGTTCAACAAAATGCTGAAATTCACTTATTTCCCTGAAAAGGATGTTGGATAATTATAATAAATTACTCTAAAACGTACTTGAATCAGATATAAAGTAGCAAATCTAGCAAGTAGATATATAAATGCTTCCAATATTGCTAAACCCCCAGATTCTTCCCAAAATACAGAACACACAACCTCACTGTCTTCCCTGGCTAAGCAGAAGCAACACAAAATATATAAATATAATATCCTGAAGCATGGTGTAAATAATGATCAGATTTGATGCTTCTCTTATCTTGATGCAAACAACTATGTTAAGAGTAAACTCTGGGATCATTGTCCTCTTACATTTAGATGTAGTATGCTAAGTCATATGCTCAAAGTGTTTGTCTGTTAGTAACTAGAAGTGTAACTGATTCGTCATGGCCGCGGCCCAGATGTTCCAGTGGTGTGTGGCAGCAGTGGACCATGGTTTGTGTGTGTATTTACATGCACACCACTGGGCGTGTCCTTGCATTCGAGTTATGTGTGTGTGTGTGTGTGTGTGTAATTGGGGAGTGGGCGGGCTTGTTGGGGGGTGTTTGGCCCTTTTTTAAACATAGCTGCGTTGTTATGGTTGCCTTGGCTTTGATGTTGCCCAAACCTCCAACTAAGAGGCTTTCATTTTGGGCTCCTGACTCTGGAGAAGGCAATGACTTCCAGATTGGGACACCCACTCAAGTGTCGGGGTGGGATGGGCTGTGGGGGGTCACGACGGGCAGAGCAGGTCACCCTGGTGGTACTGGGTGAAAAACAGTCCATGTATAAGGACATTGCATCCATTGTTTTTTTTGGTTAAGACATTTTGGGAAAAGATCCTGTTTTCAGTTAAATATTCAAAAAGTATGTTGTGTTATGCTTTAATTGACATTGACTATGCCTTAGAAAGACCATCATCTTTTCCTAAAGGGAACTTAGTGCATTAAGGACCCTGGACACAACTATAAAAACATTCCCATTTGCATTGGCAGTGAGCAGTTTGCAGATGCATTCGATATAAACGTTTCTCGCTATGTCAGTTTAAAGAAATGTAATCAAAAGAGCATTACATTTACTAATGCAAATAAGTTGCATATGAGCGTCATGTGTCTGAGTTCTACTCTGTATCAAAGAGAGTATTAAAGAAGCATCAGGGGATAAGACAATAAAACAATTCAATTAAAGAAATATGGTTCATATTTACGATATAATCCAGCCTTAGATATATCCATCAAGCAGTGTTATTTATTCAAAGGGAGTAAGTCAAAGGAAAACTTGAATAAATCTTTGGATGAAACATTTCAAATGTTAAAACACATTATTAACTTTCTTTTGCATGAACAGTCATTTTGCAGTCTGTCCACAACAAAAAAATGTCTGGCATAATCCTCAGACATGAAATGCCATCCTTGTATAGCCGTTTCCTCTCGGCAAAGACAGAGACTTTTTCTTTTCAGAATATTATTCATATCAAAGTTGTATTAGTCATATGGCGCAGTTTCAGAATTGGTTTACGCATGGCAAGCAGTTCAGGTTTTTTCCCACAGTCAGCCATTAGCTTTAAATGCATTCAACCTCCTGTTGGGAGTCGATCAAATCAAACCTATATCGATAACATCTCAAATCAGTCGGATCTAGGCTGAAAGCTTCAATGGGACCGAATGCTCCGTGAGAGTCTCAGTTCTCTTTGTGCCACTTAATATTCGCACGTCTTTCTCTCTATGTTTGTTTGTTCTTTCTCTGCGTGCAGGTGCGGGGAATTTTACTCTGGCTAACCGTTTTTTTCCCTCTTGTTCACCCACAAAAACCCCAACACTCAGTGTGTGTGTGTGTGTGTGAGGAAACACTCTGTTTGTGTGTGTGTGTGTGTGTGTGTGTGTGTGTGTGTGTGTGTGTGGTGTGTGTGTGTGTGTGGTGTGTGTGTGTGTGTGTGTGTGTGTGTGTGTGTGTGTGTGTGTGTGTGTGTGTGTGTGTGTGTGTGTGTGTGTGTGTGTGTGTGTGTGTGTGTGTGTGTGTGTGTGTGTGTGTGTGTGTGTGTGTGTGTGTGTGTGTGTGTGTGTGTGTGTGTGTGTGTGTGTGTGTGTGTGTGTGTGTGTGTGTGTGTGTGTGTGTGTGTGTGTGTGTGTATAGTTATATAGCATGCAAGCAGCTCTACCCTCTCAGATGAAGCATTATCTTTAGAGCAGTACACTCGTGTCTTTTAAAGGACACTGCAGAGGTCCACTTCCATCTACCTTGACATTTGACAACTGCTTCTTTGACAAAGTAAAGCATCTGCGTTGTGAGAAATAGTCATTGATGAAATGGGTTTTCTCCACTGAATAGCCCCTGAAATCCATGTTCTGCCCGTGTGCAGTGACATATACACTGTCAGCCACAGATTCACGTGAAGCATATGTAAAGCGCTTTTTGATAGATACATGTTTAATGATTGAGCCTTTGACCTGTGATCAAATGCTCAGATTAAAGTTTTTCAGAGAAACAAAACAGTCAGTCATTCAATTTGACCACAGACATATTGCACAGGAGCGTATGAAAGTCGAGCTCAAGAGAATTTAAAAAGGTGGAAACGGAAAAATTTGCCTTTTATAAGATTTCTTTTCTACTTTAAATTCAGACGATCCAGGAAGTTCAGAAGGTACAAAAATGTTATGAAACGTCCAAATTGTGTCTTTAAGATTTGAATCACAATTTTTATATCAGCTTTAATTTATTGCTTAAACATAGCAAGTAAAATGATATATATATTGCATGGTATGAAGGATGTGAATTACCCTCCACTTCGAAATATATGTCTGCAATTTATATATTATTAAAACCAAACCAATTATTCCTTTAAAGGTGCCACCCGTTTCACAGATCTGAGCTAGTTCACATACTAAAACATGTATACAAATGGTTGTTTTCATTTGTCTTTGACGTACGATGTATTAAGTGCAACCTCGATTCATTTGATGACAAAACATGACGCCGTGGAGCTCAGATCTCTTTGTGGGAAATCTCTTCCCTGCAACACAGTTTGATTGCAGCCACTTGAAAGGATTGCAGAGAGCAAGGTGAATTCCACATTAATGCTTTTTTATTTCCTCCACACAAGGCAAGGATGACCGTGAAAGAAAGGAAGAAAGTGAATGAGTGTTTTGAATGTGCCATCTCCGTGAAAATTGAGATTAAAGACATTAGTCTCAAAAGCATTTTGAAGGGGGCGAACAAAAGAGAGGACGCTTTAATTTCCGCTTCAAATGTAAAAAAAGAGACGGATCTACTTAGTGTGTCATCTGAAGGCTGGAGAATACATTAGAGGTGTTTTATCAGCATAAGGTCCTCTAAATGAAAGCGTGCTCGTGTGTGTGTTTGTGTGCACTCATAAGCATGCAACTGCGTTTCTTCGCACGCTTGTGTATGTGAAATGCATACGTACAAGTGTTTTTGTGTGTGTGTGTGTGTGTGTGTCAGGGTCAAGGTGGAGGGCCGTCATTACAAACAAGTGATGTCTGAGATCCCATTAACTCTTGTATTCAGCGGCAGATTTCTGTTCAAATAGAGTGGAGATAAAAGGCAGCAACAATATCCAGATGAATCAAAGGCCTTTCAAGTGAAATTAGACTACAGAGAGACGGAGGGCTACAAGTACGATTTCCTGACGCACTTAAAAAGGTGTTAATATCTAATTGAAATTTTTTAAGTAATCGCGTCTTTGAAGAAATCACGTCTTTGATGTAATCAAACAAACAGATCATTTATTATTCAGTGCTGCTGCTGTCTGACAGTGAGGTTCTTCATGTTTACGGCTGCTTACATGATTAATGTGTGCACAGTGATACGGGCTCTGACCCTTCTCATGTATGAATGTTTCAAACAACCACCATTAT
Source organism: Gymnodraco acuticeps (assembly GCF_902827175.1). Lineage (NCBI taxonomy): Eukaryota > Metazoa > Chordata > Actinopteri > Perciformes > Bathydraconidae > Gymnodraco > Gymnodraco acuticeps. Next base: position 1,429,902 of record NW_022992250.1, read on the forward strand.
GCACCAACTAGTGGAGATTACAACTAACATATATATTTCTATTTTCTAACGGACATGCATTGTGTGTGTATCCTTGAGGCCTGAAACATGGATTTCCCACCTCATGAAACGTTTGTAATCGGGATGATAATATTTTTCATCCGTTGTGGCTGATGGCCGACGGTACCGACAGTTTTTCCCACCTGATCCTAGATGCAGAGATCAAATGTGTTTTCTGGGAAACTTCTCAACTAAGCCTTTATCTGCTGATACCAATGTCACCTTATATTTAGAGTTCATTCAAGACATACGATTAATATTTCCTGCAGAGGATTTAAAGGAGGCTATTTGACTTCATTTGCAAACCAACAGAGGAATGTTGCTGAGGACCACACATCAGGATGATACACCTACCACTTAATGATGGTCACAATTACATTTGCATGCGGTTCAAATGTGAGAAACATTTCTACTTCTCATCCGCATTTCTTAGTGTTTGTGTGCAGTACTGCATCACAACATGCCTCTGTCATTATCAGTGATCCAGTAAAGCAGCACATTTGAACCTCATCCTTTCTGAAATTCCAGATGTTTGGATTTTCTGAAAGTGAAGAATATGAGGGAATAAAGGGAAGGAAAAGGTCCAGTCGGGAATATTGTTAATTTCAGAAACATTCAAAATGTGAAGATCTTCCATCTTACTTTATTTCCCACTTTCCTAACACATCTGAAGTAGCACAGTGGTCTTTATTCAGAGCCTCGTGTGCATACTATTTTAATATTCCAGAAATGAACCCGAAGTTTAAATTGGTCACATTCCAAAAAACCTGTATTTACTATGGATTTGTACTCTGAATTTGCTCTCTAGTGATTAACGTCTCCCTTTAAGGGTGGGTAACTGTACTTCTGTTAATTAAAGGGAGTATGCACTTTTCCCCCATTGCATGTGTTTATATGTGTGTAAGTGTGTGTGTGCACCTGACCATATGTGTTACTCTTCTTATACCAAAAACACTGAGCTAGTTTCCGTTTCAAAAGATGCCCAAGCGTCATTTGATCTTTTGCGAGTGTGTGTGTCCCTCACATGCATGTACACACTCGTCTGTTTCAGCTAAGGTAATTATGTTTAAGTTGTGTGAGTGTATGTTTGTGGTGGGATGAGAAGGGGGGGGGGATTATTTTTTTTTTAAATACAGAGGGGTTGATAATTATGGGTTAAATGAGTGCTCTCAGTCAGCCTCCCTGAGTGTGTGTAAAAAAAGGAAGGCACAGCGAAAGCCACTTCAAGGCCAGCTAATTACCCCGAGGAAGAGAGGAAACATAAATGGACGTTTTTGCGGCTATAATGTTACAGCAAAACGGCTACATCGACCTCAGCATGTGAAACGGAGCCGCAGCTACTTTTGAAGGCTCCGAGCAGCCCTGCACAGATGTTGGTGTGTGTGTGTGTGTTTTCAGCCATATGTGTAGAATCTGTCAAGAAGCAAAATGTGTGTTTGTGTCTGTACATGCACTGAAGGTGAGGTGTGATGTGTGTGCATTTGTTCACACTTGTGTATGTGTGTGTAATAATCACATCGGCTGGATTGTGTGTCGGGTGTTTTCAGGTGAAGTGGTTTCAAGAGTACAATTGGGCTTTTCAAGTCGTATGGGACGATTTTCTTCATAACAATTGGCATATCTTTAGATCTAAACTGTACTTTGTAATTCGAAGGTACCAATGATAATACTCTCCCATGAACAAGCATTGAGAAAGTCAACGGGTATTTATTAAATCATTGTTTTATGCTGATTTCCCGAAAATAAGTCAATCAGTAATGTGTATAAGCACAATCAGAATCTACAGAGGTGCTTTTGCATGAAAACACTTTCTAGCAATTTGTGAAAGAAAAACTCCAGGATAGGGATTCATATTAACAATAATAATAATTAATTACATTTATTAGAGCGCTTTTCCGAATGCTCAAAGCGCTTTACATTACATATTACATTATTATATATATATTTAATAAGTAAATCTTAGATAGTCTTGACCACGGCTAACTTCCATCCCACATGACGTGTTGTGGGACGTTCAGGTGATTGAGCTGCCTTTGTTCTGATCCTGATCATTTTTCTCAAATTTGTTAACATTTTCAAAATCCCTACCGCAAATCTGAGGGCTTCTTCACGTTTTAATGAATGCAGACCACCTTATCTCTAACGTAACCCCCTCCACCCTACTCCCACACCATCTCCTCCCCCACCCCCAAACCTCCCACCCTTCGACTCTCCGGTACAGAAGCAGTGCGTTTTATTTTCACGTGTCTCCACATTAGATGTGGGTTCGCAGTTTGATCTTAGCTTCACAGCTAGCCGTGTGTGTGTGTGTGTGTGTGTTGTGTGTGTGTGTGGTGTGTGTGTGGTGTGTGTGTGTGTGTGTGTGTGTGTGTGTGTGTGTGTGTGTGTGTGTGTGTGTGTGTGTGTGTGTGTGTGTGTGTGTGTGTGTGTGTGTGTGTGTGTGTGTGTGTGTGTGTGTGTGTGTGTGTGTGTGTGTGTGGTGTGTGTGTGTGTGTGTGTGTGTGTGTGTGTGTGTGTGTGTGTGTGTGTGTGTGTGTGTGTGTGTGTGTGTGTGTTAATGTGGAGTGGAGCACGTTGAAGCTCTGCCTTTAAGTGATAAGGTATTCACTTTGTAACACAGCAGGTGGCCCCGCAAGTAGCACCAGATCTGCCCCTCTGTAGTGCTGATACACGCGCGCACACACACACACACACACACACACACACACACAGGCGTGTCCATCTCAGTGTACAAAATAAAATAACTTAAAAAACTTTTTTCAGATATATTCATGCAATCCGCACTTCAGCCAAGCTTTCAAAGACTTAATACAGCTTTGACGCACACATAGACAAACACACATTCATACTCATAGAGCAAGATGCATAATCATACCAAAAGAAACGTTTCATTGCACAGTCCTAACACACACACACACATGCACACAGACACACATGAATGCACACATACAGTATGTCGTGTTTCAGACTTATACAGTGTACAAGTCTGGTAAGCTGCCTCCGACATTTCAAACCGCTGTGACATATCGTCTGTCGGCCAGCATGCTGTGAGCATTAGCTGGATTTCACTTGAGTTATTGAAAGCCATTTGTAAACAGCAACATGAAAGCAAACAAACTTGCACGCAGCCTCACTTGATCATCAAAGGCTTATCGATCAAATGGACCTCCTCCTCTCCTCCTCGCCGCTCTCCTCCCCACCAACAGCAGCAAAGTACAGCCCAGGTTTGTTCAAAACCAGGTTTAAGATGTCCAGCTTTCTTCCCCTATCTTTCATTTTGGTCCTTAATGTGTGTGTGTTTTCAGCTGGATTTGTGTATATGACAGCCAATGTCCCCAGTAGCGACTAGGGAAATAACATTGGCATCTGTGTTGAATCCTACCTCCTTAAACAGAGCTCTGCAACCCTATATCATGGAACATGTAGAGAATCATGAAAGAAATAATATTATCTTAACTGATTTTGTATCTCTGTGTCTTGTCCACAGTCCAACAAAGTGTCGGTGGTGCAGCAGTCTCACGGGATGCACCCCCTGACGTCACTCCTGCCCTACAGCAACGAGCACTTCAACCCAAGTCCTCCACATCTGCCCACAGACATGAGCCAAAAGACAGGTGAGTACACACACACACACACACACACACACACACATATTTATATACAGCTGTTAACCTGGACGCAAACACAAAAGAGAGATGTTCACACATATTACATAACACAGCCTTTTGTACTTATGTTGGGTTTATTTTTTTATAGTTTCACACTTTTAAGAGTGTCACACACACACACACACACACACACACACACACACACACACACACACAGCCATACTCCAGAGAGCTGCTGAATTGTTTCTGAAACCCTCTTCCACACACACACTGTTTGTACTGTCAACACATCATTCATCTCATTGGCACACACACAAATCAATTTAATATACCAATATATTCATATTCTTGCTATTTCTTTTCCTGTCCCTCTTTTAAACACACACACACTCACACACACACACACACACACACACAGCATGGCACGCACACAGTGTGTGAAGTGGCAGCACAGGCACTGTCAGCCTGTGGTGGTTCCATGGCTGCTCTGAAGTGGCCTGCTCCTCTGAAGGGACTGCCAGCCACACACACACACACACACACACACACACACACACACACACACACACACACACTCAAAGATGGAAACAATTAGAGTGACAATCGCACAAGCCATCGCTGCTGCAGCACACACACGGTTCTCTTTAGCCGGCGCTGAACATACAAACACACACTGCACTCTGTTTGAAAGTCACAAACAAACACACCCTGACATTTAAACACAGTAGGATTTGTGCCTTTTCGAGAGGCGGGGCTAAAAGTATGGCAGTTTTGGATTGTCCAAGACTCGTCCAACAAAAAATCTCAACTGTTCACCACATTACTGTTACATTTGCTGAATGTATTAATGAACTCCATAGGATTTGGCAACCTCATCATCTTTCATGGAGCCACACAGATTTTACACATCAAAGTCAGTTTTTAGGTCTTGGGGAGTTCTGCTGCATGTTGAGAAAGATGTATACAGCATTTTTCTGGCTCCAGAGGGAGCTAAGCAACAGAGATCTAGAGTTCAAAACATCACATTAGTTCAGATATCAGTTCTGCCTGAGGCTAGCGGCTAGCAGCTAAATAAGCAGCTTATAGACAGCTCTGAAAATATGTCGAATAACATAGTGGTATCTCTGATTCTATTGTCTTTGTTTTTTTTATTTCAACTGACCATCCTGAGTCTGATGATGTTATGTTAATGTGATAATATATCTGTTGAGTACTTGTTCATGAATACATGTCAACGCCTTGCTGGTTGTCCATTAATATCAAAGATGGTGGTTCAATACATGGCTTCTCCTTTCCACACGTTGAAGAGTCTTTGATACAAATCTGAAGGATACATTGCCTCAATTGCCATGTGTGTGTGTGTGTGTGTTGTGTGTGTGTGTGTGTGTGTGTGTGTGTGTGTTGTGTGTGTGTGTGTGTGTGTGGTGTGTGTGTGTGTGTGTGTGGTGTGTGTGTGTGTGTGTGTGTGTGTGTGGTGGTGTGTGTGTGTGTGTTGTGTGTGTGTGTGTTGTGTGTGTGTGTGTGTGTGTGTGTGGTGTGTGTGTGTGTGTGTGTGTGTGTGTGTGTGTGTGTGTGTGTGTGTGTGTGTGTGTGTGTGTGTGTGTGTGTGTATGAGTTTGAGCCACTCAAACGTCTTAAAACCTACCTTTTTCGTACCATTGTATTTGTATTGCATGACATCTTTGGTACAAACCTCTCTGAAAGGCATTTTTTATTCTAATGCGCTGTCGTTGGATGCGGAAAGAGGGGGTAAACCAAGAAAAGGCTCACGGTCAACAGCTTATAAGTCACATCTTCATACAGCTGACAGCCATGAGATCACTCCCTGATATGGTGAGGTGAAAGTCATTGATCCATTGACACTTCCTGAAAACTTCACAGAGTTTATAAAGCATCAGTTTGTAAGAACGACTGTAATTGAAGGATTTCGACAGTGATGATGAAGACTCTTCTTTTTCTGAGAAGAGTGATAAAACGGGATGAGATTAAAAGGTTGGAAAAAACGAATCTTGAGTTGGACAAAAGTATTTTCCCGGCTCTGATTAGATATTGGAGTGGGACCTCAGGCAATCGTCTGCTCCGTCTGGAAAACCCCCGTTATCCAAAAAAAAAAAGCACCATTGTCCCGTCTAGAATCTTTGTGTGTGTGTGTGTGTGTGTGTGTGTGGTGTGTGTGTGTGTGGTGTGTGTGTGTGTGTGTGTGTGTGTGTGTGTGTGTGTGTGTGTGTGTGTGTGTGTGTGTGTGTGGTGTGTGTGTGTGTGTGTGTGTGTGTGTGTGTGTGTGTGTGTGTGTGTGTGTGTGTGTGTGTGTGTGTGTGTGTGTGTGTGTGTGTGTGTGTGTGTGTGTGTGTGTGTGTGTGTGTGTGTGTGTGTGTGTGTGTGTGTGTGTGTGTGTGTGTGTGTGTGTGTGTGTCCAGGACTGACGCTAGCACAGTGACTCAGCCCTTAATGACAGACTGAGCCACCTGCTTCTAACAAATCCTTACACATACACACACACACGCGCGCACACACACGCACACTCAAACACTGCTACACGTAACCTTTCTAACACGATCTCACCTGAATACTGACTGGATTTCCAGTCAGGAACATTTTACAGTACACACGCATACACACCTCATATCTATGACGTCATTTTTCGGCACACCTATATCTACTCTTCTGTCCTGCTGCATCACTGAGCTCATCATAGTTGGTCTGCTAGCAGAAAATAAGAAGATAAAAGCTGAAGTGTATCAAAAGCCGATCAAAGGCTCTTGGGTCCTAGGTGTCTGCAGTAGGAGAACTGATTCAAGTTTTAGGAACATAGTTTAATGTATAAACTAAAACCTGATGTTTTGTCCAATTTTAAATCATATTTTCAAAGAGCTATGTGATATTTCATGGGAGTAGTCACAGGTTTGTTTCTGCAATTTGTGACCAGTTCGACCAAATTGCTCCAAAGTTTGACGGATTCTTCGTTGGTCCATGCTTAACAGCTTCCCCAAATGTCCGGTAGTGTTTACGTTATCCTGCTAAACAAATTCCAGGTTTACTTCTCTTCCACTTTAACAATAAAGTAACTTTAATGTTTGTTAATAGATCAAAAGATATTATGATTTAAAATGTTTTCTGTGAACAATTATACATTTCCTCAGGGTTCACCGTATATCTCCTCCTATTATCATCTCTTGTCATTTCTGTGCTCTGCCAGTTCCTTTGTCTCACTCCGCAGCCTATAATTATACCACTCATGCATGACTTCAATGTAAACGTTAAAGAAAATCAAAGATGTGATTACCATTTTCCTTCTTTACTTCTCTAATCTTTTTTGAGCCTTTTGTGTTCTACATGGTCGCAACAATGATTTGTGAACCATGAGTATAACATTTTAAATGTAACTCCTTTTATTCTGCATTCAGAGGCTTCATGTTGGGATGTTCCTGTGAACTCAGCTCATTGTAGATGACAGGCACTTACTGTAATAACTGTAGTGGTATATTTGTGCATAAGTGTTCTTTTGCTTGTTATATTTCTGCTCACAGTTTGCAACTCTTCCTTTAACCCTTTGTTGTGCCGTGAGATCTCACTTTTTCTCACATTTCAGTTTACTTCCTGTGTTGCTACCGTCAGCGCCCACTGTCTGACTGTTTAAAATTACAAAACGTTTCTGGGGAAGATTTCTTTGCATCACTTTATAAAGCACAATACTGTCAACAGCAATCATGTTTTAGGAATACAAATGTTATAAATCATGTATGCCTGATATATGAAAAACCCCTCTATTGAAACAACTTTAGAAAATATGTTTGCTCAGGGTGTCCGCGGGGTCTTAAAAAGTATTAAAAGTTAAGGCTATTAAAAAGTATTAAACGGCATCTTTCAAGGTATTACATTTTGTAGCTTGTTTTCAATAAGTATATAAATTGTCCAAAGAGGTTGTATTCTACAGTTAGCCTGAATGTAATCATTGCGTAGGTGTGTAGTGTGATTCTGTGTCGTTTATTGATGGCATCCCGTTGGATTTGACGTCATCTGAACCGGACATCGCGCGCTCACTGCTTGATAGCGCGCAAAGCTCTGTTTACGCCGGTTGTTAAACAACATCGTTATGGGGAAATGCAAGTTTGCGTCCAAATGGTTGGAAGATAAGGAGGAAGGACAATCAATACTGTATATAGTAAATGTGAGGTAAAGTGTGTCGCCAATGTAACCGGTTAAAACTCGAAGTGGCGATGAGGTCTTAAAATGTATGGAAAGGGTCTTAAAAAGGTCTTAAAATGTATTAAATGTGACTTCAGGATTCCTGCATATACCCTGTTGCTACATGCAAGTCTTTCTAAGGTAAACATTTTTAGCTCAGAATGAGAACAAACTCCTTTGTTAAAAAATATATATAATGTACATTTCCAAGAGATCTACTGGCGCAAACTGACAACATGTAGTAAATCACAGCATCATAAGTAACACAATAATCCAGCCAAGTGAACGTACCTTTGCAGAAGTGTGGTAGAATAAACATTTGCCTAATCCTGATTCTAAATGTAGCTGCAGTTTCAAAACATGACAGTGGAGTTTGAGACTTTAATCCCTTCCACCTCCGATCCTGCAAGGATGACAGCTTCTGTGGTACTCATAGTTTCTGTGATCTCAGCTACTACAGTAAGCACAGTACTTTGATCAGGATCAAATAAAAGTCATATCTTTATAACTTTAGGATTCATTTTTACAAATTTGTTAACATATGTCTTTGATTTACCTATCAAGTTTTACTTTAACTTTAATAGAATTCTAGATAATTGAAAATTGAAGGTACAATGCTTTAGATTTGCTGATAGGGGTTTGAAAACATGACATTTATCTGAGAGTTTAAGTTGAATAAGATTTGATTAATGATAATTGTAGTCAGGAAATGATGACTAATATCACACTGTATGAGTTGTCCTCCTGTAGGTCTATGTTTGTCTATTATGGGAGCCAGCTGGTCCGTCCAGTCAGTTCAGTCACCTGACCAGAACACATTTAACATGCCACACAAAAGTCAAGTCGATCCTCCACCGTCACTTTGCTTTGACTGGTTCTCAGATCTGACTGTTGGCTCAGACAATAGAGTGCAAAATACAGAAAGAAAGAGTGGAAATGAAACTCCCAGTCACACTTTAATGTGCAAGATGAACACGCATTAACACTTTCTGTAGGGTCCCGTATGAGCGCCAGGTGTTACTGGGTGAGAATAAATAGGTGCAAACAGCATCTTTCAGTTACCTCAGCACTCTGCATTCTAACTGCATTTCTGAGTATAATTTAAAAATAAGCTAGTGGTATCCTGTATTCTTCTTATCGTCTACTAATTAATGAAAAAAAACAAAGATAACAATGAATTAATCCTAACTACTAGTTTCCATGTAAAGCCAAATACATCTCTTTCCTCTATGCTTAAGATATATCGTCCATTTAGTTATCCTAAAACAATTTTAAACACATCAGTGTTTTTACCATGAACACTGACAGTGTAGTTTATTTTGGGTCAGACCAATAAACATCCTCCTGCTGTAAATACTCACAAAATTACAAAAAATGATTATAAATCCTTATCAAATGCTCATTTGATTCCTGTTAATGTAATGTTTCCTTAAAACTGCATTACCCAGCTGCTTAAGGAAACACATTTTGTTGAACTATATTTATGATTTATTTGTATTTACTTGTAGTCTAGCAGGAAGGGCCCTCAGATGTTGAGATACCCCTACTCGAGTTAGAGCAAATGACAACAATGATTTTTCTTATCTTTAGGGTCTCCCATTAATGAAATTGATTGTTGTCAAATTTTATTTTGGGGGAACAAAATGTTTTTGGGTTGTTCTTTAGAACTACCCAAATCCCTGAAAAAGAGCCAAATTAGACCAGGCCGAATGTGGGAAAGGTGACAAAAAAGCCCATAACTTGAGAATGATCACTCTTTCCCTCCTCAGATTTGCTGAGGTATGAACCAGGTAGATGTCCTACATCACCAAATAGTCAGACAATTATTTACCTAACAGAATACTGAATTATAGTCCTGTAAACTTAGCTTTAGTTTAGACGGAAATTGTACTTTTTGGTGATAGGAACATAGGACTCCATCACTTTTCTCTCATTTATCAGAAAAACAGTAATCCCTAAATAATATACCATTACTGAATTGTCTAGGGTGCTATTGAACACTAACCAGTAGTTGTATGGAAATATCTGGTACAGTTCTATTGCAAATGAGATTTCTTTAGACATAGGCCTATCTCTTCTCTGAGACAGTCAAACTCCGAATGGGGGATAAGTGGCATAATAGCCTATAAGTTAAGAATGCTCACTCTGATGGTCTATATTTGGAGAGGGAAATACCAGGTGACTGAACTACATCACCAAATAGTCAGAATAAGATTAGCCCAATAAAATAAAGTGTATTAGTTCTAAATTGCAAGCCTCTAAAACATAGGTGTAAATAGTACATGTTTTATTGAAACTGGAACCTTCATTTAAAGTACAGTATACAAATCATCAAATAATTCTGTGAGAGGTCAAGTATAGAGATACTAGAATATAATGTTAAATGTCAGGTTCCTCAGAAACATTTGGGGACACATTTTGACATTCTGCACAGCAGGTGCAGAACTCCGTACAGGGAAGGCCAACAGAGAGGCACTTTCTACTCTCTCCACACTTTGCATCTTTGCAATACAAGTGAGTAATGTCTCTCACTTCTCTAGGTGCTGGGTTTTTTGTAAATAGCACTGGTTGAATGGCCCCATCTCTGACAGTCCACCCCTTGCCAACAGGACTCCATAACAAGTGTTTGGGTTCGGCCTGTGACACCATATCGCTGTCTGAAACATTGCTCTTTACATGTTGTTGAAATGCATCCTCTGTTGGCGGCAGATTTTCCGAGGCTGCATCTGTTGTTGATGCAATTCTGAACCTCAGTTCATCCAAGTGTGTGCACATCAGTCCAATTTCCTTTTTTCCATATAGCAGAAGCGCAAATTATCTTGCGACTGGCAAAGACTCTTCCAAGCTGGTTTGGGACATTTGTTTTGCTCTAGGTTATAACACTTGTGTTATTCTTCAGAGCTGGGTCCTCATTACAGATCTGCACTTTTTTAAATGCACCTGCATTGACACACCCGTTCACAAAATCATACTGAGTGTTTGGCACATATTATATATATATATATATATATATATATAGAAAACAAGAAATGAAATGTGTGGTTATGGTATTTGACAGGTATGACGGCCCACAGTCAATCAAAGACCTGTAGAGGCAAAGGAGAGGTGCAAGTGCTGGAAGGCCTACACATGTTATCACTGGCAAAACAAATGTCCCAAACTACAGGAAGTACTTGAGGAGTAGTGGAAACAAGACTGCACTGTGCATGTTTGTGAGCCACTACATTGTCACTGCTGCCCCACAGAGACTACACTCAGGATTTGACGAAAGGGAGGAGGTGAAGAGCATCTGCACAGCAGGAGTCAGCAGTTTGACATCACTGTACACAGTGATCAGGAGGAGGCAGACACAAAGATGGTGCTCCATGCCATACATCTTGCAGAGTCATATTCCCGCATCATTGTGAGGTCTGATGATACAGGTGTGGAAGTACTGCTCATATATTATGCAAGCAAATACATGTTTGGTTCATCTCTAGTGTACTTGCATGCAGTGCCAGTGCCTCTCTGTTGGCCTTCCCTGTACGGAGTTCTGCACCTGCTGTGCACAATGTCAAAATGTGTCCCCTAACGTTTCTGAGGAACCTGACATTTAACATTATATTCTAGTATCTCTATACTTGACCTCTCACAGAATTATTTGATGATTTGTATACTGTACTTTAAATGAAGGTTCCAGTTTCAATAAAACATGTACTATTTACACCTATGTTTTAGAGGCTTGCAATTTAGAACTAATACACTTTATTTTATTGGGCTAATCTTATTCTGACTAGTTGGTGATGTAGTTCAGTCACCTGGTATTTCCCTCTCCAAATATAGACCATCAGAGTGAGCATTCTTAACTTATAGGCTATTATGCCACTTATCCCCCATTCGGAGTTTGACTGTCTCAGAGAAGAGGTAGGCCTATGTCTAAAGAAATCTCATTTGCAATAGAACTGTACCAGATATTTCCATACAACTACTGGTTAGTGTTCAATAGCACCCTAGACAATTCAGTAATGGTATATTATTTAGGGATTACTGTTTTTCTGATAAATGAGAGAAAAGTGATGGAGTCCTATGTTCCTATCACCAAAAAGTACAATTTCCGTCTAAACTAAAGCTACATTTACAGGACTATAATTGTCTGACTAATGGGAGACCCTAAAGATAAGAAAAATAATTGTTGTCATTTGTCCTACCTCGGGTAGGGGTATCTCGAAAACTAAAGCCTTTCTTGAGGACTTGCTGCTAGACTATTGATTAAGAACATACTTCCTGGAATAACAAATGCCTGAAAGTAACTTCCTCATGAAGTAATTTTTTGACGAAAGTAAAAAAAACACCTTCAGATGACTGATTGGGAGAGTGAGTCACTATTTAAATCAGCATGAGGAAAAAGGGAGACTGTATTGTAAATGAAATATGATGAATTATAAGGCACATACTAAGAGTCATAATAGACATGGCTTTTCATAATCTGTTGTTTTACACTACAAAAACAAGTTTAGCTTTTACTGGGTCTTTTGAGTGTTTGCTCTTAACAAAAGTTCCTGTACTAATGTAGCACTCATTACCGCTCTTACTGTAACCAAACACTACAAAGTTTCTTCTGGTCTTGGGCTCTTTTATGTACACCACACAGGCTGCATGTCAAGTCATTTTAATGCTCAGATGCTGCAGCACTTTCACTCTCAGTGGTTGTAACCACCACAGCACATTATCAGTGCAGGAATGCTATTTTCAGCTCTTCGACTCTTATTTAACATGCACACATTCTGATACCGAGCTCACGCAGAGCCGGTTTGACTCAAATGGTTTCCCTTTTAAGTTGTTTCCCGAGACGCTGACATGGAGAGCGTGAGATAGTTGCGTTAGCTGTCATTAGATGGATGCTTTAAAAGGGGCATTCCAAAGAAAACTACCCCATTACTGCTGCTCGTTTTCCCCTGCAGGTTTCCCAACAGCAAACACGGCTGCATACAAACGTGACTTACCGAAACCAGCACAACGTTTCCTTCAAATGCAAGTGTGAACGATTAACAGTTAAATTAACATGCGTTTGTTTTGATCTTAATCGTAGCCTACAGTCATTTCAAGGAACATGGCGGATTTCGAAAAAGGATGCAAAGTTCTCCATCTCTGGGTGTTTCTCAATGTCGAGGACGCTTCCTTGGTAGGACATGTCTTCCGAGTCACTTCCTTCAGAAGCTAGGCAAGAATCCGTCCTGGCATTCGGAAAACGAAGAGTGGAACAGACGAGCAAGTGTGCAGGTGTGCGTCATATGAGAGGCCCCGTCTTCAATTTTCCGCCACAGATTTGGGGAAATTAGTCCGTGCGCAAAGCATTGTGGGGATTTTAAGACCGCGGAGGATACACGTGTGCAGCCTCGAAATGTGTCGCTACGAAGGACGCTTGGTAGAATTCCAAGGAGCCTGGACATTGGAACAGTCCTTTGGCGGGACTCGATGACGTAGCATCCTTGAAATAGTGGCTCTGGAGGAGCCTTCCTCGACATTGAGAAACACCCTCTGTATCAAAACAAGTTGTCATCGTTACTAATGGCGTTCAAAGGCTTTATTTTCATATGCATAACAGCTATAGCGTACTCCAACAGTGCAACATGCAATACAATTAAGACATTGAAAGAAAAATACATAAAATAGTCCAAGTAAAATGCAATACAAAAATAAACCATGTACATGTCAAATAGAAAACCGTGGACAGAATGTAAAACTAAAATGTACAATACTGTACTATGAATACATTCATCAGTATTCCTTACGGGTAATATCTATAATATATGGCTTAATGGGGCAATCTGTTGAGTTATTTTATCCTGTTCAATATTAACACAGACAGAAACATATTTTCTAACCCTAAGGGCACATTCAGCCTGATATTAGCCCTCAGGCAAAACAAGAAAATGGCTTACAGCATGTGCTATAGTCTAGTTTAAAAGCAGAGGCAAGTATACTGCACTGCTGTTTAAACACTGAGGCAGGACCACACCTCTATTTCATTTAAAAATACCCCGCCACAAATAAGGGTGTTGAATTTAGCTTATACTTTAAAGGTTTTATGATATAATGATTGTCCCGGGAAAATATATGGCTCTTCACAGCTCTATAGACACAAAATCTTGCACTTGTTTTTTGGGCTAAAACTTTCGTCAGTTTGTTGTTGTTGTTGTTGTTGGTAATAAGTGGAATTTACCCTGATAAAGACCTCTATATGTTGAACCTTGTGCACTGTATGTGTCTCACATGATACTGATGGAACAGTGAGGGGAAGTTGCCAAAAATCTCTTCAAACTCTTTGAGTTCTCCTGTATTTCTTTTTGAATGGATTCATCACTTATCTATAGAGTAATGAAAATGCTATGCGTATAGGTGAAAGCCCTTAGCTAGTTCTGCTTGTCTGGTGAACATGCCTTCAGTGACTTTGGCTTAAAGCTGATTTATAGCCACATTTTTAAAACACTAAATACATGCAATAAAGATTAGATAGATAAATGACTAAGCACAAACATATTTTGTTGACTGGACACTCAATTAACTTGTCTTTGTCTAGATGCAGAGGGGAAAGGAAGAATGGAATGAAGAGAAGAGAATGGGAGAGGAGAGAAGGGAGGAGTGGAGGGAGGATCGGAGATAGCTCGACTGACTCAGTCACATTCCTGTCGTCCAGATTTATAGTGGCTCGGGGTCCTGAAACAGGCCCGGAGCCACGGCCAAATTACAGTCATCTACAGCATTCCTGTGCTGCAAACACAGGTTAGCAGCCGGGCCGCGCTAAGTGCTAGGTGCTGCCTGTTGACAAATGACTTCCTTTGAAGGGCACAAAGACAGAGACAGAGAGAGACTGGATATTTACTCACGAGGGCACAGAGTCAAGCAGTCTGTGTGTCTTTTTGATGGAAAACAATATGGCTAAAAGTAGAAGAAGAATATGAGATGGTTTGTTTGGGTGTGTGTGTCTATCTGTATCTCTGTGTGTGTTTTTATGTGGGGACTTCGCTTGTGTAGAGTAAACCAGTGAAACCAACTGGCGACATCAGCGCCCCGTGGAGGGTCCCATGCACACACACTCGCACACAGCATCATGATACACTAAATCCCCTTTACCAATGGAGGAAAACACAGTAACATCTGGCTTTTGTCTTCGTTGAGACGGTTACAATCTGCTCTCAGTACCGGGACAAATGAACCTGCAGTAATCGCGGATATAAGTCCTATCTGCATCAGCACACGGGCGAAAACGCACATTTTCCTAGTTTTTCCAGGACGATAGTATGTGAAGCAGGGATTTGGACTATTCTTATAGATTATTAATGTACACAACATACAATTAATATTCTCTTCTTTAAAGCAACCAGACTCCATTGTCAGAAAAACTTCACTGATCATTGTTACATTTAATTTAGCTGATGCTTTTATTCAAAGCTACTTACAATAAGTGCAATCAACCAACGGGATACAAATTCAGTACAGCAAGAGTCCTGCAAGTACCTTAGCTTTAAATAATCCAAACATTGAATGGACAAGATATAAAACACGTGATTCTCAAAATCATATTTTCTTAGTGTTTCTATACAATCATCATGGTTGTTTTGAGAGTTTGAAAAAGATACCGGATCATTTACAGAAAATAAGTAACAACTGAACATTTTCTCTGCACCATCCCTCATTCCAGACGTCAAACATGACTCACCATAAAAAGACCCTCGACCACTATGGGAATCATCTCCTATGTTTTTTACGGGTTTTCGAGTGTTTAAAAAAACCTGTAAATACGCACTACTTTGAATGCAAATAGGGTTTAACACACATACACTCACAGGTTCACAAAGGATGGGAACAGAGGTCTGTGATCTGTTTTAAGAGTATCTTTGTGTTTAATACCAGGTTCCCAGACTACTAATAGCACTAATAGCCCATCAGACCCGGGGCCAGCCTGGGGGCTGCTGACATGACCTGACATGTTTGTGTTTTAAAAAGCAAAAACCAGAGATGCGGCATCATTTATTCAGTGTGTGTGTGTGTACTTATGATGTCTTAACTGATGGAAACAAACAACACAGGAAAGAGTGATTACATGGATGTTAATATATATGTGTGTGTGTGTGTGTGTGTGTCCTTCAGGCATTCACAGGCACCAGTCCCAGGACCTCTCGGGCTATTACTCCCTCCCTCCAGGCGGCGTCGGACAGATCAGTCCCTCCATGGGCTGGTGAGTCTCTCACACACACACACACACACACACATGCACGCACACACACGCACAGGTATATCTGTACATACAGTCCTTGTGTACTTGTGATGACCTTGTTACTGTATAACTCTTCCCTAACTTTAAAGGAATCGCCATGATTTCTCTAACATAATGAAAACTGAGAGCTACAAATATTTAATAATTGAGTAATCTATAAAAAAATATATAATACATTTGATAATAGATTTATCCTTTTTTCGTGTTTTTTAAAAGGCTCCTTTCTGATTTTCCTGGTTTGCTTCTGTGACAGTAACCTTAATATCTTTACATTTTGGAGTAAAGTTTGAATTTAAGTATGTCGTTTTTTTTTCTTTTTTATATCTTATTGAAAGAAAACGGGAACAAAATTCATCAATAATGAAAATATCCTTTTTCCCCAGGCCTACACATATACTTCTGCTGTTAAGTAGCTTGTAACTGAATTTGTACCATTAATTCACATCTGATTTAACAACTAACCCTCAAACATCTAAAGAAGGTCTTCTGATCATCTTCACAAATCACCTTTACCGTCCTATCACCTTATTAATCGTCGTCATCTCCCCATTGTTGCATATACACACACACACACACACACGCACACACACACACGTGGACCCAGGTTAGTGTATGATACATCACTGTCTCACATGGTGTCAAAAGGGGCTGACCCAAGGCTCTGTTTTCATGGACGCCACTTCCTTTGATCACATGTGTTTGGGAATCTCACTTCAACTTTTGTGGCATCTGGTAAAGGAATGTGGACAACAGAAACATTCAGAAAAAACTTCAACTTAAAATAGTCTTGAGTAACAAACAAATAGCATTACTGGCTAATCCATGTAGTCACAAGCATGTTTTTACTTCTTCTTAAAGCACATTTGACCTGGAATTATTAAAAGTTCCCAGAAGAAGTTCGAAACATTTCAAAACAATCACAATAGGGTTGAATTTCATACTTCAAGATAACCGTAAATATCCTCACCTGAGTGAATCAAAGAAGTTATCTTACTTGCTATAAGTATAGAAGTGACAAATAAAGTCTTACTTTGAATTCTAATGCAATGTGTGCTTTCTTTTAACATGATGAACTTGTGATTTATGATTCATTTTAGGTTGCTTAAAAAACATTTTGTAGCATGATTGAATTAATATGTTAAGTGATTAAATGTAAGGTTATGTTGTTTCAGTATTGTTCAGTGCCATTTTAAGTAATTCTTAAGATTTTTAAGCAATGAGTTACATTTTCATATTGTCCCCTGCCTAAAATAGAGTACTCTTCATATCTAAATGTGTAACTTGCAGTATTTGTCCAGATGTAGTGGGTTTAGGAAGATGTCAGCCTTACATTAACGAGCAAAAACCACATAATTGAAAATGTACATGTTTGTTGTGGCTTTGATCCACTACATGTTGTTTGGATCTCAGCCTGTCTTGATGTTTCCGTTAGTTCCTTTATAGTAATAAAGCAGTAGCAGCAGTTTGGGACATCTGCTCCATATTAAGTCATTCCATTAAGAGTTTACATCTATTCTGCGTGGATCGTGAGCTTGCGATGTCATGCTGGTTGATTGTGAACTCATAATGTCAGACGTCCATTGATTTATGGATCAACACAAATCCATTTATTACAACCTACAGTATCTGTGCCTGGACAAAATCCCCTGCGGGAACAGTTAAAGGCTTACATCAAATGTCATGGAGATTTGGAAGGGAAGCTTAAAAACTTTGTGCGTTTGTACACATACCAAGTGTGTTTATGTCTCTGTAGGACGTGCTGTGTGTCCCAAGACGTTTCTCAAGTCTGTGATTGAAAGGCGTTTTATCTTTTTCAGACACTTCACTATGGATTTCCACAAATATTATTAACAGCTAATCTCCTCCTCCCAGATTATCTGCTTGTTTTGGCGCCTTGTAGTGTGCTTCTTTGTTGAAGGAGGAGGAGGGGCCGGCATAGAGAATAAGTGGTAAATGTCAAACTGTTCTGTTGCTTTTTACCATTAGCCTGGTCGCTCCTCCTGTTCCTCCATGACCACCTCTTCATGTCTCCTGGGCCTGTTCACTGATTGGTTGCTACAGCCCAGGCGGAGCGCAGGAATGATTTCAGATGTGTTGTGCTGTTTTGTGAGGATGCAGCCTTGTAGAACATGAGTCTCACAAACATGTTGCATTATTAAATACAGTGAGAGCTGAAGGGAGTGTTATGAAGCCTCTTTAACTTCTATTAACGAAAGCAGAGTGAGAGTGTAGCACAGCCTCTTCTTTCCTGTGAATATCCAGTTGTGCTGGGGGAAAAAAGCTAGTTTGTTAAGGTGATGTCGGACGTCTGCAAAAGGGCTGGTCATCATAGAGAAGAGGGAAAGACTTGATGTTGTTAAAATACTGGGATAACAGCCCAGAATTTCAGATAATCTTCTCTGGATGACATTCATAGTGTTGCACTCTGTGGTTCACACGAAAAGTGACAGAACTAGTTGTGTGACAAATACAAAAAGAGAGCTACTGACTGGAGACACGTTTAAAACCCTGCCCATCCACTAAACTCTTTTCTCTACTATGGCTAGTGATGGCCAGAAACTAAGAAAATCCCAAATTGAATGGCTTTCGTTTATTTCCCACTTATTGGTCCTACATGATGAAAAACACGAAGAGCAGGAAGGCGGTCTTTTTGGGGTCTTCTGTGTCAGATCAAACAGTTACTGCGAGCATGACAGCTATTCGTCTTTGTCGTCATTCAGTGACATTTTTAAACTCATGACCTTTGACTTATCAGTCTGTTGGGATGTAATTACTTTGTCAATTGTAGTCAAAATGTAACAAAGAAATTGCACAAAGCGCTGCACAATGGAGCAGGTCGCCTAGTTTTTCATCTCATTCCCAGCATACCTCTGTCCAGCCATGCCTGTCACACAGGAGGTATTTTTCTGTTTGAGAGTGGCGTCACACTCAAGAGCGGCTGTTTTTCGCAAAGATTATGATTTGTGACCTGTACGATGGTGTGTGAGAGCACTGGTGTTTTTAAATGTAAACTAAATGAAACCACACTGATTTGGATTGATTGACGCATGTGGATTATAAGACATGGTGTGGGCAGCTTCCTCGTGAGATAAAAAGCAGACTTGTTGTTTAGTTTGCCTTAATCTGACCCGTGTTGTAGTGGGACCTCAGTTAAAACAGGATTACAGCGTCATTGCTCCAGGAGCTGAGCCCAGGGATCTCTGAGTCTCTTCCCCGCCGAAGGCCTCTGCTGCTGGGCTTCACTGTCCATGCAGCGCTGCCTCCTCCTGGAGCCAGAGGAGGGATGCAGTGGAGAAAAGGAGGAAGTGTGTGTGGTGATCATGACGATCGTAACAATAGTTTGAATGTGGATTGGAGTGCGTGTGTTTGCATTTGCTGAAACGTTAGGATGAGTCAGTTGAAGGGGGGGATGGTGGTATTGGCTCTCAGGAGGTAGAAGTGTGGTTTTTTTCTACATATCAAAGGCTCCTTGCTTACATGATCCCACCCCCACCCTCGACCTCCCGTGGTGTGTGAGTGTGTGTGTTTCTGTTCCCGGTAAGCCAAGTATTGACACACAGCTGTCAACAGTGCTGATACACACTCTCCGGGGGGGAATCACCGACGTGCATCACAGAATATTCTCAAAAAGAGACTTCTATGGATGCAAGGAAGCATTAAACCATGAGATTTCACTTTATTGAACTGTGATCTTTAAAATTGTAATTAGTTGTTTGTTTGCATTTTACAAAAACGGCAAGGCAAATTATAAATATATTAAAATATATATACACATATTTGAATGCATATATATTAAAACACTTGAACAGGAGAGGTGGAAAACTAAAAAACAAAACAAACTAGTTATGAAAGCTGTAAATAATGCAGGCTAGATCATGAGTCACAGGACAACAAATAAGAGGAACATGTAGAGAAAATGAGGTATTAAATATTATTACTGTGACTAAGAATAAATATCAGAACTAAGAACAAAACCTTTGCTAAATCATAACAGTGACTGGTGGTACTGGGATCCACACGAATGATAAGAGATTTTAAATGTTTTAAAAACCAAAACGGGTGATAAATTGTTGTTAAAAGTGATGACTGTTTTGTTGATCAAACACAATGATGAATTCAAATGTGGTGTTTGATGTATTTCACAGTTACACTTAATGTTACTATTTTAATGCTAATCTCCCTTCATTCTTGAATAGATTGGATCGGGATGACACAGTTTCAGTTATTGAATATATTAGGAATGTTATGGGAACTGATACATTGTGTAAAAGTTGGAAATCTCATAATTGCAGCTGTAGTGGAAATCAATTGATCTTAAGGGCTAAACATCCTCAGAAGGATTATCACGTTTCCACCTGTAAAGCAGATAGATAGATAGATATACAAATAAAATAATACATTGAATACTCTACAATACACAATCTCACTAAGCTACAGAAATCTATAGAAATATACTACAGTCAAATAATGATATGTACATTACAATTGTTATTAAAAGGCACCTAATTAAAAGGCCCCACTGTTGCCGTGTCTCCCCCTCTGCTGTGCTGTGGCAGGCAGAGTCAGCCCGTCTATCCCTCCCTCCCCCCCTGCGGCTTCAGGCAGCCCTACTCCTCCAACCTCTCCAGCGCCTCCTCCTACTCCAGGTATCGTAGCCTGCTGGGCGGACCAAGCCAGATGCAGCCAAGAAAGTAAAAAAAAGCTAAAACAACAAGCTACGCTCTGCATCACCTACTCCTTTTTACAGCACATTTCAAAATGCCTGA
The DNA here is from genome assembly GCF_902827175.1 of Gymnodraco acuticeps. Taxonomy (NCBI): domain Eukaryota; kingdom Metazoa; phylum Chordata; class Actinopteri; order Perciformes; family Bathydraconidae; genus Gymnodraco; species Gymnodraco acuticeps. The sequence continues at coordinate 1,450,757 of NW_022992250.1, forward strand.
ACAGGACTTTCCCCTGTTCAGCTTCTATGTCAGCTCTCATTGGTCAGCTGCTGTTATAAAGTCCGATTGGAGTCAGTGTGCTGTAAACAGGACGAGTTCAGTGTTACGCCAGAAGTTAGGACACAAGCCGAGTCGAGGCAAACTGAGCCGGGCCACGCTAGACGCTGCTGCAGAAACACACTCTCTTGAGTACCATCAGGATATTAGTTGCTTTGTCCTTGCCATCACTAACATGTGTTTTTTGTGTGTTCCTGACCCACGACACTTACCATTAAAACGTGTGACATCCTGTTATGCTGTCCCATGCAGCAAGAGTGTTAGTTTTTCAAGGAGACCCATAGAAATAAAAGTGTGATCCTCTGCATCCAGCTGTGAGATTTAGAGAGCAGTGTCTTTATATTGTTCAGCCAGGTTTTTGTTTTTTTTTGCTCAAGCTGTGACTCTACTCTCAGTACAGTGTAAGTCGGCGCTTGCAGCAGACCAATGCTTTCTTGCCACAGTGCGCTTTGCAAGTTCGTCTGTTGTCTCATACACACAGCCTCATCACACAGACACTGAAGTTCAAACAGCCTCTCATATAGTTGGTTTCAAACCTGCATTGTGAAACACAGGTGGGCATTTCCACCTGGAGTGTATACTTTCTATTAAATAAATCAGGGAGACTCAAAAGTCAAATCAAGTCATTAAAGTCAAATCAAGTCATATGATATGGATCCTTAATCTTCAGATCCTCCTGTAAGGAGCTGTAAGGTTCAGTAAATCCCACCTAGGGACATTACTCTGTGCAGGTTTAAAACAAACACTATGAAAATGTTCATATATGAAAATAAGATCCTCACTCCAGCAGCTGCTGCTTTATCGTCAGTTATACTTATTTTTCTTTGTTTCAAACAAAATTCCTAAAATGGTGTTCTATAATGCTTAAAGCCATTTGGATCATATGGCGCATGGTTACACTATTAATTGCAAATGTAAGATGTGAAGTCTGTTTTCAGTCAGTGTACTTCCAACACAGGCAGCCTCTAGGTGTGAACATAGGGTGTGTAGCAATATGTTCACTCTCTGTAATGCGATGACGCCCTCTAGTGGTGACAGATGGTTACATCTTTACTGAAGATCTAAGAAAAAACCAAATCAAACATTCTAAGTGCCTTGCTCAACATAAATACCATCAACCAATATTTGTGTTTGCTGCTTTAAGAGCCTTTGTTCACACAGGCAGGAATCTTGCTTTCAGTGAGTACAATGTGGTTCTTAATCGATTGACTTTTCCATGCTTTAAAGCTCTTTGCTTACCAAAATAGTCGCTCTTGCTTTAACGCTCATCGTCCTCTCTGACCCTGACTCAAAGCATTTCCCTGAACTTTTTTTTTGTTGCTCTCTATCTGTCTCGTTTTTTCAACTCCACCAGGTTCCCTCACTCTCTGATGCTTGGCCCATCAGGCATGCATCCCACAGGGATCCCCCACCCAGCCATAGTGCCCCCTTCAGGCAAACAGGAGCACGATCATTATGACAGGAGCATGTACATGTAAGTATTGCCTCCATTCTCCATAACTCTTCACCATTTCCTTGTTTGTTTATCCTTCAGTTTTTTTTCTCCAGCAGGATTTGTATATAATTTGAGGCAGAAATGGCTGCTTTTGTGTGGCAATATTTAGTATATTGCAAAGTTGACTCACTTTATTTCATGCTAATGAACTCAAGTAGACATTTTGACTAGTTAGGGGAGGGTACTGAGCTATTTCAGTAATTGGATATACAGTACATTTAATTATTAGGAATTATTGGGTGCAAAAATGAGGAAATCTCATCTTTTCAATTGTAGAGGACATGCATTTCACCCTATAGGAATAGTTTGTTATGTTGTAAAATATGTCGCTTTATGCCGAAAGTTTAAAGAGGAGGATGCATTAGATATATGAAGCTACAGCCGGGAGACACTTAGCTTAGCTTAGCACATAGATTAGAAACAGGGAAACAGGTAGCATGGTTCTATCCAATGATAACAACATCCACATAGCAGCCTCTCTAATCCTCCCTACCTAAAATGTAACAAATGTCTTCTGGCTGTAGCTCTATATATAACGTCCACACTCTCTTCCTCCTCCGTCCTCAGGAAGCCGCAGGTGGAAGCCAAGCGGGAGAAGGAGCCCAAGAAGCCGGTCATCAAGAAACCCCTGAACGCCTTCATGCTGTACATGAAGGAGATGAGGGCGAAGGTCATCGCAGAGTGCACATTAAAGGAGAGCGCCGCCATCAATCAGATCCTGGGACGAAGGGTGAGAGTTTCTCACACATGCACACACACATGCACACACACATACACACACACACACACAGACACACACACACACAGACACACACACACACATAACTGAGGGCAGACTAATCCTGTTTCCAGGTCAGTGTGTAATTTGTACACATGAGGAACATGAGAGGACTGTGGTAACGTGATCTGCGCTCCCCTCACACACTGGTGCTGCTAAACCATAACAACAGTGACTGGTGGTCCTGGGATCCACAAGAATGATAAGAGATTGAAGTGTGTTATGCTATTGTTACAGTCCAGCTGCAGATCATGGTGTATGGTACTCAACTGTGAAACCTTTTGTATTGGTGGAAATAGATCTAGACATTTCTATATCAAAGTCAAAGACAACTTTATTGTCAATCTTCCAGTTTGTGTGTACAGACAGAGATACATAGGCTAAATGTATTTTAACGCCCAAAATCGCATGCTCTATGGATATTAACTTAGAGCTAAAGTGTCATAATGATTGATGAAAGTGGGCGTGGCCTATGTAGCATTACATGCTATGTTATGTTTTGCTCAATTTGCCGGGAGCTGGGCAGAGGTAGAGACAGGAGACCTGGTACGATCACTGCATGTCCCCATTGTTCACATAAAATGTGAGGCGAATCATAAAGGTTTGAACCCTTCAATGACTGCTGCTGCACCTTTGCATACTATTTGTATAGAAAGTATATGTAGATATATTATTGGTATATATGTATAAATACTATTTGATTGACTATTTGAAACAGGAGTGGTATATGTAAATATCTAATGTGTTATCATGAAATGGATATACTAATAGTTTCTCTCTTGATTTCTGCTTGTTGTGTGTGTCTGCAGTGGCACGCACTGACCCGGGAGGAACAGGCCAAATACTACGAGTTGGCCCGGAAAGAGAGACAACTCCACATGCAGCTCTACCCCACCTGGTCTGCCAGAGACAACTACGTGAGTACTTCTTATCCACGCCTCGTCATCTTTTCTCCTCTTCATTTTTACATCTACAACTTCTCTGAGCTGATAAGTTGATCTAAAGGAGGCGCTCTCACTTGTTATGGAAAAGGCATGATTCCTATACCTGGGCTCTAGTGCGAGCCACCTTTTAGAATAAAGACGTCATTTGGACACTAAAATGACAAATTAAGTAGTTTAATAACCTCCTATAGTTTATTTAATAATCATATATGTTATTACACTACTTTTGAATAATTACTTACTGAAAAAGTGTCCTTTAAAGTAATTAAAACTACAATATTTGTGCTGCATGTGGTGGTATTACAATTCAATTTTCCCCTTGGATGCAAGAACTGATTTTCATTTTCTTTCAAATGAAAATAACCACCAATAAGTTCCTTTCAAAATAAGAGTAAGACAGCATGAGAGGCATTTTAACATTGATAGGTTAAATTATTATAATAACATTATTATGAAGCAGTTCAAGGAAGGAGAATGCTACTTTTGAGAAGAATACAAATTGTCAAAATCATAAAAAGGACAAAACATTTGATGCAACATACAGCAGGAGTCAGTCCAGCCTCTTTACTTCTTCCTCGCTGGTTTGATTCCCTGTCAATAAAACCAAAATGAAACGAGATGTATTCATCAGCCATAACTTCCTGAACTGGGTTTGATCATATTTATTGTTCTTACCTTGAAACTGAAAGAAATGAATAAACCTATCTCCTTTACGGGCTACTGTCTCAACAACCTGCATGATTATTGGCTCTCAGGCCTGTCAGTCAAAAGCCTTTAAACATAGCACAGACTTTGATAGCATGATTAAAGAAGTCTCCCAGAATACGAGTCAAACCTGTGTGGTGCATGTGTTGTAGTCTAATGTTTTGGGATGTGCTGTATCTGGGCTGCTGTGTGCCTCTGATCTGTCAGTTTGCTGTTGAACTCTTGCAGGAGGCGGGCCTTAGCGGGGTCGCAGGGGAAAAGAGTAAAGCTGATTGGGTAGGGACACGTCTTATGGTGGATTTATGCCTCTGTGGTGGGAAAATATGTGAAGAGCTGCATGAAAGGGGTTGTGGGTATTCCTGTGCAAAGTTTGCATGCAACTTCCAAAAATCTTAATGACTCACACACTCCAGCCTCACATGAGCTGCAAAAGCAGATCTGATTGGTCACTTTTGAAAGCATTTCACCAAGTCTTGCACGTTGCCATGGTTATGACTACTAGTGTAAAACACTGAATCACACAGAGGTATAAATCAACCCCCTTTGCTCCACTAACAGAGAGCAGGGCCGCATGGCTGGCCTCGCTGCCTTAGATTTGTATCTACTTTTTTGGTGGGCATCCCTTTTCAAATACAGCACCTTCATTTTTGTTATTTGTAAAGCTTAACACATGTTGTACAGAAACACAACTTTCTCACATAGTAGTCATTTGTTTTTCTAATATTTGAAGGTTTAAGTAAATGTATGAATACTTTCTAGTAGAAAAGGAGGAGCAAATTGTGTCATAATCAGGTGAAGTAAAGGCTTTGGTTGCAACAGAGGCTGCTTTTCAGTGACGTTAGATCGAGTGATTACCTGTCTACGCTTCTCTCTGCTCTTCTATCTTCTCTCTACCTGAGCTGAACTCTGTGGGCGGGCAGGCATGGCACATGAGTTACGGTGACACTTTATTCGGGCTGTGGTTTATAACACGTTCTCTAACTTCTGAACGAGTGCTTCATGTCACAAACATGCACACGGATTCAGCTCTAATGTCTCATCTGGTTTCTGTCTCTTTAATGTTGCATCTGACTGCGCAGCACCATGCGAGTTTACTGAGAAAATACTTTCTTTTACTCTCCCGTTTCCGTAGAGAGTAAATTCCAGGCTCACAGTTGGATAACCTCATGATGTTTTGATATGTTATAAACCAGAGCTCCAGTAAACTGTGTGTATAGGAGCTATTGCTGTTTGCATGGAGCTTTAAGCATTTTCTACGCACGGCACAACACGGTGGATGCTGTCTGATATGATTACTTCAAATGGAAAAATGTCATGACTGAGTCCTCCTGTGTATCATCCACACATGGTGGCTTACTGACGGCAACAGTAGTGTTTTTACCGTTTTTACTGTAGGGGCATTGTAACTTAAAGACAAACATTTAGCGACCACTTTCATGTGATCATTCTGCAGCTCTAAATATGGCTGGGCAATATGGAGACAGTAAACTTCACACTATTACTGATCAAATACCCCAATATTGATAATGCAAGGATATTGTAGGTTTAAATTGAAGACGATATGTAGTCTCATATCGGGATATTGATATATTATCGCTCTAAATGTTGTAGTTGTAAAGTACACTTATTGAATCACAACTCCATGAGTGTAAAGAAACCAAATATATGAATCCAAAATCTTCATCTTAGGCACAGGGCGACACAGTCCGATAAAGAATAGAAAAACACAAACTGTGTAATGACGACACTTGGCCTAAAGAAACCCCCCTCCCCATCACCACCTCTCTTCTCCTGGGGTTTAAAAAAACGACTACACTAGTGGACCTACCAGCAAAACAGGAAGCAAAGTTCCACATACCTCCCCCGCAGGAGGGTTTCTCCTCCGAGCCCAAACATAACACACACACACACACGCACGTACGCACAACGTACGTACACCCACAGACACAAAGCTTCAGAGAAGAGCAGTTGCAAGAGGAGTTGTTTTAACCACATGGACACGCTGACAGCGAGTCGAGGAGGCAGACGTGGAGGCGCAGGCGGTGGATCTCTGCACCCACATCCTCCATCTCCCCCAATATGAGGCCTCACTCCACCATCACAGAACCTGCCTGAGCAACTCTGATGTTTACCTCAACACTCACTTTACAATTAGCCTGGAGATAGTGGGAAATGAAGGCAAATATGTGAATGAGATTGTTGAGACATTTTTGGCGATGGTTCATCAGAATTTGCATGAACGACATTAGTGGTGCAACATCTTTTCTACTTTGTTTTGATCTTTCCTGCTTTTTCTCTTGCTTCCGTAGAGCATTACAGACGGTTGCTTGACCTGGTTGCCGCTTTTAACTTTGCACTTTTTTATTTCCAATGGATTTACATGTCACATACAAATGTTACTTAAGATGGAGATTTCTGTTGATCAAAGAATACACTTTGGGACTATATTTCATCAATATAAAGAGGAAAGGCAATCAAGGGTGGTTTAAAAAACATATTAAGCTAGCCGGGAATGCAGATTAAAAGATAAAAGATAAAACCAGATTTTATTTTTACTGGGAACCTTTCAGACAAAATCATATAGATGTTTATAAAACAGCTGCACAATCCTATTACTTGTTTTTACAAATGATGGCTGATAACTAATATGAGTACAAGCCAGATCAACAGAATGTGTTTGATTTTGAATTAATAGCAATATAATTATTTTTAAAAGCTGAGCCAGTCTCATTTAATTGGGGGGATTTCTTTTGTTTTTTCTCCCACAGGGCAAAAAGAAGAGGAGAAAAAGGGAGAAGCTGCAGGACTCCAACACAGGTAAACATATTCATAATATATGTATCTGATCAGACAGAAACCACAGTGCTATGCTTAAGTACTAAAAACAAATGTACACTGTCAACTGTTCAAGAGGATTGGGTTGAGTCTGAGCTTGCGTTGGCGCTCTGTAGCTCGACATCATGGTGTCTCTGAGGCAGGATGTGTCTTTAACGTCAAACCACCCACTCTGCTTTCCACCTAACCTGAATTATAAACACTTAAATCCCCGGAGAACAACACGTTCTGTCCTGCTCTCAGCTGTCCAAGTTTAACATGTCAGACATCATGGTCATTTCCCTTTTCCCTGGCCAACTTTCCAATCTGTTATATCAACCAATGAAAACACACACAGAAGTCCTCCAAAAGAAGAGCAATCCCTGTACCTGAGTGCTAATGCTAACACTGTAGTAGAAACTAGCATTAGCAGGTAGCAGCAACATTGAGAAAGTTGCCATTTTAGGCAGTAAAGCTGGATTAAACAAATATGAAATGATGGTAACACTAAATAAAGGCAACTCTGGTATGTCATAGAGTAGATTTGTAAAACAATATTCCGCTGATGAATGGGCAACCGATGCAAAAGAATGAAAAATGCTCATGATCCAATGTAAGGTCACGTTCAGTGTTTCTCACAAACTAAAGTTATGTTCCACTTCCTAACAACTTTGTAGATAATAAATACTCTATACATGAATATTGTGATTTTCTACTAAAATATCTGATGCTATTTCAGTTGTCATCCATAGAGGGCAAACATGAGCCTCCTACAAAGTAGTGAAATGTTGTTCTAAAAATCAAGCTTGCTGACCTCTTGATCCTTCCTGCACAAACAGAGTGTCAAAGCACGACCCCCCCACCCCCTCCCCCTGCTAACTGTGCGTCCTAACAGCTTATTTCCAGGGTGTGTGACTTGCTTGTTTGACTCAGTTGTGTGGGTCTGTTGTTGTGCGGTTATTCTGGTGGTTGTTGATGTTTTGCTGTGCTGAAAGCGGCTACTAACAGTTTGACCTGACGGCTCTCTGTCTTCCTGACATGCTCTTGTGTCTCTTCCTTTACCTCTCTCCTCTCTAACCCTCTTTCCTCTCTTCTTCTTCTGCTCCTCTCTACTTCTGCTTTTCCTCCATCTTGTTATGTGCATGCTGTGCGTTGTGCTCAGACCCGGGCTCTCCTAAGAAATGCCGGGCTCGCTTCGGCCTGAACCAACAAACGGACTGGTGCGGTCCCTGCAGGTGTGTAACCAAACATCCAGCTCCACCATCTCCATAGCAACGCACTGCCGTCGTCCAGCAGGCAAACCCCCATCTTTCCTCCCATCTAACCACCTGTCCATCAGAGCACCACCTCCCTCTGATGGAGGCAGTTATGCAAACATTTCTCAAAGGCGGAGCTTCCCTAGAGGTGAACAGTATCCTCCAAATTCACCAAGCATTCAAGCCTTATTTTAATACTCAAGTTACTAAGCACAACCCACTTTTGATTATCTCAACCAATGATATTGTTTGCCTCAAGACAAGCTCCGCCTTGAAAGAAAGTTTGACATCCAGCCTGTTCTCTGCATGTCGTCTGTCACTTACGTGTTGCTCTGCAAATGTAAGCCTTATAGCCATAGACATGTAGTTATATAGTAATAGAAGAGACGTAGTATATGCACATTTACACGGCTGGAAAAGAAGTACCAAAACATCCCAACATTCTTGCAGCAACATGATATTACCCTCAGTCAGTAATTGGCTAAATATAGAAGAGTAATCTGTTTCCTCTGATATTAGGTGAGGCTTCCCAGGTAAAGACAACGCTTTAATTTGTTACCAAAATTAAGTTTTAAAATATTCTCTTTAAAGGACAGAGTGAGTTTGGGCTGCTGTTAGCTTGCATTGCAGCATACGGGCCCTCGATGTATTTTAAAGGGAATAACATTTAAGTACTGCAAGGAAGTGATATCAGAGAGAAACATTCAAATATTGTGTTGATTTTTTATTATTAGAATTGAACTCAGAACATGTCTGAGTCGTAAAAGTAAGGACGTCCAACTCGTTATTGCATTGTCAAACAAAGGTTAGAGTTCGGCTGGGACATTTAAACAAAATAAAGGTGTTATAATCGTCAAACATTGTTCGGATAGTAGACAGACACTATACATAATAATCAGCTTTTTTTTACCAGCTTGCAGTACATGTGCGTTCACAAAATATTCAAATGTTGTAATTGAAGCTATGGCAGCTAAAGCTCTAATGTGTTTCAGTAACCAAGATTGCAAAATTGAATTGATGAAATCATGCTGGAAACCATATTTCTCAGTTTTCCTGCTTTGAATACAAGCTGGAATCATTTGTTTGAAATTCTTAAAAGATAAATAAATTTCAAAACAGAATACCTGGTTTACAATGTTTTGTGTAAAGTTAATAAAGTATCTTTCAGAGCTGTTCACCAACACGTATTTACTCCAACATTGACCCCAGTGTTTTTCATTCCTGACTTTTCCTGCAAATTGCAACAACCTGTTTCTCTGTAATGAATCAGAAACATGGTTATGATACGTTATAAATCAGCCGCAGCCCCTCGCCCCACCCCCCCCCCCCCCGTCTCAGCCTCAGCAGGATTTACAGTAGGCGAGGGCAGCTTCTCTGCAGAGTCGGGGTCTGCAGCTCGCAGCGTCTTCCCCGCCGTCACGTCATGGAAATCTCACTGTGTGTTTCACTTTGAGAGAACAAAGGGGGGTGAATGTGGTTACAGCATATCCTTATCACCACAGCTCCACACACACACACTCCCTGCAGCTTTGCATTTTGACGGCGTTCTCATGCCCATCTGCTTTCAACTCTCTCCATTCATGCGATGCGGTAACAGGCGCCTTTTGATGGTGAACTCTGACATTTAGAAATCACTTTCTATCGCACTCTGCCTCCCCCCTCTCTAAATTTGGCCTAGCGCCTTTCCTTGCGGTTAGACCCGGTGACTCATATCATATTCTGGTAATGATCATGGGATCCTGTTGACTGCTTTGATGCTGCGCTCAGAGTATAACACCTCGAGAAGCTCATCGCTGCTCAGAGACAGGCAATATGTCTGCTGCCGACTAGAGGATCATCCAATTATCTTATTTCAAGAGGTGTTCATTGTTTACCACCATGACAAACAAAAACGGAGTAATTAAGGTGATTAAATGTACATTTCAGTGGTAGTCCCTGCAGTTAAATACAGTGTTAAAGGTCCCATGTCATGGCCATTTCTACTGATCATAATTCCATTGTTGAGGTATGCTAAAATAGATTTATAGTGTGCAATTTTCCAAAATCACATTGGTTTCTCATACAGCATCTCTGTATAGTATGTGTATTCACTCTCTGTCCTACACGGCTTGTTGGAGCTCCTGCCTCCCCTCTCCCTATGAGCCCAGTGGCCGTCTGCAAGACAGCGAGACAAAGCGAAACCCAGCCCGAAACAGTTCCGCGGTGTCTCGCTGTCTCGCCGACCCCACACCAGTGAGCCAGCTCACACTGTCCCGCTCCTCGCAGCAGCGAGCCTCGCAACGTCCCGCCGAGTGTGTGTGTGTGTGTGTGTGTGTGAGGAAGTCCGCGGATTGGTCCAAACTAGGGCTGCACGATTTTGGGAAAAAATCTAATTGCGATTTTTCTGACAAATATTGCGATTCGAATTGCGATATTTGTTTTTAAGCGACCCAATGGAAGTTTATTGTAAAATGCGGCCATATCTCCGGCTAGGAAGGTCGTATCAACGTACTCCCGTCTCTAGCACCCCCGCAGCCCGAGCTACGAGTGAAAGAACTAAACTTACATGAAACTTCCGTTGGGTTGCTTTAAAGTCAAGCTTCAGTTTAAGGTTCACCCTGTAATAGATGTAAAACATGTGATGGAGCATTACTAATCTGACTCAGATGCTTTGTTTCACCAAACCATCTAATGCCCCGGCCACACGAGGACGAAAACGGCCGTTTGCGTTACTGTTTAGTGTCATATAGACCATTCGGCCATACGAGGACGACCGAATACGGCACTAAACGACTGAGGAAACGATAACGGGTCCCAAGGTGGATAGAACGGCATACGCAACGCTCTGGGGGGTCAAACGGCTCCATGTGTGCGCCCTATACGAACATTTTCTGATAGTGATTGCGCAATAGCAATAGCCCCGCCTCTCCCCACCTCTTCTGCTCACCTCCGCTTACCCCGCGCCATTGCTGATGTGTTTCGCCACCAACAACAACAACAACAATGGCGGATCACAGAGTTGCTATCGTGCTCCGGACGCTACTGACCATGCTACAGTTCTTTGTGCAACATCTACAGCAGACTTACACATCCGGGGGGGATCTTACTCGCTGCTTTTGTGGATATGTACTGCAGCTTCAGCGATCATTTTCTGATAATGATTGCGCAATGGGAGTGGCTATATACAGGACCGTCCTGTACACAACGCCAAATGACTATATACAGGACCGTCCTGTACACAACCCTCTGAAATGGCTATATACAGGACGGTCCTGCACAGAAGCCCTGAAATGGCTATATACAGGACGGTCCTGTATATAAGGTCTCTGAAATGGCTATATACAGGACGGTCCTGTATATAAGGTCTCTGAAATGGCTATATACAGGACCGTCCTGTATACAAGCTCCGAAATGGCTATATACAGGACCGTCCTGTACACAACGCCAAATGACTATATACAGGACCGTCCTGTACACAACCCTCTGAAATGGCTATATACAGGACGTTCCTGCACAGAAGCCCTGAAATGGCTATATACAGGACGGTCCTGTATATAAGGTCTCTGAAATGGCTATATACAGGACGGTCCTGTATATAAGGTCTCTGAAATGGCTATATACAGGACCGTCCTGTATACAAGCTCCGAAATGGCTATATACAGGACCGTCCTGTACACAACGCCAAATGACTATATACAGGACCGTCCTGTACACAACCCTCTGAAATGGCTATATACAGGACGGTCCTGCACAGAAGCCCTGAAATGGCTATATACAGGACGGTCCTGTATATAAGGTCTCTGAAATGGCTATATACAGGACGGTCCTGTATATAAGGTCTCTGAAATGGCTATATACAGGACCGTCCTGTATACAAGCTCCGAAATGGCTATATACAGGACCGTCCTGTACACAACGCCAAATGACTATATACAGGACCGTCCTGTACACAACCCTCTGAAATGGCTATATACAGGACGGTCCTGCACAGAAGCCCTGAAATGGCTATATACAGGACGGTCCTGTATATAAGGTCTCTGAAATGGCTATATACAGGACGGTCCTGTATATAAGGTCTCTGAAATGGCTATATACAGGACCGTCCTGTATACAAGCTCCGAAATGGCTATATACAGGACCGTCCTGTACACAACGCCAAATGACTATATACAGGACCGTCCTGTACACAACCCTCTGAAATGGCTATATACAGGACGGTCCTGCACAGTAGCCCTGAAATGGCTATATACAGGACGGTCCTGTATATAAGGTCTCTGAAATGGCTATATACAGGACCGTCCTGTATACAAGCTCCGAAATGGCTATATACAGGACCGTCCTGTATATAGCCATTTCAGAGACCTTATATACAGGACCGTCCTGTATATAGCCATTTCAGGGCTTCTGTGCAGGACCGTCCTGTATATAGCCATTTCAGAGAGCTGTGTACAGGACGGTCCTGTATATAGCCATTTGGCGTTGTGTACAGGACCGTCCTGTATAGTCTCGGCCTTGCGCAATAGCCCCGCCTCTCCCCACCTCTGCTGCTCACCCCCGCGTTAAAGTAAACTGCACACCGAATTCAGATTATTTATCTTTCTCTCGATATGGACATAAACGCGAGAGAAGTCTAATCTGACAGGACGGAGACACCTCTCAAACTACCTAAACTAGTTATAAATATGTTTATTTTTACTGTTGGCCGGGTCACTCATTACTGGATCAGCTGCTGCATGAGACAGACACTGACGCTGTCCAAAGAGAGGGTGGAAAAAGAGAGGCTCCGTGTATTTTTATTATTATATTATATAGAGTCATTATTCATTTGTTTTAAAGCTCAATAAATAACAAAGAAGACCTTTGACCGGCACTTTTATAATTTTGTCGGAAGGTTTAAACTTTAATACACGTTGACTGGCGAAAAACTCTGCCCGGTTCCCTCGGCCCCCACCGCGGAGAATAAACAGAAGGGCAACCATGACAACCATGCTTCTTCGCTGCTTTTGTGGAGGAAGTTACAGCGCCACGTACAGGCTCCTGCATATGTACTGCAGCTTCTCCAGCGGTTGGAGCTAAACGGAGCGGTCTCGTGTGGGCAGACACTATCCGGATAACTATTGCGTGTGGACGGAAGCTTGTTTGCGATTGCGTTTGCGTTAATCCTATGCGTTTAGCCGTTTTCGTCCTCGTGTGACCGGGGTCTGAAGCTCCATTGGAAGCCATTTGGAAAGGGCAGGCACTTTCAGAAGCACTTGGCAGGTGATTGGATCAATCTGTCTATCACCTTCTATCATGGGCTACTTCTGATGGATTAACAATGGCTGGTACATGTGGAGCACAGCACTTCTGATTGGTGTGTATGACTGACACACAAGAAAGAAAAAGAAAAAAATTGTAGAAAAAAAAAGTTAAAAAAATAAAAAATGTTTAAAAAAATCGATTTGATAATCGCATCATTTAAAATCGCGATTTCGATTTAAAATCGATTAATCGTTCAGCCCTAGTCCAAACGTAATGGCTCCGCGGATGTAACGTAACGGCTCCGCAGGTTGGTCCAATACGTTACGTCACTATACCCGAAATACGTCACTATACCCAAGAAGTAAACAATGTCCAACGAGGCGTTCTGGGGCAGCATAGACAGGTATTTTCTGTGTTAGAGTTTTACTCGCTACAGGATGTACTTTGAGGGTTTTTGACTCAGACCGTTTACATGCAGAAAAAGCTACATAACACACAAGGGGACGGGTAATAACCGGAAAAGCATGACATGGGACCTTTAAAGCAATCCTCATAGCATGACGCCTGGAAACAGCTAGCCTGACTCTTTCCAAAGTTCAAAAATGCACCTTCTAACATCTCGAAAGCTCACTTATTATTTAGTTTTTTTAATTGTTTAGCTGGAACACAAGCATTAATGTAAAGAATTCACACAACTCCAGGAGGTCCCAATGTTGTTCGCCTAGATTACTTCTATCGTGTTGAAATCCTTAAAACCAAAAAGGTTGCTTTAACATCTCTCTCAATCCAACAAGATTCAACATGTTAACCGGTCAGTTTGTGAAGGTGTTGATGGGTGCCATTTTGTACTTTGGACAGGTTAGGCTAGATGTCCCTGACTCCAGTCTTTATGCTAAGCTAAGCTAAACCTTCTGGCCCTAGTTTAATAACACAAATTTGGCATAGACATGAATATGAATATGTTCTCAGCAAGAAATCAAAGTAAATTTCACAAAATGTTGTATTTTCTTTAGATTGACACCAGTATTACTTTTATTTTACCCTACTAAAAGACGTAGAAGTCCACTGATATTTCCATTTAATGTATTTTGAATCTATAAAATAGTCAGGATCCTAAAACTCCATAAATATATTGTTGTGTGTTTTTGTATCTTCATTGACATAGTGTACAGAGCTCGTCACTAATATGTGTGTGTTGTTCGTGACGACCGTGTGTGTTCCTGTTTGTGACATCAGTGTGTGTTCCTGTTTGTGACATCAGTGTGAATGCTGCATCTTCATTACAGCCTGCTGACGTTTACCATCCACACTCTATTCACAGATAACTCTCTCTGACTGTCCCTAGGAGGAAAAAGAAGTGCATTCGCTACCTTCAAGGAGGAGGCTGTCCCAGTCCAACTTCTTCAGATTTAAGTGCCATAGACTCTCCCCCCTCCCACTCCCCCTCCCCCACCCGCCACCACCTGTACCAGCAGCACCAGCTCCCCCCCTCCCCGGGCTGCTCCCCCCCGCCGCCGCCCCCCGGCTCTCCATCAACACACCTCCCACTGTCTCCGCCGACACACACACGCTCACATACGCGCTTACCCCCGCTGCAGACCGCCAGCAAGCGCGGAGACCCCCGTCAGCCCAAACACAGCTACACACACACCTCTACACACACCTACACACACCTGGACCTGAGCGGCAGGGCCTCACACGGAGACACGGCAACGCTGTCCGTCGCCAAGGCAGCAGGACTTTCTCTCAAAGTGCTAACAGAGTCGCAGTGATTCCTCCAGAGCCACCAAGAGCATCATCTCTCCAATCATCTCATTTTTAACTATATTATGTGCTCCTTTTTGTTAAATAAAACTAAAGAAGAAGACTGAGGGTGGTGCAGCGAAGAAGAGGAAGCCATGGAGTAAAATTACTGGCTGTGTCTCAGTTCAGGGGTTTCTCCACACCCGTTTCAAGACAAAATACATCAGTAACAGATCACTGAGGCCTTTTACTAATCTTCTTTAAATGATCAATTATACAATCAAGCATCCAGGCAAGCTAAAAGTCTGGACATTTGGGATAATAAAAGGTTATCTGATCTTATTATTGGTCAGATGTGTGGTAAATCATACCAGCCTGCACATGTTAGTTAGCTTAACTACTAACCTTATCATAATTTACAGTTTGGTCAAAAGTTTGACTTTTCAATAATTTCTACAACTCTTATTTTTCTGTGATAGTGATTGGAGCACATACTACTGTGTCACAAAACAAAATCATGAAGTTTGGTTCTTTTATTTTTGTGATTTTTAAGTGGTATGTGCTCCAATCACTCTATCACAGAAAAATAAGAGTTGTAGAAATGATTGAAAAGTCAAGACTGTCATGAAATACATGTTCTTTACAAATGTATGTAAACTTTTGACCACAACTGTAAATGCGTGACTTCACGGTCATTACCTGAGTTGTTTTACACGTGTGTTGAACCCACAAGTGTTACAGAGTCTGATGCTAAGCTCTGGAAGAAGAGCTCGGCTTTAGAGCCTCGTTGTTGGAGGATCCCGCCCGATTGGGCTCTCCGCCACGTACCAAAACAGTTCCCGTTATAAAGAGGCAGGCCTGCAGTGGAGGCAGTTATTCTGGAGTTGTTTGGCTCCATCTGCTGCAGCTAAACTAAAATACTTCCTTTTAGGATACCTGTTGATTTTAGAAATACAAATCCTAAGCCCCACTCAGTGCTTTCTTCTTACCCTGTGCTTTGACCTAAATGACAATCACAAACTAAATGTCTTTACAGGACATTTACACTTTCCTTCAAATCAGATCCGTCTCTTGGACACATCATCCATCACCATGACTCAGACCAGCCGAGGGGAGACAAACACCAGCAGAACCTCGAAAGAGTGTTCATTTATTTTTAATCAACTCGACTTCATTTTCATTCAATTTCCAAACATTTTAAAGCTACCTTTTAAACAGTTTAAAAAAGGTCTCACATGACAGCCTCCCCACCTGCAAGTTACATTTTTAGGCACTTTCAGTCTCTCACTATATCAACCGTTACATTTTTCTCCTGTTTTTGATATTTTTGTATGAGGTTGTGATCTTTAAAAGGTCAGAAGCTGGTGGGGAAACCCTTTGGTTGTTTTCCTTTGACTCAATATTTTTGCAGCTCCATAAACTAATCTGAGACCAAATGGGTACTATTATATTGTGTTGTAAAGTTTTATAAATGTTGGAATTCCCTATTATAATTAAACTTTTATATGTTTTTATGTAAAAAAAAAAAATACATAACAAAAAAAAGAAGATTCTTTTAGTTTCTACCATTTCTTAAAGCAATACATTTTGTCCTCTTGTGCAGCGTTATGCGTTTTGTTTTGATCAAGTGTTACTGCAGCAGCGTTCAAATGATACCTTCTCAATCTGTGCATGTTCCAACTTCAGTGTAACAATAATTGATTTCTGACTGAAAAGGCTTTAAGTTACCGCTCTGCTTGCCGCTTCAACGGACAAACTAAACTTTGTACAGCAAAACTGTTTTCCTCCAGCAGAGAGAGCTCTTGTGCTAGAAATAGCTTGTTTGATTTTGAGGATGTCTACATCAGTAGTGGGAACACCTCAAAGATGTCTTCTGTATTTTTTACACCTCTGATGTATTACTTGTTTTCGTTTGATGTATTAAAGTGTTTTGAATATTTCAAAAATGATTCCAGTGAGACTTTTCCTTTTAAAGAGAAACACAAAAACAGACGGCAGCCTTTTTATGAGTTTTATTTACTCCTTCAATATACGATTGATCATCCCAAAAAACAGCATCAGAGCTTTATCTGAGAAAAGTTTCCAATTCAAAACAACATGAATTAGGAATTAGAGATACTCGATGCATAAAGGACATCGCGCAAAACAAACAACTTTCCAACTCGAACTTTTCCTTTAAAAACAAGCCGTCCTCTCTGAAAGCACTTTCACAGAACGGTTGCATTTACAGAGCAAAAATAAAATATCCACCCGTTCATCTCCATTGTCAAAAAAAAAAGCAATTTATTTAATCTAAATGAAAAACAAACATGTCCAGTAAAAAAGACAACCATAGCAATTATAACGGGGAGACGTCTAATCTTTAAGGATAGAAAGCCATGACACCTGGTTCTAGTGAATACACAACGTGTGTGGAAACAGAAAAAAGCTTTTTTTGTTTAAATTATTAACAACACACAGGCAGATTAAAATGGTCATGCTATTGGAATACAGAACTTGAGAGGAGGGGGAGTGTGTAGCTCTAAATATACTAAATTGTAAATATTGACAAGTATGAACAACGCCAGTGCAACCAGTTAGCGGGACGATTCCTTTTCAGGGTGGTAGTGTTGGCCGGACCCTCCCCTTTACTTCTCTTCACACCACTGGTTCTCTTTGCGTACCTGTGGACGACAGACAGGAGAAACGGGATGAGTAACAGGTCAACTCTCAAAGCTGTTCACCTTCAGCATCACTCAAAAGTGACATCATTTCCTAAACAATTAAGGCTTTTCTTCTTGTGTTATGACTGATGGGTGGATTCACTACCTGGGCTTCTTCCTCCTCTGTGAAATCGTTCTTGATGTTAAAAGTCTTCCTGATCTCCTCCGGGGTTTTGCCTTTAATCATGTTGGCAACCGTCTTGCAGGTGACGTCTAACAGACCTTTGATGTCCAAATAGTTAGCGGCCTGGAAGGAAACACAACAGAGAGAGGAAGGAGATTATTGTTAGACTTTAGCATTTCAAGCTACACATCAAGGTATATTAACAGTGAGCCAATTCTATTTTGTTTTCAGTTTATGTCAGGGACTACAATGCTTGAAGCTAAGGATTTGCACTGATGTCGTCAAGGTTAATGCCACTGAGAATTATAAGCATGTTAGAAAAAAGCTCTGGTGTAAATGCAAACAGCTGCTAACTTAAGAAAGCTACAAATAGTAGCAGTGATCGTCTTCTTGTTATCGGACAGTCCTTGTGCATATTGAGATTTGATTACATTGTAGGCCAAATCGAGACAATGAAAAAGCAAAAGACGAAAAATCATTCGTCTTTCAGAGATTGTATTCAGATACAGAACACAAAGTGTAAATGTATTGTGTGTTATAACCAAGAAGGCCAGGCAATTTGAATGCTTATTAGATATAAGCCAAAGTAAAGCAGTATAAATTAGTACGGCCTTGTTAAGACCAGCCCAGGAAAATCAAGATTTTTTTAAATGAAAATCTGGACACAGGGATTTTTGGACACACAAATCTGATCAGATCATTTGCAACTAGAAGTAAACACTGATCAGATTGATCAAAGCCTGCTGTGTTCAGATAACAAATCCCATAATACCGGTTAAACCTCACATAAGCCATGTGGTGGTCACTGAAAAAGCCTCGCACTCCTCACATCGGCCCATTCCCAAACCGCCCTCTACACACTACCCCTCCGTTTGCGTGTTCGCCATATTGAGGGCTGTTCCAAAGCAACGAGTGTGGAGGGGGAGTGGGCTATCAAGCCCTCAAACAGCGAGTCTGCAGCGGTGCTGACTTGAGACCGGTCTCTACCTGACCCGTCTCAACGCTGTGTGTGTCCGTCAGGAAACACGCTGTTTACAAGTAGTTCCAGCAAACATCCACTGATAAACTGCGATGTTAACAACCTCATGATAACCTCATATGTTTTTAACTTAGGATCATACCTGTGTTTAGTCTAGAAAAAGATAAATGTCTGCATTTTATTATAAAGTTGTGTATATTTACAGACCGTTGCAAAAACTAAGAAGCTTATAAACATCAGGTTTAAAACTAAAAAGAGCTTTGAAACACAATGAAAGATGTTTAGAGTTTTAGTTGAGTTATTAATTTAAACTTTTTGTCAAAGAGAAGCTGATTTGAAACCGTTGTTACATACAGTTACGGCATTTCCTGTTTCTGCCGGAGAGAGGGGAGGCCGTCCTAAAGCTTGCTGCTGTATTTACTCCCTCCATATGACAGGAGGAGCCTCGTTGAGCTGCGAGTGTGGCTACAGACGGAGTTCACTCCGTCACGGAGGGGTAGGGTCGAGGGAGTGGTTTGGGATTGGACCTAAAGCATGAAGTAACCGTGTGCTTGTAAACACATTCTTATAAACTCAAATGACGACACTCCACTTGGGTTTCACTTCCTGGAAGCCCACAGCTTGTCCAACACTTATTTCCTAATCTTTCCCAGGAACTGCCTGTGTTACCTGTCACATGCTCTCTTGTTTTCCTTCAGATCGTCCACAGAGTAAATGCATGTAAGCCAAAGATCCCTTCATGTGGGTTATAACTTTAAAAACGGTATCGTTTTAAATCCTTAAAAACAGCCAACCATCTATCTTCTAGCTGTTGCTAAGCAAGTTTAGCATCTCTGGCAACCAAATGAAACCGCTCACCACTGCATCAGAGCAGGGAAGGACATTTCAAACTAAATATGCACATTCAAATATAACAAATATGTCAATAAGAGGCTAAAAGTAAAAGAGAACTCCTGCAATGACAAAGCTTTCAAAGTAAATCTCTAGAGAAATCAAATTATAGAATACCAAAAAGGTTTAGTTACTGACTGCATGCTTAATCAAATATGTAACCAATAAACATTTCTAACGCTGGTCACATGACGTTGGTTTGACTGTCTTATTTGATGTGGTTGAAGTTCAGTGGTTTAGCAGGTTAATGGTTGTAGTTTAAATGATTTTCAACCTCTATGAATGCAAGTGAGTGTAATATAATGTCAACTGTATTTACCAGAATGAGTTCAAACAAGGTGCCTTGGTCCACTTTGAGGAACTCTTGGTCCCATACAGGAATGTCATCTGTCCTCTTCTCCTTGTTCTCATCGTCCTCAGGAGGAGGAGGGTCATCTTTGTGGTGGGTGCACCACTGAATCACCTGAGGGGAACACACACATACCACTTTAACCAACATACTGCAGGAAAAACCTTGTTTGAAATAACTGCAGCTCTGGTGCACAAGCATACCATTGAAGAGGCAGAAATAAGCAACTTTCACACAATGTGATTAACTGGCCATTAGACATTTAACCAGGGAAAAGTTCAATCAACACACCTATAACATGTGTGTGTGTTTGTTTTTCTTTGTGTGTGTGTGTTCTGTACCTTCTTGAGGATGGCAGCGTTAACATTAGGGAGAGGAACTGGGTCATCGTCTCCTTCATCATCCATTCCCAAATCTGTCAAAGAATCAATGAGTGACTTACATTAGTCAGTTATATCTACAAACAATTGCAAATATTACAATACAACGATATAAATAGGGCAAAGAAGACAACTTATTACACAAAGTTAGCATCAAGTTGAAATGGACTCAAAAGAGTGCAATGATTTGAGATACCTTCTAACATAGTCTTGATGGTGACAGACTGTTTGGCGATCTCCACATCCACCTCGAAGATTTCCCCATCAGAGCTCTGTAATTTTATCGTGGGCATTATCTGTAAAGACAAACAATGACATTATTAAGTAAATAAATATAACCAACTGTTCAAAAAAGTAACAACAGTCACAGTTTTCCCAAAAATGTCCCGTCTGGTCTGCTAACTCTGCAGCTAGCTAATCCTGTATTTACGTGACTGCTAGCTTGTCAGTTTACATCGTTAATGATCAGCTTGCTATATTAGTGAGGTTAAAACTGCTACAGGGATTAATATACTTCAACCTTACCTGTGAGGGTGATGTTATTAGCATTTCTAAGTATAAATATGTAGCTCTATAGCGATACTTTTCAACCTAACAAACGACACATTAAGCTAACGCTAGTCAACTGTTAACACAGGCTAAACGACGGTAATGCTAACCAAATAGCTAGTTGCTATAAGGTGGATAATCAACTTACATTAAATAGATGCATTGTTACTGCATTAAGTATTAGATCCACATTTTAAGCAACAAACCCCGACTTGTATGTTAGTACAACCAAAACAATTGCCCAATAGCTAAGGTTAAATAAATATGAGCTAGCATTACCATGCACTATGCTAGCATTTAGCTTGACAGTAAGCTAGCGCCCTGCGATGAAGTGAGGCCTCTTAGCAACCAACACCGATGCTACTGAAACAAAGATGTAAACAAAACCTGAGTGGCGGTTTGACTTCAATTTTCAAAGATAAACAACGTGTAAAACTAAAATCACATTTCGCGTTGGGAAGCTACGTACCGTAAATGTTTTTCCTCAGATCCAGAGGTAAGGTTCCTCTGTGTTGATCAGCAGGGCCTGACAGACGCGGGGCTGTTTGGTTTATGAGTCTGCTGCTCCCGGCGGCTGTGGAGCGCTTTGTCAGAGAGCGGGGGAGCGAGGGGGGATGCTGCTTTTCCTGTTGGTCTAACTCTTTATACAGTCTATGGTCTAACTCTGTTCCAAATATGTTTAAATGTACACACAAAAATAAAGATTCCGAGATGTATCCGACCTTTAGTAACCACAAGTGATAACCACCCATTTACTCAAATTCTGTATGTAGGTACTTGTACTTTACTTGAGTACTTTCGCTTTATGCTACTTTAAACTTTTTAATAGACTACATTTATTTTAGATATGTATATACTAGTTACAGATTTAGGTTAATACAAAATATAAATCGACACAAACTATGAGACCAATGCTGTCATTATACGATTATCATAATTATTCAAATACATTTTAATTGCTAATAGGCCTACTTATAAATAACAAAATGTAAAATGTTGTCTATGGAAGTGAACATTAATTGTGTTAAAATGTGTTTTTATTCCTCGTATTCACTTGATTTGATTAGGTGCAAAGCATGTTAAATAACAAGGCACAGGTTTTCTGTCCGTTTTGGCATACGTTTTATTAATTTGGTCTTTATTTTTTTTAAACTTGCATTAGATCTAGCACATTTTGTTGGATGAACTTCACGTTATTTAATTAATTGGAAATATTTGTCTGGGAGTATTGTACTATACTCATTACTATAAACAGTAGCCTATGTTTATAAAAAGTCATTAAAAGTAGGCTAGTAGTAAAGTATGTTATAAAATGTGATGAAAGGAAATATTCCTAGTATAATATTTATAAAAAAATCAGTAAAAGAAAATCAGACAGTCACTTGTGATTAGATTAAAGAGTACATTTATTTATTTACAAAAGGGTTGCTCTAAAATTAGGTGTGTTTGTTACATACACCTTAATCTTATGGCTTAGTAAAGAACCTAAGGTCATCCAAACAACCAGTTCAATGCTGACCTCATTTCTTAATGACATGGTGTTTAAAAAATAAATTCACAAAAAAGTCATTGTATAGTATGTCAAAAACAATGTCAAGAAATAGTATCGTAAAAATACAAAAAAGGAAATTCAAACACAATCAAGGAGCCACCTTCATGTCTTTATTATTCAAATGTTTTGGTGAACAGACTGCCGTTCAGAGGGAGTCAGTGGGTTGATGTGGATCATCTGAAACATCTTATAAACCAAGCTGTGTGACTGCATAATGACGGTTTATTTTAGAAGTTACACAGGACAGAAAACGTTTGTAAAAGTTGAATGATGGGGGCTTTAGTTGTCATTTACAAAAATCAAAAAAGGGGAAAAAAACAAGAACATCTGTAGTGTGAAATAATTTTCATCTTTTGACATATGTTACATTTGTTGAGATTTACAAAAGTGCAAATAGATAATGTTCAGATCTCTAAATGTCAGCCATGGCATGTGGGGTTCAAACAGTAGCAAAGTTTCATCTTCAGTCCAGCTACACCAGGTAGAGAATGAGGAATTTAAACTGTTTTACATAGCAAGGTTGTTGTTTTTTTTTTTTAAATACAAGTCCTCAGCAATGAATATTGAGACGATTATGACACCCAACTTTTGCTTAATGCCTAAATAAACAGACATTGTTTTTTTGATAAATGCTTAAATAGATCTTTGTGTTGATATACAATGTGCACTGCTGTGTAGCCCGTCAGACTCCAACCCTCCCCTTCCTTATTCTTATTCTTTTCAGTGAAAGTCATGGCAATACTGGAACTGACTGTACAAGCGTGAAAGGCCAGCGAGTTTACAGGAAGTAATCGGGGGTGCGGCGAGTGACATGAGGCTCTCCTCTGCGAGGCGCAGGGTCAAACTGCAAGCTGGTTAGGAAAATAACAAAACAAATAGATTTGTCAATTCATCATTAAATTGAAACAAAAGTGTTGTAAATATAATAAATAAGACAAGTTGTACATTGTACACAATTAAGGTGTTTTTTGTTATACTTACAATGAGTATTTGAGGGTGTCGTCTAGTTCCATGATAGCTGCCTGGTTGCCACAGCGGTAGCAGTAGTTAGGAGCACTAAATATTGTCACCACATTCCTCTCATGGCACCAGTTGTAACCCTGAAAGAAGCAGATGTATTAATTACCAGAGTTAAAGTGCTACTGTCATGCTAATGTACATTTTTTAAACTAGAGTGCTAGCTGTTGGTATATCCATGTGTGCTGTTGTGTTCTGTAGCAGCAGTGGTTGGTATATTTCTTTAGTTTTTCAGTTAGGTTTGGTTTGTTTAGTTGTCTGTTTTATGTTACAGGATTATGTTAAATCACTAGCCTGATTTTCCTCTAACATGGTAGAAGGATGTAGCTCGGGCCAAGGCAGAACCCATTTCATTTGGAACTTATCCAAATGTAAGGAGAAAGGGTCTATACAGGTGTCTTCAGATGGACAGTATGAAAACAACCATGTGTTTTTTTAACATGAATGCATGAAAACATGTTCTAGTAGTAACCCTTAACACAAGTATGAACCTAAAAATAACCTAATAATTCCCCTTTAAGCATTACTTGAATAAATAAACATTGTAGGTCATTCTTGACTGCATCTAGGAGGTCTATTTATTGTAACAGCCATAACCCTGGTTCAAACCAAAAAGGGTGCGTTTGTCTGGTAAAATGACAGACACGCACCTCCATAACCAGCTGGTGGGCTCGGGACACCAGAGTGAGGCGGTTGGCGTGGTTGAAGGTCTCAGAGATGTCCTGGCCAAAAGTGTAGCCGGCTCCTCGGGGGGAGATGCCCCAGCCGCCGCGATCGTCAGGGTCCGACCACAGCAGGTCGCACATGGGACCCTGAAGGAGACATGAGGAAGAGGAGCGTTTTAGAGAGGAAACACCAACACACATGTCAAGAAAGCAATCATATACAGTCAATACAGGGCTGTAGTGCAATAGACATTAACATTTTAATTGCAAATAAACTGAATTATGGAGAAAAGAGAATATAAACACATTGCTTCCTTTCTGCTTTTAGTATTGGTCATGATCAGGTTAATTGTACTGACAGACAATTATTGATCGTTTTCTGTTCTATATGTTGTTTTTTTGGACTCATGTACAGGAACATAAAAATAAACTTTTATATTTACCTCGTGCGGCACTTCCTGTAAACGGTCCAGTGCTCTGATGTGATCCAAAGTATCTATGGACGGGGAAAGGCCTCCATGAAGGCAGAAAATCTGGGAGAATGAAACAACATTTTCAGTATTAAAACAACGACATCAAGGACCTTCAGCTTCCGTTTCCATTACATCATCAAAATATTGTTTCCCATACTAGCAACATTATGCATTTCATTCTACAACAAACTGTACATTTATCTAACACCAACCAACGCAGATTCTCACCTGAGAGTCTACCAAGGCAGTGAGGGGGAGATAATCGAAAAGGTCTGTGAAGGACTTCCACACGTTGGCGTTTCCATATTTCCTTAGACACTCATCATAGAAGCCGTAAACTTGTGTGATCTGTCTGCTCTCGTGGTTCCCTCTCAGGATTGTGATGCGCTCACGATAGCGTACCTGAAACACAAGGAAAAAACAGAGCTATAAATTAACTATATTCCTTAAAGAGTTGTCAGTTATGGAG
This sequence comes from Gymnodraco acuticeps, assembly GCF_902827175.1. Lineage (NCBI taxonomy): Eukaryota > Metazoa > Chordata > Actinopteri > Perciformes > Bathydraconidae > Gymnodraco > Gymnodraco acuticeps. The sequence continues at coordinate 1,475,919 of NW_022992250.1, forward strand.
CAAATGATTGGTCTTTTCAAAATCAATGCTAACCTTAAGTGCTACTAGTAAACTGACGGTTTCTACAGAGTAGTACCCTCGGTCTACGTAGTCTCCCATGAACAAATAGTTTGTGTCTGGAGATTTCCCTCCGATCTTAAACAGCTCCATGAGGTCGTGGAACTGGCCGTGCACGTCGCCGCACACCGTCACCGGACATCTCACCTCCTGGACATTTGACTCCTTGGTCAGGATCTCTTTTGCCTGTAGAAAGAAAAAAACATTAAGCTGTTGTTCATAGAGTGAAAAACAAAGAAATTGCAGGTGAGGTTAAAACCAACGAGGACTTTATTTCCGGAACAGACAATTTCCTGCCAAAGTCTCAATTTTCACATCAGCCTCTAGTGGGTCTTAAATTAAGATGCTTCAGTGATTACAACTCAATCCCAGACATCTCTGACATTATCTCTTCAAGGGAATAAGCCCCCTTCAGAGTCTAGATGTCTAGATTCCTGTTGTCGCGGCTTGCAGAGCTTCAAATGACGGCTGTTGTTGCAATGCAAAATGTCTTGTTTTAACAGTTACTTTATTTTTGTATTATTATTTTAATTTTAAAAGTTATCTTTATTTTTACTTGTGTGAATCCTGTTTTTCACTCTGACCCTGCTGCTGCTATATTGGGACGGGTGGCGCAGTGGTCTGTGCATCCGATCATCAGATCAAGGGGGAGTGCTGGGGAACTCCAGTTCGAAACCCGCTCCTGCCGCCACTGCGTCAGGCCGTTGTGTCCTTGGGCAAGACACTTCACCCGGATTTGCTCCTGTGGGTATTGTCCACAGTACATGTATGATACCAATGTGTACTTGTAAAAGCGCCTTGATGACCTCGAGGCGTGAAGATGGACGGTGTGGCGCAGTGCGCTGTGCAATGATCAAGGGGTGAAACCCGCCGCTGCTGCGTCTGTAAAGCCGGTGTGTCCTTGGGCAAGACACTTCACCTGAACTTGCTCCAGTGGGTATTGTCCACAGTGACCATTGCATGTATGATATATGTGTAATGTGTGTATATGTAAAGCGCTTTGAGTCATTGAAAAAGCGCTATAATAAATGTAAGGAATTATTATTATTAATTATATTAAACACCCGAATTTCCCCAAGGGGATAAATAAAGTACCATCTCATCTTAAAATAAATTTTTGGGATGCCCTAGAAGTCGATAACAGAGTGAGTTATGAGTGGAAACCGGGGCCTGGTGTCTGTGGATGAAATATTTTTTCAAATTATTACTGAGAGCACTGTTAAAGCTAGGAGGGCTAAGGCAACACAACAGTCAGTTATTAAAAGACTAAAAGTGGAACTGTCAAGAAAATGTTTTTCCTAGAGACTCTTTTTGGCGTGGTCTTAAAGTTGCCGCAGCAGGGTATGACTCAGTCAATTGTTTGTAAAGAAAACACTTGGTTACTGTTGTCTGCTGACTCAACCCAAACAGGTCACACGGATTAAAACTGTGGATTGTCTTTTGCTGTTGCAGGAAAGTGTACCTGGCATAAATTGGCTTAATTGAAATCCACCGCCAGACTCTCCTTAGGTTATGTATGGAGTTGTATAGCAAGCTTATAGGAGTTATACCTCAGAATAGAATTTCAAAACAAGCATTTCTCAGGTTAAATAAATTGTTTCTTGTATTTAGCCCTTTAAAATTATGGGAAAGCTTTAAACCACACTAATACAACAACTGCAGACACACAACAAGGCCATAACTCTGTACTGAGTGTAGCTTTAGAGGCTGGTCAGACAAGGGCTCAATCAGCTGGATGAGCTCTTTAAAAAAAAAGGAGCTTTGAACAAATCCTCAGGCTGAAAGTAAAAAGGGTCTGACCCGAAAGACCACCAGACATGTCTGATGTGCTGGAGAAAAAAGACAGAGTAAGGCGTGTACAAAATGAAAGTAGGGTGAAACAGAGTGGGGGTTATCTGCTCCAGAATAAATGCCTGGTGTTTGACTTTCTCATCAGCTTTTTTCATACCGTTTCCTCAACAAATGCGTCCTCAGTGAGTGAAAGAGATAATTGACATGGACAGAGTGCTAGAGTTGGCCTGTCATCCTGGCAGATTGGACAGAGAGAGACAGACCCAGAGTGACCTGTGGAGAGGACTGCAGCACTGCACAAAGCTGACCTACATTACACTCCACATGCCCATAGTGCGGGGGGGGGGGGGGGGGGGGGGGGGGGGGGGGGGGGGGGGGCAGGAGGCCTTCCAATGACTGGGCTGTAGAGGACAGATTGATCAGGGCCTCTTGACTGTTTATGCCTGCATTATGGTAGAACAGAAATATATTTTTGGCCTCGCCCCTCCTGATTACTTTGGACAAATGAACCAATCTGCATTTTATTTGGACTAAGACAGTCCGTCTGCGCTCCTTCTTACTTAACCTCATTAAGAAACTGATTCAATTGCAACATCATTTTATTAAATCTAATTTGGGTAGGGCGTTGAACCCTGACATGTTTTCATCATGGTCCATATTTATTTTGGGCTATTTTTGGATTAGTTCAGGATTAAAAAAGCAAAAGTAGAATGACCAAGTACTGCCAAGTCCACAACTAAGTTTCTTTGCCAGTGCATTATACACAGTGCTTAATGGCCTATAGCTCTGTAACCCTCACACTGAACTGTATGAGTAATGTGTTAAGTGACGCATCAAATATCATCTGTGTCCTAAATTTGCTCAGCCGATTTTAACTCCGTTAGCATGCACTTTGTGTGAAGAGCACTGACAACTTATACGAGTTATCTCTCTCATTGTATAATGTATTAAACAACTGATTTGATTTGCCTTTATAGCATATTTAAGCTTGGATTTAGCGATAACCTGTGAGAGAGACCTGTGAGACAGCAGCTCACATTGTGGATGCCAGTCCAGCTGTAAATGAAACAGGATGACGGCAGAGCTGGCGTCAGCACTCCGGGAAAAGTAGAGACCACACCTGAAGCAGAAATGCCACAGGGAGGGAACTCTGCCTATATTACGGCCGTGCCAAGAAGTCAGACGTCACACATTCAACAAACTGCTTAGTCAAGTACTGAGGAGTGATGTCAGCCTTTTAAGAGCTGCTGCTTTATAATCCCATCAAAGGTTTCCATGTGGTCATTAAGCTTGACGACTAGGCACAACTACAACCACAAACAATGACCTCTCTCAAGATGGAAGACAATCATCTCCCTGACAGCAGCACGAGTGTTTTTACTATGAAGGTTTATGTGTTTGCTGAGATACATTTAACAACCTTTAGTCACCGTCAGTGTTTTTGGTTGGAGTGTGTTCACAGGGACAGCTGTATTTTTGCATTTTTATCATCTGTGTTTTTGATATCCATTTGTACAGCTTTGAGGATATCTTTAGAACACCATCATGAGATTTCTGTTGATGAATAGATTATGCCAATTTAATTTACTATATCAGACGTTGGTGTATGAAAACAAACCATCACGTGGAGCAGTCTCTCTCTCTCATGACTCATTGTGTAAAAACAGTGACCTCAGCTGCAGAGCTAACTGCATTAGACTGGTTTCAACATAGACAGAGGTCAGTACACTTTAGCTGCAGGAAGTGCATCGCAGCGTGACAAAAATAATTACATAATTCTGACATACTTATATGTCATATTGCATAAATCTTCTTACGTTTATTAAGCACATTTCATATAGACGCTGTTATTTTGTTGCTTATCTCTTAGCACTAGATATGGATCTTTTGTATACAAAGCCCTTTGCTTGGCTTAATAGAAAAGTGAACTGGATCTAGCTTAATGGTTAGCAAACACTGCTCCATAGGGGATGTCTGAATTTTTGTGCAACTCTCTGAAGGGTTATTTTTGAACTGACAAGGTCAGAGAAATGTCTGCGTTGTACGTTTAATTAAATTGACTCAGTTAATTGACAGGAACACAAAACCAATTTCCAGTGAACAGAGCATTGTCTCTCCACTGACTTAATTTAAACATGGTAACTTGTTTAAACACAATTAAATTATTAAGTGTGCAACTCGATTTTGACAGGAAAGCAACTGGAGACTTCTAGAATTGTGTGAGTAACATTCTGTTTTTAGACTTCTCTGTTTCAGTGTGTGTACTCTGTATCAATGCACTTATATACTAATAAAGGGCTGGCTTACCTAAAGCCAGTTGAGTAGAACTTGAAATGTTTTTGCTCTATGAAGCCTGATGTACTTATATGATTCTGTTTTCTTCAAGTTTGTATTTTGTTGGTCGAACGCACTTATTGTAAGTCGCTTTGGATAAAAGCGTCAGCTAAATGTAATGTAATGTAAATTAAGCAGATGACATCGCTACTCTGTAAACAAACACCACATCTACAGCCCTAAGAGGGGGAATAGTAAAACATGTGCTTTGATTTTGATAAAAATGTTTAAGCTCTTAAGTATTCCTGCCTTTATATACACACACCAGAAATTCTGGTCTGTTCTGTTCTGGCTTTTCTGAGAAAGCTGGAAAGCAGGAATGAAAGACTAAAGTCGGATTACACAGCACATAACATTCCTCCACACCCCCGTGCATCCCAAAACAGAGACGGCCGCTCTGAGTCACAATGAACCGTATTATCCTGAGTCACACACACACTAACAATGGGTTTCACAGTGATATTGATGCAACTCAAAATCAATCATCCTCTGCTATTTTTAAATCAGCGAGGAGGTTGAGTGGGAGCAATCTGCAGATTATATAACAGAAGTCACAGTGCGGTGGGGGGATAGGTGCAGGTAGACAGCAGTTTGGAGAAGTTGAGTTCATGAGTTGTGACAATGAAACAGCCTCAGGGTGAGGAAACTGTGTACGTTTCCTTTTTCCTCTCCACTCTTTTTATGGCATAGTTTCAGCATTTGGAAGGAAACAGTGAGGGGGCAGCAGGAAAGAAAAAACACTTATTTTTGCAGTTCCTGCTTTTATCTGTCATTTGCTGTCCTGTTCGGATCTGTTGTTTGCTGTAAAGTCAAAAATAAATCCAATAAGAACTGACATTTTCAGTTTTCATCCACAATTTTGAACCACAGAGCAGAAAACAGGGCATTTTAAAATACTGGAACTGACGTTATCAATATTAACAGGAAAACAATAAAATTGCTGGGATTAACAAGCCATTCGAAAATAGCATGCCATTACCTCCAGCGCACAGAACTCCAAACATGGTAGTTTTCAAGTCCTTTTACGAGCTGAGAGGGACAGAGCTGCACTGAAGAATGATTTAGCGAATGGCACTCAAAAAGAAAAAAAAACATTGGTCCAAATGTATGCTCTTTATCAGGGATAAGCTTAACGGCAAACTTGAAGAAAACCAGGCCACCAGAAAGATAACAGCTAATTTAACCACCACAAACTATTAGTGTGACTCATTGAAAAAAGTTTTTTTTTTTTTTTTTAATGGTTTAGGAAGATCAACAAATATTGTGTTTTCATTAAGTATATAAAAAAGAAAAACTCAACTAATACATTTCATTTAATTTCAAAGCACACCTTCTCATAATAAACACTGGAGGGATGATAGAAAATTAATTGTTTAACTGTAAGTGTAAATAGTTTTCGTTTAGCCCTGAAATACAGAGCTGGAAATCAGCAGGTGGTCGGAGCAGAAGGATTTTGAAGAGAAAGTGGTGTTAAGCTCAGATCCCAAAAGTCTGCAAAGTGAATGGCCAGTTGTCAGGCAAGGCAGGAGCAGGAACATGGGGATACTTAAATAACATTGTACATCTATACATTGTACATCTATACATGTGCATCATTACATTACATTTAAATAAGATTAAATACCTGGCTCAGCATCAAGCAATTACCTGTTAAGTGGCTATAAGGTCAAAGCCCTACTAAAGAGTATCTGAAATTAGCTCAGTCCCCCCCCATCTTTTGTTTGCATGAACTAAGTTTCCCTGTACAAGTCAGAACATGTTCACCAACTGTACTAAAACACGAGTAAACATACAAGAGGTGAGGGTTAATATTTAAAGTTCCCACCAAACCTATGACCAATTAAGCCATATAATCTCATGTTAGTTTGAAAATTGCCCTAAAACAAGTCAGTCTCACTACTTATTGACTAGAGAAGTGAATAAGAAGCTAGATGAAGGGCAGGGGTCAGAGGATAAATGCAATTTGTTTGACTACCTGTACATTAAAATAGAGAAATTCCATGGCATACAAACATAAAGTAGGATAAACCAACTTTACTCCAGCAATTTCATAGGCAAATATCGTACTTTTTACTCTGCTACATTCATATAACATTCCAATGCAGTAGCCTACTGTATCAAGGCTGAAATGCTCTTACATATATTTGTTAGTAATACAAACAGGATAAATTAATAACCATAAAAGCATAGTAATGTGAAGATATCCATTTATCAAAACAAGTACTTCTACTCTTGAAGTACATCTAGCTGATAATACTTATTTACTTTATATTATTCTGAAATTGGCCATTGTGCAGAATGAGTACTTTTGCTTTTTGTAATTTAAGTATATTATGATGCTAATACTTTTGAACTTTTACTCAAGTAACATTTATAATGCAGCACTTAGATTTGTTCTGAGTACTTCTTCCAACACTGCAATTCACCTACTCATTGATTTCCTCCCATGTACTTGCTTATATGCAGACAACATTAAGTAGTATGTCACACACTGTAATTTAAACGTGAGGGTATTTTTTCTGCCCATGCTAAGCTAGCTAAAAGAGATGCTACAGGTCACACTGACAGTCTGAATTAGGGGGCTGTAAATGTGGTATGTGACTTGAATCCACAGCATGGCTGGATTAGGAGAGCCACAGCTACACGACAACATGTGCTTGTAATGTGTTGTTTTCCAGACATTTCAGACAAGCTACGATTCAAACTCCCAAAAACAAAAGTACTTTTAGAATGATAGAGAAATACAGGCACCGCGGAGTGAAATGTACCCTATAGACGCCATTTTAGAATGTCTAGAAGGCGTCGTTAAGGAGACAGAAGACGTTAACGGTTACGTGACCTCACATATGAGAGGAATTTTATTTAAATATCTCACCTTTTCACAAAGTGACTTCACTTGTCCCTCCGATAGCTGCTTGCACTCGTTGAGCTGCTCGATCCACAGATCAATTTCTTTCGTAAAAGCCTTTTCGTCCATTTCTGTCGGTATTTGGGGTTAGTTAATTTCAGTTAAGAGACGACTCCCCCAGATGTTATGGTGTCTTCCGGAGCTCACACAGGGTGCCTGCTACTCTCTTGTTAAGACGCATGTACTTCGTCCGATCGCTATAATTTCACTGAATTGTAAGTAGAGGGAGGAGGGAGAGACGTCAGTTTGTGATCCACCCTGAAAATGTGTTTGTGTCGAGCTCTTCAAAATAATGCACAGCATTTCCGTGTTTGACCTTCAAAACAAAAGCATTGATACTGAGCACCGATGTAGGAAGTATTCAGACGCCCTACTCACAGGTACAATCAATTTGCTGTGTGATGTTAAGTAACTAAGTACATTTTCTCATGAACTATACTTAAGTACAATTTTGAGTGACTTGTACTTTACTTGAGTATTTCAATTGCTTGCTACTTTGTAATTCTACCACACTGTAGTAAATGTGGTACTTTTACTCCATCTTCTTACCTTTAGTTACTTTGCAGATTTGCAGATGTGACTTTAGTTGGGGGGTAGTTAAGTTTGAGAAACCGGCTCGAGATACACTTTTTGTTATATTCCATGGAATGCTCTTAAGATCCCGATAGCAATGAATAATTATAATCAAACACATAATGTCATTCTGAAATGGGCCAAATGCTTAATGAGCGCTTTTTGTTTGTTACTATATTATAGTATATTTTGATGCTGATACTTTTGTACTTTTACTTATTTTGAAGAGTATTCCTACACTCTGGTACTTCTACTATGACTTAAAGGTGGGGTAGGTAAGTTTGAGAAACCGGCTCGAGATACACTTTTTGTTATATTCCATGGAATGCTCTTAACATCCCGATAGCAATGAATATCTTAAGTGCTTTGACAAAAAATCCATAACAAAATGTCATCTGTGGAAGCCGCGTAGTAGCCTACTGTAAAAAGCACGACCAATCATTTTAGCCGGCCCGGCTAAATAACTGGATGGCCTACCTGCCTGTCAGCCTTCCATCTGTGCACAAACTTATCTCGTGCCCTCATTGGTCATATCGGTGAGCTGGATGCAATCCTACCTGGAGGGGAGAGAACAGATGGTGGAGGTAAACGGTACTCTGTCCCCCCCCCCCTCCCAGTGAGCTGTGGTGTTCCACAAGGGAGCATATTAGGTCCGTTACTGTTCCTAATTTATGTAAATGACATGTCATCAGCATGTGACTGCAACTTGTTCCTGTTCGCGGATGACTCAGCCCTGCTGGTCTCTGACAGGAACAGGTTGCAGGTTGAAAAAACCCTCAGCTCCGAGCTCGGCAGAATCTGCACCTGGCTCGTCGATAATAAATTATCATTACACCTGGGTAAAACAGAGTCCATTCTCTTCGGTTCGAAACATAATCTCAGCAAATCCGACGACTTCTCAGTTGCAGTGGGTGACATTATTGTCACAAGTAAGAAGGAAATTACATACCTAGGATCTATTCTTGAGGCCAACCTCTCCTGTGACAAAATGGCATCCAATGTAATACAAAAAATCAATCAAAGAACTAGATTCCTATACCGGATCTCCTCTCTGGTAAACAAAAACACCCTGAAAACTCTGGCAGGAGCACTCATTCAAGGGTACTATGACTATGCTTGCACGTCATGGTACCATAGCACCTCCAAGGCGCTAAAAATAAAACTTCAAACATCGCAAAATAAACTGGTCAGACTACTACTTGACCTTTCATCTAGAACCCACCTCACCTCTGCCCACTTTGACAACCTAGGATGGCTTAGAGTAGACGACAGAGTACAGCTACTTGCAATGGGCCTGGTCTATAAGATCCACTACACCTCTATGGTACCCATGTACATGTCAAAATTATTCCCAAAGGTCAAGGAATACCATGATCATAACACCAGAGGGAGCTCCACAAATCATGTGAAACCCAGATTTGGCACAAAAAAGGGGGAATACACGTTTCGCAATTATGCCACATCAAGGTGGAACGCTCTTCCCACAACTGTAAAGGAAAGTAAAACTATACTTACCTTCAAAACCTCTCTTAAAGAGCACCTTCGGGGGAGAGCATTGCAAAACTGGCCCCGGTAATGGTACAAATCTCAACCTGTCGTTCAATGGACAGCTTCCCCCCCCCCCATCTATGTATATACTCGCATTTTAGACTCTGTTACTAACTGTATATCTGTAGACTTGGTATAATAATTAATAATAATTCCTTACATTTATTATAGCGCTTTTTCAATGACTCAAAGCACTTTACATATACACACATTACACATATATCATACATGCAATGGTCAGATACTGTGGACAATACCCACAGGAGCAAGTTCAGGTGAAGTGTCTTGCCCAAGGACACACCGGCTTTACAGACGCAGCAGCGGCGGGTTTCACCCCTTGATCATTGCACAGCGCACTGCGCCACACCGTCCATCTTCACGCCTCGAGGTCATCGAGGCACTTTTACAAGTACACATTGGTATTATACATGTACTGTGGACATTACCCACAGGAGCAAATCCGGGTGAAGTGTCTTGCCCAAGGACACAACGGCCTGATGCAGTGGCGGCAGGAGCGGGTTTCGAACTGGAGTTCCCCAGCACTCCCCCTTGATCTGATGATCGGATGCACAGATCACTGCGCCACCCGTCCCAAGGTATGTCTTAAATGTCCGGTTAGGATGTATTAGAACGAAATCTAAAATGAAAATTGTAAATAAGCAATCTGTATGTAAAAAACCACCTGTATGTAAATTGTAAATAAGCCATCTGTATGTCAAATATGTCTTATATGTCTTAAATGATATGATGAATTGGAAATGGGGGACCCTGATGTAAACAAGACGAAAGTCTTTCTCTGGTCTGCATCCCCTTAACAATTGTATGTTTTGAGCTGTACTGTACTGTACCCAATATACAAGCTGTTAATAAACTTTTCAATCAATCAATCACTCTCTGCAAGTGCAGGTGCCGCACTGCGTTTGGAGGCAGGACCAAACCATTACATGTACATAGAAGGGGGTGTACAGAGGCTTTGGGTAATTAACTTTTGGAAGAAAATAAGTTAAATGAATCGTAAGTTTAGTGAGTAATTTATCAATATAACGTTCTATTAATGTTAATTATTGAGGATTGATAAAAGGTTACTTACATTTTTTTTCTTAATGTTCTGAACATTTTGGGGCCCCTGTCAGTCACGGGCCCTTAGAATCGTCCTAACTTTTCACCCCCTTACGGCGCCCCTGCAGCCATAACAGATTATGTATTCATGTGGTAAAGTTTCCCGCCATTATATAACTCTACTTCCGCTTTCACTATGGTTGGTCATGTTCAGCTTTACAACACAGCGACGCCCGGCCGCAAATAGCAACCGGTGATGGTAACATGTTCATTGGCTATCATGGTTACTTTCTCTGCAGTTGTATTGGCTCTTGGTTTCATAGAAAAGTTGCCAACACACAACAGAGAGAATACATCATCGCTCCAGGGAAGCATGGTGTGAATTTTTGGTGCGGCAATGATGTCAGAGATTTTACAGGGAGACTGGGTAAACAAACCATAAGACAGAAAAAACCTTTCCCCTCTGATACAATTGTGTCTACAAGGTTCAGTTTATTTCTAAATATAAGTTATTCAATCCCCACTCCACACACTCTCATTAGTAGATGTAGCCTATTATTTTTTTATTTTTAGTGTGTTATTCATTGATAACATTCAGTTACCCAATAATCATAATGCCCAGTCATATTTATTCCTTAGCTTGAAATTCATTCAGAAGAAGCCATGATTTGAATAGATTAGATAAATGTCTGAAATGTTGTCATTATATCCAATAAGTGATGCAGTTAATTCCACTGTGCCTAGACCTTTATTGTTGTCCAAAAACTATTACTATACACTATTAGACATCATTGAGCCACACCCAGGTGACATGTTTCTTCTGTTATTCACACGAGCGTTGTAGTTTATTTTCTTAAAATAGTCCTTATAATTGCACTATTGAGTACAGCTTGGGGGACTTTAGCTAAAAACGTACAAATTCTAGATGTTAAAACTCTTTTTTTAAATGACACTACTTTTTGACAGATTTGTAAATATTGATATCAGAGGGAACTAATGGGCTTGAGTTTTAGAGCTAATCAAATTTGACATAATTAGACTTGTCAGGGTAAGTAGAGGTTGACAGAAGCCCTTAAACCCTTTCCATTTATTCAAAATAAGCTGTCACAGACAGTAAGAACACATCTCTATATAATCGTGTGTGTGTGTGTGTGTGTGTGTGTGTGTGTGTGTGTGTGTGTGTGTGTGTGTGTGTGTGTGTGTGTGTGTCCAGCTAAGCATATATTTCTTAATCAATTTGGCCCACCATTGAAATAGCAATCCTCGGTCTCTGCCACAAAATACACCACACATCAAACAAAAGCAGCGATCAAAGACTGAATCTGTTCTGCCTTTCAGAGCCCATCACTGAAGCAAAGAGACATGTATCATGTTAATTAATGTTTATCGTGACTTAAATTAAACTTGTAAGGACCCTTTGCAAATACGATGAAACACCATGCAGGCAAGATCAAAGAGAGGGACAAATGGAGGAGGCAATATGCCTACATTTAATAAGATGGAAGGTCGCTTTCTCTCAATGTTCTACTGCTGACCCTAAGATAGGAAGCTCTTAAAGTGTGCAGAACATTTATTTGAAAAGTCATCTTGTTATCATTAACAAACATCAATAATTAGCTCAACAAATAAGAATATCTTTAAAACAGTGTAAACTTGAGTTTCAACCACCATTTTCCTGAATATTACAGTAATCATTTTTGTAATCGATGATGAAATTATCCCTCTGAAATAGAAATAAATGCATCAATATCTTTGGATTAGCTCTATTTAAAAAATATATCCAATATATTTTCTTTCTGCAGCCATCACACAGACCCACTGAGGTGCGTGTGTGTGCTGTTTTGACACCTCTCACAGTTCTTTATTGAAAAACAGATTGAAATATACCAGGCGCTGCTGCACTTTTTCCTTATTCCTGATTAAGCCTCTTCTGCAAAAATAAACCATGTAATCATCCATATTTTCAAGAGTGCTCTTCTCATAATTGAACATCTTTGTTTGCTGGTTCACAGTGAAAACAGGCAACCCTTTTTCTGCTTTGCACAGACTAGAAACAACATTGAATTAGAAAACCTTACACTCACTTGATCATGATAATCAGTTTCAGCTTTGAACTGCAGTTGATTTATCTTCATTCTCTCAGTTAGGTTTGTATTCATTATTCTTAAAACAATCTGGACCATGATTCAGATTTCTGAATAAGACTTCACAACTGTCTGACGTTTATCTTAAAAAGTGAACTTAAAAAGAGCTTATTTTAGATCATGATAAACATCATCTGGATTGTTGTTTACTACATTATCATTTCATATATCACTTCTGATTGTTGTTGCCCTTGTTCCCCAACCAGTGGAACGGGCCTACTTCCAACCTGGCACACCCCAGCAACTCATTCACCCTCCTCATGGGACCCGCCTGCATTTCATTTGATGATGCATAATGGAAACATTTAGATTGTTCCCAACTTGAAATGACGTGCACATATCCCAGTGCAAAGTAATAGAAGAATACAAGTTTTTTTCTGTCTCTGCTTTTGAGTCCTTCTCCAGTTTATGCAGATTTACGCCAGTGATATCCGTGTGTTCATGACTCACACTACACAGCAAAGTGGCAAAATGTAAATACAACTGAATCAGAGGAACATATATTTTCAACGGGTGGATTACACAGTTAGTCCCATTCAAGCAATGAGCTTTACCCAACCTTGTGCATGTCTCCAGTGTTGATGGAGTGTCCCAAACGTTTGTTTGTAGATATGGCTGTGCTGACATGTGGACCATTACTGCATACAGAGGCAGGAGACAATGACAGGTAACACGATACAAAAGATAATCCAAATGAACACATCTCTCAACGCCACTGAGGCGGGACGGAGCCATAGTGAGCCCCAACATGCCATTAATGATGTGCCAGGATACATGATTCTTTCATCAACACCCTTTAAATTACTGCAGTTTATCAGTGGGCCTATTCTTTGTTTCTGAGCCTATTTAGTAATGGAAGCAATTTGGGCTACTGCTGGTGTTCAAATCTAAAATTAAATCCTCTGTGTGTGCCAAGAAGGTTTGGATAAAAGCCCTTTTAATTCCAGGCAAGCAGATGCAGACCGCATGCTTGATTCCGAGGCCAAGCTATCGGAATAAAAACGGCTGAACTCGCTTGTAAACAACATCAGTGATGTGTGTTTGTCTGTGATGTGGCGGAGGAAAGGATCATGATTAATGGCTTGTTTTTGGATAGTTAGCTGATGATACTGTTTGTGCTGTCGGAGGAGAGGAGGAGAAGTCAAAATGAACACAGGGTGGGACAGAGAGATGATGTGCATTCCCCACCAAAAGATCTGACTTGTATTAACATTACATCAGTGCTGCATGGTCATGTGATGATTACCCTCAGATTCCCCTTCAGCAACTCAAAATAAGGAAAGAAAAGCTGATGGCAAGAGGTGGACATAGACATTGTACATATACAACTATTCAGTTGTGGATACAAACAATTAACATAGTACATTTTGAGTATGAATGTCTACATTTACTTCTATTAAACACATGATCCATTTAAGAAAAACATAAATAAGACAAAAATCTAAGGTTAAATGTGTTAAAAGCAATTTGTCTTTTTGAGTAAATGTAAGTGATGTCAGACTAAATATAGAGATAGTGATATAAAACCAAAAAGTACCTCTCTATTTCTCTTTCTACCAATTAGCTTGCAGTATTGTGTCTCCAGGCCACCTGAAACCATGACAACAGCAGGTTACCTTCAATGCGAGATCTTGAGCTCCATCTGGTGTTGGCAAATAGGAAAGTCAATCACTTTGAGGACAAAACTGAGGAGAAGACTGGAGCCTAAAGCCTTCTTATATAAAAAACAAAATTTGTATATGATTAATTCAGTTACACTTATTAAAGTCCACAAAAGAGTCCACAAAACATGCAGTTTGATGTTTTTGATAAACCAAAGTATAGCATTAGCAATTATAAATGTGACGAAAAGCAGTTTGTTTATCCACTAGTGCTTTTTATTTACTTGAGTGTGTTTTGACTGAAAATGTGCACTTTGCACCACCTGTTGTTATGCTTTTGAAAATGACACATACATTACAGATTGCAATTTTACTGACTTAGCATCAGTCGGCATGAGTGAAAAAATAATTGTAACTCAAAGTCCACTTACTAACTACTTTCCCCAGTCAATAATAAACTTTCATGCACAGGAACTGTCTACTTTGGGTTGAATTAGTGGGAGTCATCAGATCCAAGGGCATGGTCTGAGGGTTGCCCTGAAAGCACAAACTCAGCCCTGATGAAGAGAAAATGACTGGTCTCACATGAAATACGTTTTTTTATAATGTGCTGCCTTTCCCTGTCTGCATCTCTCTGGCAGACACTTTTGTGTTTTATTCTCTCTGTAATGATGCAGTGATTTCAGCAAATTAGAAGCTGAAATACATGTTTTTCAGTTTTGCAAGCAAAGTGCTTCCAACAATTGAATTTGCATGATCTTCACTTAACTTAAAAGAAAAGCATCCAAAACCCTCATATGCTACATTAGATACAGAGACACTATATCAGAATGTGTTTTAAAGGATAACTTCACTCAAATCACAAAAACACATAATTACATGGTGGTATCTTGCCTGACCGATCCTCATCTCTTGGACTGCTGCCAACACACTGACCAATGCAAAAGAGGTGAAGGCCAATGTCTTTGTGGAGATTTAACAAAAAACTGCATTTGAAAACCCTAAATAGACATTTTATTAATTTTGTTTCGTCCGTCATTATTCTTACCAAAATACTTTGGTTTGCCTCTTCACTCTGGATGAAGCCAATTTCAGACATCAACAATGAGATCAAATGGTATCATCTCTTAATCTCCTCTTGTGGTTTTGAACTGGACGACAGAGATCAAGACATTCTGAAAGACACATGATAACAAGACTGTCGAGTCTGCATCCATAGTAGTCATATTCAATAATAATAAGTCAAGTGAAATCGTTTTACACTTGACTACCTACCTAAAACAACCTGCTGTGGAAGGATTTGCTGATAATCTAACTTATTGCATTTCATTTCTCGGGGGACATTAATGTTTGTACCAAATTGCATGACAGCTTATCTCATAGCTGTTAATACTTTTCAGACTGAACCAAAATCGTGGCCTCACTGATAACTTGTTTCCCCTTTAAACCAGAAATGTAGGAGACAGTTAAATCTGATAAAATTGCAGTTTGTGCACCAAAAAACCCTGTTTGAACATCGTCTCTCTCACACACCATCACACGAAAATATTCTGCCTAATTTGGCACAGATCCTATGACAGCACCATTGTAATCACGTTGAACTACATCACCGTCACTGACAGCACCATTGCCCTTCACAGATCCTAACATTTGACCGAGATGCTCCAAAGTACTGCAGGCTTGACCGACTGCCCAAACACTCCCAACACCAGTCAGCTGTGTAATTTAATGACCACCATCACCATGCAGATGTAACCTGACATTGCAGGTATAATGAGAAAATTAGCTTGCAGCACCTTAAAGCCTCTCTCCTCATTAGAACGGATGGCTACAGTACATGTGATGGCACCATCACAGCCCCAACCGAACACTCAGAGTGGAGTCTGTTGGCCGCTGCCTTCAGCTTTCTGTGGAGACTAATGGGTCATTAGAGTGTAAGAGTGATGAGTGAAGCAAAAAGGCCTGAGTGACCTCTCCATCCACAAAACATGAGGGAGAGATAGGGAGGGAAACATTAGGCCACAATGACATTTAGACCCCGGCCACACGAGGACGAAAACGGCTAAACGCATAGGATTAACGAAAACGCAAACAAGCTTCCGGCTGGAGAAGCTGCAGTACATATGCAGGAGCCTGTACGTGGCGCTGTAACTTCCTCCACAAAAGCAGCGAAGAAGCATGGTTGTCATGGTTGCCCTTCTGTTTATTCTCCGCGGTGGGGGCCGAGGGAACCGGGCAGAGTTTTTCGCCAGTCAACGTGTATTAAAGTTGAAATCTTCCGAAAAAATTATAAAAGTGCTGGTCAAAGGTCTTCTTTGTTATTTATTGAGCTTTAAAACAAATGAATAATGACTCTATATAATATAATAATATAAATACACGGAGCCTCTCTTTTTCCTCCCTCTCTTCGGACAGCGCCAGTGTCTGTTTCATGCAGCAACTGATCCAGTGAGTGACCCGGCCGACAGTAAAAATAAACATATTTATAACTAGTTTAGGTAGTTTGAGAGGTGTCTCCGTCCTGTCAGATTAGACTTCACTCGCGTTTATGTCCATATCGAGAGAAAGATAAATAATCTGAATTCAGTGTGCAGTTTACTTTGACGCGGGGGTGAGCAGCAGAGGTGGGGAGAGGCGGGGCTATTGCGCAATCATTATCAGAAAATGATCGCTGAAGCTGCAGTACATATCCACAAAAGCAGCGAGTAAGATCCCCCCCGGATGTGTAAGTCTGCTGTAGATGTTGCACAAAGAACTGTAGCATGGTCAGTAGCGTCCGGAGCACGATAGCAACTCTGCGATCCGCCATTGTTGTTGTTGTTGGTGGCGAAACACATCAGCAATGGCGCGGGGTACGCGGAGGTGAGCAGCAGAGGTGGGGAGAGGCGGGGCTATTGCGCAATCATTATCAGAAAATGATCGTATAGGGCGCACACACGGAGCTGTTTGACCCCCCAGAGCGTTGCGTATGCCGTTCTATCCACCTTGGGACCCGTTATCGTTTCCTCAGTCGTTTAGTGCCGTATGCGGTCGTCCTCGTGTGGCCGAATGGTCTATATGACACTAAACAGTAACGCAAACGGCCGTTTTCGTCCTCGTGTGGCCGGGGCATTAACAGACTCACTCTGAGTGTGTTAAAGTACTGATATTTGTAAACTGTTCAGCTGCAGCGAGACATGATGAAACAATTTGACTTTTAAAATGTAGGCATTTAACATCCATGCAAGTTTCATTGAACATTTACAAACACACAGATGAGGCCCTGTAGTGGGACTTGTGTTTGCAATGAGCTATTATACAACATTTATCATAACCTTGTAGTTAAATCATTTCAAAAGCTTCACAGTTTTATATCTTCACTTAAAATAACCCTGAATAGTGACCATTTAGTCGTGTTTCATATAAAATATGTTGGTATATAATGAGAGGAAGAGACAAAGAGAAACACTTTCTTAGTATCTGCACCATGTACCATTTATCTGCCCTTTCTATTAAAAGCACCTGAGCTCAGCAGCGATACTCTCTTCCTGCCTATTTTTGGCTGGATCCAGGGTTGCGTTCCGATAATCCAAAAATCAGCTCCTAAATTCTAACCCTATCTCCTATTCCTTGACCTCTGAGTGAAACGTCACGGGGTTAAGGGATAGTGGATAGGAGAATTCAAAAGGACTTAGGAGAAGAGACCGCGGTACTTTAGAGAATCCGAATGCACTTTCACTATCCGACATGTTTATGATGCGCCAGCGGACGTCATGAATGTGCGTCTGCTGCTGTGGGGAAACTATGGAAACCAGGGGCGTTGCCTGGACCTGGAAACATTCGGGGCTTAGCCCACAGTGGCGGCACTACAGTCAAATTTTCTACTGCAAGACTCCCCACACGCACATACACAATTGCGCCATCTGGTGTCACAAACGTGTGCCTGCATTAGCTTTGTTACAGCAATGGATTGTGGGAGATTCTCAGAGCACGTGAGGATCTCTTGAGGGTAAGGTGCCTGTATTATCTCGGTGGACAAAATGTATGTTTTTATTTTATAAGGACAATAACGTACTGTTGTGTTTGTTTAGTTTAATGTTAATTGTGTAATGCTCACAGTCACAGCAACATGTTTTTTGTGTGATTGGCTATTTGTTTTATATGATTTATCAACATGATCATCAATAGCTAATCTGAGCACCAGAACCCAGCTCACGTGTCCTTTTATGCTGTCCATTGAAATGCAGGTATGTGAGTTTTGTACACCAGTTTATTTATGTTTAATGTTTCACATTGCTCCACATGATGCCTCGACTACAAAGTCTTCCATGTTTCTACGCTTCTTCCTCTGTGTCACAGTTTCGGGAATATCAAGATCATTGCACAGGGCCTTGGTCTTGTCATAGACCTCATGTGCTTTCTCGTTACTTCGGTAACTTTTCAGTGTGTTCTCAACTGCTGTTTTGTAATCTACAGCCTGCACCAAGTCAATTGTTTCTTTCTGCAGGTATTTGTGCAGGCCCTGAGTGGTTGAGAGCAGTGTCTGGAACATGACAGCATGTAGAAGGTACTGCATTTTCAAAGCTTGCTTTCCAGTCCCTTTGCTAGAGGGGCTAAAGGCTCCCTAAAGTCTTGATCAAAGCAGGGAGGTTTTTGACATGCCCAGCGAACAAGTTGTTTGTCCCCTACCTCTAGCTGCTTCTGAAATGTTTGCAATCTCTGATGGTGGACAAGAGATGTGGAGAAGAAAGAGTAGAGACACTCCAGGAGATCAACGCAGGTATGTGAGTTTTGTACACCAGTTTGTATAAGTTTAATGTTTCACATTGCTTGTGAAAAATATACTACCACTATACGATCACTGATGTTTTGTTTTGTTGTTATTTTGTAAAAGAGATAGCATGAGAGGATCTCTTAAGCAATGCAGCTCACGTGTCCTTTTTATATGCTGTCCATTGAAATGCAGGAAAGTAATCACCAGCTCTGAGTGATCTGTTGCCGAGGGGACACTACACCGGAGTTACATAAGCAGAGATAAAGTGCTCTTTTGGGGGGAACTCACCTCCTCTGGGGGGGCCGGGCCATGCTCCCCCAGGAAGACTTTTTTTTAAATACTGAAGTCAAAAGCATCAATCTTGTGCACTTTGAGAGCAACATTAAGAGATATGGATACATCTCTCAACACCCATATGTCAAAAAGAAATCAAAGAATCAGAAACGGGTTTATTATTTAAACACACTTCATTTTCCAATTAAATCATAAACTATGTCAAATGATTAGAAGTTGTTAGTAATCAGATTAAACAGAAAACAGGGATGGAAGGAGGAAATAATAATCCCTCATCACTTGCTGCTTGTGGTTGAAATGATCTCTTTTGCTGGCCAAACATGCTGGATGGAAAGCAGTGATGTCTCACTTGCCTTGGCCCTGTATCTGCAGTCCCTAAATCAGTCATGTTACTCATTGACTCTTGTCTGTTCTGGTGTTCCTGTTCATTGTTGTCTCCATTGTCGCTCTTGTCTGTTGTTTCTCCTTCTTGTGTGTCCCTTTCTCCTGTTCTCCTTTTCTTCATCCTCTACTCTGTTTGGCTCATCTGTGATGACTGTGTAGGTAAACACAAACAAGTATGTAAGTCAATCAGTTTCCAGATCTGTCAAATAAATGAATTTCAAGATACACACATGTGTCTTCATTCAAATGAGTGTCACCACACTGTCACAAAATGTAATACTAACCAATTGAAAATAGTTAAATTTACATTGGAAACCTCTTGTAGATATCACTGTTAAGAGTAGGTGTCTGCCAATAGGACAGAATCATTCCTATACAAATGCAGTTTGAGTAATTCACTTAATATATTTACTTAAAACTTTAATATAGTCATTTTCACTTAATACTCTAATATAGTCATCTTTCTGCATTCAAAACTAAGGAAAGCTGTACAATTTGACATGATAATGAGGAAAAAAGGCCTCCGACAATGCAGATCATTTTTTGATCATATCAATTTTAAGATGGGGGTCAAGGCTTCATATTTGGGAGCATAGTGTCCCTTCCCCCTTTCAGGAGCCCCACTGGATTAGCTTTGATCTGAAATATTTGTATAAAAAGCTTGTTAGCTGGCTGTCCATCTCATAATGTTCACATAGAAACTAGCTGTCAATAGGAATATCAATCAGAAGAATTATATTTTCATGCAAAATCTGTCTCAAAAAGAGGTTGCACATTTAAATGCAGGTGTTGTTATGGCAACGTCAGTGGCCAGACAGCCACATTTACTGCTGCAAATACGTTCAAACATGCTGTCAACGTAAAGCAGTGGCAACTATGCCACCATTTCAGCTGACTTTTTCTCAGAAATACTGTCACATAACATCCATATATTTCAGTGCTAGGTTGATGCTTAGCTAAGCTAACTATGAAACACTTTAACTGACAGGACTCCGGAATCAGGATCAACTGTGTACTGTAAGGTAGCTTCTAGCTTCATGTCGAACACTGACAGTAAGTCAACATTTCCCAGAGAGCTTTCTTTGAAATCACCAGGTAACGCTAAAAAACACAACATTTAGATTGTATGACAAAGTGTTTATTTAATATATCTGGCTAGCTATAGCTACTTGCTAACGGTTTAGCTTACCCGCGCGATTCAAAGTAACGTCAACGTAGCTATAATTTATGCTTTGCTTACATGTTCGCATAACTTGTAAGTTTACTGACAGGTACATACCTTGTTCATCTGGCTCAGGTGGTGGCTCTGGGGTTGTTGTGAGCCACCACCTGAGAATTGCCGTCTTTTTTATTAAAGAAATGTCTAATGTCCATCTTCAGAATCTCCGCGTCCGGGGCTGACAGTTTAAAGTTTAAACATTGTCACAGAGGAGAGGTACGTACCTGTCAGCCAATAAAACACGTTTATGTCCATGCAACTCTCTGATTGGTCTGGTGGCGTCGTCTTGCCTCTGTGTTGCATTCAATGAACATGGGAAATTACATTCCTGCCGTCTGTCCTATAGGTAAAGTAGGTTAATGTATTATATTATTGAGGGAGAAGTTGTCCGGGGCTAAAGAAAAAACATCCGGGGCTAAAGCCCCGGATGCCTACCCCAGGCGACGCCCATGATGGAAACTACATTTTTCTATACAGCGGACTACAACATGGATGTTTAATAAGAACGAGGGACTACTGTAAACTCATCTAGAGACTCTGCACCGTGCTCTGATGCTGTTGCTTTATGCTTTATGAACGTGGACAACAGAGAAACATATTCTTCATGACCAAAGTTGGAATTGAAATTAAAAAGGAAAGTGAAACTTATGCTCGTCACCCTCTCCCTCCGGTCCACATTAATACAAATGATCCCAATACGTATGATTGTATGAAAATATCTTAAAATAATAAATGTATTTATTATAAACGTTAGTCCTTACCATCTATCACTGTGTGTATCACCATTCAAACATCTTTTAGAAGTTGAACAAACCCCACACAGCTCAGTAAAGACTGTGAGATGTTGACTTTATTTGATCATTTCAGTAAAAACTAACGTTCATATTTCTCTTTTTGATTATAATACTGATGAACGTTCAGAAAAAAGCACTTACCACATACGTTTTAAAATGCTTAATAAGCACCGTAACTTTCATGATATCATTTCTCGGTCATAATCGGTTGTTTCCGTGAACGGCCGACTGTTGTGATGGCAAATGCTGCGGCTGCAATGCATTGTGGGGCAGCATTTTCTCCTCTCCTTTCGGTTAGGGAGGTCCAGTGGTTCCTAAGCTAAATGAGGTTATAAAGGAAGTTTGAAACCTCCTTTCCTTTCATTTGGAGAATTGGAATGGCACTTATCATGGCTGCCAGTGACGTACTTCCGGGTCATTTCACTCCGTTAGGAAGGTTCTTAAGCTAAATGGACTATTGGAATGCAACACAGGCCTTTGTCCAGCCTCTGACTGACAGACAGACATGGGGTCACATTTTATTACATGAAGCAGCCAGACAGAAAATTACAAAACAAACTGTTGCTGCTCCAAGAAGATTACCCGTTCAAACGTTCCCATAATTATAATTCAACATTCTAGAATTATAATTCAACAATCTAGAACTGTAATTCAACATTCTAGAATTGTAATTCAACATTCTAGAACTTTAAATTAACATTCTAGAATGTTGTTCTATTTTTAGACACATCTCGCAGTCGACTGGGAATCTCCCCGCGATCGACCGGTCGATCACGATAAACACTAGATGACTCATCCGCGCTGCTGGCCAATGGAGACCGACGTTGCCACATGGCGGCCATCTTGCCACAGGCAGCTCGCTCATTCATAAGGGCCCCCCCCCCCCTTGCGTTGAAAATGGACGCTAAGGCCCCCCCCCCCCCTTGCGTTGGAAAAAGCCGACAGGGGACTTGACATAACGTCAACATAGGCCGACCTGGGAGTGAGGATGTGTTGTCATAACATGTCTATGGTGCACTATTGAAATAACCGTAGATTGCTCAATTTTCAAACGGTTTGGTTTGTTATAAACATCAAATATGTAGTTATGATACTTATACTTTATACTTTAGTTATGATGCATACTTATAATTATAATCATGAAGTTTTTTTTTCTACACGTCTTGTTGTCTCCTGTCTCCATGCTAATAACTTTTATAATAAACCAAACCGTTTGTAAATCAGTCAAGATTTCAGCGAGTTAAGAGTATTTCTGTGCAGATCACTCACCTTACAACAGCTGTAGCAGTAGTTGTTGACTGTGGCAAGATGGCCGCCGGTGAACTACGCTGGCAACTCCCCCTTGAGCCATCTAGGTTGCGGTCGGATAATCCAAAAATCAGCTCCTAAATTCTAACCCTATCGTCTACTCCTTGACCTCTGAGTGAAACGTCACGGGGTTAAGGGATAGTGGATAGGAGAATTCAAAAGGATTTAGGAGAAGAGACTGCGGGGTTGCATTCCAATAGTCCATTTAGCTTAGGAACCTTCCTAACCAAGTGAAATGACCCGGAAATACGTCACTGGCAGCCATGATAAGTGCCGTTCCAATTCTCCAAATGAAAGGAAAGGAGGTTTCAAACTTCCTTTATAACCTACTTTAGCTTAGGAACCACTGGACCTCCCTAACCGAAAGGAGAGGAGAAAATGCTGCCCCACAATGCATTGCAGCCGCAGCATTTGCCATCACAACAGTCGGCCGTTCACGGAAACAACCGATTATGACCGAGAAATGATATCATGAAAGTTACGGTGCTTATTAAGCATTTTAAAACGTATGTGGTAAGTTGCCAAAGTGCTTTTTTCTGAACGTTCATCAGTATTATAATCAAAAAGAGAAATATGAACGTTAGTTTTTACTGAAATGATCAAATAAAGTCAACATCTCACAGTCTTTACTGAGCTGTGTGGGGTTTGTTCAACTTTTAAAAGATGTTTGAATGGTGATATACACAGTGATAGATGTTAAGGAGGACTAACGTTTATAATAAATACATTTGTATTGATTTTAAGATATTTTCATAGAAAAGAGGCTCCGCCCTCCGTGTTTTAATTCTTATGATTATAAAGAGTCGTTATTCATTTGTTTTAAAGCTCAATAAATAAAAAAGAAGACCTTTGACTGGCACTTTTCTAATTTTGTCCGGAAGATTTAAACTTTAACGGACATGTTGACCGGCGAAAAAAAATCTAACTGAAACTCTGTCGCACGGTCCCCTCGTCCCTTGGAAGAGGCGGAGAGGTGGGTGTTTGTCATCTGTTGGTGGCAAACCGGAGAGAATTACAGCGAGGGAGGGATTGCATTGAATTACAGCAGCAGGGGCAAACACTTGCCTCGGGGAGGGAGAAAAAGAGCCGGGCTGAAGTCGAATAGTCCATTTAGCTTAGGAACCTTCCTAAGGGAGTGAAATGACCCGGAAGTCCCTCAGTGGCAGCCATGATAAGTGCCGTTCGAATTCTCTAGATGATAAGAAAGGAGGTTTCAAACTTCCTTTAGTTTAGGAACCACTGGACCTCCCTTGACGAAAGGAGAGGAGAAAATGCTGCCCCACAATGCCTTGCGGCCGCAGCATTTGCCGTCAAACAACAGTCGGCCGTTCACGGAAACAACCGATTATGACCGAGAAATTATATCATGAAAGTTACGGTGCTTATTAAGCATTTTAAAACGTATGTGGTAAGTTGCCAAAGTGCTTTTTTCTGAACGTTCATCAGTATTATAATCAAAAAGAGAAATATGAACGTTAGTTTTTACTGAAATTATCAAATAAAGTCAACATCTCACAGTCTTTACTGAGCTGTGTGGGGTTTGTTCAACTTTTAAAAGATGTTTGAATGGTGATATACACAGTGATAGATGTTAAGGAGGACTAACGTTTATAATAAATACATTTGTATTGATTTTAAGATATTTTCATAGTTCATACAATCATACGTATTGGGATCATTTGTATTAATGTGGACCGGAGGGAGAGGGTGAAGCATAAGTTTCACTTTCCTTTTTTATTTCAATTCCAACTTTGGTCATGAAGAATATGTTTCTCTGTTGTCCACGTTCATAAAGCATAAAGCAACAGCATCAGAGCACGGTGCAGAGTCTCTAGATGAGTTTACAGTAGTCCCTCGTTCTTATTAAACATCCATGTTGTAGTCTGCTATAGAAAACTGTAATATTTCCATAGTTTCCCCACAGCAGCAGACGCACATTCATGACGTCCGCTGGCGCATCATAAACACGTCGGATAGTGAAAGTGCATTCGGATTCTCTAAAGTACTGCGGTCTCTTCTCCTAAGTCCATTTGAATTCTCCTATCCACTATCCCTTAACCCTGTGACGTTTCACTCAGAGGTCAAGGAATAGGAGATAGGGTTAGAATTTTGGAGCTGATATTTGGATTATCGGAACGCAACCCGGTACTTTAGAGAATCCGACTGCACTTTCACTATCCGACATGTTTATGATGCACCAGCGGACGTCTTAAATGTGCGTCTGCTGCTGTGGGGAAACTATGGAAACTGCAGTTTTCTATACAGCGGACTACAACATGGATGTTTAAAAAGAACGAGGGACTACTACTACTACCACAGTACATAAACTGCACTCGTCAAAGTCCTCAATGACCTCCTCACCTCTGCTGACACTGGTTCCCTCAATATTCTCATCCTCCTCGACCTGAGTGCAGCCTTCAATACCGTGAGCCACAACATCCTGCTCACCCGACTCAGGGACATTGGTATTGAAGGTATTGCACTCAGATGGCTCCAGTCCTACCTCACTGAACGATCCCACTTCATCTCCCTCCCAAACCACTCCTCTGCCACAGCTTCAGTCACCCAAGGCGTTCCTCAAGGATCAGTACTTGGCCCCCTCCTCTTCATCATTTACATCCTCCCCCTCGGTCAGATACTCCGCCACTTCAACCTCGACTTCCACTGCTATGCTGATGACAGTCAGATCTACCTCAGCACCAAATCCCTCCATGACCCACCCCTTACCCACATCGATTCCTGTCTGACAGCTATTAAAACTTAGATGCAACATAACCTCCTCAAACTGAACAGCAACAAAACAGAACTCCTCCTAATCGGCTCCAAATCCACCCTCAGCAAGGTCACTAACATAACTCTCACCATCGATGGCACCATTGTTTCCCCCTCCAATCAGGCACGCAACCTTGGCGTAATCTTTGACCCCACCCTCTCCCTCGAACCTCACATCCGCCAAACAGTCAAAACCTCATTTTTCCACCTCCGCAATATTGCAAAAATCCTACCCTCTCTCACCCGCCCCGAAGCCGAACGACTAATCCATGCCTTCATTTCCTCCCGCCTCGACTACTGCAACTCACTTCTTTACGGCATCAGCACTACATCCCTCAACAGACTCCAACGGGTTCAAAATGCAGCTGCACGTCTCTTCACGCATACCAAATCATGGCATCACATCACCCCAGTCCTCAAAGACCTCCACTGGCTTCCTGTCTCCCATCGCATCAACTACAAAATTCTGGTCCTCACCTATAAAGCCCTCCACCATCTGGCCCCCCCTTATCTCACAAACCTTCTCACTCCTTATCAACCTCCACGGTCCCTCAGATCCACCGCAGCCGGACTCCTATCCATTCCCACATCCACACTGCAGCTTTGGGGACAGAGCCTTCTCAGTGGCAGCTCCTAGGCTCTGGAATTCCCTCCCCCAAGATCTCCGTGACTCTGAGTCCCTCACAGTCTTTCAGTCCCGCCTCAAAACACATCTTTTCAACTCTGTCTACCCATAAGCCCCCCCCCCCCCCGTCTCAATCAACTTCCTCTTGACTGCCTTTTTATTTTTTACTTACTTGTTTGCCTGTCCTTGTTTGTCTACCCTCCCTCATACTGTAAAGCGTCTTTGAGTTGTGAAAAGCGCTATATAAATAAAATACATTATTATTATTACTGTAAACTCATCTAGAGACTCTGCACCGTGCTCTGATGCTGTTGCTTTATGCTTTATGAACGTGGACAACAGAGAAACATATTCTTCATGACCAAAGTTGGAATTGAAATAAAAAAGGAAAGTGAAATGTATGCTCGTCACCCTCTCCCTTCGGTCTACATTAATACAAATGATCGTATGAACTATGAAAATATCTTAAAATCAATACAGATGTACTTATTATAAACGTAAGTCCTTCACATCTATCAGTGTATATCACCATTTAAACATCTTTTAAAAGTTGAACAAACCCCACACAGCTCAGTAAAGACTGTGAAATGTTGACTTTATTTGATCATTTCAGTAAAAACTAACGTTCATATTTCTCTTTTTGATTATAATACTGATGAACGTTCAAAACAAAGCACTTTGCCAACTTACCACATACATTTTAAAATGCTTAATAAGCACCGTGACTTTCATGATATCATTTCTCGGTCATAATCGGTTGTTTCCGTGAACGGCCGACTGTTGTGTGACGGCAAATGCTGCGGCCGCAAGGCATTGTGGGGCAGCATTTTCTCCTCTCCTTTCGTCAAGGGAGGTCCAGTGGTTCCTAAGCTAAAGGAGGTTATAAAGGAAGTTTGAAACCTCCTTTCCTATCATCTAGGGCCCGTCTCATGTCGGTTAAATTAAATCCTTGCTTCCCTCACTTGCGTCTTTTCCCTGCGTTTAGTCCCTCCCACCAGAGAAGCATGGAGGGACAACACACTCTCACTCCATAATCGTCCAGGAGCGACGTTTGGTCAGGGTCCTGTGGCGTGCAGTTGTGACGCTCCTAGGCTCCTTCAGCTTCTTAAAGTGACGCAAATAGCTTTCAACTGATTGCAATGTATTCCCATCTGCGGCGGGATTTGACGCTCATGGAAGCACGGCATTCGTTTCTGTCGGCTGCCCTTAAAGGCAATGTGAGCGTCCATTCCCATCGGATAACGGAGAATTGTACACCCGGAAGTAAGTATTCCCCTTACTGTCGATTGATTTTACAGTGATATCTGCACTACTCATCGACTAAAAACACCAGATTATCCTTGTTAATTACACAACATTGATTGGTTTAAATTGTGTGCAATGCTTTTGTATTTTTCCCCTTCGATTCGGAGAAACAAATATTTTTTCGGAGTAAAGGATGGCAGAAGACACTACACTACCCAGAATCTATTCAAAGGAGATGTGTTGCACTGCGTGAGGCAAATGGTGGTCACACCAGATACTGACCTCCCCAATAAAGCAAAACTGCACGTTTCAGAGTGGCCTTTTATTGTGGCCAGCCTAAGACACACCTGTGCAATAATCATGCTGTCTAATCAGCATCTTGATATGCCACACCTGTGAGGTGGGATGGATTATCTCGGCAAAGGAGAAGTGCTCACTATCACAGATTTTTTCAGATTTGTGAACAATATTTGAGATAAATTGTTATTTTGTGTATATAGAAAATGTTTTAGATCTTTGAGTTCATCTCATGAAAAATGGGAGCAAAAACAAAAGTGTTGCATTTATATTTTTGTTTAGTGTATATCTGATATCTAACTCCTTCAGCCTATTCAGCTATACAGCAACCATTTAATTATTCAATTATTCAGCTATTTCAGGTCATTGAGGCTATACAGTTTGTTGTTATACCTTTTTTAAACTTTCTTTGAATATATATATATATATATATATATATATATATATATTAAGCTAAATCACAATTTGTCCTACTATTCCAGTTTAACATTTCACCTTCAAGTTTTCAAAGTCAGTGCAATGCATTTGAGCTTTAACAATTTTGAATCAAATATTTTCACCTTTCTGCATTTTTCTGCTAAATTCAGCAACACTTGGTTTCTGCTGCAAAAATCAGCTACGGACACCATTCAACTAATGAAAAAAACTGCTTTTTCTGCATTTTCAGCTGAGTTCAGCAACAAATGTACGCAGCTTACAGCATTCGCACGCATTTTCCGCAGGAAATGCATTTTCTAGTTGTAATTCAACATTCTAGAACTTTAAATTAACATTTTAGAATTTGAATTAAAATTCTAGAAATGTAATTTAACATTCTAGAATTGTATTTCAACATTCTAGAACTTTAAATGAGTATTCTATAATGGTAATCGAACATTCTAGAACTGTAACTTAACATTCTAGAATTGTAATTCAACATTTTAGAACGTTACATTTATTTAGCAAAAATGTGTAATTTTGTAACCTTTCTTGTTTGTTTGTTCTGCGGGGTTTTTCTAATATAATTTTTTTACCGCAGCTCAAAAACGATTGAAAAACACTGCCATAGCTGATTAAAACCTTTACTTTCTTCTGTCCTCATCAACCTTTCCCAGCTGATAAAATCAAGTTTTCTAAAAGCTCATAAATAAACCTGATTCCTCCCCCTAGATCCCAGATTGCAACACATCATGTAAATGTTTTTTGCATTACATAAAGAGCATGCTTTCCATTCCTGGCATTTGGGAAGACCAGAAAAGACTAACGCCCAATTGTCTCTGCATGACCTAGATTCTCTATAGTGAAATGCTAAGAAGGCAGCGGGTATATTGATAGAACTGGACTCGCTCAGGAAACTTGTTGAGAGAATGGATAAACTAGATTATATAGACATTTATATTTGCTGGAGCTTTAAATGGGATAACACTGAGGCCCTGCAGTGGGACTGTTGTTTACAATGAGCTGTGTCAATTGAATCTGGTATTGGTCCATTCCTGCTGCAATTTCAGCTATTTTAAAGTCAGAGAGGTCCAAATGAACCAATAAATAGTGTGATCAAGCTGCTTAGATCATTATATGAAGTTACTTTGCCCTTTTTTATGTTTAAGACATCAAGTTCATTCAAGTGGAAATGAAAATCATATCAGAACACATTCAAGCTAGAACTTATGACAATTAAAATGAATAAACAAAGAGTGAAAATACAGATCTATTGTAAGTAAATAGTGAAAAGCATCCATTCAAATTTAGTAAAGCCCAAGCAACTGCATGCTTTGTTTGACTGACAATAAAAAACCCTAAAAGAGAAAGAGGGATTTGTCAGAGCTACAGCGGGAACTGACGGAGAAAGAAATCGTTCGTGTGGAGGTGGAGACCGTCAAATTGAGAGCGGAACACAAACAAATTGAGCTGGAGAAGGAGACATTGAGACTCCAAATAATCATTCTTAAGAATCAGCTACACTGTAAAATATTACCATGATTGCACAATATTTAGCTGTAATATTTTACAATAAATTACTGTTTTACCACTTTACAGTCTTTACCTGTAATGTTCACAATATAACACTATAATTTAGAATTTCACAGTGAAATAAATACAGGCACAGTTCATTACTGTGAATGTACAGGATAAATGATTACCAGGATTTCACAACATGTTACTGTATTATTTCATAGTAAAATACTGTATTCAGACCATCCTCTGTGATAACACAACAAATTAAGTGATTTTCTTGCTTTTATCGCTCTTGCTTGGCTTTAAATACTAATTTATTTTCTTTGGTGCAGGTTTTACTTAAATTGAAAGGGGCACCGCTGCATGTGCCTTAAAAATAAATTAGGCAACATATATACATCTATGTCAAATTGAAATTGTTGTCTTCGCTTAGTGTTTTCAGGTGCATCCTGGGCATTAATCCTGAGACGGACTCGAAAGCCAAAAAGAGGCATGGCAATTTAAACCCCCATGTCAGCACATTCTTCAGAAAAATGGTTGACTTTGAGTGGATGTCTGTGCAGACATGTGTTAAGTGGTCCCCTCCTTGTTTTCTGTCTCCCTGGCTCCGCCTCTGCCCAGGTGCACCTGGTTTGCCCCTGGCTCCGCCTCTTCCCAGGTGTTCCAAATTCCACTTAGCCGTGTGTATATATAAAGAGAAGCTGGAGGAGAAGGATGTCTCGCCTATCCTAATGCCGGAGACACTGTCCTTAGAATACCTCTTTGCCATTCTGAGCTGTAGGCCATATTTTTTGCAGATATGTTTAGCCTGGAGGACCTGGTAGTCCAGTTTTCGCAGCTTTATTTTGTTCCCCTAGGGTTTATATTTGATTTTTGGTTAGGCGGGGGAATGTTCTGGGTCCTACGGCCCGTGGTGTGGCTGGCTCGGGTTCCCTCCTTCTGTTTGTTCCTTTTGGCCAGTCCTCCAGACCTCTTTTTGTTTCCCATTTCGCTTGTGTGAGCAAACGGCTGATTATCAATAAATGCTCGTTACCAAGTACCGGTTATTGCGTATATTCTTTCATGTTACGGGTCTCAGCACAAGCCACTACCACGGAGTAGAGGTTGGGGCCGTAACAACATTTCCAAGACACTGTCAAATGTACTTTGCACTTCAATGGAGTAATAAAAAGTTAAAATGGGCATTTTCTTTGTTTTTCTTTGTTGATTGAGCTGATTGAATTATGGTACAATCCCAGTCAAATTTACAATATATTATCGTATTATTTAGATTTGTATATTTACAGTAAATTACTGGCTACTGTGTTGCATTACTTCTCAGTAATAGTGTGAACATACAGGTAATTACTGTAATTTATGTACAGCAAGGTACCATAATACCACAACTCTGTACTGCTATATCACAGTAATTCCATGGGCATGGCAACTGTAAAGTCACAGTATTTAGTTGTACTTTTATTCCAATTAACTGTACAATATATACAGTAAATTACTGTGAAATATTTACAGTAAATTACTGTGAAATATTTACAGTAAATTACTGTGAAATCCATGCAACTAGTAGCCAGTAATTTACTGTAATTTTACAGCCAAACATTTTACGGTGTACTAATCACTGAAGAAGACAATGTGTTCACCATTCTGTAATCATGTTGTAGGCCTACTTGTTTTTTATCTCAATTTCATGTTAATAGTTCTCCAAAATGTTGTTATTTAATGTTTTTGTGTGTGTTCTTTGAATAAAATAGGCCTAATGAAAATATGTGGTCACAAAGGGAGCTTATTGAAATGCAATTGCAAAAAAACAGCGTTCATATTACAAATATAGGTCTATTATAGGTTGTTTATTATATGATTGCGGGTAAGTCGTCCACCGATATCTTCACGGATGCCAGCAGGAGCCACAGGGTTCTCATCCGCCTCCAGTACCAATTCTCCTTGCATCGGAAGGGGGATTCTCTTTTTCACACAGATGTTCTGCAGCACCGCAGTGGCAGCAATGATCACGCAGACGCGCTCAGGGTGCATTCGCATTTCACTGTGGAGGCAGTGAAACCTACAAAAAAAGCAAAAAAAATGTTAGCCTATATCTAGGCTACATTAAAAGGCTGGCCTTTTATATATTATAAAAATGACTTACTATACGTTTGAGCACTCCAATGCAGCGCTCTACAATGTTCCTCGTTTGTGTATGCTTCTCGTTATAGCGGCGCTCTTGTGCAGTTCTCTCTGCGATGACAGGTGTCATTAGCCAGTGCTTCACAGAGGGTATCCACTGTCTCAGAGAAGAAGACCATTCACTCTCCCTGCCTCAAATTCCCGTTGAAGGGCGCTCTCTCTCAGGATGCGAGCATCATGGGTCGACCCAGGCCATCTTGCAACGAGGTCGACAATGCCCATGTCCGAGTTGCACACAATTTGAACATTTATAGAATGGTAACCCTTTCTATTAACATACAAATACTCATGTTCAGAGGGGGCCTGAATGCAAACATGAGTACCATCGATGCATCCGACAATAGCCTACCTGATTTTAACAAAAAATCTTGCCTGGATTTCGCTGCTTCTTCTTGTGTGGGTAGGTGAATATAGTTCCTAAGGCGGTGCTGGAGGGCCAATGAAACTTGTCTTATAGCCCGACATGCAGTTGTGCGATGAACATTAATCATGTCTCCCACAGTATTTTGAAAGGCCCCGTTCGCGTAGAATCTGAGCGCAATCAGCACCTGCAAGGTTGGGGAGAGCGCAGCGTTTCGGTCTGATCCGTGCTGGAGTTGAGGGGAGATCTCCTCGATTAAATCAAAAAGGGCTTGTCTGTCGAAACGAAACCTCTCTATCAGTTCACTGTCTGAATAGATGTCCAGTGGGTTTGCTCGATCACGGACGACTCTTTCTCTTCTTAAAGCCCTTTCATTGTTAAACATGTAAACAAGACGCCCTGCCATCGTTAATATCCTTCTTGCCTGTTTTACGTTACTATGGATACTAGTCTGTCTTTCCGATTTACGCATGCTCCATACTCCATACCCGGGCGCAACGCATATGGGCTTAAGTCTAAGTGGTGCACTAGTCATAACTTTTGTTTGGTCTTAACCTTCGGTTCTACGTCGGACGTAGAGTTACGCCCAGCTGGTGCACTCCACTCCTGGTGTGATTTTAAAAATAAATCTGGGTGTCGTCTGCATAGATGTGATAACTTAGATCGCTCTTTTTAATAATTTCAGCCAGAGGTAGCATATAAATGTTAAAAAGCAAAGGCCAGATGGAGCCTTGAGGAACCCCTGCATGACATATTTGTCAAAGTTGATTTGTAATTGCCTATTGAGACAACGTTTTTTCTGTCCTTTAAGTATAGGCTACTAAACCAATTTAGAGCTGTTCCTGAAACTCCCACCCAGTTTTCTGGACGGTCTAGCAATATGTTTTGGTCAACAGTGTCAAATGCAGCGCTGAGATCTAATAATACTAAAACTGATATTCTGCCACTGTCTTTGTTTAAATGAATGTTATTTAAGAACTTAACAAGAGCAGTTTCAGTGCTGTGGAATAGGTCTAAAGCCTGACTGAAACACATTAAAACCGTCATTTAAAAACATGAAATGACTCAACTGTTGAAAAATAACTTTTTCAATCAATTTGCTTAAAAAAGGAAGGTTTGATATTGGCCTGTAATTATTCATTAAGGTTGTGTCCAAGTTATGCTTTTTTAGGAGCGGTTTAATTACTGCAGTTTTCAGGGCCTGTGGAAATACACATGATTGAAGAGAGTTGTTTACTATGTGTAGTATATCTGAGGCCATACAGGGAAAAACTGTTTTGAAAAATCCTGTCGGAATAATATCGAGGCTACAGGAGGAGGATTTCAGATGTTGAATAATGTCTTCCAGCATTTATCAGACGGAATTGTGACATGATGTCTGGATTGGCTTTAGGTGGACACAGGGACAACATATTTGCTGTACCTGATGCAGAGGCAATGACTGCCTGTCTAATTTGCATGATTTTGTCAGTGACGAAGGAGGCAAAATCATTGCAGGCCCTGGTGGATAGAAATTCTGAGGCTACTGACACTGAGGAGTTATAGTTAGTCTGTCGACGGTAGCAAATAAAGCACGTGAGTTGTTTTTATTTTTGGTAATGATGTCAGAAAAGAAAGACTGTCGTGCCTTTTTATTTCCTGATTATAGATGCAGAGTTTCTCTTTATATATTTCGAAGTAAACTTGGA
The DNA here is from genome assembly GCF_902827175.1 of Gymnodraco acuticeps. Lineage (NCBI taxonomy): Eukaryota > Metazoa > Chordata > Actinopteri > Perciformes > Bathydraconidae > Gymnodraco > Gymnodraco acuticeps. The sequence goes on from NW_022992250.1 coordinate 1,509,787, forward strand.
GATTTGTTTTTCTCCACCTGCGTTCAGCTTTATGAAGCCCAAGAGAGCATTTGTTATCCCCTTAACTTTGGTAAACCTTAGCATCACATCATTTGGAATGACTGGCAGGTTGAGAAACTTTTATTGGGTATGTTTTGATTTCTTCCAGTATGTTTTCTTTTAGTTTGTGAGTCATTCTTGATTTTTTCCCACTGTGGCTTCATTTTTTTTCATCAAGTCAAATCACCTTTTTCAAAGGTTGAACATCATAACACCAACATGTCAAGCCACAGTACTTATTTTAAAAGTCAGTCCATATTTTTACTTGATATTAAACACTTTACCTGCAGAACCATGTAGGAACAGTGCATTATCTACTGATGGATTATGTAGATTTTGGGTAAACCACTTACTGCTGAGTAGATTATTAGACTGAAGCACATTCCTTTTCATTTTTCATCTGTCAGCCGTCCAGAAGTCAAGGCAGGTTTATAATTCGGTGGATAACAGGTTGCATCTTCTATAACATAGACTTTTCAAAAGAATACACATTGTTTTAAATGTTCTCTGAAATTACTTAAATGACTAATTAAAGTAATTCAAATAAACCTCACCTTTACCAAGTACAACATTGAAATGATGAACACATTAAAGCAATAATTATAATAAAGTAATCTAAAATATATGGTGCATAAATGGGCCATTCTGCATAACAAGTACTTTTACTTTAGGTTCATAAAGTAGACTTTAATATTGTTGTACTTTTACATTTTTTAATGCATGACTTTAACTTGTAACTGAGTTATTTTACACTGTAGTTCCACCTCTGCATGTTGGTCAATTTCTTTGTTAAAAAAAAAGCTGTTATTAAGAACAACCACCCCAAATGTTCTGGTTTACACACACAGATAAAATAAATGATCGATTGATTTAGTTTATAGAAAATGTAAGGATACTCAGCACTAATCTTAAATGTCTCTCATGTGTGTTGTTTCTTGATAACAAGGGGCTGTACCTCTGCTGCCAGCCGTTCATGTATAAAGCACTGTAAGCAACCGTGACGTCACCAGAAACAGCTAGCTAGCCAGTTGTTTTGGGAGAAGAAGAAAAGTGTAACAAGCGGAAGAAACACCGGATTTGGTGTCGGGTAGTATTCAGTTTATGGTCCTGCGTTAGTTTTTTTTAAAAAGATACATTTTGAACAATGTCCACCCCGGCAAGGAGACGGCTTATGAGGGATTTTAAAAGGTACCGTAACGTTTTGGCAATCATCTCTTCTGTTTGTGTGTGTAGCTAGCAGCGTTAGCCGATGAAGCTAGCCTTGTTAGCTTAGCTTTAGCTGCTGGTGCAAAGAAAATACTGTTTATAAATCTTGACTGGGAAATAAACGTGTTATTTATTTGTTTTATCTCTGCATATAGAATGTGTAGGGTTGACAAAGGAATGCGTGTGTTTTTTCAATTAAACGTGTCGATGGCACGTAGGTTTTATGCAGTGTTTTCTTTCAAAGGAATTAGTCTTTACATGTTTCCCTGCCTTGTTTGTTAGTGCAGGTGCAACTTTTGTTAGCTGATGTGGCTGGAATATGGCTAACAAGGGATTAAAAAAAACCGTTGTCTTGCCTGAAATAGCCCTACATGTGACATAATTCATCTATATTACACCGTGCAGTCTGCAGGCTGTGGGTTAAAATGCTGCTGCTATAAAGGTAGCTAAATTCAACTACCAAGACAGCATTATTTATGGGTTCAATCCCTCCTGGCAGCAACGTGGCTCACAGGTGTTGTTGGGAGTGTGTGTGGTGTCAGGGGCTGCTCCATGTTAATATTTAAGATGGCTTGATAATATGTGCCAGCCTCCTCACCGTAATGTTGGAATATTTATCTCAATATTCCTTTTGTGTGTTTTGTTGAACTGTTGCTGTGAAGAAAGTGTCCTGGGAGAATAACACCTGGCACGAGTCTGCTTGTAATACCTGCCACCCCCAATCTGTTGCCTTGCTCCATATGGCATCCTACAGTACTATGTGTGTTTGTGTGTTATTCACACACCTGTCAGTGGAAAAAAGATCTTAAGCTGTTCTACTAAGAACAGCCGTTGAAGCAGGGCGGATAAGGTGTCCCTGTAACTCTACTCTGCTGCCTGTGCCAGTCCCCAGGTGGTAAACTGTACAGCACAGAGGCAAGGAACACACAATGGCACATTCCTGCATCCACCAAGGCTGGATGATTAAACTCAGCCTTGTGTGATATTGCCTAACATCCCTTGTTTGATCTGTAAGTCAAAATCTTGGCACAATACGTGTCTTGAAACTGAGCTAGGTAATTGTTTGGAAACAATACTGTAGTGTGGTATGTTGGCAGCACTTGTTTAACAGCTGCTTTAAAAAAAACATACAGTGAAGAATCACTTTCATTTCCTATCCAAATGATTTTTCTCGAAGCACTTGACATTGTGAAACAAACAACAACCACCTTACACTAACAATACATTGTGCTTCTTACTAGTTATTTTTAATCTTTGCGTCCCCGAGTATTTTATTGAATATTCAGCTTTAGAGCTGCAACAATTGGTCTTCTTATCGATTAGTTCTTTCGCAGAAAAACAGAACTATTCAAAATAATTGTTGTATTTTTTTTTCATGCTAAAATGATAGAAAATAGCAGTTTCCAGCCCATTTCCTGCTTTTCTCTTGCTGACAAAGTGAGAGATTTAAGGACATCAACTTGGACTATTATAATTGGGTCCAACAACTCATTTGTTGACTAAATTGATTAGTTGATTTAATCTACAGATCTGTAAAACGTAGTTTCTGTTTACCATAGATGTGTTCAAAAGTGTCTTAGCGATAAGTCATGCAGCATGAAAAACACATACATCTTGCTATTACTTGCTTACCAATCTATTACTGAACTAATAGATTCATCCTTGTTTTTTGAAAGTGAGCCATCACACACTGTCCACTGCGTCCCTTAATCTGCTGTCTGGGGACTGCTCAGTAATCCCATGTTTCCTAAAGGAAGTCACTGTGTGTTAGTAGTGACTTCTTGTTTAGCATCCCTCCTGCAGTAGACAGCTCAGGCAGATTACAGTAAATGAGGTTAATTGCAGTGGGTCTGTCTGCAGCTAGGGACATGGACATGGATCTACATCCACACACAAATCAGCCTACCTTGTTTATAGATGTAAGCTCTTATTAAACCAGCTTTTATAGAAGGATTAGGATTGTAGATCTAAATGTCCTACACTTGGCTTTGGTGATCTGTAGCAACATATTTAACTCGATAATAAACTCTGAGTGACAGCAGACAGAGTACATTCTAGTCTATTCTGAGCACTAAGGGCTCATGTCTACTCTACACACTGCCTTTAGAAGAGATACACCGTTGTTTTACTGCCTTCACTGATCAATAGCTTAACGAACCAGAGAGGCTAATGTCGGAAACTTCATTTCAGATGTGGACTTGCAACTTCCTTGTGTTTTTTTTATTTTGTTGACGTCCTTGTTGCCAGGCAGTTGTTGCCAAGAGGTGTTTGCACCACACAGCGTTCACTTGTCAGTCAAATAGCTTACGGCTTTTTTCTTTGTGGAGCTGCAGCTAATTGTTTTGTTTTTCTAATCCAATTAATCTTCACTCGGGCCTTAAAATGACAACATATTTTGTAGCCTCAAGAAAAATACAAATGTCATGTTCCCAGGTTACCACACAATGAACCAAAAAGAATCCTCAAACCCAATATTAAACTTTTCTGTAGCCAGCTAATTATATTTTGATCATCGTTTAAGAATAACCATTTATCTCATGCAGAAATATTAGCACGTTTGAAGTTGTTAGATGTCAGGATTTGCTGCCCTTAGTGTTTTGGACTGTTGTTTAAACTAAATAAATAACTTGAAGAGTTTATCTTGGGCTCTTAACAGTTTTCTCTATTTTCTTAATAGACTCAATTATTAATGTATTTATGGAAAAATCACGTATCAATCAACAAACCATTTATTCACCATCTCTCCTTTTAAAAAAAAAACATTATTTAAGCTTGCATTTCTTTCTTTAAATCTCTGTCCTTGATCCTGCTTTTATTTATTCCAAACACACGGCATTGCTGCTGCTGGGAATGTAAAACACATCAGCTCCTCTGCAGCAGATTGTTTAACAGGCACAGAGCTTTATGAACTGGACTCCACGTCAGTCACCAGTGTTTCATTAACATCAGCCTGCAATGGAGGTTAGCAAAACAAACATTCATTGATAGAAACACATCAGGATGCCCCTTATTATCTTCCATGGTCTGTTTATTCCACCGTTTGTGCAGAATCATGACCATGTTACCCAGAGGGCATTTAATGTGGAGGTTACCTCAAAGCTCTCGGGGCTTTTAAGCTGGAGTCATGATACACTTTGGCTTCAGATGAGTTCATGTTTCAGATGATATGAACTGCCATGTGACAGCAGGATGGGCACAGTGCAGTTGATCCTGGCTGTCTCCAGAGGCAGTGTGCGAAAAAGTACACGTCCCACCGTCCGGGACGTGTTATTTACGATATCGGACAAGTAGATCTTTCAATTGACTTGTCCGGTGGACAAGTGACGTTTTTCGCCCTAATTTATTGACAAATTATTGATAAATTCAGTTTACAAAAGGCAGAATTCATTCGCAAATTGTCCGTGTCCGCCATTGTTCGTTTAGAAATGTTAGTTTCGGTTCTGCTTGTCGATTCCCCAGGAAATGCATCTCGCCGCTTTCTGTAGGCCTACTGTTAGACGGGGGCGGGGCGGGACGGGACCATGGATGTATAATAAGAACGACGACGTGTAGCACAGTGGCAGGGTTGGGAAGCAAAACTCGGTTCCGAGTAAGAACAAATAACAATTGTCCAGTACCGGGATTAATAAGAGTTGTGAGGACAGGAGGCGAGGCCGAGCCCCGCGGACTGCAGCTCTCTCTCTCTATGCTCTGTATCAGCTGCACGGTGCAGCTCAGCGTCTTTCTCTCTATCTACACACAGCAGATTCGCTGCCCATTTAACAGCCTCATCTTTGTCAAACTTTCTTATGTTCTTTCTCTAACACGTAATGAAGGTTATTAAGCGTTTTAACTCCTATGTTGTTAATATTGACCACCATTTCCTTTATGAAGTAAAGCAGCCTCCCTGTCTGTGTCCTCGCGCTGTCCTCACATCCCCGGACCCCCAGACTCAGAGGAGCACAGGGATGTCAGTATTGTTTATGAAGCAGGGTATAGAAAGTACATTATTGAAATGAAAATACTATTTATTTACTTTTACAAACAGTGAGCAGCTGGGCAGCTGCAGCATGTGTATTGCAGGACATGTGTAAGCATGCAAGCGTCTTCTAGTTGTAGAAAAGCGCTAGGCCTATACATCTAATGTATTATTATTAGGCCTATGTGTTGGACATGTGTGGTTGGACTCTGTCTCACAGGCAGGTTGCAGTGTAACATCAGAGGAGACTGGGCCAATTGTACATTCTCAAACTGCACCACTTAGAACTAACTAAACAATGCAGAGATTATTTTTATATATTTTATTCAATAACCGTAACGAAATTCAACAGTATGAAGTGATTTGTAAATGCAAAGGAATACAGATTTGACTTAATGTTTTCATAAATATATTTTTCTCCCAGTTTGTCATGGGACTTATGTTTACCCTCTCAAAGAACCGGAATCGAGAACCGAAAATAACCGGAATCGAAAAGCATAACCGGAATCGTTAAAATCCAAACGATACCCAACCCTTTGTGTGATGCAGTAAAAGCTTACCGCTCACTTACGTTAGCGGTGTCGTAAAAAACGTGGAAAAATACGATGGCGAAGAAGAAGATTCCAGTGGCCCCAATTTTTGTCCATTCTGGACAAGTGAAAAATGTATTCGGACAAGTAAATTGCCAAACTCACTTGTCCATGGACAAGTACTCTCTAAAAAGTTTTTCTCACACTGAGAGGCCTGTACGACGAATCCAGTTCAACGTAACCTGGATATGTTTGAGTTACCCGGCTTACCTAATCCAAAACAAACGCGCTCTCGCTAAGCGGTCCTACGACGCTGGTTATCAACTCGGTAACTCAAGCCAGGGTTTCTCTGTCCGGCTGAGTGCGCGTTCACATGAAAGGGGCGGGGTTAGCGACATTTGACCAATCACAAACTTGGAGAAGTGTACTGACAGCGCAGCGTCATACTTCCTGAATGAAAAGTGAACTATAATATTAGACAAATATGAAGACTTTAAACATCCATGACTTAAACACTTTATCCAGGATAAAAGCCACATAGTTGTACCTGCAAGGTGAAAAAGTGTTTGAATGCGTACATTAACAGGTTTATGACTCGAGTGTTTCGTCAACTTAATGTGTTGCTTAAAATAATACTTCTGCATACAGTTCATGTGACACTGAGTGTTGCACGGCCCGATACGGCTCAGCTGACTCAGATAAGGAAATATATGATACATTATGATGTCAGTGTTTCCCCTAGGTTTACTGCTTTGGGGGGGTGGGTGCTGCCTGAGCGGGGGGGGGGGGGGCAGCAATGGGATATCTTTTTTTTTAATCCTCTAGAGCACAGAGAGGAGATGTGGGTTATTGTTATTGATTAATGCATCAGTGTTTCTTAGGGTCACAAACACTAAACTCACAACTTAAAATGAAAGCGTTTAGTTTATTTAATAAAAGAGCACATGTTCAATGTGAAAAGTGACAGTAGATATAGATTAGTTGCAATTTAGTGCTATATCTATTTTTTAAAACACCTTGAATTTCAGGGGGGTGCGGGGCTCTGTTGGCGGGGCGCAGGGCCCCTCCAAGACAATGATAGGGGAAACACTGGATGTGATATGAATGATAATGGGACACATTGACGTCTGCACTCACAGTGCAGACTGTACTTAATGTGACTCTGATCCGGTTACTTATGTTGTGGTAGATATTTACGTAAGCTTTCTTAACGCTAATGTTATAATAGTCAGATTGCTCTGAAGATGGGAGGTGATATTCTATTAATGTTCACGTTCACACAGTCGGTGATTTTTGCCGGCCGTCTTTCCTGAACGGCAGTTTAAACTGTATTTCCTTTCTCCTGTAATATGACTTGATCGCTTTAAACTCCGCACACTGAGCTCTGATTGGTCAGCAGGCGGTGCTTTCACTGAGTTGATCTCTTATCCTGGAACCTAACCGCCGTTCAGCATAAGTTACCATGGAGATCTAGCCCGGTAAGAAGTGAACCAGCGTCGTAGGACCGGAAACCCAGAGTTTGCCCTGAAGTTAGCTCGCTAAGCAAAAATCCGGCTTCGTAGTAAAGGCCTCTGAACTCCTGTTGATACAGCAGGTCGTGTTTTGACTGAAAATGATTCTGAAGTCAAGGTGTTAATTAAAATCCTCACGCTCTCTCCACCCTTGATTTTTCACCTCTGTGCTTCAATCCTCTTATTATTCCATATTTTCTCACTCTTAAACCTCTGTTTGGCACATTTTATGTGTCTCTCTTTCTTTCTGCCTTTTTACTTTTGTCCCTCTCTAATCATGTATCTTTCCCTGTGTCTTTTTCCATCAACCCAGACTTCAAGAAGATCCTCCCACCGGTGTGAGCGGAGCACCATCAGAGAACAACATCATGCTTTGGAACGCAGTTATTTTTGGGTGAGTCATGCTGTCGTTACTGTGCTGCTGTGCTTGTGATGCACAGTCCCCAAACTCAACCACCCCTCTGCCTTCTCCTGCTGGTACGATACCAATATTTCTGATTACAGCCCTGATTGTAGCGCAGAACAGTCTGTACACACAGCATGTAGTGACTCAGAGGGAGTTAACCGGTCAACAAAGGGTATGAAGAAGTATGAATTAAAAACCTTATAGCAACACTTTGACTCTTTTTCAGATTTGGGATATTTCTGGGAAGGTAAAGTACTCAAATTAGATTTTGATTGATCCTAAATATCTTATAAGTAGAAATGCAAGATTGTAGAAATACAGTGTTACAAGTAAAAGTACTACAGGATTAGCATCAAAATGTACTTTCATTACAAGAAGTAGAGTAAGTACTCATTGTGCATTAGGATCCGTTTCAGAATAATGTTTGTTATATTATAGGATTATAATTATTCATGTTCATAATTAATACATGAATTAATCACTTTAATTTTGCAGCTGTTAAATGAAGAGCTTATTTTAAATGCTATGTTTACTGCAGGGTAGCTTATTCATTTCACTGAGGGATCAATAAAGTGTTCTCTTAACCTCTAAAAACACATAATAATGTTTTGTTTAGTGTGTTTTATTAATCTGAAGCTTCAAAATCATCAAATACATGCAGCAGAGTAGAAGTATTTAGTATATAAAATACTAAAGCAAAGTAAGACTACCTTAGTACAGAACTCGACTAAATATACATGGTAACTGTCCATCATTGCTCAGTACAGAATTTGATGTGCAATTGAAAGGACTAAAATAAAAAGCAAGAAGGTGAGCACATGAGCCATATGGAACTCAATAAACCTCAAGAGCAAATCACCAAGCAATAACTGCAAGTAATTGAGAACTCGACAAGAAGCAACAAGGTGCATCAAAACAAGCAAGAGCAGGGGACTTGGCTTTGAATCAGGTGAGGAACTATTAGCAAGTTACCTTTCAAAGTCAGCGTGGGGGCAGCTGTTTTAATTTGCCCCCTTTACACAAGCTGTGAGGAGCTGAGTAAATAAAGGCTCTGGTGTCAGTGCAGAACAAATCCTTGAAGGATCCTACAGGCCTTATTGGAAGCATTGGAGATAATTTTAACTTTGAAATAATTGAATTTCTCTCTGTTTGGCTTCTGCAGGCCTGTGGGGACACCGTTTGAAGACGGTAAGTTCTCCATTTTGTCCCATTTAGTGCAGGCTCTCATTCATCAGAAGCTCTGGATTTGATTTAACTTCTTCCTGCACTGGTATTATTGTGGAGGTTCAATTCCTCATCTATTACAGCCTTTCTGCCAGTGTGTTGTTAAAGTGATGGAGTTACGCTGGGACTCTCAAAAACATCAGCACACCTCTAGATATTTCTAAGAAGTTCTTCAAAGGTTAAATTACAACCTTGGGGACATCATGGTAGTTTTTAATGAAATAATCTGAAAGGGGTTTTAAACTATCTTGAAGCTACCATCAAAACACCATCAAATGAAAGCTACAGTTCTACTCTTTGACCTCATAATCTTTGATTTATTTCAAGTTAAAACATGTCTCACAGCCTAAAAAACATCCAAGACAATATTTCCAAAATGTTTACACTTTCTTTACGGCTTTCAAACACTATTGAAATAAGTCAAGACAGATTTCCTTATATTTACAATTATTAAACCTGATCTGTAAATGATGTTTTTATTTGTGTATAAATGCTGTACCAGTTACATTGTTCAGTTGGTAACAAACTTGCAGCTCTGCTATGTAAAACACAACACACACACACTAATGATAAATGCACACATACACACGCTTTTCCCCTCATACACACACTTCTCAGCCTGTAATTATGACTTAAGTCAGGCGAGAGAAGTGCTGACTCATGCTTTATTGTTTCCTCCTGTGAGACTTCTCGCTCCTTTATTCCCCCTTTAACCTGCAGAGTCGACATCTCTGCCTCGGTGAGGGATTGGCTTCTCTTTGTAGTCGAGCCAGCTTTCTTTTTAGTAACGTAATTGTTTATCTCGCCTTCTTTGACCACCTCGATCTGTATTCTCCTCAAAAAGCTACCCACAGACTCTCGCTCACACTGTTCTTGCTGTGTCTCTCACCATCCTCCTCCCCCCTCATCTCTCCCCCTCTGTCTCTCTGCAGGAACGTTTAAGCTGCTGATAGAGTTTTCAGAGGAGTACCCAAACAAGCCTCCCACAGTCCGGTTTGTCTCCAGAATGTTTCACCCTAATGGTAAGAGGTCAAACACACACACACACACACACACACACACACTCTTTATGCAATGGATTTGTAAATGGAAATACAGGCCATTGTTGTTAATGAATTTTCCTTAACGTCAAACTTATTTGTTAGTGTTTAATTTGCCTTTGTGCAGTTTTACCTGCTTAGTTTCTTGTGGTTTTACCTGTTATCTGTAAAGCATTTTGGATATAAAATAAACTGTATAAAAACATTTTCCTTTTCTTGCCTATGAAATTTTTTTTTTAAATGTCCACAGTTTGTGCTCCCATTATCTCAAAGCTCAAGTTCCTTCTCACTGAAGCGGTTTCCTGCCGTTCATCTCCTTCCCCCGTCCATTATTGAAATCCCTTTAGTACGTTTAGTCAGTGAAGCTGACAGTAAACTCCAGCTTAAGTAGATATATTTATGCATGTTTGACAAATATTCACTTACAAGGAGTGTGCCTTGGTGTTTGATGCATACAATAGGCAATACACATATTAAGAGGATATACTATTACAGGCAAAGTACAGCACAAAACAAACCCAGCAAAAATGTAAAGAGATCTTTCTTGGTGACATAACTGCTGTAGTGATGTGGATCTGTGTTTTCTCTTGTGCCCCAGTTTATGCAGATGGCAGTATATGTTTAGACATCCTACAGAACCGCTGGAGCCCCACATACGATGTGTCGTCCATACTCACCTCCATCCAGGTTGGTTCTTTGGCTGCCAGTTTTTGTCTTTGCACTGAAATTGCTTCAGTACGCCATCTATGAATGCATTGGTATACGACATATTGACTTAAAGGGGACCTATCATGCAAAATGCACTTTTATACATGAATATGTGTCCCCGGTGTGTCAGAAAACACAACCCTCTCTCTTTTCCTCCATACCCAAATCTCTAAAAACTGGGCTGCAACGGATCTGATACAGACTGATACAGATTTTAAATGGTTCTGACGTCAGAAACGGGGTGCTCCAACTATATGGGCAACTCTCCACCTATCAGGGGAATGTGGGGTTGGGCCACGGCCGCTCGGAAGCGCTGGAGACGCTGTAGTACATATGCCAGGCCTGTAAGTGGCGCTGTAGTCTGCCACAAAAGCAGCGAAGAAGACTTCCCGCGCATGGTTGCCCTTCTGTTTATTCTCCGCTGTGGACGCTCTGGGGTTGTGGTCGGATAATCCAAATATCAGCTCCTAACGTCTAACCCTATCTCCTATTCCTTGACCTCTGAGTGAAACGTCACAGGGTTAAGGGATAGTGGATAGGAGAATTCAAAAGGATTTAGGAGAAGAGACTGCGTACTTTAGAGCAGTGGTTCTCAAACTTTTTTCAATAATGTACCCCCTTTGAAACAAATATTCAGTGCAAAAACTATTTGTTAGGGGAAAAAAGGCTATATAAAGAGGTACAGTGCTGCTGCACCATCAGTGTCTGATTGATTAAAACAGCAACATTGTAACTGAGAAACACTTAAATGCTACATTTCAAATGTTAACAATCCGTCACTAAATTCATGGCAAACCAATTTTAACATCATGCAACACTAAGACGACATTAGCTGCATTGTCATTCTGCAGTTATTACACTTCGCGTTTTGAAATATGTGTAAAACCTAGTGCTGGGGGGAAACGATTATTTTGAAAACGATTAATCGGACGATTATTTTTCTGTTGTTCGATTAATAAAAAACGTAATGTATTTAAAAAAAATACCAAAAAATTCTTAATAATAGTTTTTTCTTCTTCAATGAGCGCCCCAAAAAACAACACAGCCGTTAGCTCTTATCACTCAGAGCTCACAGCTCTTCATATCTGTTCAGAAACTAGACAAAAGTTAAACAAGTACAAACCACAGACTGTCTGTGTCATGGCGAATACAGTCGCTTTGTTTATGTCTGTATAGGCCGTTGTTGTGAGTGTGGACGGTCGGAGCATATATAACGTTAGCTTAGCCAAGCTACATTTAGAAAACACGCATTTTAAAAGGGTTTTTCGCCTGCCGTCTGTCTGCAGACTTGTCAAAGCATTAATTCATGGTTTTTACTAACCGGTATCAGTATGTTGTTACTTCGGCATCATTTTGAAACGTGTATTACAATTAAATCACGGTCAAATATGTTCATCTTGTTGTAGTTGTAGCCCCCTTGCCAGCGATTCTCTCTCTAGTTTAGCATACTCAGCCCGACTCAGCCTGGTTGTTCCTGGCCCTAGCACCACGATTTAGTCGGGCCAGAAAAAAGGTGAAAAAGTAGCCCCGGGCCAAAACTAGGCCAAGTGGAAGCGTAACCAAAAACGGGCCCCGCACGGCTCGGCACGCTTAAAGCGAGCTACCCGCTGCAGTGGAAACGCGCCATAAGCTGACTAACGTTAGTCTAATGTTATGTTTGACTCGTAAAGGACCACAACATGAGTTAGCTCTCTGTGCCGTTAGTTCGTTCCGGGTTAGTAGTGGCTAGATAGCGGTGTACTGCAGACGTAAACTAGCTACCATTCCAGCCAACATTAAATGCTGACAAACGTTAACTAACACACAGCTGGCGCCGCTAGCTAGGTAGCTAACATTAACTACTAACCAACCAAGCGCGAACAAACCGCACAGAGATAGTTAGCACTACCGAAGTGCACAGAACTCAAGCTGCACAACACACTACACAAACGTGGAATTAATTTAGCCAAAGTTAGTACTTACTTATCATTGTTCCCTTCACGAGAGACAAGGGGGTGCCTCCGCTTTAAATGCTCCAACATAGCTGTTGTGCTAGTGTGGTATGCCAACTCCATTTGGCAAAGGCTGCAAATAACAATGCCTTTGCGTTTTGGACTAACTTTAAAATATTCCCATGCTTTTGAAGACCTGGGGCGAGATGTTTTCGTTTGGGGGCTTCGTGCGCAATCCTGTGAGGAGGAGGTGGTAGCCGTTTCAGTCTCCATTGTGTTTGAAGTGTGATTGCGAACTGCTTGTTGCTTTGGGTGACCCACGTGTGTGTGGCGATGCGTCGACGAGGAAATCTGTCGTCGACGAGATTTTGAAGTCGACGCGTCGCTACAGCACTAGTAAAACCCACACTGCTCAAACTTCGTTACTTTTCCTAAAATTGGTATATTTATTTATCTATTTTGGGGCGTGGGGAATGAAGAGAGAAAAATATATGAGCATGTTATGAGCATGGGATTTTGACCCCTCATATAAACATATGCATAATGCTGCGCTATACTTTGCGGCCACAAGCCGTTGCCAAACAACGCTTATTGTTTAGGTCCTTTGATAAGCAGGCAGTCATATCATTAGCTAGATCTGATAGATTTGGACATAAACGCGAGAGAAGTCTAACCGGACGCGAGAGATCAGATCGGATGCTGCTGACGGAAAACACGCAGCTCTTCCGGATCACAGCTCCCCCGCTGTGACGGACCGTTGAGTGGAGGAAAGTTAAATACACTAAGAGTTAGACCTAACACACTTAGTTATTTTATCTACTCTGGAACTAGCTAAAGTAGTTATAAATATATGTATGCTTTACTGTCGGGTCACTCATTACAGGTTCAGCGAGCTGCATGAGACTGACGGGCTGTCAGGAGAGGGAGAGGAAAAGAGAACACCCCGTTTATTTTTCCCATTTTATTATCCAGAATTACTGTAAACCTTTGAATAAAGTAGTTAATCTAGGCTGCTATTAGTAGTTTGTTTAAATGCATTAATTATGTATTTTTTTTCATTAACATAAATCTCACGTACCCCCTGCAGTACTCCAACGTACCCCCATTTGAGAACCACTGCTTTAGAGAATCCGACTGCACTTTCACTATCCGACGTGTTTATAATGCGCCAGTGGACGTCATAGATGTGCGTCTGCTGCTGTGGGGAAACTATGGAAACTACAGTTTTCTATACAGCGGACTACAACATGGATGTTTAATAAGAACGAGGGACTACTGTAAACTCATCTAGAGACTCTGCACCGTGCTCTGATGCTGTTGCTTTATGCTTTATGAGCGTGGACAACAGAGAAACATATTCTTCATGACCAAAGTTGGAATTGAAATAAAAAAAGGAAAGCTCGTCACCCTCTCCCTCCGGTCCACATTAATACAAATGATCCCAATACGTATGATTGTATGATGAAAAGATCTTAAAATCAATACAAATGTATTTATTATAAACGTTAGTCCTTAACATCTATCACTGTGTATATCACCATTCAAACATCTTTTAAAAGTTGAACAAACCCCACACAGCTCAGTAAAGACTGTGAAATGTTGACTTTATTTGATCATTTCAGTAAAAACTAACGTTCATATTTCTCTTTTTGATTATAATACTGATGAACGTTCAGAAAAAAGCACTTTGGAAAGTTTCCACCTACATTTTAAAAAGCTTAATAAGCACCGTAACTTTCATGATATCATTTCTCGGTCATAATCGGTTGTTTCCGTGAACGGCCGACTGTTGTTTGACGGCAAATGCTGCGGCCGCAAGGCATTGTGGGGCAGCATTTTCTCCTCTCCTTTCGTCAAGGGAGGTCCAGTGGTTCCTAAGCTAAAGGAAGTTTGAAACCTCCTTTCTTATCATCTAGAGAATTCGAACGGCACTTATCATGGCTGCCACTGAGGGACTTCCGGGTCATTTCACTCCGTTAGGAAGGTTCCTAAGCTAAATGGACTATTCGACTTCAGCCCGGCTCTTTTTCTCCCTCCCCGAGGCAAGCGTTTGCTCCCTCGCTGCAATTCTCTCCGGTTTGCCACCAGCAGATGACAAACACCCACCTCTCCGCCTCTTCCAAGGGACGAGGGGACCGTGCGGCAGAGTTTCAGTTAGATTTTTTTTCGCCGGTCAACATGTCCGTTAAAGTTTAAATCTTCCAGACAAAATTAGAAAAGTGCCGGTCAAAGGTCTTCTTTTTTATTTATTGAGCTTTAAAACAAATGAATAACGACTCTTTATAATCATAAGAATTAAAACACGGAGGGCGGAGCCTCTTTTCCTCCCCCTCTTCTGAGAGCCCAGCAGCTGATCAGAGCACGCTCCCCTCTCCTGCAGGAGGGCGTGGTCAGCTACAGCTCATTTGCATTAAAGCTACGTCACAGAATCAGCCCTTGCAAAAACAGTTCTGGAAAAGAGCAAATCGAACTAAATGCTAAAATGGCTAAAATGCATGATGTGTTTGGTATTTTGAAAAAAAAACTTCAGACATGTTTTATATAAGTATGGCCCTACAATATATTGTTCAAATATAGCATGATAGGTCCACTTTAAAGTTACTTTAAAAATAGACGTTATCAGATTACTGTTACATTTCCAAAAACATTGTGGATTACTAGCAGTATTACAATGTAAAAACTAAAGAGGTTATTCATCAGATTTATTTCTGCTTATTTTAAACTGTAGTATGTGCTCATGTGTTTCATTGTTGGTGTATAGGCTACTGCCTGAATATGCTTAATGAAAGGCAGGTTTTCCTATAAGTAAACTCATTTTGATCCTAAATATCTTTATTGTTCTTCTTTTCTAAGGTCAGATTGCTCTGTCTTGCATAATACACGTTAAGTGGAAAACATCCTATTGATATATCTTCTCTTTTATATATTAGCATGGCATTATATATTGATCAGGTTACATAACTTTATATTTTGATACTCGGATTAGGTTACTGATTACATTTCTTTACAGGTAACTAGTCATTTTAATGGAATACATTTTTTAAGAAACCCTCCCAACCCTGCAAAGGCTATGTGGATATTTCCCTAACTTTCACTCTCTTTCTGCAGTCGTTGCTGGACGAGCCGAACCCCAACAGCCCGGCCAACAGTCAGGCCGCACAGCTCTATCAGGAAAACAAGAGGGAGTACGAGAAGAGGGTGACGGCCATCGTGGAGCAGAGCTGGGTGGACGTCTGAGCTGCTCTCCTCTCCCTCCCCCACCATCTCTTCATCACCTCCTTCATTTTGACTTCATCAAGAGAAAACCGCAACTATATCAGAAGAACTCAAGTGCCACCCTTAAAGAAATAATAGGAAAACATCATCCAGAGAACAACCAAACCAGAATGGACATAAACTTGCTTGCCAATACATTTTAGGAAAAACAAGGGTGGGGAAATCAATCTTATATTTGTCTTTTCTTGTCCTTAATTTTACTTTTGTTTTTATTGCATGATGTGAATTAAGTTATTGCTAACAGAATTTGTAATATATCTTTGTTTGGTTGGATTGATGCTGTTTGAGTTTTACAGATTGTTTTCCCCCCTTATTTTTGATTTCCCTTTTTTGTGATGTCTGCTGGTGTGCACACAATTTGGCTTAGGCATGTTGATGAACAAATCTGCATAATTTGGAAGAATAACAACCCCACAAATGGCCTTCAGAGTGGGTATCATTGTTATTCTCTAAGTCAGCCTCAGTTGCAGCTTTAAAGAGATCTATCCGCAGCATATCGCTGTTATTTTAAGAGACACCAAAGGTCTGGGCTCTCAGACGTCACAGGCTGCAGCAGCGCCAACTCTCCCTGGCACCGATGAATCATCACTCCCTGGATAGCTGAGCTTTTATTCCAATCATTTCTGCTCTGGGGTAGAAGAGTGTTAGAGAAGGAGAAAGTTAATATTAACACAAAGATGGCACAGAGTTGAACTAGGACTGTGGAGAACAGTCAGTTTAAAGGAAATAATGGATGTGTTATCAACATTGCATTTTCTACATGTCAGTCTTCCCACAAGTGTCTTTCATTGTGAAATGTTATCAAAGTATGTAGGGCAGAGGGGCCTTTGAGCTTGAAAGAGCTTGTACCTAAGGATTGACTTGAATGGTGGTGCTTTTATTATGGTGCATTCAGGCCTAATGGGGCTTGAGTGACATTAGTAGCAAGCTGTGATTACAGGCAAGTAGAATCAACATTAAGTTGGTAAAAGGAATATAATTTATCTCCACAATATCTGTTTTACTGTGCTCATCTTTTCTAGTACACCTATCACTGGGGGTTCATCTGCCGAAATGTCTTTTAAATACTTTGTTGCCTGCGATGTGTCAGTCATCCTTTTCTCAAATGACACAGCTGACAAGTGAGCTAGATCAAAAAAGACACTTGCACACATGTTTATATCCCGGTTTAACAGTGTGATATCAACTGTTCCCCCAAAGGCTCATTGTTTTCATGCCTGCATTTGTTTCCTATTTTTTTTAATTTGTATGCGATACCCAATAAAGACACAGCTTGAGTATAAAGTCATGACTTAACCCTGCCCAGCTAAAACACCCACAGAAGACAGCTATCATAAACCACTTTCTCTTTTCACAGTATAAAGTCATAGTGGCTAGAATTATTTCACTTAAAATGAGAAGGTATGTTATAAAGATTGTGAATTAATCAAGAAATGTACTTATAACAATATGCTGTATAAACATAAAACACATTTTTCAGAGTTTGAGACGTGTTCTTGCCTCATTTAACATTGTCTTAGAAACAGACAATATGCTATGATCGGCGAAGCTATGAGATTAATTAATTTGAGGGAAAAGTCTGTTTAAATCTGAGATATTATTACAACCCTAAAATAAATACAATGTTCTCTAGTCATGACTGGGCCTGTTCTCCGGAATGGTTAAAGGAATTCAACCAAATTGAAGATAAAGTATTAAGATGTTAAAACAACCCTACACTGACAATATGACAAATGTGCTGCTTCTTTTTGCCCCAATTCAGACAAGAATGTTACTGAGCAAAAGACAGCTGAGCATAGTGTTAAGGAAAGTGAAATAAATGTTACCTCGAGCTAGGGCTGTACCCGAATATTCGAATATGCGTTCGTTGGCCAACTATTCGGGTTTTAAATTTCATTATTCGGATATTCGTTTTTTTTACATTTTTCCTAAATGTATGCTATCAATAAAGGCGAATTGCCATATTCTTATACTATATTTATACTTTTGAATTGCACTGTTAAAATGCGGAAATATATACAATCTCAGCCTGTGCTCCTGACATCGCGTTCACTCACAGTCACGAACGGCACGCTTCACCTCGCTTCACACACCTGAACACAAAATGCCTAAGACTTCAGCTGTGTGGGACCATTTTAAATTGGACGACGGTAAGAAGAAGGCAGTGTGCCAAATATGCGACAAGAAACTGGCCTACCACGGTGGCACAACAACTCTGAAAAGTCACTGGATGCTGTAAATACTAGCCTAGCTTAGCTGTTGTCAAGTTGCCGTGATGAAGCTGCTTTATCCGCCGTTTAAACAGTAACGTTACACATGATAAAATCGTGCACTTACTTTGCTTGCAAAATAGTTGCAAGCAAGCAACCGAATAGTTTTTTTATATTAGTTTTTCAATTTGATCCGAATAATGAAAATAATAGGAGCAATGTGGGAACATCTGGGGCTAAGGCAATTATTGGCATACAGTTAGTTCATTTATTTAAATACTGTTTACTGTATCGGTAACAAGTACTACACTGTTAGGCCTACTGTTACGGCTATGTTATTAAAAGTATTGTTGTTATAATAGAAATATGTGTTTCGTATCTTCAGGTTGTAAAACGTTATAGACGGAATTTGGAACCAGATCTGGTCCCCGAGCGCTGCGCTGCGTTACATGCAGAGGACACATTTAGTTTTAATGTATGCGAGTACTGAGACAATAAATACATATAAATCGTAATAGTATGCTCTTTCTGCGCTTCTGCTTAACAGCGTGTTGTCAGGTGTCTCGGATTCGGAGCGTGTTATGACATTTTTTTTAAATGTTTTTTTGTTATTAAAAAAAAATAAAAAATCTCTCCGCACCGAATATTCGCTGCTGATTACTACCGAATATCCGGAGCCCGAAAAATGGTATTCGGGACAGCCCTACCTCGAGCATAGTTTGTTCACATACAAAGACCCAACAGAACAGAATAACTATAATGTGTGTTTTTAAGAAAGAAAATACAATCCAATGAGTCAAAAAAAACACATTTATTGTAGTTAAGACAGGGACATTAGGACAAGATTCATCTTTCATATCTGTGTATAAAAAAAATACTGAAAACAAGTTCGCTACAAAACAATGTTGAGTTGAAATGGATGAGCAGTGAAGCTCCCACACTGCACAAAACAACTTCAATGACTCAACAATGGATGCTGAGGAACACAGAAGTCCTGCTTTTGATTAAAAAAATGTTTTAAATGCTTACACTCGTCACATCAGTAATAAATAGTGTAGGCTTGTTCAAACACATTGTTAAAGGTTCAGGCGGTTTCAAACAACATCCGAGATGCGTCAGTCTTCAGGTTTGTTCCCATGCGACCAGAAAAGACCAGGTAAACCGGTCATTGACCCTGTTATGGAAAAGAGGAATAAATGAAATAATGTATTTGGTGACGTGTGTGTCTGTCTGTGCCTGTCCAAAGGTTTACCTGTTGTTTCTTCATAATCTCATCTCTTGTCTTGAAGACCGGTGCGTCCTCTACCTCGATGCCTTCAGCCATTTCCCTTACTTTCTCCAAGAGCTCCGTGCTATACCTGTCATTATGGAAGGAAAATGGTATGTTAATTAATATAACAGTATTGTTAAACATTAATTGCATCGGTCTGGCTATAACCCACCAGTTGTGAAAATGATTGCCGGCATAAGAAGTCCTAAATAAAACTGCATTATTCATTAGATCTGCTTTATACACACTTGAAGATCCATAGTGGCATCACAAATCCAAACCTCAACTGACTGAAGTCAACTGGTGTACTACCAATAGCCTATACTACAAACTTGTGTACTACCATGCTGTTTTTGATATACAAATTAGGAGTTTTGACGAAGAGCCCATATTTTTGTCCTCCTCCGGACACAGGGGGCAGCAGTGAGCCAATTGTGAGACCAGACGAAGAACAATATTTTGAATCCAAAAACACTCATCCACATAAAGGTGGGTATTGTTCATCATAGATGCTCCTTTTATTTGAATAACCATTTGATTGCAGGACTTCAAGTTGTAACAGAGTATCCCTTCACACTGGTACTTCTACTTTTAATTGAGTACAAGATATGAGTACTTCTTCCCCCTCTGCTGTATGTAATGTCGCATCCTCAATATAATGGTTATTGAACCAAATTGCAAGTGGGTTCCTTACTTGTGAACATATTAAATTAGAGGTTATTTTTTAAAAGCCATTCACAAAAACAAATGCATCAGTGGAGCACGTTGTGTTTACGCACCGACAGCCCATGAAGACGTTGTTGGCCCACACCATGGAGAGCGCGAGCAGCTGGTCAATGTGCGGCTCCTCGAAGTCGTTGATGTTCCGCAGGATGAACTCCCTCCTCGGCTGCCAGTGTTTTTCGCTCTCCCAGTAACCCCGGTACGTTTCCACCTCATCTGCCACAGCTCTGTTCTGTTGGATAAACTCTTCTACGTCCAGGTTAGCCATCTTGCTTCTTCTCAGGAAGCTCAACAAATGCAGCTTCCGGTTTGGGAAGCGAGTTTCGGAAGGTGTTGTTAAAGGTATCGTGTTGAGAAACAGCGACACGCAGCGGGGGATCCGATAACTACACTTTACCTGGCTGAAACCCTATAATGCTCAGTGATTAAATTACATATGCAAAGGTTTTATTGTCCTAGTAGCTACAGTGTATTTATGTCAATATAAATCTTTAAAGCTCCGTCAACAATTCCACATAAATGTATTGAAGACATAAACAATACACCTATGAAAATAGTGCAAAAACAAACAGAATAGAAACAAAAATAGTGAGAATATTGCAAGTGACCGATGTGCAAGTAATGAAGTAGTGTATGAAACGTTTCATGATTCATAATAAATACATATTAACATATTAGTATAGAACAATGACTATATACATAAAATGCTTGTAAAATCTATAAATAAATAAAAGGACACTGACAGGTACTTTACTGTTGGCATTCTGTGTATCTATTTGAATGACTCTCGACCACACATTTGTATCAATGTATATTTTCCTTCTAGTTAAAACCATATACAGTCTACTGTATGGTTAAAACAGAAGGAGTAAAACAACATTTTGATTTAAAAAGCACATTATTATGAGGCACTGGATGTTTCTGTGGCTATATTTTAACAATTACCTTGTTAAATAATGATGATTTTTTTTTTTTTTTTTGTTGCTTATTTCACTTAACCTACATGTTTGAGCTATATCCTTTTTTCAATGGAGCTCTGAACATTGTAATTATACTTTCATGCACTGCAAGTGGCTAAAAAAACACTGCTCCGACAGGTTAAACTCTCCTGATGCTCTGAATCGAGTCTTTTACTAATACGCAGGGAAAAGAGTAAAGAACAAACTTGGTTAACACTGAAATATAATGCTGTGTGAGTCTTCCCTCTGCATACGGGACCTGTGTTTGAGAAAAACAAAATTTCCCACATAATTGCATACATGTACACAAATGAACCAACTTTTAACATGTTACCCTTAACTATGACAGCTCTAAACCAAGTTCTGTAAGAAATGGCCCCTATAATATTATATTGTCAGACATTCTGAGTCCTAGAAAGACAAGGAGACACCAAAGCACACATAAAACACACACTTTCAGCTCCTCTTAAATGCCCCCAGAAAACCCCCCAGTGGCACTCCTGTGTATGTCCTTTGGGCCGCTTCCAAGTCATACAAGTTGCCCCTTTATTGAGTCAACCTACCCATTAAGTTTATGGGCTCGCTCTCCCCCTCACTCTGCCTGAAATGTACACTGATGCTGAAATAATACACTGCGCTCGAGGCAGCTCTGGCAGACAGCCGTTCTTGCTGAGTCACCTAATGCATGCTTACTCAGGGGAAAACTATAATTGGGAAAACACACAGACAACAGGTAGTCCTTTCAGCCACAGTCCTAGGGGAGGGCCAACAAGAAAAGATTAAGAACTCTGAAAAAGTGTCTGTGGATATCAAGGTTAATGTGAGGAGAATGGGACAGGCAGCTGAGAAAGTTATTATATATATCAAATACCATTTATAGTACATACTTTTATGGTTATAGAAGATACTGAGATGTGTATAAGGATATACACTACAGTTATTCACTAAGTAAAGTCTTTTAAACCTGACTCTAATGAACATTCAACTATGCAGAACAAATCACAAGGCTAGTATGGCCTTAAAACAGGAAGAGTTTAATTGCTTTATAATAATTCTACCATTTATTTTCTCTTTAATTTGAATTTGTGTTGAATATTATTGTGCTAAGTTTTGCACTTCTTCTTGTCATTTTTCACAGTCCCAAGAAAAACAAGTCTCATCAAATGCCACAAAATGATGCATTTGTACGTTCAAGTTACTTTTTTCTGTGGAGAGCAAAGAAAGAAAGTGTGCCACAATTGTTTCTTTACCTTTTTATAACCCAAGCTATAATCTTTCCATAACCCTTATCAAGTAATCTTTGTGACTAAATATTACTAAACGTTAAGCTGGATTGATATTTCTGCTAAGACTATGACTTCCATTACTATAAAGTCACTATAAAAAAAGTAAAACCCTTACATCAGACTTCCGTTTCAGTGCTATCTATTCTTATTTGTTATTTCCTGTTTGCACCAACACCCATGACAGACGATCATTTTGAAATGAGCTACTTTTTATCTCATGAGTTTATACATAATAAGCCAAACTATACTTCAACTTTAACTCTAAACATAAAAAGATAGTTCAATGTTCAATGTGGAAGACATCTATAAATAACATCATATTGTTTTGAATGTGTTTTATCTTGTATTTTACTATTTTTTATTATTATTCTTTACTATGTGAATGTTGACCAGTCTAGAATTTCAATGTCTAGAAACTTCTTGATGAATAAAGGTAAAAAAACAAACAACTCTTCACAATTAAATCTTTGTAGCTTTATTTTGCTCTAGATGTACCAATTAGCCAGTTTTAAAAGGCTCGCCATTGCAAAATTCTCAGCAGTAAATGCACCTATAGGCACAGCTTGCCAGATCAATAACACCCATAAATCCCTTTATTTACCTGAAATGTAAGTTGAGACCATTAGTCTTTGGGGGTTTAAGCAGTAAAACTAGCTCATCAGCCACCTAGGGGCTACTAGGGAGAACAACAGAACAGTTTCAACAAACAACAAAACAAAGCAGAAAGAAAATCTCTAAAACTCCAGTCTATCAAAATAAGGTCACGCTTGACATTGCATTGACTTTAGCTTCCTGTAGAGGAGGAGTGCTTAAAATCTTCAATCTTGGGATCCAAAGAGATAAATGTAGCCTTGCACCCTGGGACCCAGTCTAATTAAATGTAGTGCACTTGACACGTAGAGATGCTGGAGCAGTAGGGCCTGACAGCTATTACGCATTGTTTTACATTTTTTTTATATATACCCATCTATAGGCCTAACTGAAGATGACATATTAGGGCCATGATGCAAAGCATGCATCTCCTCAGTGCACACATTTCATTATAACACCTCCACGCATAAACATTCATTTGGTCATCTCTGTACACATACTGATCTTGTTAACTGTGGTTATGAAAATCAAGTGAAACCTATTATGTCATGGAAAAACTGTGTAATGTTGGTGAATGGTGTGTTTGCGTCCTGTTGCAGTTATGGTGGGTGGGGTGGTGGGAGAGTGATCTCGATAATATCAACAGGAACTCACACTGACTGAGTTCATGTGCCTTGAATACAAAAGCTAAACTAAAAAAACATGTTGGAACAAATTAACTTGGCTGGAGTACTAAAAAAAAAAAAGTACACACCTCTGAAGATAGTGTATGGATTTAAACACAAAGGGAATAGCAAATGATGTTTGTCTGCTTTTTGACACACTAATGCCACTGTCTTTAATGGAGGAGACAAAACAAATGAGGTTTAAATTCAGCATTTCACAGAAAATATGCCATTCACCAAATACAACTTGATGTTGTATTTGTCATTGTATTTGCCTATCAGTAAATGGCATTTGTTGGATATGGGGGAATATTACCACAAAAACACTAGGCTATTTGACCCAGATGAGGGGATCTGCTTCCATCGTGTGCATCTCATTAGAGAGTAAACTGCATTACTTCACATTAGAAAGGACCGTGGGGAGGGTCACAGGCTGTTTCCTCAGGGGATGCATGCCTACCTGCGTTGTGTGGAAGACGAGGAGGCAAACTGTGGGATGCTGCTGTTGCATTTCAATGTGTGCCATGAAATCCCTCCTTCGTGTTCTTCACTGCCTCATTTCACTTAGTGCAAAACAGCATCACACCCTCTTTGCCTCTCCCTCTCTCCACTTTCTGAGAGACACCTGATACATCTGATGTGAGTATTTGTGCACCTGACATCCTTGCCTGTGTGCACATTCTGAAGTGTGTGCATGTGTGTGTGTTTGATACAAGGATAATTATCCCATTTGTTCTCCTGAATGACCTTAATTGAAGTCTACCTCCTGGCTCTACATCAATGTGTATTAGCAAGACATTTACAAAAAAGCTGAGTGGAAATAATTAGCAGTTGTCTATCACGTAAGAGATGCACAACTAAAAGCTGCACATACTTTATATCTAGGAGTGGGGGGTTTGTGTGAAACTTGCACTCCTTAAACGTCAGATTGTAGAGATATTATAAGTGAATGCACTTCTGCTTGGCAGAGGACAGTGATTTAGAGACAGTGGATGGTAGTAGATTACACATTGATAAAACACCCTCCACCCGTTTTAAATATGGATTGTACAGAAAATGTTAAGGAAGGTCATTTACTTGCCAATCTGAGTCATTCCCCTTGGATCACTGAGAGATATGATCACTTACAGTAAAGACCAACTACATGCAGGCCTTTACTTTGAACCAAAGCTCAAGCTGCTAATTCCTTTTGATGTGAAGTTATTGGACAAAGTAAGAATGAGTTTTAATTCTAACATAATTCTTCCTACATAAAGTAGTCCAGTCAGTCAGCCATAGAAAACAGATTGTGTTTAAGTTATTTGTGATTTTAAAGTGATCATATTTAAGAAACTTTGTACAATTTTAATTGAAAATATTATAGCCTACATATGTCCAAGCTGTCACACTACACATTGGATGAGTGAGCCATCCATGACAAAATAAACCAAATATTTGTAGGAACTAGTTTTCTTTTAAGCTTGCCACATGATAATCAGCTTCACCAGAATTACTTTTTTTCATATGTCATTTCAATACTTTCCACCACAAAAAAGCCTATATTACTGGCAGTAAAATTGGCAGGTGAAGTTTCAATGCCCATCCTCTCCTCTTCGAGGCGCAGTCATCTTGCATTTCTCAGAGTAGGAAGTGCAGCTTGCGGTAACAGTGAATTGAAAGTACGCCATAAATATGGCGCCAAAAGAGTTTTCAAGCTGATGATAAGAGCTGATTTTTCTCTGTGTTGTGTTTTTTATTCTTCTCTGGAGGTGGGAGGGAGAGATTGAACCCAAAGACCTGCCAGTGAATTTGTGCAGAGCGGTGTGTGCACGTCAGTACACCGGGCAGAGGAACCGAGGCAAGGCAGCAAGTGAAGACGAGGAGAACTCAATGTTTTATTTTTGAAGGAGGGACGTTGCGAAACTGGCTTGCAATCTTTTCTGACTCATCGTTTGGAAATATAGCATCCTTTTTCTTTTTTTTCACGCCACCTTCTCTTGCTTCCCCGTCACCTCCTTCCTTTACCGCTTGGCACCGGAGAGGAAAACACCGTCGGATTTTGACACCACGTTTGGGCAGTTTTTTTGCAAAATGCGACATGCTTTCCTGTGAGAGGTATGTTGTGCGCATCTCGCAGCCTGCTAACCCGTGAGCAGCAGCAGCAGGACCACCACTGTGTTTGTTGTTGTTGACTTGCAACTCAGTCTGGCTGCCACTTTGGGATTTTAATTCGGATTTTTGCACTCGGTGGCCGGTCTTTGCAGGGCTGACGTGCTGTCAACACGCACCGTGAGGGGGAGGGAAGGGAGGGGAAGGGACAGTCCTGTCACCCAACGTGGATCCAGAGTCGGGGCTGTTTAGCAGCACTGCTAGCAGCCTGCCAGGGCACCGGGTGGGCAAAACTGAACTCCTGCTAAACCCCTCCACTGTAAAACTACATGTGCCTGGCTCCCAATGATCTCCTAATCTCTGGAAGTGTGGACATCTCTGCATCCGAAGCCGACTGCTATCAAGGTAAATACATTAGCACTATTATGCAAACATTATAATGTGTAAAAGTGGGAGGGTTGCAGGACCGCTGAAGTCCACTTTGCTGCAAGTGCTATACCAGTGCTAGGCTAGCGGCAGGGCAGTGGCTCTGTCTGCACTTTTACAGCGGGTTTGTCAGTCTCATTCAGCGGCTGCTGTGTTGTTAGACTGAGCGGTGCATGTGGGTCAAACATAGGGGAAGCAGGGGGTATGTGTTGTATGTTGCAGTGAAGAAGACATGGACATAACGTTAACCCAATCTGAAGCCAGAGCCCTGTGCATGCTGCAGAAAGATGAAATAAACCCGGTAAACTTGTCATGTTGTAGCTCTGCGAACGTAACGTGAACGCGCCCCGGTGGGAATCGAGTGTGCGAGCGGATAGTTGGAGAGTGTCCAAGTGTGGTTATTTTTGCGCGTAATTGCGACAAATAGGGCCATTTGCAGCAGGAATGCGAGCTGTAACTTGCAGGCGAATGTGAAAGCAGGAACACAGACATTTTTGACACATTTATAGGAGGATAGGATATGAGATGAAGTTGTGTGACGGTTAGGACTGGGTGCAGGGTGGAGGAGGCACCAAACGTTTACAGTCCCTGGAGGATCGGCAGGTTCCTGCACAGTAGAAGGGAGGAGAGGAAACCAGGGGGAGCAGCTCTCATTTTAGGAAGGCTGAGCACGCAACCACACATATACACACATCAAGGAATTAGAGCAACTCCTCTCTGCCTCCTTCACCCTCTCTTCCTCCTCCTCCTCCTGCTTCGTGCTGTGCAGATCTAGCTGGCTTTAGGAGAGGGGGGAGTGGCTGTTGTTTACCTCCTCAAAGTCAGAGCTCTGTCTGTGTGCCTGGGTTAACTGAGTGTTGAATCCTTATCTTAGATCAGAATACCTTTAATCGTCCCACAGAGGGGAAATATACATTGTTAAAACAAAAGTAAAGAGCCACAAATAGCTAAATAAAACTACAAATTAAGAGGCATAGTAAAGATATACAAATAAATTACACAAATTCCCATTTACAAAAATACACATCCAGATGGACCACAAAAGTGGAAGTATATATTGCACATTTATTTACAGATGTAGTAGTTTAATTATCTAACTAAGAGGCTGTGGCGCAGTGGACTAGTGCGTTGGTGTTCGGATCAGGGGAGCACAGGTTCAAACCCCACTGACTGCAGTCAGCATGTCGTTGTGTCCCTGGGCAAGACACTTCACCCTAAATTGCTCCCGTGGGGATTTTCCACAGTATTGAGTATGTAAGTCGCTTTGGATAAAAGCGTATAACAAAGAACATGTAAGCCAGCCAGTAATAATAACTATAAAGTGGTTTATATATATGTATTGCACATAAGTCATATTGCACAACAAAGTCAGGATTAATGGGTTTAAGTGGGGAATTTGCTTCTAGTTGGATTTTCTGAAGCTAGTGGTCATTTATTCATAATTCCCTGGAGAACCTCTAAAGAATAGTGTTTGTCTTTTAGTGTTGATCATTAACGGATATGATCGATTTGTCCAGATGAAGAAAACAACATTTTTATTTTAAAGGATCACACAAGTGAAGCTGAACTGGCTGTAGCCTTGAATCAATTACGGTGAAATTGTCTGGGGACTTGTTAAATGTTCCCAGTTGTGACAGCTCACCCCCACCCTTCTCTTCCCACCATCCCACACACACACACACACACACACACACACACACACACACACACACACACACACACACACACACACACACACACACACACACACACACACACACACACACACACACACACACACACACACACACACACACACATACACATACACACAGAGAGACCTCACCATGACCAGTACACACAAGCTTGAATTTTGAGCACACAGACCAGTAGCTCTGTGTGCCACTCGCTCACTCTAAACATATATTTAAGTACAGATGCACGTACCATGCTCTCCAAACACTCTCATCACACTCACACACACATACACACACGTACACAAACACACAACCCTTCTCCTGCTGGGTATGAAACCGGAGATGAGTCATGGTGTGTGGGGGCATAACAACTCTCTTTCTATCCCTCTACCCCCCTCTCTGTCTTTCATATCTTTCCTCATGCAGTGCTATCTTGTTTTCACTCATTCTCTCTCCCTCTCTTTCTCCCCCTCCCTCCCCTGAGGCTCGGCTCTCTCGCCTAGAGACGGAGGTTGTTTACAAGGCAAGTGAAGGGGGATAAGAGCTGTTTTCATTTAGCTTCCGTTTCTTTGACCACTGTCCTCCTGCCGTCCTATCCTCCATGTTTCAATCCCCAATTCCTCATCCATCCCTTGCCTTTTTATCCTTCTTTCATACCTTTTACGCCCCATCCTTTCATCCATCCATCCATCACTCACTCCATCTTTCCCCTCATCATCTCTTGATCAACCTTTTAACTCTGATTCCTCTCATCATATGACTTTGAAGCTGAGCCTGGAGGAATGTGTGTGCGAATGCGACCATATGTATCAACTCTCCCCGTTCACTGTCATGTGAAACTTGAGCATGCAGACCTTTGTAAGCCTCACATGTGTACATATGCACACGTGTGTGTGTATGGGCGGGGGATGTAGCGTAGCGTGTGTGTATTTGTGTCTGCTGCGTTAAGCGGTGAGCTCTGATTGGCTGGGAAAGGGGGTAAGGACCCCCACGTGGTGCGTTGTATCGCATTAGTTGTAACGTAGTGAAGACTAGGAGGAGGGGGGTGTGCCGTTCATGAATGGAGCGCTTGCGTCATGTAAACCATACCCTATATCTTGCTAAAGAAGGCTTCAGGCAGATATGTGTGTAATGCAGAAATATGTGTCAGATAAGAAGGATGGGGACCTACTGAGCTGAAGGATTTATGTGTGTGTGTGTGTGTGTGTGTGTGTGTCTGCCTGCAGGCGGTTTAGCTGTCATGTTACCAGCTCTCTGCTGCGCTCTGCTTCCTAACTGACTAACCAGCATGTTGACCACCAGGGTATTCCTAAGATGAGTGGGATTTGTGTATACCAATATATTTTTCCCATATCAGAACTTATGAATATTATATAACTTCTGATTCAATACATTTTTGGTCTTATGTAAACAAAAATTAAGACGAATTTGAAGAATGCAAATAGACAGAATAATGAATATGAAGACATTTTAACTATCTAAGGACAGAGGGTGTCGTTTTTTTTCTCATACTGATATTCTGAACAATCTGTGCAGTTCTATTTGCTGTAAAGTGTCTCTACTGTAGGCTATTTTTATTATATGTAAAGCACTTTGGCTCGACCAAAAATCGTTTATAAATGTGCTATATAAATAAAACTTGATTTGATTAACACTTTGAATTTTTTCGTATTAAACTTGCTTCTTTGTAAGTGAAACTTAGAGGACACAAACACTCAAACAAATACAAACAATACAATTCATATTAATGTGAGTTATGAGTTGCTTGATCACAATAATGGTTTAACTGTAGTAGTCAAATATTGGCTGTTAATAATAACTGACCTGGTCTAATGTGTGTCACTAAGGTTATGTTTTGTCGTGAGTTTCCAGGATTGTTCTGGTTACCTATGAGGTTTTGTCACGCTCTTCAAGTTGTGTAACATGAAACCAACCCCATGCTGTATTAAACCCTACAGGCATGCTTTTAGTCATTAACATGTGTGTGTTTTGTCAGTGTTTGCTCTCAGTAGATGACCCTGCTGTGGCGTAGAACCTCATTAGTGTGTGTGTGTGTGTGTGTGTGTGTGTGTGTGGTTCAGTGGCAGGAGATGACATCAAGGGGAGAGAGGGTGTTTTCATAAAAAAAGAAATCTACTGTGACTCAGCCTGGTTAGTAAAAGATTATTTCAATCTCTGCACACCTGCAGGAAGGAAATAAATGGTACACATATTCAACAGTAATATTTTGCAGGAGTAATTGTAATACGATTCATAAATATTTTTTCCTGCAAAATCTTTCCCTCACTGATGGAATAAGAGCAGTGGGGCGTTCTGCCGAAGCAGATGGTTTTTCAGATAAAACTAATGATCCATTTTTGTGATGGTTTTGTAGTCTAGTATTTTGTTACCACAAAGTTGACAGTGATGTCATTAGAGCATATCTCATAAATGTTATGCTTTATTTCCTTTATGCCTATTCCATGCGTTTTCTTGTGTCTTTCACAAATCCTTAATACATTCTGTATTTTAGATTTTCAGATGTCATTATGTAATGGAGTGTTTCTGTGTATGTAATTGTAATATAGTTGGCTTTACTGTTGGTGTGACAAAACAAGCAATTTAAAGTAGTGAGTTCTGGGAAACTGGGTCTGACTATTTTAATGTTTTTTTCACATTTATAAATGAGGAACAGCATGATGATAGACACAACTAGAACTAGCATTTTTCATTGGATATCTTCAAATACTTCAGTCTTTAGTCTGCTAGGAATCCGGCTTAAAATAAATCCTACAGTACATTTACATCCAGAAAAATGTATTTAAAATGTGTTTTTATCCATTACATCTCCGATCATCTTCAATATAACTTTCTCTCTCGGTCCGCCTGCTAAACCTCCTACTCTTTACTCTTCTTAAGAAAAGTCTGAGCGCTGTAAGCACAGTGATGGATGGGCTGACAGACTGACAGACGGGCTGCCTGAGCTCCTGATGGGAAGAGTTTTTAGGAGGGGTGTATGTGTGTGTTTGTATGTGTGTTTGTTTGTTAGAGGGCGAGTAAACAACAGACAGAAACAGTATGTCAGAACTTCTTTTGCTGTTTGAACACCCGGTGATCCATGATGGATATAAGCTTCTGACTCACTGTGCCATTCTTGGAGATTTAATTTGTGCCAAATATGTATTTAAAACATTCAAATCAGTAAAAGAAAGGGTCGAGGGTATATTTGACTGTTATTGTATCGAAAATTGACTGTTCAGCTGAGCTTTGAGAACATATACAGACTTTGCACATAATAAGTACAAGAGGAAAGAAAGGGAAGGTAAAGCCAGCAAGCGCAGAAGGTAGAGGAGAGAGGGAAATATGACAGATGACAGGAGGGGGGGAGGAGGTGGGAGTGCAGGGAGACGAACAGGAAGCTGGTAGGCAGGGATGCTCACCCTTCGTCTCTTTGTCCTTTTCATCCCTCCTTCACTCTCTTCCAGGAGCTAATGAACTCCTGATGGCAGTGGAGACAGGAGCGATGGATCAATCCTCCATCTCTCTCTGTGTTTCTCTCTCCCCCCCCTCTCTCCCTCGCTCCCACCTGTCCTCCCCCTTTTGCACTCTCTCCCTGTAGTTTTTGGCAGCGCCCTAGCTTCGCTGGCTGCGACTCACCTCCTTCATTGTTTGTCAGCAGATTTCAGGAGACGGAGCGGGAGGCTTAGTTAGAAAATTATTTGGACCTCAGCCTCGTCCTTCTTTTTTCCATTTATTTATCTCTTCTTTCTCTCCCTCTTCTCTATTCAAATCTTTCATTCCCTCTCCCATGATGCAGCAGCAGCAGCAGGAGCAGTGGCAGCATCAATAAATATTGTGTTAATGTTCTGGTGGCTGGAGCCAGCAAGGTGATAAAGGAAATCTATTTGATTTCTGTGCCACATTTGTTTGGCCCTACGCCTCTCTGGTCGGTGTGTGTGGCCATATTGTGTACAACTGCAATACAATAGTGTATGCATGTGTGTATGGGTGAAGGCACATAGTTTCTTTCCTAATGCATTTCCTCTTCCTTCAATCCTTCACTAACTTCCCCTACTTTGTTCCTTCCTCCCTTCTTATTTCCATTTTCTCCAGAAGTTGCTGACACTGTTGTATTGCAACAATTCTTTCTATTTTCCCTTGGCACTCAAAAGCACTCCACATTTTGAGAACCAGCCACTGTAAAATAATTGTCTTATCTTTCTCCTAGTGTCAAAAACAAGAAACTACTTAAGGCCATGGTATGCATGACTTGTTTGTATGACATGTCGACTAATAACAAGAGCAGCAAAGGGATACAACTTCTTCCTTACAGCTGCACTTGAAGGCTGGTCAAAAACCCACTTGTCGTAGATAGTAAAGCGTAGTTTCTTAAATGTCTGGCCTTTGCTATCTTTAAGTGGACATTTTAATGTTCTGTTGAATAAAGAAAGGCAATGTAGGGCTGCACACATAAAATATTCGATCACTTTGTGGAAGTTATAATAATCCATCTAACTCTAAAACCGTGAGAATAATCTCCTCTCAGTTTCCTCTAATGTGCAAGCTGGTTAGTGTTTCTCATTTCAGCCCAGCTACAGCAAGCACTGTGCATTTATCTATTATTTCTTTGTTATTTTACACTTCAGGTAGGGTTGCTTTTATCCCCTGAGAGCAATAACGGAAATCTAATTCACTTTAGGGAGACAACAGTCTGCAGTATTTGACATAAAGAGCGAACTTTCTCCAATCCGCTGGATCTCCGTGGAGCAGTCAGTGGGGGGGGGGGGGAGAGAGAGAGAGAGAGAGAGCTGATGGGAATGGTGATGGTGATATCATTATCAGAGAGTGACTCACCACTGCTCTTAAATGGCTTTGAGTCTTGACGGGATGTGTATTAGGGTAATGGAGTAATGTCGTGCACAAAACATTAAACTTGCCGGCTGAGATGTTAAGCGCAGCTGTGGTTTTTCTGTGTGCACTTCAGGGTTATTTGTGGTTTTGCACCTTTTTGTTGCAGCTATTACTGTGTCAGAGGGCTCCTGTGCACAGCAGCTCATATTCCATTGACATATATTCCATCAAGGCTTGCTTTGAAGGTATTGAATTCTAGTTTCTCAAATATCCTGAAACAGAGTGCAAGTCTTTCATAAAGTATTATAGTATCACACATTTAAGGGCTGCAACTCTGGATTATATGTTGATTATTTTTCCATTGATACATTGTTTGGTTACCAATTTATGGAAAAATAATATGTCATCACAATCTTGCAGTGTCCAAGGTAACATCTGTAAACCACCTGTTCGTCTGACTAACTGCAACAACATTTGCACAGTGGCTACAAAACATAGATAAACCTAGCTTCATTACAGGAATCGGTGTGTACTTAGCATAGCTGCAACCATTTAAGGACTTATCAATAAGTCAATCGACAGAAAAATGTTTGGTCAACTCGGCTATAGCTAATAATTAGTAATAAACCAAGTAATTATTTGATGCATAAATGACCGATATGATTGTCTCAGGCTCTCTAATATGGAATTATTTGTTTTATATCATATTAAACTGGACCACAAACCTGCTGACAGACTTAAATTGCCACCCATAGAAATAAGCTAAACAGAAAATATGCAAATCCTAGGCTAATATGAAATACAGGAGCTTCAAATGTTTGCCTTTTTTGCTTGATAAAAATGTGATCAATCAGCAATCCAAATCAATTGCTAAATTAGTCAATTGACTAATCATACTAGCATATTTCCAATTATATATTTATAATAAACTTAATGTCGCACTAGAACTGAATTGTAAAATACAGATCTAGAGTCTTAACCATACACTTGTCATGCAACAGAGAGCACTTTCCAGTTTCCTCTTCCCCTTGAAATGACAGGTTGTTGAAGGATTATTTCTGCCTATTTTATACTGAGAAATGTGTGTGTGTGCGCGCATGTCTTTCCAGCTTTCATGTCTGGCAGTGTGAGTAGGTTGCTGTCTTCTTTCTTGCACACCTGTTAGCATGCTCCTGATGAGGATGTTTGATGTGTGTGATGTATGTGTCAAATGTGTTTTTTTCTTTCGTTTTTTTCCTATACACTGTGAGTGTGTACGTGTATGCACCTGTGTTTGATGTTGAGGTAAATACTTGATACCTGACATCACACATTTGTGCACTCACAGGTACACACACACACACACACACACACACACACACACACACACACACACACACACACACACACACACACACACACACACACACACACACACACACACACACACACACACAGAGACATTTTGATTCTTTCAACTCATTCATAATAGTTGGCCTATTTCTCCCTTCTCTGTTTTTCTTCCTTTCCTCTCCCTGGTCTCTCAACTTCACTTTATACATCTTTGTGAATCTTTTCTTTTTGGTGCTCTATCTCTCTCTATACCTGTCAACCTCTCTCCCTCTGTTGCCTGCCTTTTTCTCTAACGGCTCTGTCCAAAAATAGCTTTGTGTGTGGGGCAAGATGGGTCGGGTAGGAGGATGAAGGAAGTAAAGTGAAAATAGACTTGAATGTGTGCGTCTGTGTTGCAGTCTTCCCTACATGCCTTTAAGCTGTCTTGCTTGTACATACAGTATTAGCACTGCATGGACAAGTGGTGCTAACACACACACACACACACACACACACACACACATACACATACACATACACATACACATACACACACACTCCTGTCTATCCCATCTCACCATGCCTGTCATTTTCCCCCCATGATGAAGAGGAAATATTCAGTGTCAGACAGTGAGATGAGAACAAACAGGAGGAAGAGAGGAGAACAGGTGAGAGAGAGAGAGAGAGAGAGAGAGAGTCAAAAATGCCAGATGGACAGCTAACTAAGGATTTAGAGAGTAGCAGCTAAGGAGGGATGAAGTGACGGAAAGAGATGATAAGGCAGTCAGTTTAAGGTTAAATGTGGAAAAGTGAGAGATTGGGGGAAAAAGCAAGAAAGTAGTGAAGCTCTGTGTGTTTCTGCTGTGGTTGTTGCCAAATACTTTTTTTAGGCTTTTGTTCCCCGGGCAGGCAGGTCTTATTCTGTGCAATCAACATACGTACATCGGGATCATAGAGAAAAGAATGACACACACTCACATGGGCGCACAAATAAACACACAATAAATGCACCAATATACACACACACACACACACACACACACACACACACACACACACACACACACACACACACCCTCACCCTCAGAGACATGGCTTGTTATGAAGCAATTTATATGCGAGGATACTTTATCAAACTGACTGACCTCTGGCTCCTCAAGGAGCTCTGAGCCCAGGCCAGTTATGTGTGAGTGTGTGTTTGTATTGTTAAGCAAACAGTTTCTCTTCCACAGACTTTTGTTGTTGAGGCTTGTGTCATTTCAAATGGTTGTGTAACGGCATGCACTGTAACTACAGATACTACTACCTTCATCATATATACTTTTTTAATGATTGTTGTGCTTCAAAAATACTTACACAAAAATGTGTGTGTGTCCAGATGTTTCAGTAGTGCTTAATCTCTTGACGGGCAGACTACTACTTATCTCAAGGTGTGTATGTGTGTGTGTCAGCCACCGGGTCTCTGCAGATACACTCTCTTAATAGATCACCATCACTGTTGTAGTGTCCTTAAGTGCTGCAAAGTGCTGCAAAAAGACACCAATCCACAGCAGTGTTTCTGCTGAAGTAAATGCACTGTCATCCACAGGGCTGACTGAGAGAGAGGACAGACAGGCAGAGAGACAGGCAGAGAGACAGGCAGAGAGACAGGCAGAGAGACGGGCAGAGAGACGGACAGAGAGAGACAGGCAGCCAAGCAGAGGGGTAACATACTTGCAGACAGACAAACAGATGGCAGGCAAATGGGTAGATGGGCAGAAAGGCAAAGAGTCAAGCAGACAGACAGACAGAAAGACAGATGGCGAGCTTGCAGGCAGACAGACGGACACAATGACTAATGGGATGCAGCCAGTCAGACGGATTTGGAAGCTGGAAGACGGACGGACAAAAAGTCCAACAAATGTCCCGTCTTTTTTATTCAGACCAGATTATTCACTTCAATAATATTTGATATGTTTGTACAAATGGATGTCTTTTTCACTGCTTTAGTACTGACTGATGAAACCGTTGAATGTACAATGCAATCAATTGCCAACAATTTTGATAATAGATTTATTTATTTAAAAAGCAAACATAAGCTGGCTCCAGATACTGTGAGAATTTTTATAATATTCAGTTTTAGTATCCTTGTAGATTACATTTATTTTTCGGTTTTGGACTAGTGCAATATTTGTTCATTTATTCTTGCCTTTTGTAGACTGTATGCTTATGCCAAGATCTTCCAAAACCAAACAGCTATTCCTTTTTTTACACTTTATTTCTAATTTCCATCTGCAGTTGTCCCTCTATACTTGACTATGAAGCAGATGACATTTCAATGGCTGCACTAATAAAGCTGCAGTAAAAATGCACTTTGCAGTAATTTTTTGCAGAAAACATACATATGGTCTTCACATTGAAGATTATCTTTATAACTATTGATCAAACTATTCCAAAATCCTAACTTTTTAGTGTGAGTGCAAACATACACAAGGAATTAAGGGAGACACCTCGTTTTTCTTATGTCGTGTCAATATTGCTAACCACTGTGTTGTTTACCCTTCTTAGTAGCTAAAATTAATATTGTTTTTAATCCGTTGCATTTTCGGTTTATTTAGATTGTCAGTGGCTAATACAAGCGATTCAAGAGGCTACACACAAGTCGAATGAGGCTTAGTTTGCCCCATAAAGAAATACCTTTCTTAGAGTGAGATCAGATGTTTAGATTAGACTATATGCCATTTCATCACATCACTGTTGCAGGGTTTCCGCTAGGAATTTTTCTCGCCGGTCAAATGTCCGGACAGAATTGATTTTACCTGACAAATTTGAAACTTACCGGTCATGTTTCAATAATAATAAGAATTGTGTAGCAGAATTTCCGTTAGCAGGTAATTACCAGACTAGGACCGGATATGCTGATGTTTAAAACTCAGTTAATGGGAGTCATTTTTATATTGCTTCAGTTTATAATCGTAACAGATCGAAAAATTCAGATTCATTTTTCAATAAATTATTCCACAAACATAATTATTACATTCAAAGAAACTACTTGTAGTAGATGAAGTACATTATTCAAAAGTTTAAATTAACTTTGAATAATAACACGGGAGAAACGGATCCTCTCTTTTCCCCTCTCTCTCCTGACAACCGGTCAGTTTCTCATGCCGCGTGCTAAACAGTGGGCGGGGCTTCAGGTGATTATGCAGCAGCTGATCTGATCTCTCTCTCTTCCGGTTACGGTGTCTGAAAGATTGGGGATTTTTTGCGACCAACAACCAATCACATGAATATCCCGCCCCCGACATACAAAGCAAAAAACCCTGGGGATTTTATGCGAGCAATATATATATATATATATATAACTCCCCAAACAGGCGAAAACCTACCAGTTTCAGGAATATGAGGAAATGAAATGAAATGTATGTCTCTCCCAGCTTACACGCGGTTTGATTGTACGGTCAGATTTACATAAACGGGATTTGATTGGCTGACGCTTCCACCTCAGCTTCAAAAGTTGAACATTGCTCAACTTTTGAATCCTGGAAATCCTGGAAATCTTCGCTTTGCTTCCCCACAATGCAGTTCGGCGAAAAGCGAGGCAACGTGACGTCACCCCATTCAAAGTGAATGGGCAGAAGCGTTGGAAGATTTTTTAACGCTGCTGTGTGGACGGGCCGTTACACTTCACTCGCGTTTATGTCCATATGGATCAGATCCAGCTCTCCTGATCGGCCTTTATAGAGAGCACATATCAAACTATTAAGAGTGAATATCGGCCGATAATGATCGGCGGCCAATCGATCGGAGCATCGGACATTTTGACCGGCAGGTTTTGAATTTACCGGTTTTTATTACATTTTTTTTGTAATACTCTGAGAGGTTTTCAGGTGCCGGTTCTCTCAGTTTGACTGGCTTCACTCTCACCTGCCCAAATGAGCAAGACTAAAAGGAAGAAATGCTCAGGAGTGCGAATAAGCTGCTATAAACATGCTGTGAGTGGGAGCACAACTTGAATCAGTTTATCAAGTATACACCATTAGTCTTCAACAGCACTTTGGCTCGACCAAAAATCGTTTATAAATGTGCTATATAAATAAAACTTGATTTGATTTCAAGCAGAAATAGCTGCTTTCAACCCAACTTTTTCCCCCAACATCCAAATATTGGATGAAGCTTACCCTACTTTAAACCTGTGAACTTGTGAAATCGCTGACGACTGATTTTTTCCCACCTGCACTTTGGTAATACGGTTGTTTTTATTTAGGACTGTTCTTTTGCACATTTTAGAAGAACTGTCCCCTTTAAACGCTCAGTCAGACTCTGTGCTCTGGGCAGTGTCATAGTCAGCCAATTAATTAGCTCCCCAGGCGCCCTGGCTTTCCCAGCATGCATTAGTCAACCTTCTCCCTGTTTGTCTTATAGTAAATGTTTTGGGCTGACACTAAAATATGCACAGGAAATGTGGCTTACACCAGCTGATGGAATTCAAATGAGAGCTAGAGGTGGCTGTCTAAAAGCTAACATGTGTAGTGTGAGCAGGGTTTCAATTTCAGGTTTTAGCTTTATTTGTTACTTTTCTTATTGCTGCCTATATGCAATGATTGATGAAGTGGAATTTGAATGTCTTTTTTTATGTTGGAGGAAATACTATCAGTTTTTTAACCATAATTGCTTGAAAGTACCTCTCCTAAGGTCTGATTTGCACAGACTGGGCTTGATTGACATCTCCATTTACTCTGTTTACCCTGTTAATATTCTCATTGTTACAAGGAGATTTGTGAAATGTCTAAACTAGACTATAAGATTACATTTAATAAACAATTTCCTGATGACGTCCTTCAGCTTCAGCAGAGTGATGATAACCTTTGGATCAAGCCAAATCCTGCTTGTTCAGTTATAGCCACACTTTTGGCCATTTCCTCTGTGTTGTTTGTACATGTTAGTCTGTGTGCGTGTGCGTGTGTACTGTGCACACTGTGTATTGTTTGGCTGCCATTCGTTGCCCCCTGGCTAATGTGAGCAATGCAAGAAAAAGAGGCCACAACCCAGTCACATAGCTCTTTAATGTAGTGTAGCTTGGCCACAGGGCAGCAGACAGCATGCCAACTGTTACAGTGTGTGTGTGTGTTTTATTTGTGTTTGCCGATGTATGTTTATACAAATGTTATTCCATCCGTCTCTACTCAGCCACCACAGTCAAGTTAAGCTGGACAATTTGTCCACATGGTGCCTGTTAGCATGTGTTTAAGCCTCTTATACCTCATTCACACCAACGGTGTTTCAGGGCCGGTTCGGAGCAGGAGCTTGAAAAGCACCGGGTTTTCCTGTTCACACCGCAGCGGAGCAGCCTCTTAGCTCCGGAATCCGGTTCGTTTCAAGCACCAAAACATTGCCCGGCTAGAGCAAAAGCACCGCATACGTCACGCTTACGTTGAGGCGGGGGCAGGGGCGGGATCAACTCCTGAACAACAACAAAAAGCCCGTGTTGTATCCAGTTTGTACACAATGATGGAGAAACTTAACAAGCAGCAGTGGTCCACTGAAGAGACCAGCTACCTATTGGGAATCTGGTCTTCCGAAGAGGTACAGAGGAAGCTGGAGCACAATCGGCTATTGTTGTTGTTGTCGGTGTGAGCTGTGAGGGGTTTCCCCCCGGTTTGGGTTTATGAAGCAGGCACGCAAACGGTTACGTCATGACGCAAACGATGACGCAATGACGCAGCACCAGTCGGACTCTGGGCGGTGTGAAAAGAGCCAGAGCTAAACCGAAGAACCGGTTCTGAACCTGAAAAGCTCTAGCACGGAGCTTGAACCGGAGTTGCGTTGGTGTGGTAAGGTAAAACACACCCAGCCGATTATCGGTGTCGATAGATGTCGGGCCGTCGATGAGCATCGTGTCGCCCTACTCAGATTGGTGTGTACTGCACCGTCGTGCACCGTTGTGTCTTTCCGGCCGTGCCGACACCTTCCGCCGCTGATTCGACATGTTGAATCGGGGGGGCCGTCGGCCAAATAAATCACTCTGATTGGCTGTTCAGCTTAGCAAATCAGTGCATGAGAAGCAAAACGGAAGTGAGGGACCCAAACAAACTATTAAGAAGGCAAATCTGAGATTTCATTTAACTTCTACTCTCGACACAGGATCGGGAAAGCCCCATGAGCTTCTCGCTGTAGAGTGAAAATGGAACGCACACGCTTTTACATTACATTACATTGCATTTAGCTGACGCTTTTATCCAAAGCTGTGAAGTTAAACTTCTGTTGTTGCAATGTTGAGGTAGAATGAAGGAGTCTGGAACGTCGTTTAGCCAAAGCACTGAGAGTTTTATTGAACACAGTACATTAATACGGCCGGGGAGATCACTTAGTTTCACACTGTCCCGTGCTCCACCATCATGATCTCCGCTCCAAAAGCCACAAAACATCTAGCACCACGAGGAGAGGTGGGCCCACAGAAGCCCGCGTTTACCTAATCAATAGCCGATGGGAGACAATAATCTACTTGTCTCAAGGGAACGCAGACAAGCCTGAAACCTTCCCCCCACAGGATATGGGAGAAGCGTTTGACCTGTGACCTCAACTTACAGAGGAGTCTTTGACTGATACCACAAACACATGTTTGCAGTATCACAGAATCTAAGAAACTATAAGAAACTCTATAAACAGATCAGATTAAAATATTCTCTTACAGATTCACTCTTTTTATCAATCTATTGATAACCAATTAACATTAGTCTAAGAATATTTCAGTCAATATTTAAAATCAATAAGCGTCTTCAGAGTTGGGTGGGCTCAGATACATTCATTACATTAAAAATAGAACAAGATTGAAAACACTTCAATCACCATGATTGAACACAGTCAATCATAATAAAAAATCATCTCTCTTCAGTGCTTGGCATCTTTTGTCAAAAGGCACAATAATAAACACATGGGGTACAAAATATTACAGCAAAATATATGTTTCAAAATAAGATCTTTTATCATTTATCACTCAGTTAATCTCATTCATCAAACACAAATTCTAAATCAGCTTACATCTAAAAGATTTACTTTAAGGCAATTACTTATTAAAAACACAATTAGGATTATAAGAAATCAATTGAGGTATAATTTAGGATTATGAGAAATCCAGCTAAGATTCCCAGTTAAGGTATAAATTCACAGTGATGAATCGATCAATCTGTAATCTGTAAAATTACAGTGTCCTCAATCTTTAACATTACTTTACGTTTACTTCATTACGCTTTATTCAAGAGTAAGGCATGATATTTAATTAATTACATTACTTCAACTATCAATCATTATGTCATTTCAAAATCTGAAGGGAAAACTAAACAATTCTCAAAATGTTTAACAATCTGAAAAGGAAAAAATCAAAACATCTGTTCTTTATTCAGAGTGTCAACTGTAATCAATATCAAAACATCTGTTCTTTATTCAGCGTATCAACTGTAATCAATATTAGAAATATCTTATTGTTCAATACCTTATAAATCTGAAAATATCAATTAATTAATTTGTTTAGTGTGAAAGTGTAATCTGATCTGACAAAATATATTTATCACCACTATTTAACACATATCTGTTCATTGGGAATACAAAAACAATCATTAATTGTACATCTGTAATCATCTGGTCATTCAATTCAAATGTTATCTTTGTATCTGTTACGGTGTGTGTGTAGGAAGCAGGACCCAAATGCAGATTTAAGTGACAAAAATAGTTCCTTTATTTCAAGGCTATATATACGTACAGACAGAACAGGACACTTACCGAAGACCACGTCAATACACAAGACAACCCGACAAAGAGAGACAGAAAACCCAGAACTTAAATACACCCAGGACTAATCGCATAAACACGAGACAGGTGAGGAGGGAGGAGAAAACACAGAGGTACCAGGTGAACACAATCGGGTAATCGGGGAGGGAAACAGACAGAAAGCAGACAGGCAGGAAACGGGGGTGAACACTTTACAAAATAAAACGGGAAACCCAAAGATAGAAAAAGACAAGAAAAACACCAACACAGACAGATC
Source organism: Gymnodraco acuticeps (assembly GCF_902827175.1). Lineage (NCBI taxonomy): Eukaryota > Metazoa > Chordata > Actinopteri > Perciformes > Bathydraconidae > Gymnodraco > Gymnodraco acuticeps. Next base: position 1,551,674 of record NW_022992250.1, read on the forward strand.
CTAACAGTACCCCCCCTCAAGGGACGGATTCCAGACGTCCCAAAACAAAAAAAGTCCAAAACCCCAAGCAGGGTGGGTGGAGGGGGTCCGGAGGAGGGACGCATCACTAAGCCACCAGGGTGGGTGGAGGGGGTCAGGAGGACGGGACTGAACTGACCGCCCAGGGGCACGGCAGAGGACCAGGAAGGGGTCTCGGGCGGACGGCCCGGGGGCAAGGCAGAGTCCAAAAAGGGGAAGTCAGGGGACCGGGCCCGAGGGCGAGGACCGCGGCACTCAGAGGGCCGGGCTCGAGGGTGAAGACCGCGGCTCTCAGGCGGTCGGGCTTGAGGGCGAAGACCGTGGCTCTCAGGGGGCCGGGCTCGAGGGTGAAGACCGTGGCTCTCGGGGCCAGGCTCGAGGGCGAAGACCAGACAGCTCCGGAGGCCGGGCCGGAAGGCGCTGACGGGACAGTGCCGGAGGCCGGGCAGGACCCGGTGTCGGAGCTGGTGGGACAGGCCTCGGCAGGATCCCCCACGGAAGAGGACCATGACACGGGATTTGCAGGATCCCCGGCAGGAGAGCAGTCGGCGGGGCCTCCAACGGCACAGGACATAGGATTGGCAGGACCCCCGGCAGGAGAGTAGACGGCAGGACCTCCAACGAGACAGGACAAAGGGGTTGGCAGGACCCCCCGGCAGGAGAGTAGTCGGCGGGGCCTCCAACAGCACAGGACAAAGGGTTGGCAGGACCCCCGGCAGGAGAGTAGTCGGTGGGGACCTCCAACGAGACAGGACAAGGAGCTGGCAGGACCCCCGGCAGGAGAGTAGACGGCGGGACCTCCAAGGGGACATGACAAAGGGTTGGCAGGACCCCCGGCCGGAGAGTAGACGGCGGGACCTCCAACGAGACAGGACAAAGGGTTGGCAGGACCCCCGGCAGGAGAGTAGACGGCGGGCCCTCCAACGGGACAGGACAATGGGTTGGCAGGACCCCCGGCAGGAGAGTAGACGGCGGGACCTCCAACAGGACAGGACAAAGGGTTGGCAGGACCCCCGGCAGGAGAGTAGTCGGCGGGACCTCCAACGTGACAGGACAAGGAGCTGGCAGGACCGCCGGCAGGAGAGTAGACGGCGGGACCTCCAACGGGACAGACATACGATTGGTAGGACCCCCGGCAGAGGAGTAGTCGACGGGACCTCTAACGGGACAGGACATGGAGTTGGCAGGACCCCCAGCGGAACCTCCAACGGACCAGGACATTGGGTAGGGACTTGAGACGTGACTCGAGAGGGGACTAGAGGAGAGACTAGAGGAGGGACTAGAGGAGGAACTAGAGAAGGGAACTCGCGAGGGGAACTAGAGAGGGGACTCGAAGAGGGACTAGAGAGAGGACTAGAGGAGGGACTAGAGAGGGGACTAAAGGAGGGACTAGAGGAGGGACTAGAGGAGGGAACTCGAGAGGGAACTGGAGAGGGGACTCGAGAGGGAACTGGAGAGGGGACTCGAGAGGGAACTCGAGATGGGACTAGAGAAGTGACCTGAGGAGGGACTAGGGAAAGGACTAGAGAAGGGAACTCGAGAGGGGACTCGAAGAGGGACTAAAGGAGGGACTAGAGGAGGGACTAGAGGAGGGAACTCGAGAGGGGACTGGAGGAGGGACTAGAGAATTGACTAGAGGAGGGACTTGAGTAGGGACTAGAGATGGGACTAGAGGAGGGACTCGGGAAGGGACCAGAGAGGGGACTAGAGAAGTGACTAGAGGAGGGACTTGAGAAGGGACTAGAGATGGAACTCGAGAGGTGACTCGAGAAGAGACTAGAGATGGAACTCGAGAGGTGACTCGAGAGGGGACTTGAGAGGTGACTCGAGAGGGGACTCGAGAAGGAACTTGAGAGGAAACTGGAGAGGGGACTTGAGAAGGAACTTGAGAGGAAACTGGTGAGGGGACTCGAGAGGAATCTCGAGAGGGAACTCGAGAGGAGACTCGAGAGGTGACTTGAGAGGTAACTCGAGCGGGGACTCGAGCGATGACTTGAAAGGGAACTCGAGAGGAGACTTGAGAGGGGACTCGAAAGGGGACTCGAGAGATGACTTGAGAGAGAACTCGAGAGGAGACTTGAGAGGGGACTCGAAAGGGGACTCGAGAGATGACTTGAGAGGGAACTCGAGAAGAGACTCGAGATGGGACCTGAGAGGGAACTCGAGAGGAGACTTGAGAGGGAACTCGAGAGGGAACTTGAGAGGGGACTCGAGAGGGGACTTGAGAAGGGTCTTGAGAAGGAACTTGTGTCGGCCGGTACGCCGACAAGACTCGGGGAGCTGGCGTCGGCTGGGGAGCCAGCAGGAGACGAGGTGCTGGAGTCGGCCGGTACGCCGACAGGCCTCGGGGAGCTGGCGTTGGCCGGTACGCCAGTCCTGGAGCCGAAACTGGAGTCGGGACCATGGCTACTGGGGCCGGTACTGAAGCCAGAATCATGGCTGTAAGGTCCGGTTCAGGAGCCGGAAACATGGCTGAATGGGCCGGCTCTGGAGCCGGAATTGAAGCCAGAATCTTGGCTGTAAGGTCCGGTTCTGGAGCAAGGACCATGGCTGCTGGGGCCAGAACTGGGTCTGGAACCATGGCCCTTTGGGCTCGTGCTGCCAACCTGGCCTTGCGACTCCTTCCTTTAGGAGCCGTTTGGAGGCTCCGTGGACCTCCAAAGGCCAGACGAGTACCAGCCAATGGCTCCTGGACTGTAGCAAAACACTGGGTGAGAAGCAGGGGCTGACGCCAGACGGACCACACCGATGCGTGTGGTATCAAAACGGGAGTTGGGAGGCCTGGGGCTGTCAGGCAAGGGATAACACACCGTGAGAAAATCCAAAATCCTGCCCGATAAGAATTTAACCAAGCCTGGCTTCTCCATAGTAATCCGGCGTGCCTCTGCCAGAACAGCCTCTCGCTGCTGAACCCTGGATGCTCCCAACCATCGATACGAGCAGTCATCCAAAGCAAAGGAAAACTCCAATAGCTCCTGCTCAAAAGGATCTGCTGGGCCCATATTTTGGTCGGGTTGTAATGTTACGGTGTGTGTAGGAAGCAGGACCCAAATGCAGATTTAAGTGACAAAAATAGTTCCTTTATTTCAAGGCTATATATACGTACAGACAGAACAGGACACTCACCGAAGACCACGTCAATACACAAGACAACCCGACAAAGAGAGACAGAAAACCCAGAACTTAAATACACCCAGGACTAATCACATAAACACGAGACAGGTGAGGAGGGAGGAGAAAACACAGAGGTACCAGGTGAACACAATCGGGTAATCAGGGAGGGAAACAGACAGAAAGCAGACAGGCAGGAAACGGGGGTGAACACTTTACAAAATAAAACGGGAAACCCAAAGATAGAAAAAGACAAGAAAAACACCAACACAGACAGATCCTAACAGTATCAGAGCTAGAAGAACATGTTTTCCTCCTCTCTTTATGACACAGAATGTCTGGTGTGTAAAGGCATCCTGATACTGTAGATTAGCACTGAGGTGCTGATTGCCTCAAAACTCTTCTTCATCAGAGCGCCATAACTCAATTATCTGTAGATTAGCACTGAGGTGCTGATTGGCTCAAAACTCTTCTTCATCAGAGCGCCATATCTCAATCCCCCCCAATTGCTCTGCTTTTGTGGCTCAATTCAGTGAGCACTTTATGATCTCCCAGTGAAACAGAGGCTCATCTGCCTGTATTCCTTCTGCTATCTGCTTGAGAGCAGTGTACCTGCCTATTCCAAGTGGCACATCCAGATGCCCCCCCCGTGATGGGAGAGGTTTATGAAAACATCTGCTCCTCCAAGAAACATGGAACCTTGTATGAAGCCTCTGAAGCCATCGCTCGTCCTGCAGAGTTGTCTGCCTGAGCCCACCGAGCAGAAAGATGAAGAAGCATCCCATCTCATCAGAAAGTTGAAGATTAGAATCCTCTCATCTCGAACGACCTCCTTGCCCGTGGATAAGTTGCTCTCTGCAGCCGGAGAGTGTGATCCTCTCTCTCTGACCCTTGGCCTTCAGAGCTGTCCTAGTTATTGGGTTAACACTTGATAGGGATGTTTTCCTGAGTGCAGACAACTCAAAGTAATGGATTAGCACATTATCATTCAATTACAAAAATAGGATAGGCCCCCTCAGAATGATTTGGGAGCCTTCCTAACACATGCACATTATAAATGTAAGGTTTGTGTTAGTCATTTAACATGCAAGAATCATATACTCATCAGTCCAAAGCAGAGAAATGTTATTTTAAGTTAAATGTGAGCTAGTCCCTGTGGAATAACCCTTTCTCAATGATTCTAATGTTATATTAATTCACCATTTACCGTTTGATCAAGGATTAGTTTATCAGAAGTACATTTCCTCTTCCATAAAACATAGGTTTGAGAAATGAATGTTCCAATATGAAATCAATTGCTCAATTTCTCAATATAATTTGACTCTTCCCTCTCTTTTCTTACATATTGTCACATATGAAATAATAACTTAGGAGTCTATTTAAGCATGGTATTGTCTATATAAGCTATTAATCGAGAAAACTCAGAGTCAGTATGCAACTCGCAAATATCTCTCCTCCTTCCTATCCCTCTCTTCCACATCTCCCTCTCATACTCACTTCCCCATCTCTTTCTCATCCCTCTCTTCTTCATCTATTTCTTTACTCACTTCCCCATCTCTTTCTCTCTTACTTCTGTTAGATATGAAGTAAAAACACACAAGTCCATGTAAGCATCTGAGTTACCACTGAAAGCATGGCATAAATCAGTGGTTACCAAACGGTGTGCCGCGGCACACTGGTGTGCCGTGAGGCAAGTCCGGGTGTGCCGTGGGATTTTGTGACAACCATACGTTATTATTGCAATATACAACTACACAAAAATAATTATTTTTTAATTCACTATATCAGTGCTTTGTAGGTTTATATGTACGTAACCTGCGCGACTTGCGCATCCACATCTCCACGTACAGTGCTGCATAAACATGGCTGAGTCAGCGATAACTCTCGAGGGGTGTAGGTATGCCCATTATTTTGAGTTCGTCCAAAGAATAGACAGGAATGTGACGGTGAGGTGCAAACTGTGTCCAGGCCAGCAGCTGTTATCCACTGCTGTAAACACCACGTGGTCAAACCTCAACACACACCTGCAGAGAACACATGCTAAGGTGAAGCTAACGCGCAGCTATTAGTTGTTTGTTTATATCACGCAGTCTGTTCTTCTTCTCTGTCTTCTGGTTGTTGCCTGTTTTGAATGACAAATACACACTACCGCCATGGATGTACAATAAGAACTAGATACAGCGTGGGAGGCGGGGCCTCATTCATTCCTATGAGAGCTGCTCATTAGCGCATGATGATAAAATGGCCCAACTTTTGAGAGAGTGAAACGTCACAGTTTACCCAGCATGCCTGAGAAGTACCCGTATGTGCACTCATAGAGCATGCGCAACTTTAACCAAAATGCTCGTTCACATCAAGCACGTCAATTTGCGTACACGTAACAGCACCGCGCGTTCATGACAGCATGGTAATGGATTGTTGTTATCATGGATTTGATATGAACGAGGCGGCAGTTAGCAGTAATGAGCTAGTGATATCGGTAATATTAACTCTATTTAATACAACATTTACGGTACAAGATTTAATCATACAGCCCATGTAGTATGACAATGAATTACAGCAAACATGTGCAATATATCCATTATTACAGCTCCGTGGGATGGCAGTAAGACGATATGGATCCGTTCCCATTGTGCATCCATGGGTAAAGATAAACGCAACTCACATAGGTTCCTCATACAGCATCTCTGTAAACTACGTGTATTCACTGAATTTCACTCTCTGCCTTTAACGGCTCGTTGTAGCTCCAATAGCTCCAGCCCCACCCTCCCTGTGAGCACAGTGTGCTCTGATTGGTCGGGACACGTAACATGAACGTGCCGGGCTGCGCGGTCCCGTGGATTAGATGCGCGTTCATAATGCAGAGGGAAATAACTCTCAGAATAACGTTATTAGCAATTTTTTTACAACTTGAGGAACGGATATTTTTTAACAAGTGTTCATACTGGGTAGTTTATTTAGTTTAAAAAAATTATTCAACGAGTTACAGACCACTCTTTCCCCATGTAAGTCAATGGGAAAAAGTGTTTCCGGGCCTGGCAACCAAACGGAAGTGTAGTACCGCCGTTTGGCCAGCACGAATATTTTCATCTGAGTCCGGCGCACTTCCTGGGGGCTTGACTACCGCCGCCTGCTGGTAAGGAAAGTTATTGCCACTCACGCATGCGCAGTTTGTACGTGCTCGGCGAGTAAAGTAACGAGTAAAGTAACGAGTTACTTTATGTAGATAGTAACGAAGTAGTGTAATATATTACTTTTGTTTAAAGTAATACATTTATAATTTGTAATTTGTAGTTCAGGACCATGGACAATTCAGCTTCCTTGCATTGACAGTTGTCTGTGCTGAATTTTCTGCTGAGTTTCCTTTGCCTCATTTTCTATTTTGTGACCTGTCTGGTGTAAATGAGTGTGTTGTTGCTTTGATGAAGCCTAATTTGATAAAGTTTCAAATTAATTTCGGAAATATTTCGTAATATAGTTGTCTTTGTCACATTTTATTTGGCATTTAGTAAATAATTATGCACATTTACAGATACTTTACATGATATGAGTGATAACACGTGTTATAAGGGCTATTTTTTCACAATAGGTGTGCCTTGAGATTTTTTTTTTACTTGTCCTTTGGTGTAACTTGGGCACAAAAAAGTTTGGGAACCACTGGCATAAATGATAGTGGGAGTCTGAGGGTGTCATTACTGAGAAATGTCAAAGAAATTCAAAACCTTACATTTTAAAACAGGTTTGCATTCCTCCACTTAAGGTGACGTTATCATTGGAAACAATAAAAACGAACTATTTTGATGTAGAATCTATAAATTGAATCGTTAGAGCAGAACAAAATGGTTGTATTGTAGCCTGAGTTCCGTGCAGCCTCTAGTTTCAACAGGTGGAAACATGGTCCATATAACGTGAATACATGCAGGAGTAGACAGTAAGAGGCCCCTGACATTAGGCCTATATTTAAAATAGTAGGGGCTCTTCACTCTGCATAGCAGTATGAATAGCCTTAAAAAAACAAACAACCCACTCCATGGTAACGAGAGTCATATTTCTGACCCATATGCCCTAAGTGAAGCCGTTAGTCTCATCTAACTGACCCAAGGGTTGGTGCTGGTGTGACAGTTCCAAGTGTTCAGAACAGACGTCAAGCTTTCAGTTCATGGCTCGGTGGGGGGGAGCAGACCCACGTGAGACAGTATCAAGGCTGTAATGTTCAGTGTGAGGAGCGCCATTCTCTCTGGGTGCAGGAAATGGTGCCCATTCTCGGACCAAACCATTAATGTCATGGAGAGCAGCCATAGCATCTCTGTGACTGCACTCAGCCGAACTGTAGCAGGGTAGAGCTGGGTGACTCTTAGTGAAGCTGTCCAACGCCATTAGACAAAATGGAACCACGTGCTAACAAAAAGGACACAGGGTCATCAATGTCTCTCTTTACCATTGGCCTAATCATAAACAAATTAGTGGGAAAAATGTGGAACACTAATCCATCATGTGGAATGTTGAGTTAATGTAAATAATTAGTTATGGGTTGAAATCAAATTAACATTAACATTAGAACTAAAGTCAGTTAACAAATTGGACTTGCACAGATCAGTAATCAATACACCATTTTCCCAGCTCTGTGATGAAAACGATAACAAGCAGGGATGCAAACTTGTCATCTTTTGGGGAAATGTGCCGTTTTGAATCCAAAATAGGTCGTTTGTGTGATTCAATAAAATATTATTGGGGTATGGACAGGGTTGCTAACTTTGGGTACCTGGCTGGAGTGAGATTTTGATATCATGGGTTTAATTACACACATGCGCACGAAGTGACTGCTACCGTGTCAGTAGCGGGACCTTAGCATATATTTAGGATATATATATATAATATATATATACAAATACACAATATTGGACACAGACTATAAAGGGCACACAGTTTCATTCACTAATGAAAGTCAAACACATGTTTGTTTCCACTGTTTTATTGTGTGCCTGTCGCGATAAGCAACTAATTGACTTATCGGCTCCCGAGTATTTGTGTTGGATAATCTATGGTAGGGCTAACCCATACAGTGGTGGGGCTCAAATCAGTATTTGAAATGTAATTACATACACGCTATATCGCCCCCTTGTCAGTGAAACGCCACGCGTGAGGTTTAGATTATTTCCCTGTCTCAATCCAAATTGAACTGTATGAAATAAAAAGGCACATTTGTGTTGTAGTAAATAAAAAGGGCGACCTGGAGGCAATTCTGCCATTTACTCACAAGTGAAAGAGTTGACATGTTGAAAACCTAACCCCCGCTTGGGGTCTGGGGGGATTCTCCCCCAGGAGATTTTTTGAAATACTAACATAAAATACACATTCTCTCTTTAGAGGAAAAAATAAATCCATCTATTACTACACGACATATTTAAATGAAGCTGAACCTGCTGCTCCTCGGGAAGAGGCTGTGTGAATTACTTTACATTACCCCATTGTTCTGTTGTGTCAAAATGGAAGGTTTCTGGCTAACGTTAGCTTAGGTACTCAGATCTTGTTCTTGAGTACAAGTAGAAGTACCAGAGTGTAGGAATACTAAGTTACAGTAAAAGTACTGCATTCAAAATGTTACTCAAGTAAAAGTATAAAAGTATTGTCATCAAAATATAGTGAAAATAGCGACAGTAAAAGTAGTCACTGTGCAGATTGGTTTATTTCAGAATAATATATATGATATGTTTTATAATGATTGATCATGAAAGTGTTCTCAAAGCTGGTAAAGGTGCAGCTAGTTTGAATGACTTTGTATACTGCAGGGTAGCTGGTGGATTTACTCCAGGTGGAACTAAAGTCTGATTCAACACTTGATTCGATTTCACATCATTCATCCACATCTAAAAGGTATTAAATACATGTAGTGGAGCAGAAATACACCATGTACCACTGAACTGTAGTCGAGCAGAAGAATAAAGTAGCAAAACATTTAAATACTCAAATAAAGTACCAGTATCTCAAAATTGTGCCCAAGTATAGTACTTGTTGAGTTTATGAACTTAGTTACTTTACACCAGTGGCTATACAGATAGAAAGAGTGCTGCAATTAGATATTCCTTTGTGCTCAGGCTCATAAAACCCCCAATGCACCGTGCTGTGGTCTGCTTCAGATGATCTTTTCCTTCCAGAGATCACGCCTGTCTCTGACCCCGTGTCTTGCGTTTTTAATTTTTAAATTTTTAAATTTTTATTTTTTTGCAGCACCAAGCAGAGTAAAGAAAAGGGAGGGGATTTTGACTAGAAATAATTTGAAACAGTTTAATAAAGAATGTTGAACTATATTTAAAACTGTAATTGAACTTCAACTTATATCAATTTTCCAATTCCAGTGGCCAGTTGGAAACAGATAATGACAAAGTTTTCATTTTGCAGCAACCGTGCAAAAAAAGTTCAATCACCATTATGTCTGAGTCTTGTCTTATCTGCTTTGTTTCGGAATGTGTTTAATACATTAGGTTTTTTTATTTTCATTATTACCATACAATACATAGATTAATAATAAATGAAACAAATAATACAACATTGACCTATTTGAGCAGACAGATGACCCGCAGTGATGCCTCTGAGGTTCCCGGGTGTAAGACGCCTTTTGCTATTTATTTTCCTTTTGCGGAAATTTAGATTACAATGTATAATTTTGCTCTACATCCCTACATCATGCATTTTTTTTTTTCTCAAGTAATTTACTTTTGGTGAGATAACTAAAGTTTAGTTCATTTTACCTTGGCTGTGGACTGATTCATTATTAGTTGTTAAAAAGCATGCACAAGACGGCGGGTAGACAAACAAACACGAAACAATTATACAAACAAACATGAACCCGCAACAAATCAGCGCCCTGGCCAAAAATTCATCCAGTTTAATTTAGTCCGAAATTACGGAAACGTCAACGGGAGCACTGAAATATCTGTTTTAATATGGGCTCTTCTCAGCCATATTTACTAGTAATCTGTTGATGAGCAATAAACTACCTTATTCTCAATCAAAACCACTATGCAAATGTAGTGGTAAAACTGCTCAACCGACCGAGAGCAGAGATTTTTTAATTAATTCAGTACATATTTTTTATTTATTTTTTAAACAACATCCAATTCAATAATCCGTTAGTTTATTAAACACAGTGTGAATGTAATATTCTGCCACCACCCTTCCCATTTAATAGCTAAATTTAGTTCTTGAGCTTATGGTGTGATTAACAGAAAATACAAGTCTGTGTTCTTAAACATTCCTCGTGTGCCGTTCACCACAGGGGGGAGGGGAATTCGACCTCCCTCGTGCAGGCTTGAGCAGACACCCGAAAACGGATTGGTCTGATTTAACCCGTTGAAATCTCCAGAATTCGGCAATTTGTTTCAATTACAAATCCTCACATTGCTTTTTGAAACAGAGGTTCCACCTTGCTGATGCTTTCCTTAAGGTCTCTCCGAATATTTGCAGTGTGTGATTGTCCAGTAATTTAATTCTAGAAAACACACACAGCGGAAATCGTTAAAAGTCGATGTTCCGAGGTTATGTATTAGCCCCAAATATTCTTATTGTTTTATACATGAGCTGTGCTTGCTTTTGTTGGCACTTGCCCCAGCAGCAATCACAGGAAAAACCGGCCAGGATAGAATCCCCTAGACACCGATTCAGGTTATGATTAAGCCTTCAAATGTACATGGAGAGACCAAAACAAATTGCACTCGCGCAGTTTCACAAGTAATTTTGATACCGTCAATCACAGAGTCTGGTAAGGCAGTTGTTCAAATAGATTTGAAAAAAAGCACTTACCAGTCTTCTGAAGAAATCTCGGTATCCTGTTCGTAGACGCCAATTGTGAAGTTAAACTTCTGTTGTTGCAATGTTGAGGTAGAATGAAGGACTCTGGAACGTCGTTTAGCCAAAGCACTGAGAGTTTTATTGAACACAGTACATTAATACGGCCGGGGAGATCACTTAGTTTCACACTGTCCCGTGCTCCACCATCATGATCTCCGCTCCAAAAGCCACAAAACATCTAGCACCACGAGGAGAGGCGGGCCCACAGAAGCCCGCGTTTACCTAATCAATAGCCGATGGGAGACAATAATCTACTTGTCTCAAGGGAACGCAGACAAGCCTGAAACCCAACAGGATATGGGAGAAGCGTTTGACCTGTGACCTCAACTTACAGAGGAGTCTTTGACTGATACCACAAACACATGTTTGCAGTATCACAGAATCTAAGAAACTATAAGAAACTCTATAAACAGATCAGATTAAAATATTCTCTTACAAAAGCGACTTACAATAAGTACATTCGACCAGGAAGACACAACCTTGAAGAAAACAGAATCATATAAGTACATCAGGTTTCATAGAGCCAAAACATTTCAAGTGCTACTCAACTGGCTTTAGATAAGCCAGTCCTTTATCAGTATATAAGTGCTTTGTTAAAAGTTCTATCGCTCGAAGTGGAGTCGAAAGAGATGAGTTTTCAGTCTGCGCCGGAAGATGTGCAAGCTATCTGCTGTCCTGATGTCAATGGGGAGCTCATTCCACCATCTTGGAGCCAGGATAGCAAACCCACGTGTTTTCGCCGTTGGGAACTTGGGTCCCCCTCGCAGCGAGGGCGCAGCGAGTCGTTTGGTTGATGCAGAGCGTAGTGCACGCGCTGGGGTGTACGGTTTAACCATGTCCTGGATGTACGAAGGGCCAGATCCATTCGCAGCATGGTAAGCAAGTACCAGTGTCTTGAAGTGGATTCTAGCAGTTACCGGAAGCCAATGAAGGGAGCGGAGGAGCGGAGTAGTGTGGGAAAATGTAGGTAGGTTGAAGACCAGACGAGCCGCTGCATTCTGGATGAGCTGCAGAGGTCGGATGGCACATGCAGGTAGACCAGCCAGGAGGGAGTTGCAGTAGTCTAGGCGTGAGATGACGAGAGCCTGGACCAGAACCTGCGTCGCTTTCTGTGTCAGCTATTTGTTGTTTGTTGCTTGGCCGTCGGCTGAAGTCTTTGCGGTGTATTCCAGTGCAACACATGGCCAAGATGCAGGAGACGTTCCGTCGGGACGTGTTCTTTGGTGTCAGTTTGGTGTGTAGAGGCTTTTACACACCCTTGACAACAATTCAACACATGACCTTAGACAAAATTGCATTCAGGGTGAAACATTTACTTTTTCTTGTCAATTGGCCTTATGGCTAGTGAATGTTCAGTTTTTACCAGCCTTTCAATACATTACATGTATGGATCTCATTTTATATCCTGCTTGCAGTAAAAGTCCAACCTATTTAATTAGCATAGTAACAAGGAAACCTTTTTCCCCATATTGCTTAAGACAAATAGTTCATATATTCACATGAATAGCTTATTATTAAATTCATGAGCTCATTAGCAGAGTAAGTCTGGTTTAATATAGCGAGGCGATTAAAGCAGGATGTAAGGAGCTTAAGGTTTAAGGCGGGTCTTGTTTTTAGTACTTAGTGCATTTCTCTGCTTGTTGTGGTTTTAAACTGTACATTTGTGCGTTGAAATGTTATTTAGTTTTTTGTAGACATGAGCAGAGCTTTTCTGTTGGCCTCTGTGAGCTGTTGCCATCTTTCTCCGTTTATCTGTCTTAGCATATTTCTTACTGTCTGGATTTTATCCAATCTTTCTGTCTCCCTTCATCTTTTGGGTCATCACTCTTATTTTTGTCTTGAATGATCCCTTTTCTCTCAGTCCGCTATTGATCTCTGAATTTCTCTTTTCTTGTTGCCTTTTTCCAAACTACATTACATCCTTAATTTAACCAGGGGATCTTTTTGTTTTATTTATTTGTCAAAAACTTTCAGACAAACCAAAACCACATTTGTTGTATTTATTTTTGTTTGATAGTGTTTTCTCCCTCTTATAACATGGTTTCATTGATTCTGACAGCTGTTTGCCTCCAGCTATTCTCCTGCTTCAACTCTGACAAAGTGCAGGTTCAGTTTGGGATCTCGATGCAACACTAAAAGTAGTATGACATGGCAGTTTAACAATGCTGCACTGCTATCAATTGCACTATCAATTATTCTGCCTTATATTTTTCTATTTGAATCAATACATTTTTCTCATTTGGTCCAACCGACCTTCCCCAAAACAAAGTTTACTATAATTACAGAAACGGCATATATACTCACATAGAGATAGTCTTAATCAGTGTTTCTCTTTGAAGCCATTTTTGCTTAACATATTAAGTTGAATAGGTATTTAATTTTCAAACAGTTTGTAGTATAATGCAGAATAACATACTATTGTAAAATCTTAAGATCATGTACAAATATAATATTTGGACTTACAACCTGAGAACCTGAATGTGTGTGTTGCTAAGATGTTCCTGTTTGTCCCCTTGTGTATGCTTTTATTGTATTTAATCAACTTACAGTATATACCGCCCTGGCCTCCAGGATATGTTGCGTTCCTGGGTTTAAACAAGTTAGATCCATCCAACTCATCCAGTGCGTTCACACCTGCCTTGTATAGTCCGGTTGAATCGAACCCTGGTGCGTTTAGTCGCTTGGTGCGGTTCATTTGGGTCGGTGTAAACACAATCCGAGACCTCTTAAGTGAACTAAACAACCGGACTCTGGTCCGCTAAAATAGGTGGTCTCGGAGCGCTTGCTTGCGAACTCTGGAGCGGTTCATTGCTGGTGTGAACGCAGTCTGCACCAAAACATAGGAAGCGTAGTATTTACGTGTCACAAGAATATCTTCAGCGAAAGAGTCTTCCTCTCCTCTTTCTCTGCTTCCATCTCTCAGGCAAAAAGCACTTTCTTTCAAGATAAGATCCAATCTTCCTATTCCAATCCCAAAACACTATTTTCCATCTTTCATCCTGGACCCCCCCAAAGCCCCTTCCCCCTCCTCCCTTCTGTCAAGCGACTTTGTTAACCACTTTGAAAAAAAGGTTGATGATATTCGCTCTTCTTTTTCTGACTCACCTCTACTTACCACTGGGTCTCCAGACCCTCCTTTCACCCACACACTAACCTCCTTTTCCCCTCTCTCTCCAAGTGAGGTTCTTAACCTCATTACCTCTGCCCACCCTACCACCTGTCCTCTGGACCCTATCCCTTCAAACCTCCTTCAGACTATCGCTCCTGATATTCTACCGTTTCTCACCCATTTCATCAACACTTCTCTAACTTCTGGTCACTTTCCAAACAGTCTCAAGGAGGCAAGAGTAAACCCTCTCCTAAAGAAACCCACTCTCAACCCGTCTGATGTTATAAACTACAGGCCTGTCTCTCCTCCTGTTCCTGTCTAAAACACTTGAACGCGCTGTCTTTAAACAACTCTCCTGCTATCTCCATCAGAACAACCTTCTGGATCCGCACCAGTCTGGTTTCAAGGCAGGTCACTCAACAGAAACTGCCCTCCTTGCTGTCACTGAGGAACTACATACTGCGAAAGCAGCCTCCCTCTCCTCTGTCATCATCCTTTTGGACCTGTCTGCTGCATTCGACACGGTGCAGTGCATGACATTAAGGATTTTGGGAGATGGCCCTATGGGCCATCTAAGCTAATTTACAGATGGCCCTGAGCCAAATAGAGATTGTCCTGAAAAATGCGCGCGGACGAAATGGCACGAAGGGTTTGGGGGGCCTCCGTCCCCCTAGAAAATTTAGATTTTTGCAGGTCTTAGATGCTGTCTGGTGCATTCTCTAGACTGAATTATTAGATGAACCACCACAATATTGTATTGTACAATTTCAATTTTATTCTTAATTTCACTTGTTTGTTTGTTCTTGTTTGTGTTTGCTCGCTTGCATCCCCTGCATAGCTATAAGAAACACTTAAGTTGTTGGTCAAGACACTTTCCATCTGATGAAGGCAAATGCCTTCCCAGATGTAAAAAAGTAGAAAACATTACATTCAGTTATTAATGCCAAAACAAACATTATTTACACTAGTATGGCCCCTGTTAAAAATGTTTGTAATGTTATCTACTGTAAGTTGGTCGAACGAATGCCTCCTCATCCGGAAGCTGACCGAGCAGACCCGAGCAGCAGTCGAGAGGAGCCGAGCGCATCCGCGAAGCACACAAAATGGCGACGTCATAGTTCCCATTAGCCGGCAAATCTAAATGTCCGGTCAAAATAATTTCCCTTTAGCGCAATACCGCTTCAGTTGCGCCACTTATGTGACAGACAAAATAGTATGTGACAGACGAGAATAGTCAATTCTAATGTCTAACATGTGGAGAAAGAGATGTCCTGTATGGGTTGATTGTGCGTTGATCTGTTGGTAATGCCTCGGGGTTCCGGTGGGCATGTAAACAAATACATAATGCTGCGCTATACTTTGTGGCCTCACCCAGTTGCATAGCGACACTTATTGTGTAGGTGTCTTTTAATAAACAGGTAGTCATATCATTAGCTAGAACTAGCTGAATCTGATCGATATGGACATGAACGCGAGTGAAGTCTAATCTGACGGGAGAGAGAGATCAGCTGAGCAGGCTGACGAGTGGACACGCAGCTCTGCATGATCACATGCAGCGGTGAGCGGACAAAACACACACGTAGCTATTTTAATTACCTCTCAAACTACCTAAATTAGTTATAGATATGTTTAGTTTGACTGTCGGGTCACTCATTACTGGATCCGCAAGCTGCATGATACTGGCACAATAGATTGCCCGATCGGGCAACCAGCAGGTGAGGCTTCATTGCCCGAGCTAAATACTAGATGGCCCCGGGCCATCGGGCAGTCCTTAATGTCGAGCCCTGCGGTGAATCATCAGATCCTCCTTCGCACTCTCCAAGAACTTGGAGTTTCAGGCTCTGCACTTTCCCTCCTCACCTCATACCTCAAAGACCGCACCTACAGGGTTACTTGGAGAGGGTCGGAGTCCGACCCTTGTCAATTAACTACAGGGGTCCCTCAGGGCTCTGTTCTTGGTCCCCTCCTCTTCTCCTTGTACACAAACTCGCTCGGATCTGTCATTAGCCCGCATGGTTTTTCATACCACTGCTACGCTGACGACACCCAATTAATTCTGTCCTTTCCCCGCTCAGAGACCCAGGTCGTCGCACGCATCTCTGCTTGTCTAGCGGACATCTCTCAGTGGATGTCTGCTCATCACCTCAAGCTCAACCTTGACAAGACTGAACTGCTTTTCCTTCCGGGAAAAGGTTGTCCCACTCTTGACCTAACAATCAACATCGGCACCTCTGTTGTTTCCCCGACTCAGACTGCAAGGAATCTGGGTGTGATCCTAGATAACAACCTGTCCTTCACTGCAAACATAGCTGCTACAACCCGCTGCTGCAGATACACGCTCTACAACATCAGGAGGATGCGTCCCCAGCTGACCCAGAAAGCGACGCAGGTTCTGGTCCAGGCTCTCGTCATCTCACGCCTAGACTACTGCAACTCCCTCCTGGCTGGTCTACCTGCATGTGCCATCCGACCTCTGCAGCTCATCCAGAATGCAGCTGCTCGCCTGGTCTTCAACCTTCCTAAATTCTCCCACACCACGCCGCTCCTCCGCTCCCTCCACTGGCTTCCAGTGACTGCTAGAATCCACTTCAAGACAATGGTACTTGCGTACCATGCTGCGAATGGATCTGGCCCTTCCTACATCCAGGACTTGGTTAAACCGTACACCCCAGCGCGTGCACTACGCTCTGCATCAGCCAAACGGCTCGCTGCACCCTCGCTGCGAAGGGGACCCAAGTTCCCATCAGCAAAAACACGTGGGTTTGCTATCCTGGCTCCAAAATGGTGGAATGAGCTCCCCATTGAAATCAGGACAGCAGATAGCTTACACACCTTCCGGCGCAGACTGAAAACTCATTTCTTTCGACTCCACTATTAACAAAGCACTTATATACTAATACCTAAAGCCAGTTGAGTAGCACTTGAAATGTTTTTGCTCTATGAAACCTGATGTACTTATATGATTCTGTTTTCTTCAAGTTTGTATTTTGTTGGTCGAACGCACTTATTGTAAGTCGCTTTGGATAAAAGCGTCAGCTAAATGCAATGTAATCCGCGGTTGTTTAGTTAAAGAGTGAAGCAGAATGAAGTGTTGAAGAGTGTCGTGTAAAGTAAAAATTCTCCGTCAATTACATAAAAGTAAGAACACCTGTCGTCGGTGAAAAGCCCCTCCTTACTGCAGAACGTCTCTCATTATATGTGTTATAATGTTTTTTAACGGACGTTGTCTGATTATTAGGGCTGTCAGTCGATTAAAATATTTAATCGCGATTAATCGCATGATTGTCCATAGTTAATCGCGATTAATCGCAAATTAATCAAATTTTTTATCTGTTCTAAATGTAGTACCTTAGAGGGATATTTTTCAAGTTTTTAATACTCTTATCAACACATGAGTGGACAAATATGCTTTATGCAAATGTTTATCATTTGAACAATGACAAATATTCTCATGAATATTAAACACAACACCCTCTGAACATTACAAATATTCGCCTCAATTCAACCTGGAACCTCTCTCATACAATAATACAATACAGTGTGTGTGCGTGTGTAGAGACACTGTGATGGGTCGTTGGAGCTATGTGCAACTCAAGGCATATGCTCGAACGGGAGCTGCCTGGACGCTGCAATCATGTTGCGTGCACTATCCGTGCTGACTGTTCGTACAATGTCCCACTGTCTGGCTACCTGCATAAAGTCAAGTGCTCGGCGCAGTTGTCGGCGAAATGTCGCTCCTCTGTTTTCATTTAAACAGCTCCTTATATCCGTTAGCGCAGCTAGCTAGCACCAGATGCTAACAACAACAATACACGTAAGGTCTCTCTCTCGCTCGCTCGTGCCACACATACACACACCCTCCCGGTCCTCCCGATGGCCAGTCAGGGCCTGCCGGTGAGCGTGGAAGTGTGGTCTGCCGCAAGCTGTCAACGTCAGCTTGTAGATGGTATTTTAAACTCGATGCGCTCTGAAACTACGGGGCGGCCGAGGACAAAAAATACACATGCGTTAATCGCGTTAAAATAATTAGTGGCGTTAATTTTTTTTGTGTTAACTTGACAGCCCTACTGATTATATAATCATATGCGCGGGCCGCTAGTGTCTGTTGATCTCCAGATTGACAGCAGCATGAGAATAACCTGCCGAAAGTGCCGATGCTCCATGGCGGAGGCTCCGGTAGAAATTGCCGGGATTTGCGTTTTTACCCCCTTAATGTCTGACCAATGGTTGAACAGCATTTCCGTGCACATGGAGAGGGGTCTGCCTGCATCCACTTTCAGGACAGTTCCGGTGCAGACCTCCACTCTCAGGACACCTCCACTCTCAGGACAGGAAGTGCACGCTAAGAATTCCAAAATAAAATCACCACTATCAGTACAGTGCAACTTTCCAAACAAGAAATGCACGCAAATACAAAATAAAATCGGATCGTGACACTTATTATATACATATGTATATATTAGGGCTGTCAAACGATTACAATTTTTAATCAGATTAATCACAGCTTAAAAATTAATTAATCATGATTAATCACCATTCAAACTATGTCCAAAATATGCCATTTATTTATGTATATTGTTGTGGGAATGGAAAGATAAATGAAAGAAGGCGGATATATCCATTTAACATACAGTATCTATGTTTATTATAACATTTTTCTGCGTGTCAAAATGAAAGACAACCCACACACCTATCAATCATCAAACCGTGGGGTCTTAATTCATTACGTGTTGATTTCTATCAACGGGGGAGTACTTCAGGAAAGTCGACAGAGGGAGGGGGGCGGCGGCTAGTGGAGTACTTCGTGACCACAGAGTGTGAACGTTGTGATCAGCTGTTTTAGCGCAGTTCTCCAGTGAATGGGGGGAGTCTCCCTCCGCCGCCGGTTGGCGTAGTTTTGGCACAATTCCGTTGTACAGACCGACGTTAACAGCAGCCCTGTCTGTGCACACGGAGACCGACTCTGTCGTCCGGTGATCTAACCGCCTTCTGGAAAAGCTTCACAAGTACGTCGGTACGCAAATGCGCTTTGTGACACAAGTGACGGTACGCATTTCAGATTACGCACATAACCTGCGTACCAGTTATGTGCACCCCTGTACTACAGCAAAAGTATTCTCCGTCGGGACTTCCTGCAACAACACCACGCCGTTATTAAAGATGTTCTATTGAGAAGACGATCACTACGTGACAAAAGTTTTAAAAACCGTGGCTACTGAAATCAATCTTACTAACTGCTGTCTGTGCAATTTACTCTGCGCGAGTTGGCAGACTTTATTTTGCTTACTTTAACATCATTTTTCATGGTGGGGTTAAGCCATTTCTTGGTATGGGTGTAGCCTACCAGCCATACCCTGGCGCTGCCACTGGTGGCACGTATGGGGCGGGCCATTCTGCACATGCGTTAAATGCATTAAATATTTTAACGCAATTAATTCAAAAAATTAATTACCGCCGTTAACGCGATAATTTTGACAGCACTAGTATATATATATATATAGATATATACGGACACCTTGTATTGTTGTTACTATCAGTACAGCCGCAGCGCCACTTTCCGAACAGGAAATGCACGCAAATACAAAATAAAATCGTACTGACACTTATATATATATATATATATATTTATTTATAAATATATATATGTCCCCCGGTAGAAACCGGGTGAAATAGCCAAAAAATAAATAAATAATAAAACCGGGGAAAAGTGAAAAAAAGTGTCCGAAAATAGGCACTCGTGAGGCGGGCAGAGTCCCCGTCAACTCCCGTTACATTCCTCCATGGTGTCATTTGAGCGGGGGGGTCAAAAGGGCTTGACCAAGGCCGACCCAAAGTGCACGGTGGGCGGACTCATCACCTCCGTGATGAGTCTCCATTGTGATTTGAAAACTTCCATCAAACGAGTCCTTCGGTGGGCGGGAAAAAAAACGCGTCAGAATCGTCACTTCCTGTACTGACAGTGGAGGTGTCCTGAGAGTGGAGGTCTGCACCGGAACTGTCCTGAGAGTGGAGGTCTGCAGGCAGGCTCCCATGTGCACATGACTTGTGTTTAAAGTTTATAGTCCGTTTGAGTTTTGCCCGTGTGAACGCAAACCGAACCTTCTGAAAAATTAAACAATGTAACAAACTGTCGTCTGGTGCGAACCAGAGAAGCGGACTATTAGGTGTGAATGCACCTGTACCAAACACAAGACTTTTGACTCATCCTAGGATTTCTGTCTTTTTAAAACTTAAAGAAACGTTTTGTTGTATTGCATGTTTTTTAAAAGAGGGCAACTGTAGGACCTTGGTGCTAATGGTTAAAGGTGTAGAAGAAGTAGATTTGCTATTTCGGTCCACAGACTTGGCAAGTAGCAAAGTCAAAAGTCAAATAAAAAACAAAGATGGATTTAAAAAAAAAAGATGTGACTTGAAGAATATGAATTCTGGCTCTGGAGATAGAAGCACGGAATTCCTGTACCATCTGTTAAAGCTGTTTGGCAAGAAAGCAGACCGACTGTCGCACACTGTTTCTCTCGCTCAGTCTTCTTTTTGTCTTTTTTTGTGTTCAGAAAGTAACCCAGTGCAGACCTGGCGTCTGGTTCACTGCACTGATTGAGATAAAGTTGTACATTTGAGAGTCTTTCCCGCTTCCCTTTTCTCCTTCATCCACTCCATCTCTCTAGAGAACAAGAAATATCTCAATCTACAGTCTGGGCTCTGGTTCACTGGACTGATTGAGACAGGGTACTCTGTACTGCATCAGAAAGAGAGAGAGAGAGAAAGAGACTTGGGAACTGAGGAAGAGTGAAAGAAAAAGTAGGATATCAGGTGGTCAGAAAGAGTGAGGGAGAACATGAACTTAAAGACTTTTCTTGGCAGTTGCAGAGCTGTGAGTCTGACTCTTCCCTTAGGTGATCCTGCTCCAAAAATGAAGGGTGTTTTTTTTATAAAGCAGATACACTGACATTTCCAATTACCATCAGTTCTTTCACTTTAACGGGCCAGTGGTTCTCCATTTTTACATGAGCATTCAGAAATACCGGGCTGCCACCAGGACAAGAGGTTAAAGAGACTGTCCTGTCAGCTTACAATCAAAGGTTCAGCTGCCACGACAGCTATGTGACGGAGACACTGAATCTGGTCACTAAAGATACCAGCAGACAGAAAAGTTCTGAAATAGACATGTTGCAATTATCAGTTAGTGGGTATTAATATAAAAAAGTAAATAAATGACATGAAAACACATTTATTGGTAACCATTTTGCAATGACACAGTCTGGCTAGTTGACTTAACAACTTAAGCACCAACAATTTTGTCACAGTGGTTGGTGGTCCTCTAATCTGGTCAAAACGGCAAGAAAAAGCAGTGTTGCAAAAGAAAAAGTGCAGCACAGAGAGAAAATCATCAGATTTAAGTCCAATTTCCCCTTTGGAGTATGCATACAATCCAGCAAGTGTTCGGCTTATGCTTGGAGTTTGTGTTCAATAAAACTCTTTCCAAAAAGTGGAACCAAAACCGCTACAGACATGGTACAAAAATCGAAATGTTTCTCCAACAGCTGCTGTAACAAAACGAACAACAAAAAAAACAAGATCATAGGGAGAATCAAAAGGCCCGTCTCCACACAACAGGGAATGTTTCTCTGGATTTTCGCACTTTACCAACGGTTGGTTAGTGTTGTCAGCAAACCAAATGAAAACCAAACGTCAGCTTGCTAGCCACAAACCCATTGATATGTCAGTGTGAAAACGTTCCCTCTCTTTGGAGACGTGGGTGTGGTTGACTTAATGTATTTTTTCTTTCAAACTAAAGTGACAACCATCTGTTAAATACAAAACCTGCTATGAAATATATGGCATAAAACAGTGTCTTCAGTGCCTTAATAATAAATATAATGCACATTTTCAAGCAGCAGCAGCTTACTTAGGAACTTGATGAACAGGGAAAGGTGAATAATGCACTTCAGGTAATAGTTTTATCCCAAAGTGGCATTTTAAATAAATATGCCAGCCTGTAAAAAACTCAATTATTTAAAAATTCTATCACATTTAAAAGCACTTCCACCAAAGTTATTGAGATTTTTATACAACAGTATTTGATATCAGATCTGTAATTCTTAGAGTGCATATTTGAAAAGCTCTGTTTTGTGTGTTGGTGTTTTGCAAAATAAATAACTATGTCAAGGTTTATGGAATTCCACCATCATTAATGTTATACACCTGCATTTTTTTCTTACTGTGAAACATTTTCCTACTGTGAAATGTTAGAAAGGCCTATTGCGCTTGACTGACTGTTGATCTCTAAAATCTTCTGGGAGCCAGCACTACGACTCTACACATTTCACACCCTCGAGCTCTAGTATGTGTGTAGCCTATTTGATGGAGTTTCTCTGGGAATTCAACTGAGCTTTCTGCATTTATGGGTAATAGAGAGAGCAAGAAAAGAGACAAGTTTCACCCTTGGAGCTACGTTAGGACTTGCATAGCAACAATTGCTCATAACTCCTTCTTGACTTCTTGACTCACAAACTAAAACAATTGAGTTTACAACATTTTGGAAGCATTAAAAAGGCCTGCAGATAACAGAAGCTGCTTATAATCCTGACCTGATTTCTCCATTTTTAAATCTTGTACGAGTTTCTTAATAGTAATGCAACAAATCAAAGCATTCACATTGATCGATCGAACCTGGCTTAATTTGACTAATCATAACACAAAACCCTCCACAGCTCTAGCCATACATATCAAATATGTGGGTAAACACATCTTTGTCTTTCGTTCGTTTGGTTAAATCAGAAACAAGAACCGATAACATTTCTAGTTCTCATGCCTTTTAATACTTCTTGTTTTGTACGGCTGTGGTCCTTTCCGCCACATAATACCCTGTTCTTGTAAATGCTTCTAATAACATTTTAAAGCAATCCATTTAGAAGTCCGCTGTAACAAATAAATCCTTTTTTATAGCACATTTTTTCTTACTGTTCACATTTTCCTTTGGGTGGTCAGGGGAAAAACTTGACTGGGCTGAAAAAAAAAAACCTGGTACCCTGAGTGTGGTTTAAGTGGGTCGCCTCAGAGTTTAACAGGCGAGGGGAAACCCTGAGATAAATCCAAGCGTGCAGACTTGAAGTCAGACAGACGTAGCATAGTGGAGGAAGTCAATGATGTACTTAACAACTCTCCTCAAAGGCAGGAAGACGAGGGTGAGCAAGACAGATGGGGGGGGGGGGGGGAGGTGAAAAGATGGATAGAGAGAGAAGCGAGAGGGCGGCTTTGGAAGTCAATAATGTGCTTAACCTTACTCTGCAGACTCCTTGTGTCCCTGTTATTGTAAGGAAGAGAAGATAGGATGGGGGGACGTAAAGGAGAAAGTGGAAACGAGTAAGATGGAAGGACATGGGAATGGAAATAGTCAGAGGCAGCAGAGAAGCGCTGTGTTTTTCTGTCAGCATAAATAGTAGTTAAGTGTATGCAGGGCAGGCGGGGGGGCCGGGATACAGGAAGAGCCCCATATAAGAGGGAATAGCCCAGTTTTATAGCCACATAAATCTCTGTTCCCCACACTGGAGGTTGTAACCCACCTCCTCCTCTTTTGGCCTTCCTTCCTCGGTGTAGCGGTTCGCTAAAACCTCCTTTTGACTTCTTGACTCTGTCTGCCGCTCTCTTTTGCTTCATTTCTCTCTCTTTCAGACTCTATTGACCCATGCCCTCCTTTTTCCCTCTAAGTGCCACTTTATATATTCTTCCATTGACCCTCATGCAACCAGGGCAAGCCTATAAAAACATTTCTTGAGGCTGTTTTTTTTTTTTTGCCTCATTGATATATTTTCCCTTTTTCCCACTTAAAACCTTTGTCAGGGACCCTCTAAGTATGAATATTTTTTTAAACCAAGATACCTTTTTAGTACATCTCTCAAAACAGACCATTTTAAGTGGTGCTTTTCATAATGCCTGTTTAAATCAATCAACAAATCAATCTTACGAGTGTGGAAAACACCACTAGTCATAACATGTTAATTGAATTCTGATGGCATTCTCTTTGCAACACTTTGAACACATGATCACTTATCATTGTTTATCACTCAAAATACAAGTAATTTAGGTCACCTATTATGCAAAATCCACTTTTTCACGTCTTTTATACATACTGTAAATATCTGTCCCCTCTGTGTTAAGGGATTCGGAAAGTTTCATGAAAAAATATCCTCTCTTTTTGTTCTGCTCCAACGATATACTGTAAAAAGTCTTTGTATATATCTGAGACCTATAATATATTGTTAAAAAAATAGCTTTATAGGGGACCTTTACGCCTGTTGAATGTAGTCTTGCTGTTGGGTGTTTTTGTAACAACTTCTGCTTTGTTGTAAAAAAGTTATGTTTACATTCAGTGTTACTCACCAAAACACATTGTGTGTATCCTTGAGATCTAACCAACTTGTTGTTGAATGCATTTAGTTTTCGTGCCCTGCCTTCTGCTAAGTGGCACACCTCGTTCCAGAGATACAAGAAAGCACATTTTTATTGCAGATAAAATGTTGAAATAGTCTGTCATTGTAGTTTGTGGATGAACTGTAGTTGAAAAGTTAATTCTCTAGTCATCTGGCTGAATTCAATGTGTTTGTTAAATAGAGATGTTCTTATCACAATATGAAGGTGGCATTTGAATTTCCTTATTCATAGAAACACAGAAAAAAAGGTTCTTGTCTTCTGCTGCAACACTTCAAAGGGTGTCCTGTTAGAGCTGGTTAAGTATTTTTTCCTTTGTAACATAATGAAGAAAGAAGTACCTACAGTATGCACAAATGGGGACCTTATACCAGTTATAGTTAGACCAATAGCTTCTAGTGAATACTGCAGGAAGAATTTACAGACCACATATACAAGGACTCCCACTTCATGGTGAACATCTTCTCACTCGTAATTTCTCTCTCTCTCTCTCTCTCTCTCCTCCCCCCCTCATCTCTCCCTCTCTGCCACCCTGACAGATGGAGAGCGAAAAGAAGAGGAGGAAATACTCCACGAGCAGCAACGACTCCGACACCACCGACAGTAAGTTGAAGAGAGAGAATCAGGGAAGAGGAGGAGGAGGAGTGTGTGTGTGGTGTGTGTGTGTGTGTGTGTGTGTGTGTGTGTGTGTGTGTGGTGTGTGTGTGTGTGTGTGTGTGTGTGTGTGTGTGTGTGTGTGTGTGTGTGTGTGTGTGTGTGTGTGTGTGTGTGTGTGTGTGTGTGTGTGTGTGTGTGTGTGTGTGTGTGTGTGTGTGTGTGTGTGTGTGTGTGTGTGTGTGTGTGTGGTGTGTGTGTGTGTGTGTGTGTGGTGTGTGTGTGTGTGTGTGTGTGTGTGTGTGTGTGTGTGTGTGTGTGTGTGTGTGTGTGTGTGTGTGTGTGGTGTGTGTGTGTGTGTGTAACCTGGAAGTGTCAAAAAGTGAGTGCCTGTGCTGCTGTTGTGCAGTCAGATGCTTTGTTTAAGTCAACTCCCTCAGGGTATTTCTTGTATTCACTCCCCATATACATGTTTCTTTCCGTCCCTTTTCTACTCATTAACACTTTTCCCTTTTTAAAACATGTCTCCAATATAAATATGAATATGTAGCCCAAGCAGCTTTCATGCAAGATCAAGAACAAGGGCTGCTTTTAAGAGAAAATAAATGTCTTAGGTTTAGAAAAGCCTTTGCCCTTGCAGGTGTAAAGACTGTGCAAGAGAGATTTATACTAGCCACAAGAAAGAAAGAAGTGGTAAAAGAAAAATGAAGTAACCTTTATTCTATAGAAATCACATCAGACAAAGAGTAATAGGCACTTAAGAATGCCACTGAATCAGTTATTTAATATAAAGAAACAGAAATAAACGCCTACATATAAGTAAGAGTAGATTCTTAGACAGTAGAACTAAGCAATAATCCTGAATTATATCTCTTTTATTTGTAAAGGCAAATGATAAAGAGGCAAGAAATTATGATTTGTGTTTGTTAAACTGGATTTTGCTGAGTTTTCCTCAGTAAAACATCAGCTGCTTTTTCTCTTCAACTGGTCCTCCGGTGGTGTTGCACAGAGTGAATGAAATGTTTCATATCATGTCATTTTATTTTTCGAGTTTGATAACCTCAGTCAAATCCTAAAGCTGATTTGCGCCTCATTGCCTCTAAAAGCTGACTGCTTGATGGCTGCAGCTTTAGTAAATGACGCGGCTTTTACATTAAGAAATTGAATAAAACCTGCATCTCACATCTGGGAAAATAAGATTAAGATTAAGATGGACTTTTATTAATCCCTCGTGGGGTAATTGTTTCTCTGCATTTGACCTCCTAGTGTTAGGAGCAGTGTGCTGCCATTTTGAACAGCGCCCGGGGAGCAGTGTGGGGAACGGTGCCTTGCTCAGGGACACCTCGATATCACTTGGTCTTGCCGGGACTTGAACTGGTGACCTTCCAGTTGCCAAGTCAAGTCCCTATCGACTTCGCCAGCACTGCCCCACTAATACCCCCCCAAATACACATTAGATTTAGGATTTGACACAGACTCAACACAACCCCTGAGACAGACTTTGTGTATAGAAAGGCATTGATGTTTAAACGTCTTTTGTACATTGTACGAGACAGACAGTCGGCCATGAGAGAGAGATACGGTGATGGGAACATCTGGCCAGTCCAACACATTACAACTCTGGCAGCTTCTGCTGGAAAATCATTTTGATTGTAAACAGTCTTTGAACAGCGGGACAGTTCTACACAAGCACACTTGGCTCTCACAGCTGTCAGAACAATAGGAACATTTTGGCATTAAAGACGGCCAGCGAAAATTAATATTGAATGTCATTCTTTTTGGCTATTAGGAGATCAAGATGAGTAATTCTTGGCATTTTGAATTGTGCATTTTAAGATAACAGGTAAAAATACTCGTTTGGCTAACATCTGACATTCATATCAGCCAAACAATCTGTTGAATCAAGAGAGGATCTTCTTTTCACTTTTTTGTTGTCCTAAAAGCTTTTCTAAACTGATTATTTTACTTCTTCTCCTTGGCTAACTTAGTTTATCCAGGGTAACATAACAAACCAAAATAAAGTGGCTTAATCTGCCTTTTAAAACCTTTTTAATTAGATTTTTGGATTAACTATGAGTGTTTGTTCTATTGATGCACTCTTCTAGAGTCTCTCTCAGCTAGACGTATGAATTGACATATAGACAAGGTATTCTCAGTTTTCTTTTGTCACATCTTTCTTTATTTCAAAATATAACATTTTCAAGATACTGTACATATTTTTTCTCTTTTTGGAGAATTGCAAAAAGGCAAATGTCCCTTTTACAATGTAAAAGGAAATTCAACACATTAAACTCTTTATCTGTCAGAAATAGTCCAGATAATTGCTTATGGAAGTTAAAAACATTCTTAACCCTCCTGTTGTCTTCGGGTCAAATCTGACCGATTTACTACTTTCATCAATGATAATAATTAACATTCGATTGCATTAAGGCTTTATGATATCCTTCACAGTAGACATTTGAACATATCAAATTGCTGATCACCACTTTCATTGAATTTTGATTGATTTGGAACGGGTGGCGCTATAATAAATATAAGGATTATTATTATTATTAATTTTGGATGATTTAGTCAACTTTGTAACACCCATGGTGTTCCCGCCATAAAGAAAAGGAAATAGTAACCATCTGGATCAGATAAACAAAACACACACACACACACACACACACACACACACACACACACACACACACACACACACACACACACACACACACACACACACACACACACACACACACACACACACACACACACACACACACACACACCACACACACACACACACACACACACACACACACACACACACACCACACACACACACACACACACACACACACACACACACACACACACACACATACACACACACACACACAAGATGTGTTCCCCCCCCTTATGTGCCCATTTCCCCATGTGAATCACACCTGGCACACGCAATACATGTTCAGTGTCTATTCTTTGTATATTTACTGCAGTTGTTCATGTATACCAGTAGTCTGATACAATATTTACAGTTTGAAAGGGTGTTAAATGAAATTTGGTGATGATTAATGGTTTTTGTGTTAATGTAATAGCAGTTCAAACAGGACCAGTCAAATTTGACCGCGAACACCAAAGTAAGGGGGGGGGGGGGAAACGAAGACAATAGGAGGGTTAAAATAACCTTTTCCTTATAAGATATATACTCATCAAGATTTACATCTGTAAATAGAGGAATTCTGTGTAATTTAATGGTTTAAACTTAACTGTAGCCGGGGCGACCACATGGAAGTGACCTCGTGCAGGTTTAAGTGTTATGTGGTCACAGGTCTGCATGTATAAATTATTTTACAGCAGGTTTAACAGGCAGCCTTTTCAGACCTGACTGAGCCACCCTGTGCTGACGGCCGCACTCTTCGCTTTATAATTATCCGTTAGCTGTTAGCTTCCCCTGGCCAGTGCAGCGTGGGCTCCAGCTGCATCTGCTGACTGGAGGTTATCAGGTTTCTAATTGAAGGATGCCCATGATAATTTTGCCTGCCATGCACCAAGCAGGGCTTTTAATTAACACACGGCCATGATGGTAACCGCCCACTGTGCTGCGGCCCGCTCCGTTATCTGGCCACACAGTGATGATGAGGCGCAGCTGTCTCGTGGGGCATGTAGATCACACACACACACACACACACACACACACACACACACGCACACACACACACACACACACACACACACACACACACACACACACACACACACACACACACACACACACGCACACGCACACTATAGTTGAGTGCAGACAGTTCTCCCACAGATGTGTCTAGATAATGTGCATTCAACAGCATAGATAAACACATATTTAAAATGCCACCCCACCCCTTTTACTGTTTTTTTGTCATTTAATGTGTTTGTCTTGAGCAAAGTAGAGTCTCTTTTATTCTTTAGACACTCTCTCTTTCACACACACACATACACAAGCTGGGAGGTGGTAGTCCAATCCAGTCCCACAAAAAACAGCTACATAGTTTCACAAATACGCCTCTTAAATTGTGAAATGGCTTCCCTCCACATTCATTTCTAATGGCCAGTGTCCATGTGACATGAATGGAGGATCAATTTGTAAATAATGTGATCAAACCCAAACATGGCTGTCAATTCACTCCATATTTCCTGTCATGCTGTGGGAGTTAAAGTGTGTTTTTGTGTGAGTATATGAAACTGTGCAACTGAGAGTTTGAGACATTAAATCAATGCATGCAACATGTGTGTGATGGTGGGAGAAACTGTGACTATAAGCACGCATATGTGATAAATACGAGGAAGTGTTAACATGTTTATGTACAGCACACTGTATATGTTTATGTGTGAGTTATGTATGTCTGTAGGTGTGTGTAGGGAGAGAGGCAGTCTGTAATTTTGTAGAAAAGTCTGACAGAAGTTCTGCCCTCTGTGCTGTTAGTTGTTTAGACGTCACAAGTAAAATTAGCACGGTGGCAGCACTGCTGTGGTGTCGAGGAAATATGTTGAGTGGGAGGCAGCACACAAACACACACGCATGCACACACATGCATACATAAATGAACACACACAGTCATGGTCACAATGTGCTATATTACACAGTATTGGGATATTTGAGTTTTCCATTATGCCTGTGTGATCACTGATGTAACTTAATTGCCAATGTGATGTAATATTTAATGACAGCCTCCTTTGCGGTGCACATATAAATGAGCTTCTGGCTATCTGATGCATGGTTATGTAATTTAAAACATATATAGAAAAAAACAGCATTCATTAAATTACAAATAGACACTCTGTTCAAATATATGGCACCAGAAAACACATACAGGGCTGCTGATTGAAGCGGTGGGTGGGATATTGGCAGCAGAGTCAGTTAATTGCCATTAAGTTGTGTATTAATGAGGTTGTAAAGACCACAGTGGACTAACTGCTTAACAAGATGCTATTTATACTGTCATTACTTATTAAACCTCTTAATAGATCATCATCAGTCGGCTTCAATTAAAGCGCTCACTCAGTGGTAGTACTGCCATGGGTGTCAAAAAGTCACGGGCAAGGTCTTTTTGACTGATTTCTTTTAGTGCTTCTCTGCATTGTTTGGACTGCCTCCATCAGATGCATCAAAGCCCTTGAATTCTATCACATTTTAAGAACACTTAAAAAACAATGAGCTGCTTTTTGCTCTATATTAAGTAATTCGCTGCTGTTTCATGATGGCTGATGTTACTGTGTTTTTATTGTATTTGTGTTGTAAACCCTCTCTGCAAAACCAATTTCTCCAATGGGACAATAAAGTGTCTTTGGATTGAATTTGAACGCACGCTGTGAAACATGAAGTCTGATCCAGAGCCAGAGACCTGTTCTTCATTCCCCCCCCCCACTTTAAATCATGATTCACACTCATGAATGCACATTCTTTACAAATCAAACACAGATTAAGTTTGTCTGATGTTCTGCTCCAGATGACTGAACACTGTTGTCTTTACAACTGGGTCCCAAGCTGGGCTCATTTGTCAACAAGAAAGATGTGCAAGTTTTGGTTTTCAAAAAAATACTTATTGAGTACAATTGAAATAGACGTTTGCTGGTTCTTATTACACTGAGTATGCTCTTCCTTTTATTCTGTTTCTGCAGGTCAGATGACGTCGTGGTCGAGGTCATCCAAGAATACGGTCACCAGCAGCACATGGGTCCGCCTCCAGCACAAGAAACCATCAGAGGTAAGTTAGTGTGGCAGTTTGGTTCGATGACACGGGCATACATTGTACACAAAATGTGTTTAATGAAATGCAGCCTCTGTGTGGCCCACACAAGCTCACAGTTTTGCTCCACTTGACTTGCTGTCTGTTATTTGCTGTGGCTTTGCTGAATTGTCAGAAATGGTCAGATTCCAGCGTAATGTCTGGTTGTTGGGTTTGCTGAACATTGGCATGATCTACAACTTTTATGACCCAGTAGCTAAACCGATAAATTCCTCTTCTGGCTTTTAAATTCCTGAAACATTTCCCAATTTCAAGTTTTCTTGTAAAGGCCTTAAAATGGCTTGGATTTAACCCTACACCTTTGCCTTATTTGGTATGCATGTAGTTATATTATGACTATGCACATGTATCTGGTTGAAACTGAGACCTTCTAGTTAAACAACATGTCAAGGTAAAATGTATGGAACCATGTCAGGATTCATTATTAGTTCTACAGCAAAACCAATCTCTTTTTGGGTAAAACTTTAAAAAAATTGCTCTGGAATATCGATATTGCAAACCCACATTTTCTCTTGAAATGTAGCCAGGACATTACTCTTTTCCTCTGATAGCCCTTGTTTCTGAAAATATGGAAAGCTCTTCCCCACAAGTAATCCTTTTTAGCTGTGATCCAACGCCATTGAGTTGACTTTAGACTTGGGAAAACCCTGATCCAGCAACTGCAGTCACTTCTTTACTGAAACAAACAGTTATGTCCAGATTAAATACAGTCATCTCCGCCACCACAGCTAAATCAACCAGACGCATGGATGGCACAGATTGGTTGGCTAAAATACCATGTTGAAACATCCATATGCTCATGATGAATGATCCCAAGGACTCTCAAATGACCACCCTGAGGAAGAAACTGGCATAATCCAGTTGAAACATGGTGCAGTGAACCAGTTGTGGTGCAGCTTCGCTTGCCGCCATCACACATTCCTCCCACTCAGTCAGTGAAGTGGGTTCAAATCTGTTTGAGGGGAACTTGTCTCTTGAGTTTCACTTCAAAAATAACTGCCATTTGAAACAAAATACATCTAATCTTAAAAATGGGCAGGGGAGATTTTTGAATAAAGGAGAAGAACCTTTGATGGCACCTCTCAATTTCCAAAGATGTTCAGTAGAGCACCTTAAACAATGATTTGTTTACAAAATGAATTAATACAATTTTAAAGGGTAATTTGCACTCCCCCCTGCTGTGACCTCTCCCCATTCTTCCTCCAAAAAAGGCAAATGTGTCTAAGGTTTAATTGTATAACATTTTAGAAAGGAGAATGAATAGAGCTAAATGGCATGCATGGCCCTGAACCACCCCGAAGTACAAGTCATCAGCAGAGCATCTGTCATGTCTGTGCATTTGAAGCTTCCTCCCCCTCAGCTCCATCCAGTTAACCACAGGCTGTTGGAAGGTCCTGTCAGCAATCAGTCTCTCAGTAATTACTACTGTAGCTCCCCGCTCTGACCCGGGCCTCGGATGAAGAGCTGGGGGCCACGTTCCCTTTCATACCGCGGCCTTGTCGCCTTGCTCCAGGGCACACTGCTATAAAAAGGAAGATGTTTTGCAGTGAGTGACAGGAAAAGGTTGAATAAAGAAAAAGGGGTGGTTGACATCTGACAGGTTCAGTTTCTTTTCTACGCACATGTCAGAAAAGCTTAACTTGTTGAATGTGAAAAGTGTGTTGTCTTGCTGCTGGAGAGAGTATATCATTCGCGCCTCCTTGTTTGAAGCTACTTGCACTTCTTTTGTACTCTCATACTTGATAACATTTATTTTGACCATGTTGTCAATGAATTTGAATTCTAGAATATTGCTTTTAGGGTTTTTTAAGTTCAAAATGGCATTCAGTGAATGTTCTGTAATTCCAGAACATCATGTAATTGCAATGCATTGGATCGAGACTACAAACACATGCAACAGACGCAGCACTCTTAGGAAGATTTAGACACTTGCTTAAAATATTATTGCTAATGTAATTCTGCCAAAAATATACAGTATATTAAAGCAACTATTCATGTTCTTCAGCTGAAGTGATACACTTTTCAAGAACAACCAGCCCTTCAGCCAGAAGGTAAAGTCTAAAGTAAGGGCTGTCAGTGTCCTGAGGCAGTAGCAACAGCCTGTTGTATGTTTAACATGTCAAAGGTCATGACCCTGATTGAATGACATGTCTCTTTTGACTAACAATCGATAACAATACTTAAGCTAAAGCAAACATTGGAGGTTGCTATTTTTGGCTCTGTTATGCAATTTACTATTCTTCAGTTTGGCAGAGAGGAGTGTCTCTTTCTTTGCTCTCCTGTCAAGGATATCTGCATCGTACCACTTTAATAGTTTCACTGTGTTAAAGAAGAGAGAGTTTCAGAATGTCTTGAAGGAGTGAGAGTGCTGTTGACTGTTTTACTTTTGACCTGACTCACTAAAAGAATAAGGATTGTCTTTGTATCTGAACAGTGGGTCAATCAGGCTAAAATAGATCATAGAAACATGGACAAATTGACACATGTAAAAATGTCCATTTCCATGTGTCAATTTGGTGTAAAACTAATTAACAAGCAAGTAGAAGTCCAATTTTCAAGTGCCAAAAAAGTCTGTAAATGGATGGTACGAATCGGTATTTTGTCACAGCAATATTTAAGGACTGGGTTGCAGTATTTCATTAATCCATTATGTTCAATAACAAACTGGTTTATATTAAAGTACATCGCATATTTAGTTTTCTTTGACATTTTACATAAATGTCAATTTGAATTTGTGAGTTTGCATACTTTCCGTGTCTACGAATCACATTTGATGTTGGATGTGGGAGCCAGACATATCCAAATCTAAATCACTTTTGAAATGATCAACGAAAACTAAAAGCACGTTTAAAAAAGGGTGGTAATCTAAGGGAGTCAAATATACTAATCAGTGCATCCCTACTGCGAAGAAGATTGAACAGTGGCTCAATGCAGACATGTTTATGGAATGATACTCACCCTGGTTGAGGGAGGTGTGGCGAATAGTAAACACTACGGGCTTGTAATGACAACTTTGCTCTTTTCTAAAAACGATCCGTCTCTATTTGCGCCTTTGCGAGTCTTTCACTCCAGCTTTGACTTTTCTTAGAAGTGGTTTAGAGAGCTTTAATTGGGGGAAGGAGGACACAGTCAAACGCTACATTCAGTAACGCTGTTTTCATCTCAGATAAAATGAGGGCAGCTATTGAAGATTTGGAACCTTTTTGTAGACTAACAGGAAGTCGTTATGACTTACAGGACATACACAGACGCCACATATGTGTTCTTGTGGTTAGGGGAAGCATTTGAGCACAAGAGTGTTTGTGCTTTCGTGCACGTAGATAACAAAAACCTAATTTAAAAAATGTCCTGTAATGTAATATAGGTGGTATGAAACTGAGTCACCAGTTAGACTGTTTCTGAAGAAGGCCTCGACTTCATCCCTTCTGACAAAAGCAGAGCTCCCCTTCTTCAGAGAAATCCCCCTGCTCTCACTCAGGGGATTGTGTGACACTTGTCAAAACACTGAAACATGGGCATTGGACACACACATTTATTAGAGGATACAAAATGTCAAGACGGGAACATGAATTCACAAACTCTGCACACGCTGGGGGTTTCTTCAAGGATTGTGGTATTGAAATGTTGTACCACACACTCGGAAAATGGGGTTGTATGTATTCAAATGACTTGCTTTCTGTTTTTCATTTCTTTTTTCGGTTACTTTTTGTTTCTCTGAAGATCTGTCATTCTTTTAGACATGGAACACATACAGACACTTGAACTTTGGTCTGCACAACCACACTTAAATATCCATACAGTATGTCTCCAAATCTGGTGAAAAGCATATTTAATGAGCTTTAAATCACGTATCAATGAGATAATTATCATAAATGGTGCAAAATGGGGCATGGGTGAATCATTTTGTGAGAGTTACTCTCACAAACACAAAATCGTTATGCAGTCTCATATTCACAACCAGGAAGAGGGGTGGGTAGGTGTTAAGAGGCTAGCAAAGGCACCTAACTTCCTTTTTATAATCTATTTTTCTACAATTGAAATGGGCCTTCTCAGTTGCTGTCTTTTTACATTACATTACATGTCACTTGTTAGCTTTTATCCAAAGCGGGGTTTGAACCTGTGACCCCCTGATCCGAACACCTACACACAACCCACTGCGCCACACGCCACTCCCTCCCGCTTTCCTATAATGATGTAGCAGACATCATACTTGTTACTAGGCTTGTTGTTCTCCTGCATATTTTACTGGTGTGCTGAAAGGACAATGTCTTAATAAGGGTGTTTTCATAAAGTCCAATAGTGGTTTAGTTTATAACTGAAGAAAAAGCTTTAGAGGCTAATATGCTAAACTAAATATTACTTAAGCAGACTTTAGTGTTAGCGCCAATACCTTTAACAGGCTGTTGTGCAGTGCACCATGGGAGGAAGGAAGTGGTAATGATGGGGTTGCCAAAAAGTATGATGGCAGAACAGGTGTGAAACTCTCCAAATTGCTATTGTTTTTATGTGCTCGGTGCATATTTACTGTACATTCAAGCCAAGTGTGCATGCGGTTTGTTTAGCAAATGTACGCATAACAATCTGATAGTGACAATGTGAAGGGCGGGGGGGGGTGGCTGCAGCAGTTTAGGGGGAGGGGGTGGCTGCAGCAGTTGAAGTAAACAAGAACAAAGATGATGAATTAAATTCAACTAGGAATGCATGTAGTATTATTGTTTAGTAGGTCATATATTTATCTGTATTGCTGATGTTCTTTACATTCAGCTTTGGCTAAGTCAAGTGTGGCTTTAATTGTCTGTGGCAGGGGCGTTTCCTTGACCTGGAAACATTAGGGGCTAGCCCACAGTGGCGGCGCCAGAGATTTTCTTTTGAGGTGCTGTGGGGTAGCTTGACATTTCATAGAGGTTGCTCAAACATGCAGGGTTTCCCATTAAGGTACCGGGCGCTACAGTGGGGGGTGGACCTAACCTCCTAGGGGAAGATTTTGTTAAAAGCATCAATCTGGTGCACTTTGAGAGCAAAATGAAGAGATCTATGGATACATCTCTCAACACCCATATGAAACAGAACTGTAAACAGATTTACTTTTTCTTTATGGATATTTTACAAATCAATCCCCTTTTAAACTGTATTCTTGTTTTACTGTCATATAGTATTTCATAACTGTTTTTAATGTATTCTCTTATTTTATTTGATGATCATATGAAGGTGTGCCTTGGAAAATAATCTTTTACATAATAATTGCATTCACTGAACACGGGAAATTACAATCCTGCCGTCCTCTCTAGTGTCATGATGAGGTTCAGGTAAAGCACGGTTAATGTATTATATGCAGGGGTGCACATAACGTTTTGAGTGAGTTACTCAGATGAGTACCAGGAGACAGCGTTTGGTACTCACCCCACACGAAGCGTGGTCCTCCTCAATGTCTCCTTCACTGTCCTCTATTTACACTTCTTGCATGCTAGATGATGATGAAGATGATGAAGATGCACCTCCCTGTCTCTTTTTAAGCCTCCGTTTTGTTTTCTCCAAAACTTGTTGCCAACACTGTGAAGTCCTTGCATTTCATGAGGCCAAGTTGAAGGATCAAATACTAAGAAATGATCACATGACTTGAAGTCATATCTGATTTCAGATGTGGGAAGTTACTAAGTACACTTATTCAAGTACTGTACTTAAGTACAATTTTGAGATTTTTTAACTTTACTTGACTTTGATCTACTTTGTAAAATTAGCTGCACCTTTACCAGCTTTGAGACTTTAATGATCAATAATTATAAAACACATCATATATATTATTCTGAAATGGACCAATCTGCACAATGACTACTTTTACTTTTGGTACTTTAACTATATTTTGATGATAATACTTTTCTAATTTTACTTGAGTAACATTTTGAATGCAGGACTTTTACTGTAACAGAGTATTCCTACACAAGATCTCAGTACTTCTTCCACCTCTGTCTGATTTCAAACTCTTCCAATAACACTCCGAGTAAGTTTGCAACTGTGTGTTTCACTCCACTTTGGTGTAAATAAAACTGCAGCAGCTTGACCACAGAGCGTGAACGTTGTGATCAGCTGATTTTGCGCAGTTCTCCAGTGTGTGCGCAGGGCACAGAGTGTGCACAGGGGAGTCTCCCACTGCAGCCAGTTGGCGGAGTTTTGGCACAATTCTGTTGTTCATACTGACGTTAACCCTGTCTGTGCACACGGTGAACGACTCTGTCGTCCAGTGATCTAAGCCTCTGCCTCCTGTAAGCTTCACAGGTCCGTCGGTTATGTCCTGCGCGGCTCGGCCAGCACCGCAGTTCAATCAGTCATAGAGAGTCCAAAGATTTTTTGCAGGGACCGAAACAGAAATGTAGCTGCTTAATGTCTTTGAGTTTTTTGACATGTCTAGTAGTTTACTCCATTGAGTGTTGACAAAAAACACGTGTAGACGAATTATGTGTTTTTGTTTTGATGTTTTGAGATACGCAAAGGCGCGTAGTGACACAAGTGACGTTACGCAATTCAGATTTTTGCCGCGCTAAAGCCCTGAATGCCCAGGCCAGGCGACGCCACTGGTCTGTGGTAAGATTACGTTTTATTTTTATTTTTTAGAGAGGATGACACAAAGGAACCAGCCAGTTGTAACTAACTTGCAGAGATCAGAAATGATCTGTGTTAGTTAATTAGTAGCACATTATGGGGGTAAAACAAGCCTTGATAAAACATGGGGGCCTGTGTTGAATGTATCTCATTCAAAACAAAAGCCAAGTGATGGAAAACACAGCATGCTTGCTGAATATAAATACATTTAAATAATTTATCAATCGAATTAGGACTTCGGAAAATGTCCTCTGGGTATTGACAAACTCTGTCAACCATTCTCAGATCTTTTTAAACACCTTGCAAGTTAAACACATTGTTCTCAAACAGCTGTATACTCATCCAGATGTGCAGATGTTAGAGGTAAATGACTTAAAAAGGTGCTAGACTTAATAGTGTAATGTGCCTTAGCCTTAAATACCTAATGTGTACTAATCCACTGGAGTACTGTTGGACTTTCACGTCTATTAATGGATAAGTAATCATGTGTAAAGAAAAGCGTGTGTGTGTGTGTGTGTGTGTGTATTGGTGTATCCAAACAGGCTAGCAGCTGCTGTAGCTCATTAGGGTCTGGTAGAAACAGCTGTGAAACTCCATGGCAACCAGATGCAAACAGCCACAGTAATGCACAGAGTTGGTGTTTCAGTTTCTCTCTCACCCCTGTGCCAGGCTCAGTGAGTGGATGAAGGTGGAGAGGTTTGCATGCCGACACGCACACCAGGCAGCAGATGAGTGCAGATGAACACACACACACACACACACACACACACACACACACACACACACACACACACACACACACACACACACACACACACACACACACACACACACACACACACACACACACACACACACACACACACACACACACACACACACACACACACACACAGGGCCAACATAGCCTGCAGCCGTTGTATTAAGCTGTCAGTATTGCTCCTGTTGCCCACCTAGCAGGTGCTGAAATCAAATCAAAAACAACAACCAAATCATGTTGTTTAAGAAGAAAGGCCTTTGAAAGATGCTCAGCTTGACAGTGTGTGATGGAAATAGTTGCAATAATGGATGTAAAGATTTGGAAGGATGCGGGAAAAGCACATCAGAGGACTGCATATTGTAACACCCGCTCTGCTATTTAAATCTAAAGAATGATAAATGAAGATGGCCAGCAAGGCTTTAGAAAATAAATGAAGATGGAAACAGATGTAATGGATGAGGTAAAAAGCAAGTTTGACAAAGATAAAGGTCAAAGTAAAATAATTCAGCATAAAAAAGGAGTGCATCAGTAAGGATGAAGTGTGACCAGCAGATAAAGATGCTGCAAAAACCCTCAAACTGATAAATGACTTGTACAAAAACAACTGTTATACAGTTTTTTTTTAATATCTATTTTTTGAATGAACTGCACTTCAAAGTGGTTGTTCTGAAGTTGTACCTGTGCAGGCTTGGTACCCGAGCTGTTTGTGTCATCATTATCGCTTTCCTGTGCTTGGCGCCACACTAATAATTGATGCCCAGCTAAATCTGCATTACTTCTGCTGCCTTAAACACACACTATCACGCACACACTATCACGCACACACTATCACAACATTTTCAAAGACAGTGTGTTAACAAGAAGTAGGGAAACTTTGTACAAATAAGTCTTTGATGAAAGTTTACAATGTTTTTTTGGATATAATTAGTTTCACATTAAAACATTGATTCTCACTTTTTGCTTTAATCATGTTTATGCCACAATGAGGATTGCAAGGCGTCAGTAGCTGACAAGAAGACAAAATAAACACTCCAGTTTTCAAACTCATGTTGCTGATAGCTTGACACGACTAGGGTAACAATTTTCACTTTAAAACTGGCTGGTAAAAAAACAGGCAACTTTGAATGCTACCTTCTATACCAGGGGTCAGCAGCCTTTACTATCAAAAGAGCCATTTTGGCCCCTCGCCCACGAAATAAAATGTATCTGGAGCCGCAAAACCTATTTTACCCTTACAATGAAGATAACAGTGTTTATCGTTTTATATATAGTTATATATACAGAGGGATTGGAATTTATTCAAAAGCTTATTTCTAGTATCTAGTTTTTATTCTTTTTCATTTCCAATTTTTTTGTCACCCACTGTAAAATAACTATAGTTTGATGCATTTATGAAATTATAAAACAACACAAAGAAAATTGTTGACATTGTATTGCTTTTTTTACCTTGTTATATCTATACCCTCAAGGTGGACGGGCTGTTTTGTGGTAATTTTGCAGTTTAATCCCAAAAAATCAGTAACAAAATGTCTGGGTTTGATGTTTATCTCTCAGCATCAAAGAGAAGAGGCATGGTAGCATCCATGGTAGAGTCCAGCAGCAAATTCATGTTTTGTCTCATTTATTTAATACATAATGATCATGCATGTTTTCTGGGTTTTATAGAGTAGTTATTGTAAGGGGACTGAATCACTAAGTGCAGTAGAAGCAGATGAGAATGATCGGTATACAAAAAGTGTACTGTCGTTGAAACTAATACGACTGTGAACAGTCTGAACATCACAGATTGAAGATATATTACTGCAATAGTATCTGACCGTGGATTTCTCCTTCTCTTGAAGGAACAAAATGATCTTTTGATAAGTGTTGCTTAAAATGACTCTGAACCTCATAGCTTAGAGTGGGCGCTAATATAAGAACAGCTGTGAAGGTCTGTGTTATTATAAGACTCCAATTCACATGTCATAGGGTTTATTTTGGACTTGCCTGATGGGTGGAGCTTAGTCTATCAGAGCCATTCAGCAAAGGCACACACAACTATATAAAAACTAAATATAATATTCAGTTTTACTGAAACCTGGCACTCTGTGTAGGCCCTGTAGGGTAAAGCTTGTTTAGACTTTGGATCCTCTTTCTCTGGTCTGTTTGTTCTGATGTTTGTTTGTGAAAGCTGAACCTACCGAGCTTCAGAGCAAACAGCTACTGGCTGGTTTCTTTTTCTTTATCAACTTCTTTATTCGCCATTAGTACATTTGCTGCTAACAGACTCCAGTGGCAGTGGAGGCAGACATGCAAAGCAGCATTAATCATGTATTTGTTTTGGTTGTTTTTGAGCCACCCATCTTTAAAACTAGGTCACGTCTCTCCCCCCCCCCAGCATGCATGCCATTTTACCAGATCGTCTGCCTGAGCCCGCCATACGAAGATTGATATTTGCATCGGACTCTGTGGGGGGAAATTGGCTTCTTGCTCCTGCCTCTCTTAAGCCTCCTTCACTCTCTCTTTGTCAGCGACCCAGTTTATTTAACCTTTATTTATTTAGGTAAGATTTCCTGAGCTTGTTTGCTGTCTCTCACTCTTCCCCTCTTGCTTCATATTCATGATTTTACACAATTTCACACCTGGGAGCTGCAGAGTACAAGCCCAGCCTCCACTGAGCCCATCCATTCCAGGTTTCAGGGCAACAGGCCTTTTTCAAGCCAGCTGTTTTGTAAAATTTCTCTCCTGTTAAGCCTTTTATACCAACTTATTAATATGAATGAGCTATATGAGCAATGTTTGGCTAAATATTCATGCTTTTTCATAATGAAGCATCGAAGTACAATTACAGCCTTTGACATGTGGCCATTAAGTAGCTCCAGTGAAGCAATTTGGAGGTTAAATGCCTTGCCAAGGACAAATCCAGGAAGAAGAGCTTTCCCCTTACCAGACTCCGGTCCAAGACCCCTTTGGTTTACAATCCAGCTTACTTTACCTCTAAGCCACTGTAGTTCTGAATATAAATATCTAAATTTGTGGACGAGCTGCATGGATAATCATTTCTGCCTTTTTTTTTTGTGAAGGATTCCTCTGTCTCAGACTCATTTCTTTGAATTCATGATTGTGAACATGAACGGAGGGCAGGGTTTAAGCTTGCTAGAGGCCAAAAATCACATCTGTGCAAACGGCGGAGCACAGTCATTCAAATCCTTATTGAAGCAGGAACAAAGCTTAATTGCATGACCTTTGAGTGAAGCCTTGGCAATCAGCCTGCCCTTGGCGTGGAGGGGGGGGGGGGGCGTCGCTCCACGCGTCATTCAGGCCATGGGCTGGTGATGAGGAGCCGGCATTCAGAGAAATCTCAAAAGGACTTGTTCACTGTCTCGTCTCACGCTAATGAGGGGCATAAATTGTAGGCAGAGTGCCTTTTCAGAGCTCTGCAGTACGAAGTTGGGCTAATAGCTACGGATGTGACATTTCAGATCTAAGACGTGAGAGGGGACTATAGAAAGAGCAGGAGGAAATCCTTTTCACACTGCTATCAAATCCTTTATGTGTTATGCGAGAAGCGTCAAGGCTGTTGACGTGAGTGATTCACTTTAGAGAGATAATGTTTCTGCATAATAACTGTGACTTCACTGTTGCTTTTACGCCTCTTTCTCACTCGGGGCAGGTGTGTAGAGAGTTCACTGAAAGCTTTCTCCAGACCTGAGCCCTTTGCTCTGCATGGGGCCTGTTCTGAAGCTTTTATAAAGAGAAATCTGCCATCTGAAAACCGTCTGACTCCATTAAAGGTGATAAAGAGAGAAAAAAAACTTGTATACTTGACTTCAGGGCTCAGCTGTGTAAATCACAGGTTTGCTTTGCGTGTGCTGCATTGTCAGATTTATGATATACTGTATCTGTAATCTTCCTTATCGACATTATTCTTTAGCAATTGCAAGTTCCAAGCTTTATAATAGAAACATTTATTGTCTTTTCAAACACCATTGTTCACAATTTGATTTAAAACATATTGTGGTTTCATCAAGTCGTTTTTCCTGGAAAATAAGTATTTTAACAGCAAATGTGGAAATGTAATATTTCAATATTGGGGGAGTAGCATGTTGTAAA
This sequence comes from Gymnodraco acuticeps, assembly GCF_902827175.1. NCBI lineage: Eukaryota > Metazoa > Chordata > Actinopteri > Perciformes > Bathydraconidae > Gymnodraco > Gymnodraco acuticeps. The sequence goes on from NW_022992250.1 coordinate 1,594,002, forward strand.
AATATGTTATATATATTTACCTTTATATTTTTACTTTATCTCCCTCCACCTCATGCACTGTTTAACTTAGTTTTGCAGACTTTATAAATAGGGAAAACACTAAAGTGAAAAAAATCTTTCTTTCTTTCTTTTCGCCTGACTCTCTGTTCTTCATCTGTTCTCTCGTCTTGACCCCAAGTGTTCTGTTTTCCCCCTGGATTTCATCCTGCTTCTCTCCTCTCTGTCCAGCTCGGTAAACGCAGAGATAAATAGGAGATCGGTGGCCATTTTTCAGCGGTCTATGTGCCCGTGATAGAGAACAAACTTGGGAAACGTTGCTGTTTCAGTACAAATACAAACATTAAGAAGACGGTTGAGAGCCGTGAATTGTTAGTCAAATCGAGGATGCAGGGTCCTTTTTGTCTTTTGTGCACCAGTCAATCTTCAAATTGGAGTTAAATCACAGGTCAAATGTTCTTTAGAGCATCTTGAGCATGCTTCTCTTCCATGATCATGATGTTCCGTTAAATGTCTGTTTCCTTGTATCTTATCTTAAATATTTGTCCTTGTTGATGTTACCGTATTGTATCGGAACCGTATCAGTATCATGTAATGAGGAGATTCAGAAGCCTCTTTAATGTCAGCAAATATTTTGTATTTGTTTGTTGATCATTGTCGAAATATTATTATTTTCATCCTTAAATACAAAAATAGCCTCTGGTGGATGGAAACACCTTTGAAACATATGGATTTCAAGCTTAGTTACATTGATTTGTATTTATATTGTTTTGTTATCATTGTATTGGGATTGGGTAAAGCCAGAGCTGTGGAAAGGTGTGCAAGTAAAAGCTTGGTGTCAATTTAAGTTGCTGTTCTGAAATCATTTTATTTTGTTTGCATGAGAGAGTTCAATTTTTCCTTCAGCTCCATTAATACAATGCATGCGAGGTACATCACACTGGATGTGTTGTGCATTTTTTTATTCTTAAATAAAGGCCATAATTGGTTAAATTCATAACAGTGTTTGTATGCAGATACCAGATTCCTGTCTTGGTGCATGTTAGTGTTTTATACTTTGCTGAAATCACTGAGTCACTGCTCTGTTCTCTCTGTCACTCTCTCATCAACCCCTTTCCCTCCTTCTCTGTCCTTTTCTCACTCTCAATCACCCACTCAACACACACACACACACACACACACACACACACACACACACACACACACACACACACACACACACACACACACACACACACACACACACACACACACACACACACACACACACACACACACACATACACTGTTCTCCTTGAGTCCTGTGGACTTTCCAAGCAGCCAATCATTAGAGCCCGTCCCTCTGCTGTGATGTGGCTGCTAAAATTAGCCTCCTCTCTCTGTGAGTCGACATCTGCCATGACGCACAGTGGAGAGCCAGGTAGCCATGATGCCCAGAGAAAGAAAAATACTTCTCCTTATTCCTTTCTTTACCTTACACCTCCTCCCTTCCCCTTTTCCTTTCTTTTTCCCTTTGCTTTTCTGTCTTTTCTGCTTTCTTTCTTATTGTGCTTCTTCTTTTGTGCCTTTAGCAGGTCTATTTTATTGTCCTCTTCAGTCACAATGCCAGAAGGTGAATGTATTCTTTCACAGTTCAGTCATTTCAGTCGTTGCTTCAAGCTCTTGTCCTTTAAAGTCAAAATCCTTTCTGTAGTATTTGCATAAGAGATGTAATTCAACTCTATGATGAATGTACTTTCTTATAGTGGTTATTGAAACCTTTAATAGACATGAATCATTCTATTTAGGTGAATGTATTCAATGTACAAAAGCTAGCTTACAGTTTAGGTTCTTAAAATCTAAAAACATGAACACATAACTGTGCATTGATTCTGTTTTGTATTCACTTCTCAAAGTCACTTTCTTGTTGTCTAAGGGTTTTTCTCTGCAGTTAAGGCATCTGTTGCAGTACAGTTAGTTTCCCTTATTTACAAAAGCTTTTTAAGCATAAATATTAATTATTTGAGTCGGTTTAGGTTCAGTCGGCTCAGACCATGATGAGATTAATTATTTAGGCTCTATTAACAGTCATAAATCTTTCCAATAACCACCTACCTGACGTGTGACAACCACCAACTGTGAACTGTCATGTCATCAGTTAATATGACTGTCATGTCATATTTAGCTGGGTTATAAAGGTCATCTTCTTCCATTTCAATATACTTAAACAATGTAATATAAAGATTTGTTTACATTTAGTGATTTCATGTGGTGATCCGTGACCCATCCTTAAAGCCCTCCGGGTTGCCATGGCACCCACTTCGGAGCATTTATGGAGGATGTCGTAATAAAAACAGGAACAGGTGATTTAATATTTATTTTAGTATTTTCTTTCTGTTAAATGGTTGGAAATGTTTGCAAAGAAGAAATGATTCCTTAACCAATAAATGTGAAGACACAGTTGAATCACTATTGTAAATATAAAATATATCATCGGTATTTTTTTCAACTTCAAAGTCCTCCTCATTACTCACAAAGCCCTCAACAATCAGGCCCCCCCCTACCTCACAGACCTGCTGCACCACCACGCCCCTTCCCGCTGCCTCCGCTCATCAGAAGCCAACCTCCTATCCATCTCCACCCGCACCAATCACCGGACCTGGGGGGACAGAGCCTTCTCCGTCGCTGCCCCCTCCCTCTGGAACTCACTCCCCGAACCCATCAGAGACTGCACTGACCTCACCACCTTAAAAAAACTCACAAAAACTCACCTCTTCAATCTGGCTTTTAATGTGTGATTGTTTTTGTATTATTTGACTTTAACTTTAACTATATTTATTTGTTGTTCCTTCCTTTTCTTTTCCCTTCACTATATCTGTAAAGCGTCTTTGAGCACCTGTAAAAGCGCTAACAAATTACATCTATTATTATTATTATTATTATTATTATTATTTTCACTTGAATATAACTCTAAACTGAATATCAAATTCAGTTTAGAGTTATATTTATGCAGCTTTAGCTTTGGTTTAACACTCCTCTTTAATTATTTATGATCTGTTGGCATTAAACACAAAATGATGCAAGCTCATTTTACACTTAATTTATGTTGCATGTAGGGCTGCACGATATATCGCGTCGTGACGATAATCACAATAAGCGCATGCGCGATATTCACATCGCGTGGACGTGCAATTTAAAAAAAAAAAAAAAAAAAAAGGACTTGCGATATTAAGTAGGCAAATTTAACTCAAACACGTCATGTTACAATTATTTTGCTGCTTGCTACAAAAGGAAAACTTGCACGGCTCTCATGTCAGGGGTACTTGAGTGAGTGACAGAAAACCACCAATCACAATCAAATCTCCAAAGCAAACGGACCCCGTGATTAAAGGAAAAACACTGAATAAAGTAGCTTCATGTGTTTCTCCAGGGCAGTTCGGCGCTGCTAACCGAGCTAGCTCAGCTTGTTGCTCTGATAACTTAAGATCTAGACGTCCGTGACTAAAATCCTTCATCCGGTTAAATATAGTTAGAAAAATACCAATTGTATAGCATTAAAGTTCAAGAAAGGATGGTTTGCGGGAAAAAAACAGTCTTTTCTTCAATTCCTGTATGTTTTCATATCGCAATATATATCGCAGGGGGGAAAAAATCGCAATGTCAGTTTTTTCCAATATCGTGCAGCCCTAGTTGCATGATTTAATTGATTGTCATTATTTGCACCAATGCAGTGATAAAGCAATATTAAGTAAGCAACATGAGAAAAGTCACTTCTTTATAGTACATTCGGTTTGTTACGCTGGACTCATGCTGCCCTTATTGCTCACTTGCACCTTATGGGGTGCTTATATTTGTCGCACCACTATTGCACCCATTATCACAGCAGAGGAAGCCGTTCTACAGTTTAGCAGTCTAATAATAACAGCAGGATAAAAAGCGAAGGACAGAGCAACCTCTCTCCCTCTCTTTCTATCTGTGCTCTCTTCCCTTTCAATGTCACACAAAAACAATGCTGCTTGTTTCTCTTTCAAGATAACCAGCGAGCCCAACAGAAGTGTGATATATCATTGGGCCTTTAAAAGCTCTTAAAGCTCTTTGTCTCTGTGCTTCAAGGAAACTGGCTCAGCAACAACTTAAAAACAAGGTTTTATTTGTGCTGGATGTGCGCCTGTCTTACTGTAAGCACTGTAATGTATTAGTTTGTGTTTTTGGGGTAAACGTTGACTTTCTATACGTCTCATTTCTATAATCATTTTGGGATCACTAAAGTTAATCTACCTGTGTGTGTCTTTGTTTATGTGTTTGTTTATTTCCCTGTGTGTGTGTTCAGTTGCGTCACTACTGCATGTATGTGTATTAGTGTCTGCGTGTGTTCCTCTATCTGCCCAGATGACTGTGTTTTCTAGTTTGAAATGTCAAACAGTTTCAACAGTCATCTCTAGGGTTTCTGTTTGGCTCATGTTAAAGCCGAGTGGTAATCTATCAGCGTCCGCAGATGGTCAGAGATTACAGTCAGTCCCATGTATAACACGGAGAAACAGACTTCCTCATACAGCAAACAAACACGCTGAGTCAGAGCTCGCAGAAGCTTAAAGTTTGCAGGAGAAAGTGAACGTGTGTTCCTGGAAGAATCAAGATTCAAATAGCCTCGCATTGAGATAAAACATGGGGCGACTGACGGATGTAACGGCAGCACTTTAAGTACACGTATCAGTAGTTGTTGTCACAGTATATTAGCTGTAGCCATACATACTCGTTAACCTAGTAGTTGTAGTACAAATAGTAGTTGTAAAGGTTATAGACAGGAATTCCTAAACACTAGCTCTCTTATAAATGGCCGATTTTTGTCTCATGTCATCAGTCCAGATCTAGATTGGACTTAATGAGAGCGCAGCATGCACACAGCCCATAACTCAACATAGCATACTGACCTACTGACTGACTGACTAGCCAGAGGAATGTGTGTGTGTGTGTGTGCCTCTATGATTCACTGCTACTTGTGTTTGTTTGATCATGTTCTGCTTGTATGGTGCGTGTATGCAACAGTTTCCGTGTGTGTTTTCTTCTCTTACAGTAATGTTGAACTAGGCTTTCTAGTATCTGAGCAGCTGAATCCCTTCCGTTCCTGCGAGGGCTCATAGATCACTCTGCACTGCATGATTGGATGGCTTGTGATGCAAAACAAAACTGATGACGGAGACAAAAAATCTAGACTTGTGTTATTGAAATGCAATTGAGTGCCATGTTTTCAGTTTGACAGCCTGTCACATTTACGATGCCCCAAACGGAACGATCCAGAAATGTGCGGTACATGCAGACGAAGTCTCTGCTGTTTAGATAATTGTAGAAACAGTTATTAAGCAGACCTCACAGCAGCATTTCTAGCAGATAATAATGTGTTTTCACCTTGTTGCTGCAGAGAACAAAAATAAATCGTGTAAACAAAGCAGATGAGCAATGCACTGAAATGGCCACAAGCAGCTGAATACAATGGATGACTGTGATGAAATATGAATTTATTCCACGCTGAAGGGGGTTTTCTTTCTTATCTGTTGGAAATGTTCTCTGTTATTCCCCCTGCTGCAGGAGTTCCACTCAATACTTTCATTTGCAAATTATGATTTATCAAATTTGGGAAGCTGAGTTGAAATGGCAAAATCAAATCACATGTTCCTCAGAACAGAGTTATTACAGTTGATCGATGTGGAAAATCTTTCAGGCAAATAAATAAATCATGTGATAAATGGAGAAAGAAATGCACTTTTTGAGTAATTGCGGACAGAGTTTCCAAGGCTGTTCCAGACTCATTACACAACCGTCTCTGTCCTCCACAAACAGCCAGAAAAGACATTTCAATCAATCAATCAATCAATGTTTATTTATATAGCCCAATATCACAAATGTTACATTTGTCTCAGTGGTCTTCACAGTGTGTACAGAATATCAGTATGACAATACGACACCCTCTGTCCTTAGACCCTCACATCGTACAAGGAAAAACCCACAGTTTAAAGGGAAAAATGGGAGAAACCTCAGGGAGAGCAACAGAGGAGGGATCCCTCTCCCAGGACGGACAGACGTGCAATAGATGCCGTGTGTAAATTGAAAAGATAATACATTTACAACATAGGTAGTCCAAATGTTTGGAAATGCATGTGTGTAATAGGAAGATGAATCCACGAGGATATCCATCCAGGACTTATGATCCAGGACCACAGCCATGACTCAAGATCCAGGGCTCGCGATCTAGGACACAGGACCGCAGGATCATCCATGACTCCGGATCCCGGCGTATATAGACACCAAAAAGAAAGACATTTGGGGAAGCTGGGTTAATCGGAACATGAGAGTACACAGGTATAGACAGAGAGAAGGAAGAAGTAAGGTGTCCCCCGACAAACTAAGCCTATATCAGCAAAACTAGGGGCTGAATCTAATCAGCCCTAACTATAAGCTTTATCAAAAAGGAAGGTCTTAAGCGCACTCTTAAAAACGGATAGGGTGTCTGCCGCCCGAACACAAACTGGAAGCTGATTCCACAAATGTGGAGCTTGATAAGAAAACTGTCACTCCCGAACATGAGTCTTCATTTGTTTCCTGCTACAACAAAGCCAAATGCATTTCTTTATTTTTGCCTTGCATGAAATATCACTGACATTAAAGGACTCTGTAGATAGAAGACAAACAGGTTACTCAAATCTAATCGCTCTTAAAGGGACTCTCCTTTTTTTTACTCAATGCATTTTCCCTCCTAGAGAAATGCTCATCTCTATTTGACCTTTTATTTAATACACATTTTAGTTTGAGAACAGCGATTGTTCATCTGCCCCTCTACCTTCAGTTTCAGTTACATTTTTTACAAACAATGGACGATAAAGTTGTGTGATTTTGAGTTGGTTGGCGGAAGGTCTACACAGTATTCAGACCATATTATTTGACGCTTTATTCTATAGTAAATTTCATCATCTGGCACATTGATTTACATATTTTTTGCACATAATTTAGCATATAATTTTGCAGCTGTATTTTCGAGGATTACCTGATAACAATAGTGATATTTGGATTTGGGATTTATTTGTTTTCTGGAAAGTCAACCAGAGTTTATTGTTTAATAAATAATACATTTTAAGCGGAATTAAACGGCATTTTTGAGCACGCGTTTTGGAAATGTGTGTCGTACACCGCCCCCTGACTTCATGTGGCTTCAGAAAGTCATTGCCATTTACTACACGTTGATCAGGAGGTTAAGGATCCTGGAGTGGTTCAGAAGATGTGGGGAAAACAGAACCAACGCACTGGATCTATCTAATCTGTTTATATAACACTTCTCTTCCATCTGTCTGCCTGTCACCCATCACTGCATAACGGTCACAAAAAGAGTTAGAGGATGAAAAGGGCGGGCGGTGGATGAGAGGAAGAGCAGGATGGAGATGTGCTGCAGAGAAAGAGAAACAAGGACATAAAACTGCAGGAGCTTGTAATAGTTTCCTACACATTAATTAGCTCCAGTCAATCCTGTACCGACACACAGCCATAAAACTGATTTACTGAGATCCCCTCCTCTTTTTTTTGCTTCTCACATCTTATTTTCTTCCTCATTCTTTCCTCTCCTCCTGTTTCATCTCTTTTACTTTTCCTTCGACTTTTCATCCATCCTTTTTTCTGTTCTCTCCCCTTTTCTCTTCCTTTTCCTAATTTTCTCCTCTTCCTTCACCTCTCTTCTTCTCCCTCTGCCTCTCAAAACTAATTCTAACCCTTTTCCTCCTCTCTTCCTCGTTCCTCTCCTTTCATCTCCTTTTCCTCTCCTTCTCCTTTTTCTTACTTTTCTCCTTTCATCCCTTCTCCTCTATATTGCATTATTATTATGTCCTGGCTTGCAGACAGTAGAGAGCCAACAGCAGAAGCAAGGATGCTGCTTTTACATATGGTCTATTCATATAGTGCTCTGTCCCACACACACACACACACACACACACACACACACACACACACACACACACACACACACACACACACACACACACACACACACACACACACACACACACACACACACACACACACACACACACACACACACACCAGTTTTCTCCTCGTCCGTCCTTGTCTCTCATCTCTCTTTCCTCTCAAATTAATATCACTCCTTTCTCTCGTTCCTCACATCCTTAGTGATTTGTCTTCTCTGTTTCCTTTCTCCTCATCTTGTCCTCCCTCTTCTCTTGGTTGAACATCATTCTCCTCTTCCTCCTCTCATTTCTTTCCAGCAGTCCAGTCTGAAAGTGAGAGTAAAGGCAATAATTCAGCTCTCTGTGTTGACACACATTCTCTTAATGCCTTTCTGTCTCTTTTTTTTAAATCTATGGCTGCCTTACTGTTAAACTCTCAAGCAAATAGCATGCAGACTCTTGAAGTGTTACAAAACGTAATTGGTATCAGCAATCGGCAAATCTGCTAATAAGATTACATTTACTGATTGCAGTTCATCTGTTGTTTCACATCAATTTCATCCCGGCCAAATATTGTTTTTCATTTTTTGCGTTAACAAACGATCGAAGCTAACATACCCAGCTAATGATTAGGATAATCCTTATGACTTCAGTGTTTCCCCTAGGATGGAGTCATAGCAGCGGTGCTAAGGCACGTGGGCCCAGTATAATGTGAGCGTGGAGCGCGTGGAATTTTTTAGTGTGTGCACGTGCGAAGTGCGCCCCGCCAATTTGTTTCTATGTGTCTGCCAGCACAAGAAAGGCTCTTGAGGCCTAGTACCAGGGCCGGTTCTAGACAATTTGCTGCCCTAGGCGAGATTTTATATGTAAAGAATAAATGAACAATCTCTACAAAAGACAAATACACTACAAAAACAGAAACGTATTGACATAGGTAATATATGTCAAAATGGCTTCAAATGTATTCAGTATTGTATGAGCATGTTAGAATTGGGGGGTGGACGTCACATCCTCTAGGGGGGTCCGGGGGTATGCTGGGTTTGCCAGGTTTGAACATTTTAAAGTAAAATGCTTCAATCTGGTGCACTTTGAGCACACAATTACTAGAGACCTGATCTAGGGGATACAACTCTAACACCCATATGAAAAAGATCGGTTTACATTTTAATAATCAAATAAGGGGACATAACCAATAACCTAATAATCTAAACACTGAGAGAGTCCTTTACCTCACTGAGCCTCTCAGTCTGACAGGAGAGCTCTCCTCCATCCTGGTTGTAGAAAGAAACATCTACTTCTTATATCCGTTAGCGCAGCTAGCACCAGATTCTAATAACAACAGAGCCGGTACAGGTGCGCCCTCTCTCTCTCCCTCGCTCCCACGCTCCCACTTTGACTGTGAGCTGCGGGCGACTGATAAGCCACCATCCCCCAATTTTATCACTTACAGCGCCCATCGTACAGGGCAAATGAAAAGTCCAGATCTGGCGCCCTAGGCGACCGCCCATGAACACACATGCCAAAAATCGGCCCTGCCTAGTACATACAGTGGCAATGTCTCAAGATTTAGCAAAAATACATCTTTATTGAAAATACAGTAACACAAATAATACAAATCCACATAACAAACAATCACCTGGCTGGCGCCCCATAGCAGCTGCGCCGCCACTATTTGTATATAGGGGAAACACTGGACTTTGGTAATCTTTTTCATTTTTTCACAAATGCCAAGTTGCCAACACAAGGTAGACCTTTTTCTAGTTTTGAGGGAAATGTCTCAACCGCTATTGGATGCATAAACATGACATTTGGTACAGTTTATTTAGGTCTATATCAGTACAAATAACTTGCCACCATCAAGTCAAATGTAAAATCTTTCTTATTTGTTTTGATGATGACCAAATATCTGCACAACGAATGACATTACCATTTAGTGTTCTTCTTAGTTTTGTACAACACACATTTGACCCTAACATACTCAAATATTCTTTAAAACCTTTAATAATAATGCATAGAGAAATGTGTCATTCAGCAAAAAACATTTCTAGAGAACAATGCTGAATTTCTCACATTAGGTTTAGAAAAATTCAATTAACCTTCTCTGTGTCCATCAGTTTCCTTCTTGCTTACTTGTTGGTGGATTTTTCTTCATAACAGCTCCTTTAATTCCGCCCCCTCACCGCGCCCCCTCTTCTATTTATCTCTTATTACCGTGTTTTTCTTCTTAGAAATCCCTTTGACTATTTTTCTTCTTTGTGTAAGTTAGGTCAGGGAGCGAGGGAGAGAATATGGAGAGGTTAATGGAGAGACAGACAGGGAGGGAGCGAGGGAGTCAGATGGCGGAGAAGAGTATAAAGCAGGGATAAGAAGGCTTAAGATTTAATGATACAATGTAAAGTGAAGTCATACGGTTGATTTGGCACCATTGTGTGTGTTGCTTGTTTTCCTCTCTGTGTGTGTTGCTTGTTTTTGTGTGTGTGCTGTGTGTGTTATTGGCAGATGTCCTTGACTATATGACTGATAATATCATTGCTTTAGGTCCCAGTTAGAGCAGACAGACAGAGACTGTATTTGTATGGGTGTGTGTGTCTGTATGTGTGTTAGATGTCTCTGTGTGTGTGATAGTGTGATAGAAGTGTGTATGCTCACATTAAGTGTGAGAATGATTGTGTCTGCTTGAATACACACACTCCCTCAGGTCATCAAAACGCTGCCTCACACACAAACCCATCTTGTTTGTTTCTATCCAATCCTCCTACATACTCAATTTGCTATCATTATATACAGTGTATACAGTATTTGAACCTGTATAGGTCTCCAGATTTACATCAACAATTTGTTTAATGGTGACCGTGACCACAGCACTTCAGCTTATCCACTTGCTACTTCCTCCTTCCTTTTCCTCTTCATCGCTCCACTTCCTCTGGCAGTAGGTTGTTGGTCTCATTTGTCTCTGGAGTCTCCTCACTTGCGTCTTTTCCTCACATCCTAGTCCCCTTCATATAAGATGTGAAGAAAAGATGATATTGAAAGATATGTGAGGATAGAGGTTACACTTTTGCAATAAAATGAGACATCCTACCCTTCAGCATCATCTAAAGCCATGAGACGATGACAGACAAATCCCCCAAAAGGAAACGGATACATTTGCATAAAGGTCAGGAACACCGCAGATGAAAACCACTCAATCGAACCGAGGCAATGACTTATTACCTAAGCAAGTCGTAGATATGGATCTAGTCAACACCGCACAATGAGGGGATTAAGGCTTTGCCAGATGAATGCTACTCAGAGCTTTTCCACATCTGTTCCATTTATTCGTCACCTCCAATGTTACACCGACGCTTAGTGTCAAGCAGCAATTCAGGCAGAATACAAAAATGCATCATTCTGAGGTTATAGTGGATTCATGTTTAACATGAACTATGGAATAATGCAGGATCAAGTTTGTTTTTTGTCAGTAACCTCTTATAAAGTGGCTGGTGGTGATTGGTCAATATGTTCTCAGTTTAACAATCTTGTTTTGTCCACAACTAATATATTGAGTTTACTGTTGAAGTGAATTAAAGAAACCAGAAAATATTAATATTTTTAAGGTCCCATGTCATGCTTTTCCGGTTATTACTCGTCTCCTTGTGTGTTATGTAGCTTTTTCTGCATGTAATCAGTCTGCAGAGTCACAAACCCTCAAAGTACACCCGATAGCGAGTAAAACTCTAACACAGAAAAGACCTGTCTATGCTGCCCCAGAACGCCTCGTTGGAGATTTCTCTTTTTCTTCCTGGGTACAGTGACGTATTGGGTATAGTTACGTGCACGGAGCCGTATTGTTTGGACCAATCCGCAGACTTCCTCACACACACACACTCAATCTTTTCTCAGCTGCCGCTCCGCGGATTTCTCAGCCTGAGACGGCTTGACGCGGGGAGGCTGCGGGTGTGTGTGTGTGCACACTCACAGACTCACAGCCAGGCTGCGGGTGTGTGTGTGTGCTTGGGCTGGGTTCTGGCTGGGTCTCGCTGTGTCTCGCTGTCTCGCAGACCCCACGCAGCAGCCAGGAAACAACACCAGTAATCCAGCTCACACTGTCCGCTCCTCGCAGCAGTGAGCCCCGCAATGTCCCGCCAACACGGCACCCAGACCCCACGCAGCACTCACATCTGTTTGTCATTGCTGGTGTCATTTTCTGGTTGCTAACAAACGCCATTGTAACACATAAACACACATCAGAGCACAGTGGGCTCATAGGGAGGGGGGGTGGGGCAGGCGCTCCAACAATCCGTTTAGGACAGAGAGTGAATACACATAGCCTACTATACAGAGATGCTGTATGAGAAACCAATGTGAGTTTGGAACATTGAACAATGTAAATCTATAGTAGACCTCAACAATGGAATTATGATCAGTAGAAATGGCCATGTCATGGGACCTTTTAAAGATTCAGAAAATGTTGACTTCTTAAAAGATTAGGCAAACTGATTCATCAATTTTCATATAGTTGTGGATTAATTACATATTTGACAACACTATTTTCAAAGAATTAATCTTTGCAGCTATTCTCTGAAAACCCAAGCAGGCGTGTTACTGTATACAGGACATCTTCACTCTTTTTGACCATTTAACCAAACTTTTCTATCTTCCCCTCTCCTCTCATGTTTTTTTCTGTATGCAGGTATTTCGTACCGACTTCATCACGGCCATGAAGGTGCCGGACTCGGCCCAGCTCGGCCCGGGTGATTTCTATGTGCTCTCGGACCCGTGGAGACAGGAGTGGGAGAAGGGGGTGCAGGTCCCTGCCAGCCTGGAGGCCATCCCAGAGCCTGTTGTCAGGTAGGACACACAAACAACCATGAAGTAAATGAGGACAAAAGGTTGTGATTGTTTTTATTAGTGGTTCACTATTAGCTCAACCTCTGGCTGCAGAGACATGATGTCAACATGTGAACACACTGGCAGGGTTCCCACGGTTACAGAGTTCCTCCTGAAGGGTTATGAGATTTGAACTTGTTGTTTGCCATGACTAATAGTTGTTTTGGAACATTTCCAAATTGTCAATGAACTTATGGGAACTTATGAAATTTGAGATTCTAGTTGATACAACCATGCAAATTTAATTTGCTCAAGTGATCTTAAAGATTGTGACTAAATGAGTGTGCTGAGATAACACAAGGAATGGTTTTGTATTTTTTTCAAGAAATACAGCTGTTGTATCCCCATCAACAATTTTTTAATAATTTCACAAAGTGTGCCATTGAATTGTAACAACTTGTGGGAACTCTTTACAAAAGGAACAGCTTATAATTACACTTATTTGCATTATACAGCATATTTGTTTATGGACTACATGGACATAAACACAACTTCACACAAAAGTCAACAGGGACTCAAACTGAGATCTTCTGCTTTTGACTCTCTTATTTGTACACAAACACACACTGTAGTGAGCAGGTTTTGATGCAACTGCAGGGAATGAAACACACACACACACACACACACACACACACACACACACACACACACACACACACACACACACACACACACACACACATAAGCAAGCTGGTGGGCAGATGTGTGCAGACATGCACTTCGACCCACTTATATTCCCTCACACTGTAGATTAGTCTGGGCACGCTCTCTCTCTCTTGCCCGGCCAGCTTGTTGTAGCTCTCTAGTACTGCAGCTGCTTCACATACCCATGTGGTTTGTTTGGCGTTCTAGGAACTAATGAAAATGCTCAGACTGCCTAGTAATGCCTGTTAAACAGACATGTCATACTGAGAGGCCACACACATACACAAACACACGTATTCTCTATGGGAGACAAATCATCAAGTCATGTGAGATCTGGTAAAATGTTCTGTATCCAGTAATTATTTTAATTTTAATTTAAAAGAGACAACTGCAATTTAATTTATTTTAACCCTGATTTAGGAAAAGCAGATGTGTAGGTAGATTCATTCTCAACAAAAAAGACCTAAGTAAACACATGTTTTATTTCTTAAACAAAGATTTCATAGCAAGTGACATTTGGCTGCATGTGAAACAGCCGAACACCTGCTGAATACGTTGGAAATGAAATGGCTGAGTAATACTCTAGTAAATCTCTTTTAATGTGTCAGAGTTAAAATCATATTCTTCTAGTTCATACTCTTGACTGGAGTTCAAAGCCTTTCCTCCACTTGTTCATGCTTTTAGAGCCAATTTGTGCTTTTTGTCCCTTTTCCAAATCAATCCAAGAATCAGAGTCACTGTGTTGCAGCAAGTTATACATATATTAAATATGTGAAATACAATTTAAAATTAGCTAATTAGTCAAAGTTGAATTTCAGGTCCCTTAGTTTCTTCATTACCCAAGCAACTTCATTTGGCAGCATAAGATTTGATAAATGTTTTATTACGAAGCGTTATTTAATGTGATGGTTAGTAACTTGTGCATGAAACAATCACCAACCAGACACTTTTGATGGCTCTCAAACAAAAAGTTCACAGTTTTTAACAAATAAAGTACAGTCTACAAAGACACAACAGACAATGGCTTTCTTCCAGTCTTAATGATGGCAGAAGAAAAAAGTAATAGAACTCTGTATCATCTCTGATAAATGTGTCTCCCTTTCTGTTTACATTGTCTAATAGGTTAATATCTCAGCAGATACACATGTGTGACACACACACACACACACACACACACACACACACACACACACACACACACACACACACACACACACACACACACACACACACACACACACACACACACACACACACACATTATGGAGCTAACAAATTGAAGAGAGCCTGAAGGCAGGGAGATAGATGAGCAGATAGGGAGAGAAAGAGCAATGGCAGAGATAGATAAGGATAGATGGATGAATGGGGGCTAATATATTATCTTACATGCGATAGGGTGATGAAGTGATTTACAGTGATGCTGAAATGGAGTGATGATGGATAGATGGCGAGATAGAGGACAAGAGGGGTGAGTCTAAGTGTGACTGAGCTGATGGTCTCTGTCAATGTCTCTGACAACGATTTGTTCCTCTTTTTCCTGTTGTGTGTCATCTGAAAGCCATGCTTCTCCTTCCACTCACTCTCTCCTTTTGGTATGTTTGGGCTAAAATCACCAGCAATGTTTGAGACTTCCTTGGTTGTACCCGTACAATCTCCTGTGGTTGGGGATTATTCATAGGAAACCTTATTCCAATGCTTAACATGGATGAAGATTTAATGAAAATATCACAAAACTGCCATAAAAAGGTCACATTTCAAATGAATTGCATTGGAGAGCATGGTAACAAAAACAGCTGCTGCTAAGCATGACAGTAAGAATGTTTTGCAGAGGAACAAAACATAAAAGTTACGTTACAAGTCCAAAGCATTCTGCTCAGAACTGCTGTCTCTCAAGGCCTAGGGCTCCATGGATATAATATTGCACAGTAGTTTTGATCCATTGTGTTATAACAGGATGTTCAGATATCCGGTACAAAACTACACATGGTATGGCGGGACAGAAGAAGTGAGGCAAGACTTTCAGTGCAGTGTGATGGCATAAAATCAGAGCAGTGTGCAGTGGCCATGGCGGTGCCACAAGGTTGGACTTGGACAGGGTTGGGCTCACTCTATCCATTTAAAAAAACCAAGGGCTCTCATTGGTGCAAAGCTTTTGTGAGGATGTTGAAACAGCTCTCACATGTGTTAATATAAGCAGCCCTGTTAGCCTCTTAGCATAACTTAGCACAAAGACAACAGTGGAAAGAGATAGCCTTGATCTGTTAAATCGTAACTACATCGGCTAACTAGCACCTCTAAAACCCTGGCAATCAATGTTTTGTATCAAGTTATAATAATAAGTAATGATGCTGATTTCATTTTCTAAATGTTGCTTATACTGACATATTTTGTAAACCAACAAATTCGGGTAAAATTAGGAGTTTTACCTATTTTTGTACTCCTTCAACCCTCCTATCCTGTTTCCTTTATTGTTCCTCTCTTGTCTATGTCTTCCGCTCTACATTTCTTTCTTTCCCTGCCTCCCTTCCTTAAACTCCCACCTTTTCCTCTTACTTTTGCTCTAGTTGAGCCAGAGGCGTAGACACATTTGTCTTTTTTCTACTTTTTCTTTTTTTATGAATAATGACATCATCTCCAAAAATTGTTGGAGAGGAAAAGGGCTGCAGGCCCTGTCTGGTTTTGACAACATTCCTCTTTAACATTTCTCTCTCTTTCTTTGGACCAATTTGGCTGCTGCGGTATGATTTTCGGTAAACTGTAAGGCGGATGGTGAAGAGGTCATTATGATTTGATGTTGTTTTTTTTGCCTCTTATCAAAACACTGCAAGAGAGACACACTCTCCTCCTCTCTCTGTCTCCCGTTGCTTATCCACTTTCTTTCACCTACTTTACCCCATACTCCTCTGTCTCTTTTTCCTCTCATGTTTCTCTCTTTCTCCACTTGCTGCCCTTCTGACTTTCCTTTTGCCTGTCCCCTTCTTTGGCCGTCCCTGTTATTTAATTACTCACTCCCCTTCTTGTTCCTTTCTCTCTCTCTCTCTCCATCATTTTCTCGGGCTGAGTGGAAGTAATTAGCAGTTGCATAACACTGGCTATGTGCAGACAGAGAATGGGTCTTTGGCAGACTCGACAGCCTCGGTCCCCAATGACAACACAGAGCCGGAGAGGGAAATAATCACACATACACATAAGAAGATCTGCACAAAATGAAAAAAAATGAGATATAGGTTATTTTATTTATTGCTTCACTTTTCCCTCTTGCACTGGTGGCCGAGTGAGTGAATGTGAACCCGTCGTTTGTGGTTTGGCTGAACACGTTGGTCTTCTGAACGGCGTGCAAAGCTGCGCCGCCGGGAGGGAGAACATCACATGGAAGGAGACAACTTACAAAAGTGGTTCATAAGAGGATTGATTATGCTGATTTTAATTTGTGAAATTGTAATTTCCAATGCTCGGCAGGCATGAAATGTTTCACAGAGTCTTGTTGTATTCAAAGATATTGCCATAGGTGGTTGACAAACTTCAAGAATCCATGGAATTCATGACATTTTAAGCTTAATCTCAGTTGAGATTGCAGGAGAACAATTTACACCATTTGCTACCCAGTGGTGGAATATCAGGTCGTCAGGTTTCGGTCAGGTGTAATCATATGCAAAAGTTGGATTGGTTAACAAGCTGCCCACAGGGGATTTAAGGTATGAACGCTGAGAGGAAGCAGATAGTGTCGCTTAAAAAGGCCTTTGAGAATCGGAAGGATCGCTTTCTGTTTAATTCCTCTTGATTAAGCAAAAGGCTTGGGTTTGGCTTGGTTGTCATTCTCTCAATAATCGGTCAAGAAACCGGTATTAAGTCAAACACAGGGTCTGTGCGAAGCTGACAATTGAGCGGCCCGACCAAGCAAGGAGGCAGAGGTAGAACGTCCAAAAATATAACCCGGTGTGGGCATTTATTAAATTCGAGCACAGGACACAGCCTCAATCTTGCTGTTCCCGTGCGCACAGTCACCAGCCACAAGGATCTCACACACACCCTCCACACAGAAAAACCCCAGAGCCTAATTGCACACAGACCAATCAACCCAACAGGACACAGGTGAGGGGGGGAGGAGACAACAAAGGGCACCAGGTGCACACAATCAACAGTAACAGACATGGGGAAAGGGGAACACTTTTCAAAACAAAACCAGCAAACAGAGACAGACAAACTAAAACACAGACAGATGCACAAACTACATACACTTCGCCACCAACGAAGCTACACAATCCGAGCCCCAGAGATCACCTCCGTTACAGTCTGGTTTATATCTCAACAATTTGGCAAGATATTTTTGAAGATATCGCCAGCAGACATGTTACGTTTTTCAAGAAAAGCAAGCAAAATATAGAAACTCCCCCAAACAGGCAATTTTATACCATTAGCCTGCATGTTTTATGAAAGTCTGACAGCTTCCTGAACACATCATAACATCACAACAGTGTCAGTTGAAACGTTGTACTGTTGAAAAAACATTTGGTAATTTGTAGAGATTTTTTCTAGGTCTAATATTGTAGGTGATTCAGACTGAATCACCTTGGTCTTTCCCCAGTACACCTGATTGAACTGGGATTGGCCTTTAGAGAGTGGGGAAGAACATATGGCACGGTTTCCTTTCAGATGCGGGTACAGAAAGGAAGTACCGGCAAACATCATTTGAATAGATTGAATACCTGTACAACATCTTACAGCAAGTAAAGCCATGGGTTGTCATTCAGTATACAGGCTATTTCTCTTCATATATATTGAAAAGCATCCGTTTGAACATGCGTGCACACACTCAAACACACACACAAACAGTGTAGCAGTGGGTCAGAAGGCTAATCGGCTGCTAATGACTCGGTGACTGTCTGTTCAAACACACACACTGGATTGAAGAGAGCCTGAGGGCAGAAAGATAGATGGAGAGAAGGACAAATAGATGGATAGTGAAGATAGAGGGCAGTCTAAATGTCACATGATGTAAAGCTGTAGCTATATTTAAGCTAAGAAAGTACCTTGACATTCAGCCATACTGTAGTTTATTTTGTTCTGCCAAGGCTCTTGTTGTATTTAATAATGTGTACTCTCAAGTCTCAAAGTCTGCTTTACACTGCATTTCAACATTCAATTCAACTCAATTTCACAATCTATGTGCGCAAGACTGTTTAAAAGACACGTAAAAAGGTATATTCCTTCTCTGTATTGCACATTTTCCTTTGTTCTTTTAAGAAATATGTAACTTCTGTAACTTTATTCTGGAGTCAAGAAGACATTCAATAAATAATGACATTTATTTCTCCTCAATTTATCTGAAACCAACCAACTGAAGGTTGTGACAGGAGCACTGATGCAAGTGCATAAAGGACAAAGTAAAAACACTATAGGAAAGCAGCGGGTAAAAGAGTGATGGTTAGACCCTTGAGGGATTTGAATTGCCTTGCCCAGCTGCAGCCCTGTCCATTAATAAGTCACTGTGTGCGTGTGTGTGTGTGTCACTTTTATGTGCATGTATTTGAAGTACTCGCATTTCGTCTACGTTTGTCAGCTTGTATTTATCAGTACTTTCACAACAACATCTGGAAATTCCCGTAAGATGAATGTGTTCTTTCCAAAATAGCTCTTTATCAGATGATAAGATGACTAAGAGCAGCCTCATCATGTACAGGGTCAGAGAGTGCACTTACAACTAATGAGTTCCACACACACTGCTGATGTTTGTTGTCTTTTGTATTGGAGCTCTTATTGAATGTTGTAAAGGACTAAGGCGCTGGTTTGTGTTCAATCTGTTGCTCTGGGATGTTTTACTTTATCTGGAAGACATTCAACTCCGGAGATATGTGAAGGGACAGATGGAATTGATGAATTAAATACTTTTCTGTATAATATATAATGATTTACTGCCTGCCTGAAGGAAGAGTTAGTGATTTGAAACAAATGCATGTCTAAAATCTCAAACAAAGGTTATGTAAGGGATAATGTGCAGCGACGCGGTCATTATGGGGAAAAGAACACCGACAGGCTGATCAGGAGCCCGACGCGAAGCGGAGGGATCTAGATCGGCATGAAGGTGACCAAGGTGAAGGTGACCAAGTAGATATCCCTGCCCTAATGACAAAGTAACTGGCAACTGAATATGTGTCGCCGTTTGATGTCTATGTCTGGACCGCTGCGTAAAAAGGAGGGTTTTTGCCCCGTTACTTCTGCGCTGTTTTTCATGTCCCAGTTCGAAAAGCAAACTGCATGCAGTTTGCTTTTCGGCCCAACGGTATACAGTTAAATCGACCGGACTTCTTTCTGAAGATATGAGCGTCCTTAACAACGGTCAATAAGTCCTTGACAGCGGTCTGTCTGTTCGGTATTAACAACGTGTCACGTGTTCTGAATTGACCAATCAGAATCGAGTATTCAACTAAGCCATGTAATAAAATTGTTTAGTTTGCCCCACTAGCTACAGACAGGGGTATTCTTAAGCAAGATCTCTATTTGGTAATGCTATTTGTGAGGGGGGGGGGGAATACAATCTGGTTGAGTTTCAGACTGCTTTCCATGATTACTTACTAAATAGCGGACTGAGTGATGGGATACTTACTGAATTGATGACTTTATAAGTACCAACTAGACTTCTTGATTATGTGACTAGCAGCAGGGTATAAATCTAAGGTTTTCTAAACAGAGATGGATTAATCCATATCTCATGACTTACTGACCTGTTGATGGACAGTCTATTACAGAAACAAATGTACCCATTAACTCATCACTACATTGCTAGGAAGGTTCATCAAGTATGTTTTGACCACAGAGTGATTTAACCGAAAGTTGCTTTTGGCTGCATGTGCGAGTGAATATGAGAACTTTATTTCTTAAAGTATGGGCTAAGGGGCCAAATTGGACTCTTGTGCTTGAATCTGGTAGTTTCCTACATGACAAAAATAATAACATGTTATAGTGAGAAATTGCTTATGATCTCCTTCCTTGGTAAGGGGCTTGATACACTTCCCGTAGAGGCTTGAGGGGAACCATAGTGGCAAATAAATCAACATAATAATACATGCTCATGTCTGTGTGAGTTCATTGAGTCACTGGGTACATAGTTCACCCACAGTTAATGGAGACAACTGAACCATGCATGGTTGATTGAGTCATTGACTGGCAGTGTATCTGACCAGTTTGCTGGCTGACCGGTATATTGACTGGTTGGATAAATGGCTGCCAATTGGCTGACAATCTGACAACTCTTCTCTTGCAGTTGTCTCTTTTAATTAATGGAACTGCTTTGCCACTTGGCTGACTTGTTGCTTCCCTGGTGGATTTATTTGTTTCTTGACTTAATGAAAAACATTGTTGAGGTATGCTCCCTGTCTAGTCTTTGCCATTAATCTTTTTGTGCTTCTTCAGCTCTTGACTAGTTCAGTGGGTCTCTCACTTACCACATTTCAGTCTCATTGCCTGACAGGTCAACCGACCGCAGTGACCACTTGCCTGGGTGACTTGCTTGTCGACTGCCTGGCAGAACAGCCATTTCCTTGACTGAATGAATGGATGACTGGAAGGTCAATGAGTGGTTGAATGAAGATATTAAATAAATTCCCTACCCTCTCATCACCACAGTATGTGGCTGGGTCCCGGGGAGCTTTATTAATCACATAAAAGACAAGCTCCCTTGTTTGCTGACTGACATTGGCAGTCTGAGGGAACTTATTGAACTAATGGCCATTATCCAAGAATGAGAATGACTGCTGGAGTGGTCCATCTTTGTCCAAATATTTGGGCCAGCTGCCTGACTTTATTGACTGACTGGCTGGCTTACTGACTAGCTGGCTGACCTCAGTAACATTTTCAGAGAAGTCAGAACTGGCAGGCTGACTCTACGACCGCAGTGACTGTGTGTTGGCCAGAACTGAGCCGTTTTCTGGTTCCAGCAAGTGAGTCAGGATTCAGCTAAACCCATTCACCTCTGGAGGCCTGCGGGCAAAGACTGGTTTCAGCTTGGGGACTGGAACCTGGGAAATTGTAAAAATGTCACCTCCAACAAAAAATTTTGATTTGCTAAATTGTGTGTGTTGGATTTGGCAAAGCAGCCTGCCAAAATCCAAATGTGTTGGCATGTGCCCATATTCCCCACCCAGAGATTCAATTGAGTTATAACCTTTATTTAACCAGAGTGCTGCTGTTATTAGTTGCATCGACAAAAAAGTAATTTGGAGGCTTGACCAAAAATGTGTTGTGTACAGGGGTAGAGTTTGAAGAAGAGAACTCCAGAGTTGATTGATAAATGCAGCCTTTCTCAAATGGCATTGTATGAAAAATAGTTATGTGTGTGTTTTACTGTGTTTTTGGGTCAAATTCCTTGGATCACAACCCATCATGTGTGGCGTGTGTGGCTGGTAGTGTTTACTGCAGGCTACTCCCTGGGCTCAATGTGGTTTGGTTTTATGTGTATTTACTGTATGCGTATATGCATGTGTCTTTGTTCCCCACATGGATTTCATGTGTCATGTGAGTTAACCCCAAGAGCCATGTGTGGGAGTCTGGATTGTGTGGGTTAAGGTGCCTGCATTTGCGGATTCATAGTTTATCTATGCGTGTTTAGTTGGTATGTGTGTGTGATACATGTGAGTTACCCCTGTGGTATTTTCTCGTAAACACTCATACATCTAACATGGGAATATCATCCACTTCTTCTCTTGCTCTGCTACACTCTCTCTCTTATTCAGACTCAAACGCACTTATTTACTCCATTTCCCTCTCTTTCTTAGCACTTAGCATCATCTCTTCTCCTACAGTAGTTCCTCTGTGGTAAGGCAGATCAAAGCACTTTGTCTTCTGCACTGTGGGTTCAGCAACATCTGGAGCATGCCGTCCGCCTTTTACCAATCCACCATCTGCCAGCCTCACTTCACTGGTGTGTGTGTGTGTGGGAAAAAAAGGGAGAGAGTGAGACACATGAGAAGATAGTAGATACATAGTGGAGTTCCCCCTCTCTCTTTCTCTGATCTCTTGTATGTGTTTGCAATCTCAATTGACTAAACCAGGCTGTACCACATAATGTGCTCTTCTTCTTCTTGTTTTTCTGCTTCTTGTTATTTGGCTTCTTCTTTTGTTGTGCATGAGCCCTCGTGTTATCGGGCCAATTTTCTCAGATTATTGCCTGTCCTACCTGCTTTTCTCTCCGTCACTCCACCAGCGTCATCATGCTGTTTGCCAAGATGAGGCCATTGACTTTAACGGTCACATAAAGGAGCCTTCGCACCCTGGCTGGCCACTTAACCCAACCGCCTCCAGGAGAGTAAACATTGTTTACTGCGGCTTTGTCTCAAAGAGAAGCCCCAAGGCCCAGGCCTCACATACAATTCGGATGGATGAAGAGATAGAAACAAAATAGATAACCCGACAGATGGATACAAGGAGTTTAATAGAAGATATTTTCACTTTTTGAGCAATGAGACAATAGTGCATCTTATGATTTGACTCCCTTGCCATTCATCTAAGTGACAAAGAGTTCTAGAAAGAAAGGGAACAATCTGATTTTATTGACAGTGAACATATACTATACAGGAAAGCAAGGTTTGTGTCCAAAAGTGTCAAACCTAAATATTACAGTCCATTAGCAAATAAGCAGCTAGTATTTGATTTGGCACATGCAGCAAAAAGAAGAGCAGAAGGCGCCTGTACCAGAGCTTGGTAACATTGTAAGCAGAATAATCTGCAGCATATGTCTTTTGAATTTTGGTTTGGGAAAAACAAATGTCTCACTCTTGTTAGCTAAAAAGGAACATATGTGATAGAAGAAGCAAGCCTGTTGCATGATACAGCTTGATACTTCTCTGACTTCAACATAGTCTCAAATGATCAACCCAAAATTATAGCTATACTTGTTTAGAGTGGTAAGAAACATTTTTAAAATGTAAAAAACCAACCACTCCAAATGTAATCCATATTGTAAATATTTAAACAAGTGTTATTAGGAAAGCGTGGGAGTGGTTCTGTGCTTGATGCATTATCAAATGTATTGTAATCTTCATTAAATATGTTTGTCTTCATCTGAATTTAAATTAATATAAGTCTTGGTTGACTTTGGCCAAACTTCCATACAAATGTTCATATAAATGGTTTCACTAGTATACAAATTAGCATAGGATGTCATCATATCCCCTTAAAATAGCTTTTATAAAGCAGGGAAAACCCCTGAAACCTGCATTTATATGAACTCCCTGCATGCTCTCATGTTTTGCCCATATCTAAACAGTAACCAGTGTTAAGATGACCTTTTGAATGGCATACTCTCTATCTCTCTTATTTTACTGCAAGACAGATAAACAAAAAAGAGAGGGACATTAAACGGAGAAAGAGGAAGTAATGTGGAGATGCACAAGGGACAGAAAGTACAGGCAAAAGGAAGGGATAGAGACACAGGGGAGGAAGGATGTTGATGGGGAAGGAACTGAGGGACTAAGTAAACAAACAGGTAGTTTAGATGAGGCGGTTGAGTGGAGCGGTACAACGTCTGTCGATCTGCTGGGACTGGCAAAGAGAAGGAAAGAAAGATATGGACACACAACAGAGCCTTGCCATTGCGTTATTAAATAACAGTGGTAACCCTATTCCTCTATCCTATCCCTTGTGTTGCCTATCAACTGTGTTCTGTGAATGTGGGTTTATTCCAAGCTTTCAGGCACAGAAGTAATGCAAGGGGGAATGTACCTCTGAGGGCCAGACTGGGAAGCAGTGTGCCCTTCTTATGCAAAGAAAGTAATTGAAACAAAGTTCCTCAAATGGCCCAGTAGGCAAGGAGGATTTAAAGACTCCAACATCAACCAAGAACACATTGAGTTTATGCATTTTCTACTGCAGATGCAAACCTTATTATGTGTTTGTAGTTACTGTTTACTAAGAAAAGTCATTGGATGATTATAATGATTGACTTTTACCCCCTATTATCATCTGTGGCACAATTTCTTGAAACGATTAAACATTTTGATTAAAATATCCGAACTTGGTGATAAATGATGACTCAAGATCAGTTCTACAAATTGATGGTTTTGTCCAAGGGCGTTTCCTGGACCTGGAAACATTATGGGCTTAGCCCACAGTGGCGGCGCCAGAGATTTTCTTTTGGGGGTGCTGTGGGGTAGCTTGACGTTTCATAGAGGGTGCCCAAACATGTAGGGTTTCCCATTTAAGGTACCGGGCGCTACAGTGGAATTTTCTACTGCAACACTCCCCACACGCACATACACAGTACAACCGCGACTGTTACAATGTAGGCTCGATAATCAGCTCACGGCATATAGGTGTAAAGTGCTATTTTATAAGTGGGGGGTGGACCTAACATCCTCAAGGGGGGTCCTGCATGCTCCCCCGGGAAGATTTTTTTTTAAATATTGAAGTTAAAAGCATCAATCTGGTGCACTTTGAGAGCATCATTAACACTAGAACCGCCAGAGGTCGCTGTATACCTAACACCGCCAACAGGTCAAATTTACCCGCTATTGATTTTCAAGGTACAATTTTCTTTTATTTATCATACAGTACAGTGAGTTTTGATCGCACAGGGATGAAATATATACCAATATAATCTGTGGACTCTCAGCTTTTCATATGACATAGTTTGTGCAGATAGCATGAAGTATAAAATATTGCTACCAGTGCTGATTTAAATGCTTGGTGTTAGACTTGTGTTTTGCTTAGGTACAAATCTCTCTATCTCTCTCTCTATCTCTCTATCTATCTATAACTATCTCTCTCTCTCTCTCTCTCTCGCGCGCGAGCGAGCGAGCGAGCGAGCGAGCAGGATCGAGCGAGCGAGCTAGCTAGCGAGCGAGCGAGCGAGCGATCGAGCGAGCGAGGCGAGCGAGCGATAGCGCAAGAGAGCGAGCTCAAGCGAGTCGAGCTAAGCGAGCGATATCTAATCTAGGCAAGCTAGCGATCTATTCTCAATCTATCTCTCTATCTATCTCAATCTATCTCTCTATCTATCTCTCTATCTATAAGGAACCACAGTAGACAAAAGGCATTGCTATAGCAACACGTCATGTTTACTCTGCATTTTCTATGAGGTAAATATTACCCGCTGGCGGATATAGGTATAAATGGCAATTTTTTTGGCAATTTTTTCAATCTGACTTCATATTGACCATTTTTAACAACAGAGGGTGCTACATAACACACATTCAGGAAAAGTCACAGACTGGGAGACTTTAATATTTTATTGAAAAAAAGTTACATACAATCAAAAAACAGCTGCGGGTAAAATTGACCCGTTGGCGGTTCTAGTGTTAAGAGATCTATGGATACATCTCTCAACACTCATATGAAACAGAACTGTAAATAGATGTTCTTTTTCTTTATGGATATTTTACTAATCACTCCCCTTTTAAACTGTATTCTTGTTTTTCTGTCATATAGTATTTCATAACTGTTTTTCATGTATCCTCTTGTTTTTTTAATATAATTATAATGATCATATGAAGGTGTGCCTCGGAAATAACCTTTTACATAATTCGTGACCAAACCGTTTGAGACCCACTGAGATAACTTAGACTAAAGTACTATCTAAACACTCAGAGAGTCCTTTAGCTCACCTGATTCTCCAAGAGGACTCTCCTCCAGCTTGTTGTGGAAACAGCGCCTTATGTCCGTTAGTGCAGCTAGCTAGCCAGATGCTAACAACACGGTCCCTGCTGGCACCGGTGCTCGCTCTCTCTCTCTCTCTCTCTCTCTCTCTCTCTCTCTCTCTCTCTCTCTCTCTCTCTCTCTCTCTCTCTCTCTCTCTCTCTCTCTCTCTCTCTCTCTCTCTCTCTCTCTCTCTCTCGCTCAATCACACTAAATGCGCTATTGCCACACACACACAGAGCCGAGCTTGAATGAAACACAGAGACCCAAAGTACTACATTTTTCAAATTATGAATGCAACTCTCTGATTGGTCTGGTGTCTTGCCTCTGTTGCATTCACTGAACATGGGAAATTACAATCCTGCCGTCCTCTCTAGTGTCATGATGAGGTTCAGGTAAAGCACGGTTAATGTATTATATTATTGAGGGAGAATTGTCCGGGCGACGCCACTGGTTTTGTCTGACCAAAGTTTAAAAACACAAATATATTAAGTTTACAATAACATAAGACAAAGCAGAGCAGGAAATGATCACTGTTTAGAAGCTGGAAATATACGTGATCTTTTAACATCATATGCAAATGTATGCATATTACCATCATTTGGCTTCAGTCAACCTTTAAATAACTTTTAGTGCAGATTAAAATGCATATTGAATCAAACCATGGTAACGTTTCTTAAATCGATGACTGTTTCTTAATCATTTTAACCTGGTACTTAGTG
Organism: Gymnodraco acuticeps; assembly: GCF_902827175.1. Taxonomy (NCBI): domain Eukaryota; kingdom Metazoa; phylum Chordata; class Actinopteri; order Perciformes; family Bathydraconidae; genus Gymnodraco; species Gymnodraco acuticeps. Next base: position 1,620,787 of record NW_022992250.1, read on the forward strand.
CTTTATAAGCAAACAAGTAGTTATTTGTTTTCAGAAATATACCAAGCCGTGCAGAGGGGCACCTGTAGCCTGTTTTTCTTTTCGTTTCCAAATAAGAAGGGGGTGTTTGTGTCTCTGTGTGTGACAGGCCTGTGCATATTTTTAGCAGGCGCTGTCATCTGGAGGGCTGGTGGTGGTGGGCTTTTTTTGAAGTGCTGGTGGGTTTACTGGAAGTGTGTCAGACAGGAAAGGAATGCAGGAAGTGTGTGTGTGTGTGTGTGTGTGTGTGTGTGTGTGTGTGTGTGTGTGTGTGTGTGTGTGTGTGTGTGTGTGTGTGTGTGTGTGTGTGTGTGTGTGTGGTGTGTGTGTGTGTGTGTGTGTGTGTGTGTGTGTGTGTGGTGTGTGTGTGTGTGTGTGTGTGTGTGTGTGTGTGTGTGTGTGATGTGTGTGTGTGTGTGTGTGGTGTGTGTGTGTGTGTGTGTGTGTGTGTGTGTGTGTGTGTGTGTGGTGTGTGTGTGTGTGTGTGTGTGTGTGTGTGTGTGTGTGTGTGTGATGTGTGTGTGTGTGTGTGTGTGTGTGTGTGTGTGTGTTGGTGTGTGTGTGTGTGTGTGTGTGTGTGGTGTGTGTGTGTGTGTGTGTGTGTGTGTGTGTGTGTGTGTGTGTGTGTGTGTGGTGTGTGTGTGTGTGTAGCCCCTCACTCTTGATGTGAACATATGTGTAGAGTGTGTGTTTGGGCATGTGTGTGTGCATACATGCCCAAAGCCTCATTGCTTCAACCTGTTATTCCAACTCCCCCCTTGTCTCAGTTTCAGAGCCCACAGGGGTTTCCCACAGTGTCTCTAGTAATAAAGCTACCATAGGGCTGTTCTGAGATAAGCCAGTGTTTTCAGGATATAAAGAAAAACATTTAGTTGTAAACGCAGCTATGAATTTTATAACCCTTGAATAAATAGAAAACAGATGTCTAGGAATGTGTCTTACAGGTTTTCATGGTTAAATTGAAGTATAAACATGAAACATGCAATGAGAGTTTTCCCATGACAACTTCGATTAAATTCAGAAAAACATCGAAGGTCACATTTACTGTCCCTCCAGAGGAAATTCGTTTTACCGTCAGAGGAAAAAAGGATGACAGACGTTAACACAACTGATGTTGTTCCCATTTTAAAACTTGGTTTATAAACATCCTGGGCTCCCCTGGGCTTGTGAGAAGAAGACAACAATAATGAGTAATGTGTTAATATTCGCACCACTAAAAAGCGATCAGCTGCAGCCCCGTGTGGTTCAGATTTGGATCAGCTTCCGTGAAATTTGAAACATCACAGGAATAATATCACAACAGTCATAGGCATCAAAAGAATCAAAGTTACAGATTATTAGAAGATCGTTCCTCATCTCTTCGTTGGGCGTACACTTTGTTTCTCTCGTGAGCATGGAGGTTTCTTTCACTATCCAAGCCAATTATTGGACTGTTTCGGCAAAGCAGGCTATTATAAATGACTTTCCTTTCAGCTGTTGCATACTCTCTTTAAAAATCCTTACAGAAGGAAGAAAGAGATAATGTGCTTTACCAAACACAGAAAACCTGCTAGTCTATAATATTTAATATAATGAGGGAATTCAGGATATTAAACCTGCACGGCCATTAAAAGCTCCAGTTTAGTTTTGGTAACTGTTCTGATTAATACTACTTAATTAAAGTGCTCTCACTCTGCAAAATCTTCACTAAGGTAGCTTTGAAATGATGTGTAAATATCATTGTATGCAAATTGACTGAAGAATAAAACCAAGTAACTAGCATCTTAATTAACACAGGAATATATATAATTACCAAAATATAGAAATGTCCTCATATGTACATCCATCTTGACCATTTACAACAATTTATTTTTAAGAAAAAATACTTTTGAATGTATAGTATAACAACACTTATGTGAATGTAATTTTAATACCAACCCACTTTATCTGTAAGTCTTTTATAGCACTGTGAGTCTTTATACTGCTTAACCAACCCCTAAACTTCAGCCATACACATCCAGCATTTAACTGCCAGTTTCTAATCATTTAACCGCAGTCCAGGTGTGTGTGTGTGTGTGTTTGTGTGTGTGTCTGCAACAATTCAGACTTTCACACATCTGGCTGCGTCTACACTGGTGTCTCTTTGTAATTAACAGGGAAAGAAGGTTAATGACGAACTGACATTCAATTAAATACACTAAATTAAAGGATTAAGAAAAACCACAGCGTTTTTCCCCCCTTTTTTAACAGTTTTGCTCTGTTACCTATGAAAAACATTAGTTTACACAGCCCAGCAGTATGAAGGATGTACAATATAATAATAGCAAAATATGACTGAATGTCAGTTTAGTTTATCGCATTAGAATAGTGTTAATATTTGCTATTTATGTGTATGTGCTTTTGTTTTGCCTAAATCAATCAAGTGCTGTGTGAAGTGTCCTTTCCCAACTGCCAGCGTTATACAGGAGCAGTTAATATTTTTCTTCGATCGTACAAAGGTATCCATTCTGCTTGAATCTAAGCTACTGGGAATGTAGAAATACCAGAACTATTTGAAAAGATTAAGAAGTCTGAGATCTGTCTGTGATTAAGAGGTCAGATGTAATTACAAAAACAATGCTGTATCTAACTGTAACTAATAAACTGGTAACGTAACTAATTCATGAAAAGAAACCTATTTTCTGACATTTCCCTTAGTACCACACAATGTAAGGTTCAGTATGGGCTACCACACATTTTGGCAAGGGCCTTGTTTGTGTGTGGTAATTAGAATATTCTCTCCCAATGCTAACTATTTACTGATTCAAAAAATACAGTAATAACACTTAGCCCCTCAAATTGGCCAGATTGCAGATTGGTGCTGTATTTGCTTGAGGAATGTTGATTTTAGCAGAAAGGGGAAAAATGTAAGGGGGAAAAAAACACTTGCGTTGGCAAAAAGATAAACTGCCGGCAGGATAGCTGGAGGCTCTGCAGTGACGCTGCTCTCAGTATCGGCTGCTGGGGAGCGCAGGCAGAAAGTTAGCACATTAGCTTCTGTCTCTGGGAGACACTGAAGAGAGAGAATACATGGAGAGAGGTGGGAGTAAGTGCTCTCCCTTCTGTCTGTTTCAATCATCCCTTACGGCCCGTCCACACTACAGCGTCTGCAGCGTCGACAGCTTCAATCTGCCCATTCACTTTGAATGGGGTGACGTCACGTTGCCGCTTTTTTTCGCCGAACTGAATTGTGGGTAGCAGAGCGGTCCGTCTCCGGCGTCAACAATGTCCAACTTCTGACGCCGGAGACGCCGGAGTAGCCAGCGCCAGCCAATCAAATCCCGTTTCGGAAAATCTGACAGCTCAAGCCGTAGCCAATCAAACCGCGTCTAAGCTGGGAGAGATATCCCGCCGTTCATTTCTATATTTCAAAAAAAGATGGAGGAGAAACTAATTATCGCCGTAGCAAATCACCCGGTTTTGTATGACCAGACCCTCTTCACCTACCCGGATACAAACCGGAGGAACCAGGCATGGAGGGAGGTGGCAGAGACAGTGGGTGAAACTGGTAGGTTTTCGCCTGTTTGGGGAGTTTATATATATATTGCTCGCATAAAATCCCCGGGGGTTTTTGCTTTCTATGTCGGGGGCGGGAGATACATGTGATTGGTTGTTGGTCGCGGTGCTTGAATAAAATCCCCAAACTTCAGACACGCCCAGCTCCAAGCTTTTTTTTAAGCTGTAGTGTGGACTCTCCGTTACGGCCCGTCCACACAGTGGCGTGCGTTGAAGCTTCCAACGCTTCTGCCCATTCACTTTGAATGGGGTGACTTCACTTTTAGCCGAACTGCATTTTGGGAAGCGACGTGGAGCGTTGCTGGCGTAGCAGGCGTCAAAAGTTGAGCAATGTTCAACTTTTGACGCCTCGACTGAGGCGTCAGCCAATGAGATCCCGTTTATGCAAATTTGCCAGTACAAGCCTAGCCAATCAAACCGCGTGTATGCTGGGAGAGATTACGCAGGTCATTTCCTCATATTCAAAAAAATGGAGGGAAAATTCATTATAGCGGTAGTGAATCACCCGGTGCTGTATGATCAGTCTCTGTTGATCTACCGGGATACAAACCGGAGGAGCGAGGCATGGAGGGAGGTGGCAGAGACAGTGGATGAAACTGGTAGGTTTTCGTCTGTTTGGGGATTTTATATCCAGTTTACTTCGTTTTAACATTGTTATTGCTTTGTATGTCGGGGACGGGAGATTCATGTGATTGGTTGTTGGTCGCGTTGCTCGCATAAAATCCCCAAGCTTCAGATACGCCCACCTCCAAGCGTCAACGCACGCTGCTGTGTGGACGCTCCGTTACTCTCGCTCTCTTTTCATCGTAAGCATCTTCCCTGCTATGACCTCACTTCTTTCCTCACTGGGTTTCACCAGCTCTTTGGATTATGTCTCTCAGTTTAGCTAGCATCGGCTAACATTGGGATTGGCTTGGAATCAAGAAAGGCTCATGTCAGATTGTGAGAATTCCGATTTGGCGGGATTTTGTTGCCATCCTGCTGTGGGGGTGTCAGTGTCACACTGTTTTGGAGCGGTACAACCAGGTTTTGAGTGACATGGATTTAATGTGGTTGATATAATCCCAAGTGTGACACGCCGGTTATTTGGATATCAGCACTGTTTGTGTGACCACTCCTCTATCCATTTTGTCTTTACTCTTACATTTACTGACAACAAATAAAGGAGTAAGACAAGTTTAGTTTTTCCGCTAATTTAATTTTTGCAAATTTTCTTTGTCATGCTCCTTTTTTATTTAACTTACATTTGAACTTTCACCTAGGTAACACAACATGCATACTGTGTGTTTGTGACTAAAGAAAGTTTCTCCACATCTGGAAATTACAATCATATGCGATCGTGAACATTTATTTCCAAAATCACAGTAATAGTTATAGAAAAGACAAAGTGTGTGTGTCCATGTCTTTGTGTTCTTTAATGTGCTTCCTTGTCAGTTTGTGTATGTGGAAAATGTGGCCTATAGGTTATTCGTCTGCTGATTAGCAATGTGGGTGTTAAAATGCAGAGCTCATGGCTCTCTCTGTCAGTCTTTGTTTTTTTCTTTCTTCCACTTGTTAAGAGCATTGACAATAAACCAGTTCAGGACACTTTATAGCAGCTAATTGATTGTATACTCTTTCCCAGAGAAGCTATCGCACCCTTGCTTGACAACATGACAGCAGAAAACACATCTCTCTCCCTCTCTCTGGTATTAATATTTATGACCTGTATATGTTTCACAGAACTGAAAAACACTTGACTGTCTGCTCCCATCATTTTATCTTGCTGTGTGTGGTGGTGTTTAAGGCACTGGGATAAGAGACAATTCATTCTGTACTCAAACCCATTTCTTTTTTTTTGGTCTTGTTTGTCTTATCCGCTAGTCAGCATTCAGAGCGGCACTGTGGACTTTGACGGGGAGAAGGAGGGAGTTAGAAGAGTCTTCTGGCTGTTCTTCCACAATAGCAGATAGCGGTATTATAAATCACAGATTAGATTACATATGATTGAATTACATTTGATTGAATCATCCCTGTGGGGAAATGGGAACATTGCTGGAGCAGATAGCAGCCTGCAGCAAAATATTAAGCCAAAAATAAAAGCGTGCAAATGACCTACACTTTATACCACTTTTTGTGCTCTGATAAGTGGCTTTCTTTTAGATTTAGATCCAGGTGGCAGATTAGCTAAACTCCAAGGTTAACATATTTCTAATTGAATATTATGTTGAACCTTATCAAACATTTTGTTTGCAGGCTTATTCTTTTTTATGTTTTGTTTTTTTGGTACTTTTTTTGGGTCATTTAGCTTTCCTTTGGTAGTAGCGATAGATACAGGAAACACAGAGAGGGAAACAACAAGCAACAAAGGTCCCATCCAGCATCAAACCAGGTTCATTGCATGAACAAGAATGCTTCAGGCTTTTTCATGTTCTGCCAACACTGACTGTTACCCTTGCTGGTTTAATGTGAAAAGCAGCCTCAAGCACATTATTTCAGCCGTGGCAAATTCATCTTAATATCCTTCGTAATTTGCCATAAAGCCAAAATATTTTTTTTTACACACCACTAATAACAAAGAGTTGTTTTAACTTTATGTTGGAACAATCTAGCCTACATGTTTTTTACGATTTTAATGATTTTAGGTCTTCAAACTTCCATGCAAATAACACATTTACAGTATCAAGTAGTTCTCAGTCAGATGTTCTAGTATTCGAAACAAGCAACTTGGGAAAAATGCACAAATATAGTGTACAATAAATTCAGATTAAACATCAACATTTATTTGTGTTCTACTCTCCTAGATGTAGCCACTGATAAGTAACTACATCTGTTGTATGTATAACAAATGTTGCAGATTTTGTGGATAAAGTGGATTTAATAAGGAATTTCCAAAGGACTTTTATTTGTTAAGCAGATTCAGTTCTGGAAAAATGATCAAACCTCCTCAAACCAATTACACACTGAGCAGGTCACAGCTGTGAAAATGTGTCACTGATGGATTTTGAGGCAAAGAGGTGATGGAAACACATCTCTGCTGCCTCCGAGTGTGTGTGTGTGTACATTATATTAAAGCCTTGTATACGAGTGTAATCCTTGCTATCAAGTTGATGTAGGAAGGGCTTAGGTGTGTTTATATACACACAGACACATCTTTCATGTACACACTTTAGTAGATTGCATTTGCTCCTGGAGAAAAGTGACTCATCCTTATTCTACAAGAGGTCAAAAGCAATTTAAACACACACACAAACACACACCATGTAAAGATTGTAACTTTCATGACATAATCAAAAAAGATATAACCACCTTCTCTGTGACCTCCCTTTTTTATCCTTTACTCTCTCTTTTGCTTTTTCTTCTCTACCTTATCTCTCTGCTTTCTACATACTTTATGTATCTCTCCTGCTCAGTAGCACCCGTTCTCTCTGGTCTCTTATCTTTCAAGGGAGCTTTTTAAAACAACTCCCACACGCTTACTCTTGATCTGTCAAAAGCACAGAAGAAACACACACAGAAGAAACACACACACACACAATTTGCTTTATGCATCAAATGATAGACTGAAATTAAAGTCCTGAAAAACCAAATTGAGCTTGCTTTTACATCACTCACTCACTCACTCACAAACACACTAACACAATTGCACTCACACACGCACACACCCACACAGCGACAGTGTTATCAGGCTGAGAGCTTGTCAACATGTTTCCCACATTAACTTGTATTTGCTCTGCAGTATATTTCTCTGCAGCGGTTTATTGGATCTGAATGAGGAGTCACTTTTTAAAGTCCCAGCCGTAATCTCACAGTGAACCAAAGGGCAGTAAAAACTGTCAAAATGTGGCACGGCAGTCTTCATGTTTTTCATCAACCTCACATTGACCTCAGGACTTGAATGCAGCCTCAGACAGCATGTGACAGTAACACAGTGTAATATTTATATATTGTAATGTTTTTAAATGTGTAAAATGTCCATCTATACGTAACCATACTATTGTTCGGGTTGTGGGGAATGATAGGGCATAGAGCTATACAAAAGGATAGTTAGTTTATAAAAAGAAGAATCTACATAATTTATGATTTTAACTAGGGATGCTCCGATCGATCGGTCACCGATCGAGATCGGCCGATACTCACTCTCTACCGATCGATCGGTGCTCTCTAAACATGCCGATCGCGAGAGCCGATCGCATGACGTAAAATACATGACACTTTTCTCTGTGTGCGGCAAAACAAGCTCGCCAAAATGGCTTCACCGGTCTGGCATTATTTTAAGGTGTCCGAAAAAGACAGTAAAATAGCGGTATGCAACGTGTGTGAAGCAGAAATCCTGCAGCTCCGCCCGCTGTGACGGACCGGTGAGCGGAGCGAAACACACAAGAGTTAGACCTAACACACGTAGCTATTTTATCTACCTCTGGAACAAGCTAAACTAGTTATTATAAATATATGTATTCTTCACTGTCGGGTCACTCATCATTACTGGATCAGTGAGCTGCATGAGATACTGACAGGCTGTCAGCAGCGCCATATAGACATATAGACTATCTATATGGCGCTGGCTGTCAGGAGAGAGAGAGAGGGGGAGAGAGGAAAAGAGAGCGCTTCCGCTAATTTCTCCCGTGTTATTATCCAAAGTGAATGTAAACTTGAATAATGTACATCATTTGAATGTAATAATTAAGTTGATTGTTGTTTGTGGAAGCTCCAGTGAATGAGCCCCATTAACTGAGTTTAAACATCACTTTAAATGTTCCATTTAAAGTGATGTTTAAATCTTCCATTTAGGCCCCGCCCACTCGATCGGATCGGCGATCGGTATCGGCCGATACTGATTCCGGCGATCGGTGATCGGCCCCGAAATTGGCGATCGGAGCATCCCTAATTTTAACTTCTAAAGATAAAGCAGCCAGAACCAGTAGATATACGTTTTGTGTTTATTCTGTTCATATTACTAACACATACTTCTGTCGAACTTTAGGATCATTAAAATATTGTTACTTACTAAATATATTTGACGGATTTTGTCTCTCACATGATATGTGAGCTTGATCAATAACTTTGTCTGGTTTATTATTATATGTAATGACTTGATTCTCTTTAGGAAATAATTTCCTCTGTGGCAGCAACACACCATCAGCCATCAGAAAAAAACACCTGTTGGTTAAACCGAAAAAGTCTTGTGTTCGGTTCACTTACTGACGCCTGAATGTTCAGAATCCATAGCAAACATTGTTTAAAAAAAACTGTTCTTTTTTTGTATAAATGCCTACTACTGTAAGTCTAGATGACTAACTGCTATTGGTCAAATAGAAACCCAATGCCTAGAAATGTGATAACAATAAAATGTCCATATAAGCTTTCAATGAGACATTAAGTTGTAGAGCAAAGGGCAAAATGAGGGAGGAATGTTCTGTTGTCAGAGCTGCACAGTGATCCTATCTGTCTGTGTGTGTGTGTGTGTGTGTGTGTGTGTGTGTGTGTGTGTGTGTGTGTGTCAGTTAGTGTTTATCTGTGTCTGTATTTAGGGTGTTTCCATGTCTGTCTGTGTTTTTGTTCATTTGTTGTCTGTGTTTTGTTTATTTAATGTGTTTTCCTTCTTGAATGATTGTATTTGTCTCCAACCCAGTCCCCTTCCACACACACACACACACACACACACACACACACACACACACACACACACACACACACACACACACACACACACACACACACACACACACACACACACACACCACAGAGGACAGTCTTGCGCACTGGCCCGTTGTTGTGTAATCATTTATATAAAGAGGTATTAGTGTTTCCTCCTGGAGGGAACGTAGGGAACATTGTGGCTCAGTTTGGTGACATTCCTCTCCTGCCCTCGCTGACTAGAAACATTTGCTTCCCAAAACTTGCTTACATCAAGCAGCCCCTAAATATACTCCCTTAACATAAATTAAGTGCCAATTCTTTGACATGTTCTTTCCCTCGGTTTGTTTTGAAACGCACTGGGGCCATTGAAGCCGACACTCAGTGGATATTCATACTCTGATTACGCTTACTTGTACATAATGGCATTAAAGTTCCTGATTTTCCTGGAAGCACTTTCAAGCCTCTTAAAGAGACAGTCCATCCCAAAATGCCTTTTTACATCCCCACCCCGCTGGCAGTGGGAAGTCAATTAAAATTCATATGGGCAACATACACACCGAGAGTGCTAATGCTTTCAGTCTCTCAGAGCTTTCTTTTAAACTATTAAAGTGAAAGGTGCCTGGTTCCAAAAGCGTAAAGTGATAATCTAATTTCTCCTGAACAGCTTGTGCAGTAACCAAGCACTTGGCTGTCACGTTTATTCTGCCAGTGAGCAGGCTGGAGTAAATGTTTCCTCTTCTAATAGGATTTAATTTAGATTTTACATCACAGAATCTTCAGTTTGTAGCTGTAGTGTGTTAACATGTATTCACTTAAACCGTTTCTTTCTTCACTACAGGTGTTGGAAATGTAATCTAAAAATTATCTTAAGAATAAGGACATTTTTTGAGATTTCATGGAGAGAATCAATCAATCAATGTTTATTTATATAGCCCAATATCACAAATGTTACATTTGTCTCAGTGGACTTCACAGTTTGTACAGAATATCAGTATGACAATACGACACCCTCTGTCCTTAGACCCTCACATCGTACAAGGAAAAACTTCCGAAGAAAACCCACAGTTTAAAGGGAAAAATGGGAGAAACCTCAGGGAGAGCAACAGAGGAGGGATCCCTCTCCCAGGACGGACAGACGTGCAATAGATGCCGTGTGTAAATTGAAAAGATAATACATTTGCAACATAGGTAGTCCAAATGTTTGGAAATGCATGTGTGTATAATAGGAAGATGAATCCACGAGGATATCCATCCAGGACCTATGGGTTCAGATTGGATTGTATATCAAGGACAGGAACATGATAGTGTACTAGGATAGGGTCGAAAGAGAGCTTTAGTGGAAGCTAAAACATGACAAAAGTTTTTTGTGTCTTCTGTCTGCCTTCACCTCTAAGAGTCTCTTTCCCCTCTGACTGGTTCTGTTTCTCACTCTTTTGCCTCTCTGGCCGTCCCGACACACTGGGTGGAAAATATGAATGAAACACTCCCCCGCCTCGTTTGCAGAAACCTTGCTGCAGGCACAAACACACTTCCCCTCCGTCTCTTTGCACTGCCCTCTTAAATGTATTTTCCTCTTGTTATTGTAAGGGAAACTTCTGTAGCAATGGAGAGTCAGGACTCAGAGAGACACGGGACGAGCAGGAGTTCTGATGTCAAACACTGGCAGTTTATTACAAGCATCGGCCGGAGAATTCATATCACAACTCACAGCATCAGAAAGTTCTGACTGCACCGGTGGGTTGCCATGTCAATTCTGACTCCCTTCTCCTCTTGGCAGACCTTTAATTAGCTTCACTCAGAGTCAACCCCCATATTGGGGAAAGCATCTGTGAACACCTGGGGGGCACTGAATCACTTTATCTGATTCTATGGCTCTTGTGACCGAGAGTTGACCGGTCATAAAACTCATAATGTCAGCAATAGCTGACAGTTCCCATTCCTTAAGACAGATAACAGACTTCGGCTTTGTCGGCTTCAGATTTGAGTGTGGTCTTACACAACATCAATTACATCACAAAGTAGAATAAGGCTGAAACATTCAACCACAATGATTGACACAGACAATCACGATAGAAAATCATCTCATCAATGTTTGGATCGTCTGTTGTCAAAAGCACAATAATGAACACACATAAAACACAGACGCATAATAGCAAAACATCTTCTTTAAAATAATATGTTTTAACATATAACCATTAGCTGATATCACTTATCAAACTATAAAATCAAAACCAGCTTGCAGTTTAAAGATTTAGTTTAAGGCAATCACTAGTCAAATGCATTTAACTCATAGGATCATAAGAGATCCAGGTGAAGTATAAAATCACAGTTATGGTATAACATTCACAGTGGTGATTTGATCAATTCGTAATCTGCAAAGTTACAGTGTCCTCAATTCAGGATTACTTTACGTTTACTTCATTACATATTAAATCAAAAGACTATGGCATGATAACATATTTACATTATTTCAACTATCAATCATTATGTCATTTCAAAATCTGAAGGGAGAACTAAACAATTCTCAAAATGTTTAACAATCTGAAAAGGAAAAGTTAGGCAAATATTCAAAGACTTTTGTAAAACCTGGAAAGGAAGGTTTAAATGTTTAAAACTTGAAACATCATTGTAGGTCTTTCTGTGCATGGATAATACATTGAAGAGTAGTGTTGTTAAACCTGATTGCTGGACAATTAAGGATATTAACATGATCTGTTATAATATTAGAAATATCTTATTGTTCAATACCTTTATAATCTGAAAATATCAATTTATTTATTTGTTTAGTGTGAAAGTGTAATCTGATCTGACAAAATGTATTTATCACCACTATTTAACACATGTCTGTTCATCGGAAATATAAGAACAATCATTAATTGTACATCTGTAAACATCTGGTCATTCAATTCAAATGTTATCTTTGTACAAGAGCTAGAAGAACCTGTCCTCCTGACTCGTTCCCCTCCTCTCTTTATGACACAGAGTGTCTGGTGTGTAAAGGCAACCTGATACTGTAGATTAGCACTGAGGTGCTGACTGGCTCAAAACTCTTCTTCATCAGAGCGCCATATTTCACCCCCCCAATTGCTCTGCTTTTGTCGCTCATTCAGTGAGCACTTTATGATCTCCCAGTGAAACAGAGGCTCATCTGCCTGCATTCCTTCTGCTATCTGCTTGAGAGCAGAGCCTATTCCAAGTGGCACATCCAGATGCCCCCCCAACATCTGCTCCTCCAAGAAACATGAAACCTTGTATGAAGCCTCTGAAGCCATCGCTCGTCATGCAGAGTTGTCTGTTTGGGCCCCCCCCCCGAGCAGAAAGATGAAGAAGCATCCCATCTCATCAGAAAGTTGAAGATTAGAATCCTCTCATCTCGAACGACCTCGTGCCTCCTTGCCCGTGGCTGGGGTGCTCTCTGCAGCCGGAGAGTGTGACCCTCTCTCTCTGACCCTTGGCCTTCAGAGCTGTCCTAGTTATTGGGTTAACACTTGATAGGGATGTTTTCCTGAGTGCAGACAACTCAAAGTAATGGATTAGCACATTATCATTCAATTACAAAAATAGGATAGGCCCCTCAGAATTATTTGGGAGCCTTCCTAACACATGCACATGCATAAATGTAAGGTTTGTGTTAGTCATTTAACATGCAAGAATCATATACTCATCAGTCCAAAGCAGAGAAATGTTATTTTAAGTTAAATGTGAGCTAGTCCCTGTGGATATAACCCTTTCTCAATGATTCTAAATGTTATATTAATTCACCATTTACCATTTGATAAAAGATTAGTTTATCAGAAGTACATTTCCTCTTCCATAAAACATAGGTTTGAGAAATGAATGTTCCAATATGAAATCAATTACTCAATATAATTGACTCTCCCCTCCCTTTTCTTACATATGTCACATATGAAATAATAACTTAGGAGTCTATTTAAGCATGGTATTGTCTATATAAGCTATTAATCGAGAAGACTCAGTATCAGTATGCAACTCGCAAATATCTCTTCTCTCTTTCCTATCCCTCTCTTCCACATCTCTCTATTTTTCTCTTTCTCATCCCTCTCTCTTCCTCATCTCCCTCTCATCCTTATCTCCCCCATCTCTTTCTATTCTCTCTTTCTCATCCCTCTCTCTTCCTCATCTCCCTCTCTCTTCCTCATCTCCCTCTTTCCTCACTTCCCCATTTCTTTCTATTTTCACTTACCCATCTCTTTCTCTCTTACTTCTGTTAGATATGAAATAAAACATACGAGTCCATGTAAGCATGGTATAGGTCATAAACCATTCGAGAAGACTCAGTATCACCTGTGCGCAGCTAACAAAAAACAATTGTGAGAAACATATTATGCAGGAAATGCACACCGTTGTTGAAAACACAAAGCATAGCTGATTTGGGAGGAAAAGCTTCAACCCCCTTAACATCTGAGTTACCACTGAAGGCATAGCATGAATGATAGTGGGCGTCTTAAGGTGTTATTACTGAGAAATGTCAAACAAATTCAAAACCTTACATTTGAAAACAGGTTTGCATTCCTCCACTTAAGGTGACGTTATCATTGGAAACAATAAAAACGAACTGTTTTGATGTAGAATCTATAAATTGAATCGTTAGAGCAGAACAAAATGGTTGTATTGTAGCCTGAGTTCCATGCAGCCTCTAGTTTCACCAGGTGGAAACATGGTCCATATAATGTGAATACATGCAGAAGTAGACAGTAAGAGGTCCCTGACATTAGGCCTATACTAAAAATAGTAGGGGCTTTTAACAGCTTGCCAACTTACAGGCATCCTCTGCATAGCAGTATGAATAGCCTTAAAAAACAAACAACCCACTCTGTGGTAACGAGAGTCATATTTCTGACCCATATGCCCTAAGTGAAGCCGTTAGTCTCATCTGACTGACCCAAGGCTTGGTGCTGGTGTGACAATGAGGCTTCCAAGTGTTCAAAGCAGATGTCAAGCTTTCAGTTCATGGCTCGGTGGGGGGGGAGCAGACCCATGTGAGACAGTATCAACGGCTGTAAAGTCCAGTTTGAGGAGCGTCATTCTCTCTGGGAGCAGGAAATGGTGCCCATTCTCGGACCAGACCATTAATGTCATGTAGAGCAGCCATAGCATCTCTGTGACTGCACTCAGCCGGACTGTAGCAGGGCAGAACTGGGTGACTCTTAGTGAAGCCGTCCAAGGCCATAGACAAAATGGAACCACGTACTAACAAAAAGGACACAGGGTCATCAATGTCTCTCTTTACCATTGGCCTAATCATAAAACAAATTAGTGGGAAAATGTGGAACACTAATCCATCATGTGAAATGTAGAGTTAATTTAAATAATTACTTATGGGTTGAAATCAAATTAACATTAACATTAGAACTAAAGTCAGTTGAAATTGGACATGCACGGATCAGAATCTAATCAATACACCATTTTCCCAGCTCTGTGATGAAAAGGATAACAAGCAGGGATGCAAACTTGTCACCTTTCGGCGAAATTCGCCGTTTTGAATCCAAAATAGGTCGTTTGTGTGATTCATGTAGATCTGCAATAAAAATATTATTGGGGTATGGGGGGGGGGGGGGGGGGGGGGGGGGGTCTGGAACCGGAGTAATCTGCAGCCGCGAGCTGTTATGTGCCATCATGACACGCATGGTGTTCTTTCTTTTTTTTAAAATAATGAATGCTCGAGTCTTCCTGCCCGTCGGCTCTGCTTTTGGATGTATAATAAGGCTCTGCTTTTCCGCAAAGATTGTCTAGCTTCAGCAGCTATATTACCTACGGATGCGTTCATTAATATTAACTGTGTGGTCCGGAGTGACTGTGGCACAGACTGGACCGCTGGTGAACAGCTGTTAGAACGGGGCGTTCAGGTGTTCAGAGCAGAGCTCCCTGTCGGAGCGGCAGAGCGTGAAGTGAACTGAAAAATGTTTCTGGCTAACGTTAGCTTTAGTACTCAGATCTTGTTCTTGAGTAAAAGTAAAAGTACCAGAGTGTAGGAATACTACTGTATGTTACAGTAAAAGTACTGCATTCAAAATGTTACTCAAGTAAAAGTATAAAAGTATTCTCACCAAAATATAGTGGAAATAGCGACAGTAAAAGTAGTCGTTGTGCAGATTGGTCCATTTCAGAATAATATATATGATATGTTTTATAATGATTGATCATGAGTGTTCTCAAAGCTGGTAAAGGTGCAGCTAGTTCGAATGACTTTGTATACTGCAGGGTAGCTTGTGGATTTACTCCAGGTGGAACTAAAGTCTGATTTAACACTTGATTATATTTCACATCATTCATCCAGATCTGTAAAGTAACTAAAAAGTATTAAATACATGTAGTGGAGTAGAAGTACACCATGTACCTCTGAACTGTAGTGGAGTAGAATAACAAAGTAGCAAAGCATTTAAATACTTAAATAAAGTACAAGTATCTCAAAATTGTGCCCAAGTATAGTACTTGTTGAGTTTATGAACTTAGTTACTTAACACCAGTGGCTATACAGATAGAAAGACTAAGCCTTGCAGAGGCATGAAAATACATTTTCAAAATGCTCAACAGTGCTGCCAAAATTATAAACTGACTGCTACACAATTAAAATAAATGCTTTTATATATTTCTATTAGATGTGACCCAGGGAAAACAACATCTATCTTGGAACTGCAATTACTTATCTTAAAGAGATTGCAACATTATACTCCTTTAAAAATTGCTCAATTCATTTAAACACATTTATTATGTACACAATAAAAACCTCAACAAATATATTGATCCTGGCTTAACCAGCGACCTTTACTCTATTGTTCATAAGCTCAGTAGTTTAACAACTATTAGAATTGTAGTAATGTCTGTAGACCAATTGTACTAGAAATAATTTGAAACAGTTTAATAAAGAATGTTAAACTATATTTAAAACTGTAATTGAACTTCAACTTATATCAATTATCCAATTCCAGTGGCCAGTTGGAACAGACAATCAACAAAGTTTTCATTTTGCAGCAACAGCGCAAAAGGTTTCAATCACAATTATGTCTGAGTCTTGTTCTGTCTTATCTGCTTTGTTTCGGAATGTGTTCAATAGATTACATTTTTTTTAATTCATTATTACCATACAATACATAGATCAAGAATAAATGAAACAAATAATACAACATTGACCTATTTGAGCAGACAGATTTTTTGCAACCCTGATTACCTCAGGCCGGTATTTATGACCAGCAGTGATGCCTTGGAGGGTCTCGGGTGTAAGACAGATGCAGGACATAAAAACACTCTTTTGCTATTTATTTTCCTTTTGCAGCACATTTATACTACAATGTATAATTTTGCTTTATATCTTTACATTATTTATTTTTCTCAAGTCATTTACTTTTGGTGAGATAACTAAAGTTTAGTTCATTTTACCCTGGCTATGGACTGATTCATTATTAGTTGTTACAAAGCATACACAAGACGGCGGGTAAGCAAACCAATATAGAAACAATTAGACAATGAAACATGAACTCGCAATAAACACCAGCGCGACAGCAAAGTTCATTCAGCTCAATTTAGTCCGAATTAGGAGGTTTTCAGAGGGGGTAGGGAATTATAGAAATGGAGCACCTTGACTCGCTCATCCACCCTTGTACAAGTGCTAAGATCGTGCCTGAAGACCGTCCAAAAGCGATAACTAGCTTATCCTCTTGCGACACCACTAGTTAATGGCGCGATGATCCCCCGACCAGGAGAACATAGACTTTTTTTCTTTCTCTACCCTTTCTCTCCAAAAACAGCACAGTTAACTGTAGTCCTACACGACCAGCCTATATACCCGCCATCGAGTTCATCACAATGGTGAAACACAACTTCTGTTCCACACTTGCTTGCCACTGCCCACCTGTGATCAATTAGCCTATAATTTGTTATGTATGCACCCCGGACCGCCACCAGCTGGTCCAGCAACGTAGGCAACACTTCCAAGCAACGTAGGAAATGTTCCTCCAGCAGAGTAGAGAGCTGTGGTGCATCAGGTGATGCACGCATCTCGTGCCTTACCAGCAATGCAGAAGACTGTCACAAACAACGAGTGCTTTTAGACCATCCCGTTTTTTAATAGGGATGGCGGTGGTGTGAGTTAAAGATATAGACAGAAACTGTGACTTTCTTCCTCTCAGCTGCACGGCTGCAGCCACCCAGACACGGGGGATGTTTACACACACACACGTGGCTGCTGCTGGAGCCGTGCTCACAGAGGCGATGGGGGGAATATCTCTGGCTGCTTATTTTTAACTGCTGTTTTGGCCGCTGAAACCCCAGAATTCGGCGATTTGTTCAATACAATTCTTTACATTTCTTTCATACAGAAGCTCCACTTTACTGATGTATTTCTTTAAGGTTACTCTGAACATAAGCTGTGCATGCTTGTATGGTAATTTCGTCCCAAGCAGCATGCACAGAGGCAATCAGCCAAATGTTCATCAACCAAAAATGAAACACAACCGCTCAGTTTCACAGGTAATTTTAGGATTCCGTCAATCACAGATTCTGGTAAGGCAATGTCCAAATGTGGATTTGAAATTACACTTACCAGTTCTGAAGATGTATTGGTATCCTGCCGACAACACCAATTTGTAAGGGAAACTTCTGTAGCAATGGAGAGTCAGGACTCAGAGAGACACGGGACGAGCAGGAGTTCTGATGTCAAACACTGGCAGTTTATTACAAGCATCGGCCGGAGAATTCATATCACAACTCACAGCATCAGAAAGTTCTGACTGCACCGGTGGGTTGCCATGTCAATTCTGACTCCCTTCTCCTCTTGGCAGACCTTTAATTAGCTTCACTCAGAGTCAACCCCCATATTGGGGAAAGCATCTGTGAAGACCTGGGGGGCACTGAATCACTTTATCTGACTCTATGGCTCTTGTGACCGAGAGTTGACCGGTCATAAAACTCATAATGTCAGCAATAGCTGACAGTTCCCATTCCTTAAGACAGATAACAGACTTCGGCTTTGTCGTAAAACGTCAACAGACCGAAAGGTCAAATATCTTAGGAGTAAGGAGAATTATTCTTTGACACTTAGGAGTAAAGACAAAATTAATCCCTCACAGTTATGATGAGCCTCGTCTCTTTTACATAGTTTGCTTATTCTAGGACAGGACTGCAAAACGAGGTGGGTGGGGGGGTACTGTTGTTTTGTTTACTGTTTGTAGAGAAACTGTGGGAGTTTTAAGAGGAAAGGCAAACAGAGAGAAACACAGATACTCGTGTGTGTGTTTAATTTTGAACTATTGGGAACTTAAGTTAAAATCGTGTGTGTGCCTGCAGTATCTGTATGTACACTTGGCAGTTTGTGCAAATGTAATGTGTGTGAGCTTGTGTGTGTGTAGTTAACCGCAGAGCTTTAGAGTCGTGGTGTTAATAAGTCTGAGTCATATCCATGACAACGGGCAGATTGCACTAGCATCTGAACCACAGAACAAAATGGCAACAGACTGTAAAACACTCACTGACACTGACTTCCTGTGCACCACAATAAACAATCCCTTTAACCTCATAAATAAAGTAATGAGATAATAATTCCCTTAAACTTTGACTTAAAAGGACAATTCTATTTCTTCAAAAAGACAGTATTTAACTATGAATATAAGTCTGCTCATACTATAAATCATCTCTACACAAATGCATCATCCACATTAATTAAAGGTGAGAAGCTAAATTAATCTCTAAACTGATCAGGATCACTTTTTTGACCAATATATGCCCCTAAACCTAATCACTCCTCAATCTTTATATACAATAAAACTAGGGCCGGGACTTTAACGCGTTAATTAAGATTAATTAATTACACAAAAATTAACGCGTTAAAAAAATTAACGCATTTTAATCGCACTTATTTTTGCACCGCGGAACGTTTCTCACTGGATGAGTTTCAGGCGTACCGATTATACTGGAGCACCAACTAACGTTCATGACTTCAGACAACAACAAACCACAGTGAACAACAGTGAAAAATGTTGTTTTAAAAAACGGATGGATGGAAGCGTCGATAAGAGCACGGTTGTGTGCAAATTATGCAAAAAGGAATTCGCATATCACCGCAGCACATCAAGCCTCAAGTATCACCTCAATGCAAAACATATAGCAGCTAGCGTGGAAGCTAGCGTGGACGTTAGCCTCTTTTATCGCGTTCACACCAAAAAGAGCCGGTACTAAAATTAGTTCATGAGAACCTTTTTACCCCCACGAAAGTCCCTGCTAGAGAGCAGGGACTTTCGTACGACTCTCTTGTGAGAAAAGAGCTATATGTCTGATTGGCTGGGCGTATTGCAAACCACGCCCCGTAAAACTCCCAAAAAGTTTTGTGAAGCCGCCATTTTATTATCCTCGCATTAGCATTATTAGCATTAGCCCAGCGCAGAAACGCAGAGAGACTAACTTATGGCAACACAAAATAAAACATGGGAGCGGTGGAGATGAGGAGGTGTCGGCGTTCTGGCGATTTACTCGGAAGGCTTCAGTAGAAGCTGCTGGGACTCCCAGCAGCTTCTACTGAAGCCAGTCCCCAACTCCGGGGACTTCCGGCCGGGGACTTTGGGCTGCAGTATACGCCGTGAAGTGGTTTGCGGCCTGCCAGTAAACCCAAAGCAGAAGAAGAAGAAGTGACGTCAGCGGCTTCATTTGCCTAATCCACCCCCAGGTTCAAAGAGTTCTCATGAACCTTTGTGGGAAAAGTACTGCGGTGTGAATGCGCCTAATGGTATACTAAAATCCATGTGAAAAAAATTGCTTCTCACTGTTCTCAGGTCAAATATTTATATGTGATTAAAAATGCGATTAATTTCGATTAATTAATTACAAAGCCTCTAATTAATTAGATTAATTTTTTTAATCGAGTCCCGGCCCTAAATGAAACCCTTCATATTGTGTTTGACCTTCTAACTTTCTCACTTCAACCTTATGATCTTAATAGGCACGTTCACACCGGAGTACTTTTCCCACAATAGTTCATCAGAACTCAGATATATTTGCGTTCACACCAAAAAGCCCCCTGAACTAAATGAGTTCATCAGAACCATTTTTAACCGCTTTTCAGTCCCTGCTAGAGAGCAGGGACTTTCGTGGGAGAAAAAGGTTCCTATGTCTGATTGGCTGGGCGGATTGCAAACCAGGCCCCGTAAAACTCCCAAAAAGTTTTGTGAAGCCGCCATTTTATTATCCTCGCATTAGCATTATTAGCATTAGCCCAGCGCAGAAACGCAGAGAGACTAACTTATGGCAACACAAAAGAAAACATGGGAGCGGTGGAGATGAGGAGGAGTCGGCGTTCTGGCGATTTACTCGGAAGGAAGCTGGGAGTCCCAGCAGCTTCTACTGAAGCCAGTACCCAACTCCGGGGACTTCGGGTGGCAGTATACGCCGTGAAGTTGTTTGCTGCCTGCCAGTAAACCCAAAGCAGAAGAAGAAGAAGTGATGTCAGCGGCTTCATTTGCCTAATCCACCCCCAGGGACTCATTGCGGTGTGAACGCGATCTGCTTTAGTTCATCAGAACTAAAAGAGTTCTCATGAACTATTGTGGGAAAATAACTTGGTGTGAACGCCCCTATTGTAACCACAGATTATCCAAACCTTCATCTCTTGTAGCTTTTAAAAGTTGTTTAATTTAATATCGTTTACCATCTTCACGAGTAACTCTGCTTCCTAGACAAAACTGAAATAATAGAAGTAAAACAAGTTTTTAAAATCAATAGCCGCTTTCACACCAAGTACTTAGCCGGTACTTTTCCCCGGTACTTGTTCCCCGGTACTTGTTCCCCCCGAACTATTTAGTCCCTCGAACTGTCCTAGTAGATTGCGTTCTCACCAGAATAAGTCCCTGAAGGAGGATTAGGCAAATGAAGCCGCTGACATCACTTCTTCTTCTTCTGCTTTGGGTTCACAAAACTTTTCGGAGTTTTACGGGGCGTGGTTTGCAATTCGCCCAGCCAAATAGAAATTGTTAGTGTGGCCGACACACCCACGAACCATTTCCTCTTCAGGAAAGTACTACCTCTCTATCAGGGACTATCTGGGGATGAAAAAGTTTGCGCGAACTAGGGACTAGTTCCAGATCCTTTTTGGTGTGAAACCAAATCTCCCCCCCCCCCTATCGGCCTAGTTTGGGGGGGAAAGTACTCCGGTGTGAAAGCGCCCAATAGTCCTGGGAAAGTTGTTGTGGGCTGTATGAAACAAACATACCATGAAGAAGACTATAGGTCGAATCAATGATTTAAAGATCTTTTCATGTTATATTAAAAAAAATCTATTGTGCAGGTCTTACACTGACATAGACTTTGAGAGTGAAGCGATATGTCTGGGTGAGATGGAAAGATATTTTAAAACATGTACAAAACACAGAGGAGAGAGAACAAGAGTGAGGTAAAGAGAGAGAAATGCAGAAAGAGGAGAAGCTGTAACGAAGCCATAGTTGTTAATTCATGGAACATTTCTGGATTGCCATTTAAAACAAATTCTCTCCATATTTGGTGCTAAGGGCTCATTACTGTGCTGTTTCTACACTGCACCTCTCAGAGATCCACTGTCAGTCCAACAGCATTTATATCCCTTCCTTGGTATTTCTAGTTAAAAATAGTTACTTATACACACTACTCTGTTTTCCCCCAAGCAAACTTATTTTACTGCTGCAAGAAATCTTGGTTTTAATATATATTATGCATTTCAGTTATTAATATTTACAACTTGTTCTGTCTCTTAGGGCTACTTGCTTGCTACAATCTTTTCCACCCCAACGGCGTTATACAGGTTTCATTCACTCTGATAGTCCGATCGGATTTTGATAACAGTTTCATTGAGTCTGTGGAAGGAGGGAAATGTTTTAAACGGATGCAAGAAATTAGTGGGGAGATAAAGATTATAGTTTAAATTAGCTGTGTTTGTGTGTGTGTTTGTCTGATTGCACTCAAACCAGCACAGGGGTGAGTCATCTCTGAAAGGTCACTGTGCAAATGATGTTGATGTGTGTTTCTGGGGGATGATTGATTTCATTGACATGAATATGACATGAAGCTGACTCACTGCTCCCAAGGATCTCTGTACAACAATGTGTTTGTGATTGTTTGTGTGTGTGTGTGTGTGTGTGTGTGTATGTGTGTATATGTGTGTGTTGTATAAAGTTCCATCATTTATTTCACATAAATATAACAAAGATGACTGTGTGTTTTCCCTACATAAATATGACATGAAAATTACTCACTTCCATTACATTACATTACATTACATTACATTGCATTTAGCTGACGCTTTTGTCCAAAGCGACTTACAATAAGTACATTCGACCAGGAAGACACAACCTTGAAGAAAACAGAATCATATAAGTATATCAGGTTTCATAGAGCCAAACATTTCAAGTGCTACTCAACTGGCTTTAGGTAATCCAGTCCTTTATTGGTATAAAAGTGCTTCGTTAATCGTTCTAACGCTCGAAGTGGAGTCGAAAGAGATGAGTTTTCAGTTTGCGCCGGAAGATGTGCAAGCTATCTGCCGTCCTGATGTCAATGGGGAGCTCATTCCACCATCTTGGAGCCAGGATAGCAAACCCACGTGTTTTCGCCGATGGGAACTTGGGTCCCCCTCGCAGCGAGGGCGCAACGAGTCGTTTGGCTGATGCAGAGCGTAGTGCACGCGCTGGGGTGTACGGTTTAACCATGTCCTGGATGTAGGAAGGGCCAGATCCATTCGCAGCACGGTAAGCAAGTACCAGTGTCTTGAAGTGGATTCTAGCAGTTACCGGAAGCCAGTGAAGGGAGCGGAGGAGCGGAGTGGTGTGGGAGAATTTAGGAAGGTTGAAAACCAGACGGGCCGCTGCATTCTGGATGAGCTGCAGAGGTCGGATGGCACATGCAGGTAGACCAGCCAGGAGGGAGTTGCAGTAGTCTAGGCGTGAGATGACGAGAGCCTGGACCAGAACCTGAGTCGCTTTCTGAGTCAGCTGGGGACGTATCTTCCTGATGTTGTAAAGCGTGTATCTGCAGCAGCGGGTTGTAGCAGCGATGTTTGCAGTGAAGGACAGGTTGTTATCTAGGGTCACACCCAGATTCCTTGCAGTCTGAGTCGGGGAAACAACTGAGGTGCCGATGTTGATTGTCAGGTCAAGAGTTGGACAATCTTTTCCCGGGAGGAAGAGCAGCTCAGTCTTGTCAAGGTTGAGCTTGAGGTGGTGAGCAGACATCCACTGAGAGATGTCAGCTAGACAAGCAGAGATGCGTGCGACGACCTGGGTCTCTGAGCGGGGAAAGGACAGAATTAATTGGGTGTCGTCAGCGTAGCAGTGGTAAGAAAAACCATGCGGGCTAATGACTGATCCGAGCGAGTTTGTGTACAAGGAGAAGAGGAGGGGACCAAGAACAGAGCCCTGAGGGACCCCCGTAGTTAATTGACAAGGGTCGGACTCAGACCCTCTCCAAGTCACCCTGTAGGTACGGTCTTTCAGGTATGAGGTGAGGAGGGAAAGTGCAGAGCCAGAAACTCCAAGTTTTTGGAGAGTGCGAAGGAGGATCTGATGATTCACCGTGTCGAATGCAGCAGACAGGTCCAACAGGATGATGACAGAGGAGAGGGATGCAGTTTTGGCAGTGTGCAGTTCCTCCGTGACAGCAATGAGAGCAGTTTCTGTGGAGTGACCTGCCTTGAAACCAGACTGGTGCGGATCCAGAAGGTTGTTCTGATTGAGATAACAGGAGAGTTGTTTAAAGACAGCGCGTTCAAGTGATTTAGACAGGAACGGGAGGAGAGAGACAGGCCTGTAGTTTATAACATCAGACGGGTTGAGAGTGGGTTTCTTTAGGAGAGGGTTTACTCTTGCCTCCTTGAGACTGTTTGGAAAGTGACCAGAAGTTAGAGAAGTGTTGATGAAATGGGTGAGAAACGGTAGAATATCAGGAGCGATAGTCTGAAGGAGGTTTGAAGGGATAGGGTCCAGAGGACAGGTGGTAGGGCGGGCAGAGGTAATGAGGGTAAGAACCTCACTTGGAGAGAGAGGGGAAAAGGAGGTTAGTGTGTTGGTGGAAGGAGGGTCTGGTGACCCAGCGGTGAGTAAAGGTGAGTCAGAAAAAGAAGAGCGAATATCATTAACCTTTTTTTCAAAGTGGGTAACAAAGTCGCTTGACAGAAGTGAGGAGGGGGGAGGAGCTTTTGGAGGGTCCAAGAGGGTGGAGAAGATGGAAAATAGTTTTTTAGGATTGGAATAGGAAGATTGGATCTTATCTTGAAAGAAAGTGCTTTTTGCCTGAGAGATCGAAGCAGAGAAAGAGGAGAGGAGAGCTTGATAGGTTAGGAGGTCGTCACGGTGTTTGGATTTCCACCATTTCCGCTCTGCTGCCCTAAGGACGGTTCTATTAGCACGCAGTGCATCATTTAGCCAGGGAGCCGGAGGGGACTGACGAGCCTGCCGAGATGTCAGAGGACAGAGCGAGTCCAGAGTGGATGAGAGAGTAGAGAGGAGAGTTTCTGCAGCAGAGTTTGGAGGCAGTAGTTGGAACGAATCAGAGGAAGGGAGGGCTGAGAGCACCGACGAGGCAAAGGTAGAGGGAGAGAGGGAGCGAAGGTTACGGCGGACAAGTGTAGGATGGGAAGAGATTAGTTTGTTATGTTTGGAAAGGGATAGAGAGAATGAAATAAAGAAGTGATCGGATGTGTGGAGCGGGTTTACAGAGAGGTTAGAAGTAGCGCAGTTCCTTGAGAATATGAGATCAAGGACATTGCCAGCTTTATGAGTCGGTGGGGACGGAGAGAGTGAGAAAGCAAAGGCGGTTAACAGAGATGTTAGTTCGTCTATCTTCCCCATCTGGAGGTTGAAGTCTCCGAGAAGTACAGCGGGAGGGCCAGTTTCAGGGATGTGTGAGAGGAGATGATCTAATTCCTCCAAGAAGTCCCCCAAGGCGCCTGGTGGACGGTAGAGAACAACAATGGTTAACTGTATAGGATGGGTTACTGTGACGGCATGGAACTCAAAGGTGGAAGGAGTAAAGTTAGGTAGCTTGAAGAGGGAAAAGCTCCATTTGGGAGAGAGCAGGAGACCAGTGCCACCTCCTCTGCCAGTGGGTCTGGGACTTCCCCAAAGCCAACGATGTACAGTAACTCTCCGAGAGTCAGGGTTTCCCACACATAGACTTTACTTGGGCGGTATATTAACGTCCGCCAAAGTATATTTCGCGACCCATTTAGGTTTAATCTTTTTTTATCCGTCCGCAAGCACGACACCATCTGCGATCGATTAACTACCCCTCCTGTACCTGTTTGCTCTGCTATCGAGTGAAGGGTCTGCTGTATGCGCTCTGCAGTCTGTTCTCGGCTACCACCACAGGTATATTTCAGATTCCGATCTGTGGGAAACACTGCAAGAGTGTTTGTGTGTTTATTTGAACACATCAACAACTTAGTAACATCTCTTTGCTTCCGTCTGTCCTCATACCTTTTGGGCTATTTTTACGTGTTTTTATTTGTCAGTATTGAGGACACCTATATGGAAGCGTTGAATGTACACAATCCGCAGTGGCATTTCATATTTTATTTATTAAGTATTTCATCTGATTGCAATGCACGAAATAATAGCATCGTGAGTTTGTTAAATTAGAATCAGAACAAGTAGTAGTTTTACATCCACACTGGTTGTATTAGTAAACAATATATTTCTTAACCAATTTCACTGTGTTTTTAATCATTTAAACATTTACAAAGTAATATTTTACCATGATTAAAAAAGACACCCAAGCTTCAGCCGTCTCATTAAAAGGTTCTATACACCAATATTTGTATATTAACAATGCTGTTTAGTTTGCTCTGCTCTCATTAACACATTTTTTATTATTTTTATAAAATGCTTTAAGAAAAACTGAATGCGCTGTTGTTGGTGGAGACGTAAAACACAGACATACATCTCCTGTTTTTTGCGGTAGTATCTAACCCATTAAAAGAAGATCAAAAGACAAATCCTGTAAGAAGAATGCTGATCACTTCACACGTCCTCTGTTTTTATTGATTATATTGTGTTGTTTTGGTGCTATTTTGTTTTTTAATGAATTATTATTAGATATACCACCCAAAAAAACATGCCTGCACACACACATGTTATCAGTACTTAACCCTGTTTTGCATGCACACACAGACACACAGACACCCTGCAGTGCCACACAAGGTAACCCCTGGTCCCTGGGTTGGGTAACCCTGTGCCCCGTTTGATGCTGGCCTGATTCTCCTGCTCCAGTCTGCATGCTGATATAGGATTGTGTTTTAGAGAAGGGGGGGTTGTACGGGTTGCCCAAGGATAAGGGGCAGAGGAGCTGTTGGCAGCACACACACACACACACACACACACACACACACACACACACACACACACACACACACACACACACACATGCGCACACATGCACATGCACAGACATAAACACACAGTCTGTGAAAACTCGGGGAAGAAAGGGGGATTACAGGGAAGAAAAAGGATAGCCGATTTTCTCAGGCGTACTGTGACAGTGAGGTATTTCAAGAATGAGAGATTATCACACACACACACACACACACACACACACACACACACACACACACACACACACACACAACTGATTGTTTGCATTTGACAAGGACGGGTGATGCTGTAGATGTCCACAGTGCTGATATTGTGCTGATAATGTGCCCTGTAGCTTTGTTGGCAGCTTAACATTCATGTTTAACTACATTATACCACATTGTAATTAATTGGATAAAGAAAACAGCTTGGTAAAAGCTGGAGGAAAAGCATATTTTAGTGTCTTCTTCTTTGATTTTCTTTCACTTATCTTATTAATTTCAATACCAACTTTATTCCTCTAACTTGTTTGCACTGCTTTTTCAACTTTCTCTTCATTTTTCGGTTGCTTCCTCCCTCCTTAGCTACTCTGAATGATAGCAAACATTCAATAGGATGTGATTAATCCATTCTGAGATTAATCAGGTTACACAATCACCTAATTTATTTAATATCTGGCCTTTTCTGTGTGATTTACTGCCACTGATCCCTAAAGTGTAATAGGCCTGATGTCACAAGTCACAAAAATGTAATAATTTATTCTGACGTTGTCCTCACTATTAAATGCTCAACTCTGAACATCAACATGCTGCGGTATTATGTAAAGCTCAAATGATTTACAAATTAGTTTTTGGCAAAATAAATCAACTCAAATCCCTAATTTGGTTGATAAACCGTTTTATGCATTGCATGCTCTTTCTCTTGGACTAGTACTTAGCAGGTGGTACGGTGGTTGTCAATTGTAAATGACAGATAACTGTAGTTGTGAACAGCATCTCTCCTTTAACAGTTAATATTTCTTTCTTTTTTTTCCTTACCCATTTGTCTTCTCTGTCATCCCTTCCTTTTTTGCCTCTTAACATTTCCAGGCTGGTTTGACTGACTCCCTGCTCTTCTTGAGTCTGTCAGAAGTTGCTGTCTGTTTAAACCAAACGTCCAGTGTGGGCAGAGAGTCAGATGGAGAGCTCTGCCCACACTGGAAACGTCTTATGTAAACACCATCCACTTCATCCCTCCTTCAGAGGAGATTATTATTGACGTTTCATGAAAAGGAGGAAAGGGAGATTTACACAGTGGTGAGAAACATATGGGACATAGGAGAGAGAGGGAGGCTTGGCAGACTTTTCCTTTTCCTTTCCCTCTTTCTCTTTAGTTTTTATCTATCAACCTTTTTTAAGTTAAGCTGTATAGCTTTTATTGCTTCTTTGGCATGGTTTTTTCGTTGATTCACAATTTCGCTTCAATGCAAGGCAATGTACACTCAGTTGTAGTTAACATACACCAGCTAAATCTAATGCAGTCTGTTAAAACAGTACTGAAGTCCTACCGTTGAGATGAACGTAAACATTTTTAAGTTTGGTTTTTAAGGGTGTTAATTTAAAGTGGACCTATCATGCTATATTTGAATAATATATTGTAGGGCCATACCTATATAAAATATGTCTGTGAAGTTTTTTTTTCAAAATACCAAACAGATTTTAGCCATGCCTCATTTCGCTCTATTTGCTCTATTCCAGCCCTGTTTTTGCAAGGGCTGTTTCTGTGGCAAATGAGCTGCAGCTGACCACGCCCCCCTGCAAAGGAGGGCGGCGTACAAAAGTGCATTTTGCATGATAGTTCCCCTTTTAACTTTATTATTTATAACTATTTTGCTGAAGGGATGTTTCTAATATCTAGTTGTTCCTTATTGATATAAATAGACAATATACTGTAAATATATATATATGTATTTCTATCCTCAATTGTTTACTTACAAAAAACACTTAAACACTTAAGAGAAATGACCGGACCCAACTTAAGGTTCCTACAATAAAGGGTTTTATTATTTACATTTAGGTAAAGATTTCTATAGTTATTTACACTGTTTGCCATTTATAAATTGTTGCAAATCACAAAAGAATCACTAAACTGAATGGTACACACTGTACACATCTAGTGTTTTCTCCAAATTGAGGAAAACAAGAAAGATTAGAGGCTGTAATGCTAAATTATCATTGATCATATGGGTTATGTAACTAAGTCTAGTCATTTGCATACAATAAGAATGTATTTCACATACTTAGCTTGTTGTTTCTGTTTATTTCAGAAGAGAGGACTGTTAAAATCATTTTGTATTCCACTGAAGTAAACACAGAAGAATTATTTGCAAAAGTGATGTGACCCTCTTGATCTTTCTTTCACTTTCACGCACTCACCAACATACAGTATACATCACTGTTCTTCCCTGCTGAAGCTCATATAACCTCCCATTCAGCAGTGTTAGTATATACTTTACAGTTCCCACTCCTCTGCTCCCCAGAGGCACATCCCGTGTAGTAAACCAAAGACACCTCTCCTCAGGGCCTCATCGCTGGAGCAGAGATGGTGGGGGTGACTTTGGTTTTCATTGTTTTAAGAATCAGAGCCCCACGGTGTGTAGTTCCTCCTGATAAATATTTCATGGGACACACCATTAAGATCAAAGAAAACTCAGCTGTCGTATTGTTATGAATCTAAGGAGGGAACATATTAATATTCCCTCTGGGCTGCTCCCCTCATTAGGACTCCTCAACTGTAAACAGAAGTGATTTCCAAGGTTTCTTTATTATTATTCTCATCATTATTAAAAGACCTCATGAAAGACGACACAAGAAGTGAGGATACCCGGCCCGGAGGAAGCCCGGGGTCCCCTTCTGGAGCCAGGCCCAGAAGGAGGACTCGTCGGCGAGCGTCTGGTGGCCGGGCTTGCCACGGAGCCCGGCCGGGCCCAGCCCGAAAAGGCAACGTGGGCAACACCTCCGCTTCTCCGTCCCGCGGGCCCACCACCTACGGGAAACATCGATGGGGTCGGGTGCGCTGCCAGAAGGGTGGCAGTGAAAGCGGAGGGTCTCGACGGACCAGACCCGGGCGACAGAAGCTGGCTTTGGGGACGTGGAACGTCACCTCTCTGGGGGGGAAGGAGCCGGAGCTTGTGCGGGAGGTGGAGCGTTACCAGTTGGATCTGGTTGGGCTCACCTCTACGCACAGCGTCGGCTCTGGAACCTTACTTCTGGATAGGGGTTGGACTCTATTCTTCTCCGGAGTTGCTCAAGGTGTGAGGCGCCGGGCGGGTGTGGGGATACTCACAAGTCCCCGGTTAGGTGCTTCGTTGTTGGAGTTTACCCCAGTGGACGAGAGGGTCGCCTCCCTACGCCTGCGGGTTATGGGGGGGAAAACTCTGACTGTTGTGTGTGCTTATGCACCCAACAGCAGTTCAGAGTATACGGCCTTCTTGGAGACCCTGGAAAGAGTCCTGTATGGGGCTCCTGAAGGGGACTCTTTAATCTTGCTGGGAGACTTCAACGCACATGTGGGCAATGATGGAGACACTTGGAGGGGCGTGATTGGGAGGAACGGCCCCCCTGATCTGAACCGGAGTGGTGGTTTGTTACTGGACTTCTGTGCTAGTCATGGATTGGCCATAACAAACACCATGTTCGAACATAAGGATGCTCATAAGTGTACGTGGTACCAGAGCACCCTAGGCAGAAGGTCCATGATCGATTTCGTTATCGTATCATCGGACCTGAGGCCGTATGTTTTGGACACTCGGGTAAAGAGAGGGGCGGAGTTGTCAACTGATCACCATCTGGTGGTGAGTTGGGTCGAGTGGCGGGGGAAGCCTCTGGATAGACCTGGTAAGCCCAAACGTGTAGTTCGGGTGAACTGGGAACGTCTGGAGGAGGCCCAAGTTCAGGAGGCCTTCAACTCACACCTCCGGCGGAGCTTTTCGGGCATTCCTGTGGAGGTTGGGGACATTGAACCAGAGTGGTCGGTGTTCAAAGCCTCTATTGCCGAAGCCGCGGCGGGGAGCTGTGGTCTCAAGGTCCTAGGTGCCTCAAGGGGCGGTAACCCTCGAACCTCCTGGTGGACACCGGTGGTCAGGGAAGCCGTTCGACTGAAGAAGGAGGCCTTCAGGGATTTGTTATCCCGGGGGACTCCCGAGGCAGTTGGAAGGTACCGACAGGCCCGAAGGGCAGCAGCCTCATCCGTGGCCGAGGCAAAGCAGCGGGTGTGGGAGAAGTTCGGAGAAGACATGGAGAAGGACTTTCGGGCGGCACCAAAGTTGTTCTGGAAAACTGTCCGACACCTCAGGAGGGGGAAGCAGGGAACCATCCAAGCTGTGTACAGTAAGGATGGGACGTTGTTGACCTCAACTGATGGAGTGTTAGGGCGTTGGAAGGAACACTTTGAGGAACTCCTGAACCCGACAACTCCGCCCTCTATGTTAGAGGCAGAGCTGGAGTATGACGGGGGATCAACACCAATCTCCCGGGGGGAGGTCACTGAGGTCGTCAAACAACTCCACAGTGGCAAAGCCCCGGGGGTGGATGAGATCCGCCCGGAAATGCTGAAGGCTCTGGGTGTTGAGGGACTGTCATGGTTGACACGTCTCATCAACGTTGCGTGGAAGTCGGAAACAGTACCGAAGGAGTGGCAGACCGGGGTGGTGGTTCCCCTTTTTAAAAAGGGGGATCAGAGGGTGTGTGCCAATTACAGAGGCATCACACTACTCAGCCTCCCCGGGAAAGTTTACTCTAAGGTACTCGAAAGGAGGGTCAGGCCGATTGTCGAACCTCAGATTGAGGAGGAACAATGCGGATTCCGTCCTGGTCGTGGAACGACGGATCAGCTTTTTACTCTCGCAAGGATCCTGGAGGGGGCCTGGGAGTACGCTTATCCGGTCTACATGTGTTTTGTAGACTTGGAGAAGGCGTATGACCGAGTTCCCAGGGAGTTACTGTGGGAGGTGCTGCGGGAGTATGGGGTGAGGGGGTCTCTACTCAGGGCCATCCAATCTCTGTACTCCCAAAGCGAGAGCTGTGTCCGGGTCCTCGGCAGTAAGTCGGACCCATTTCCGGTGAGGGTTGGCCTCCGCCAGGGCTGCGCTTTGTCACCAATCCTGTTTGTAATATACATGGATCGGATTTCGAGGCGTAGTCATGGGGGAGGGGGTCTGCAGTTCGGTGGACTAAGGATTGCACCACTGCTTTTTGCAGATGATGTGGTTCTAATGGCTTCATCGGTCTGCGACCTTCAGCACTCACTGGATCGGTTCGCAACCGAGTGTGAAGCGGCTGGGATGAGGATCAGCACCTCCAAATCTGAGGCCATGGTTCTCAGCAGGAAACCGATGGACTGTCCACTCCAAGTAGGGAATGAGTCCTTACCCCAAGTGAAGGAGTTCAAGTATCTCGGGGTCTTGTTCTCGAGTGAGGGAACAATGGAGCGTGAGATGGGCCGGAGAATCGGAGCAGCGGGAGCGGTACTGCAGTCGCTTTACCGCACCGTTGTGACGAAAAGGGAGCTGAGCCAGAAGGCAAAGCTCTCTGTCTTCCGGGCCATTTTCGTTCCTACCCTCACCTATGGTCATGAAGGATGGGTCATGACCGAAAGAACGAGATCGCGGATACAAGCGGCCGAGATGGGTTTTCTCCGCAGGGTGGCTGGTGTCTCCCTTAGGGATAAGGTGAGAAGTTCGGTCATCAGGGAGGGACTCGGAGTTGAGCCGCTCCTCCTTCGCATCGAAAGGAGCCAGTTGAGGTGGTTCGGGCACCTAGTTAGGATGCCACCTGGGCGCCTCCCTAGGGAGGTGTTCCAGGCACGTCCAGCTGGGAAGAGACCAAGGGGTAGACCTAGGACCAGGTGGAGGGATTATATCTCTTCGCTGGCCTGGGAGCGCCTTGGGATCCCCCAGTCAGAGCTGGTTGATGTCGCCAGGGAAAAGAAAGTTTGGGGCTCTCTGCTGGAACTGCTACCCCCGCGACCCGACCACGGATAAGCGGGAGAAGATGGATGGATGGATCATTATTAGCTGAAATATTCTTTGTGTGTCATATAATAGGCTTGAAAAAGGAAACACACAGATTAAAAAGCTGTATAACATAGCATTATTTGATTCAAAATGTAAAAAATACTCCACTCGTTATACAGTAGCTGATGTTCTTTGGTGTGCTTCTTGGATACCTTCTTTATTTCTATTGAGAAACTACTTCTATTTGTCTGGATTAATTGTTACATTTTCCATTGTTCAGTAACTTTCCAACCTTTCTTATGTGATGCATGGAATTCCCCTTTCCTCTAAAATATTCAGACACCAGGAACAACGAGTCTGAGTCTAGACTTTATTATTCAATGCCCAACACATTTGAATTAAAACACTACAATGTTGTTGATGATCTTGAAACGCATTCGATCTGAAGTAAATTACTCTTCATGTTAGGAATAATGGATCAAGTTGCCCAATTCATTTTAAAATGGGCTCTGTTGTTAAATCTGTACTTAAGAAGTTATATTTTAAATATTTACAAACTCAAACCTTTTTACAAAATGCTAAATCACCAACAAGTGACACTTTAATGTTATTATTTTTTTATTAAATGCTGATTTTTACAGTGTATGTGTATTTGGGAGGTAGACAATTATAGAGGATATTCAAAATGCAACTTCTTGTAAACTAGTGAAACAATTTAGAGAAATACAGAGTACATAATCTTTAGCTCATAACATTTTCAAATGTTTCGATGTGTGTGTGTGTGTGTGTGTGTGTGTGTGTGTGTGTGTGTGTGTGTGTGTGTGTGTGTGTGTGTGTGTGTGTGTGTGTGTGTGTGTGTGTGTGTGTGTGTGTGGTGTGTGTGTGTGTGTGTGTGTGTGTGTGTGTGTGTGTGTGTGTGTGTGTGTGTGTGTGTGTGTGTGTGTGTGTGTGTGTGTGTGTGTGTGTGTGTGTGTGTGTGTGTGTGTGTGTGTGTGTGTGTGTGTGTGTGTGTGTGTGTGTGTGTGTGTGTGTGTGTGTGTGTGTGTGTGTGTGTGTGTGTGTGTGTGTGTGTGTGACATGATACTTACCAGTGGAAGAACACATTGTGCTCTGACCCCCATTGGCTCACATCCTGTTGGATTGGATGACTTGACATTATTATGAGGCGTAGCTTTCCTTTCATGTCTCACTTTAAGTTGTTTTCTCCCGTACTTGTGACATAACAAACCAGAGGCTCAATTTACAGTAAATGTCACCACACCGGGCTTATAAGCCTAATTTACATAATTATAGCTCTCTTTCAAAACTATTTGAATGATTTTCTAACTCTTGAACTAATATCAGTAATGCAGATAGGGTCTAATTTCACAAATGTACATTAGTATTAGCATTGTGACCTTGTAGCAGCTTTCATTTTTGCTCTGAATGTACGCAGGTTTCCAGTTTTGTGCAGGTATCATTTACATAACATCCAAATATTGTCTCGTCTTCTTTTCATGATTTTGTTTTTGTCCTCATTTTCTTTTCTTTTCTATTTTCCCATTCCCAAGTTGCTAAGGTAAATCAACACTGGCAGCCACAGCTACTGTAGAAGCCAAACAAAGTCATAAAGCCTAATGTAATAAAGCCCATATTAGAATAAACAAAGCTGAGATCATCAACTCCACACGCACTCTGCTGATAAAATCTCAGTATATTACATTATGAACTTGAAAATTAGTTTTCATCTGGCAGTTGTAAATGTTTCTTACAATCAACAAAACAGGTGAAGACCAAGACTAAAAGCGGCAATACATTGATCCATATAGGAAGTAACTGTATCTGTGTATCCAAATTCTAATCATTCTCTATTGCTCTACAAAAGCTTATAACAACCTTTATTTATACAGTCTAGGATAACAACACATTACTTTCTGCATTGGGTGACATGTTCCCCCTCTACCAAAAACAAAGCCACTGAAGCTTATTTTATTTCTATTTCCTACTGTCGTTATTACTCATCAAAGCAGCATTGTATTAATCTGCAGTTTCTTGAGTCCCCAAAAAGCGTTTTCTTCTTGCTTGAGAAACATTTCCTTAAACTACAGTGCCTATTTTTTATTGGAAATCATTAAGCATTACGAGTTTAAATGTATGTCCTGTTAAACTTTACATAAGAACTAATAGGCTTTTGGAAGCTAGAAGTTATTTGAAAGGACACACTGTTGGTTGTGGTCGTTTTGTCGGATTTGTTAATAATAACACACGTAGAATAACAGCAGCCTAATCCTTTGATAACGCAATAACACCACCCACTAATGTAATAAGACACTGAAGTTGTTTTTACCATTACATAAGAGACACAACCAGCCTAGTGTTTGCAGTATGAAACCTATTCTTTGTGTGAGTATGTGTGTTTCTGTGTGTGTTATGTGCCTTTGTCTCTCTCTTTCCTCTCCTTTCTCCCCTGCCAGTGGACTGACTGGGCCTGTTTGTTCAGTATCAGATATCAAACTGATACCAAGCCAAAACAGGGATCTGCCTTATTGTCCACACAGGAAGATGGTCCATTTTTGATTTATTAATGATTACACATTTGCCTCCATTGATCCTGCACTAGCGGTCTAAATTGGCCATTCCCAGATAGAAATAGATCAGATCTGTGCCTTTTATCAGATTTATGAGTGCGCTATCAGCAAGGGAAATGCTAATGTTGACCACTCATGCACAGATTACTGAGACGTGGACATCAATTGATCTGGAAATGCAAAGGTCCAGAGTTGTTGTGGTAATCAACATCACATACACAAGTCAAATGCCAAGGAATACTTCATACTTATTATAAAAAAATAAAAGTGTTTCCACAGCAAGATTTGCATACTTTTACTATAAGCCAATCACTAAGAAATACAAATACAAGGGAAATGAATGAGGAACAGGTAAAGACAAGTACAAATCAAGAATGATAAGAAAATGACCGCATCCTTTTAAGGAGGAAATAGGAAGTAATGAGAATTGTTGGGATTATAAATTAGTTTTATTGTTTACAGTTAGAAAAATTACATTTATATTGTGTTAATTTGTAAAATTACTCCACTTTAGAAATTCCATGGCTAATAATAATAATAATAATAAATCTTGCTCTGATGAGACTTTTTCCATGGCAACACATAAGAAAAGCCGTTCTAATGAAGACTACTGAAATAAATTGTGGCAGCTGTTGTGAAGATGATGGCAGCAGTGGTGATGATAATGGGGAGGATAATGATAATGATGAGGAGGATGATGATGATGATGATCACAGTGCGGCTGGATGTGAGGGCAACGGCAGTGACAGAGCATGATGATAATAACTGAGCAGTGTGGTAATGTGGCGTGGAAGGCGGGGAGCTCAACAGAGAGCTAAAGGTTGCTTTATTTTGTTGTTTTGATCACTGACACACTTCACCTTTTCACACAAAGGTCACGACTTCACCAGGCGAGCGTTTGGTGTGTGTGTGTGTGTTCCCTGCCTGAAAGTATGTGTGTTTAGTGTGTATATACCTTGTTTTCAAAGGGCGTAATTGTCATATGCACAGCTACAGTGTAGATATGCAATGAAAAACTGTATTCACACAGGCTCCTCCAACAATGCAACATCAGTATTTAAGACATAAAACAACTATAAATTAGAAGGAACAGAGTAGAAATATAATAGTGCAAGAGAATGTTGCAAGACCAATACAGTTCAAGTAATGCAGGAGAAGTTAACTATTATGTAAAATAGAATATGATGAGCATGTGCATGAATCAGAGTATCCAGAGGTTTTATACAGGCCCGTGTGTAAGTGAGTGTGTGTAAGTGTACACATGTGTGTGTATGAACATGTCAGAGTCTTTATTGGTTCCCAGTGGGTCGAGCAGAGTTCCTGACCCCATTTCCTGGTGTTGTTGACAGAGAGACATCCAGGCCCGAGGCTCTAGAGAGCAGACACTGCCTGGCGCAGCTTCCTGTCACTGCTCCCTACTACCACTCCATGTGTCATTGTTTCGATTGCTCTTTTCCCCCTTTCAATTTTTATTGTTTTTAGCATCTGTCAAACTCTGATTCAGTCTTTCTGGACCGTGAGGTCAGGACATGTCTGTTAGAGGATTCTCAGACAAGAGAAGGGCTTCTCGTTTATTTATGTTGTCATGAGAACTGTAGGGTTTTGTTCTTTTCTCTCACATGTATTGAGTATTTAACAATGACCGTCACAGTTGTGAATATACAGTTTACGAGGACAACATTATCTACAAATTCTTTATGATTAACGACTTTATAGTGACGTGTATCGTTGTATGTATATTGCATTTAAAATATATTTTCGCCCACTGTATTATCTGTATGCATCATGTCCCTATTTTCATCTTTTGACCTTTGGCAATCTATATTTGACTTATGATTATATATTTAAAGATTATATTATTTTTTATTTATTATACATTCACATTAAACATCAAACATTTTCAGTTTTCCAGCTGAGAAAATGCAGTCAACTTTTTGTAAGTAGAGCTTTTGTGATTTCATTACTTTGAATAAAGTTTTATTTTGCCAGCTCTTTCGATTTAAAACATATATTCAAATGGAAGAAAATGAAAGAAAGATTATTTTTTTTATATAAAACAGGCAGTTGTTTTAGACCTTCTTCATTAAAACCTATTATTTATTTGATTCTGGTCAATTGGCCAGATATCAGCTATAGATATAATAGGACCAGAGGTCGCGTTAACCGAATATTTTCCGTCTATGACGGATTTTTTTTAACAATGACGGAAAAATCTGAAAGCAGTCCGTCATTTTGACGGATTAGAACAAACTCGGAACAGCGCTAAAGTTTCCCCGCAGCGAGGCTCCGGTGTTAAGCATGCCTGCCAAAAAGGAATGATACCGTTTCCAAACCCAACTTTGCCGTACAAATCATTGAAATGTCTGTGAGTTTTGGCTTTACGCTGTGCGCACTCCCGCGAGGTGCAGTGGGCATGCATAACACGGCGCTAACAGTTCACAAGCGACTGTGCTCTCCCCCCCCCCAGAGTGTAAAGGCCGACGGGTAATACTGCATTTTGACGGAAATTTTACGATCCTGTCCGTCAAAATGACGGGCAGTGAAAAAGTCTAGCGCAACCTCTGAATGGGACTGTTTTTACCTTTTGATTGGGCGAATGTGACACAAGCCTATAGTGAGAATGTCAAGAATACAGTTTCATCCATTAAGCAGAAGAAAATCCCCCCTGGTTGTTTATTCAGTATGGCTCAAGAGTCGAGGAGAGAAACTTTTAAAATCCAGAGCTCCTGTCTTCACTTCTTAGTTTGATGAGATGTAAACGTGGCATTAAAGCAGTAAACCACTTGAGGTTGAGTATTGTTGACAGTGTGCTAGCTCATAGGTGCCAGCAACCACAGATTACATGTTTTATTGCTTGATAATTTGTCAATAAACATCAACCAATCAAATCATTGAATTATGAGTTGTATTACATTTTCTTGTCAGTCATTTCGTAAGACAAGCTGTGGTTCCATGTGAGTTGCCAACGTTTTCTCCAAGGTGTGTTGATGTGTTTCCAGACCCCATGATGAAGTCTCTTTGTGTATCTTTGTGTGTGTTTCAGGTTGCTGTCGATTGATTCGTCGGACGTTTTTTCAGACAACATGCAGGAGAAGGGGAGTATCACCCAGCCTCCCCCCACCCAGCGCTACAGCTGCTACGACCTGGACGACCTGGATGTCTCCTGGCTGGAGCTGGTCAACAACGAGTTCAGACAGATGGGTGAGTGCAGACTGACTCGCAGCCTCAACTCATAATGAACGCCAGAGAACATTCTGACATTGAACTGAAACAAAAGCCCATCATAACATTTCAAAGAGTTTTCCAAAGGCATTCTTCTTTTATATAATCACTTAACAAAATGTGTCATGAATGGTGTGGTTTTACTTCAGACTCATGGACTAGTTGTAAAACATAAGGGATTGTATCAGAAACACAGATGATTGTACTCACCTATAAGAAGAACATATTCACATATAGCAGTTCATTTTTATTAAATATTGCTAGTTGAATTAAATATAAACGGCCTTCATTTACCATTACAGTCAATGTTCCCAGAGAAATTGAGGCTGGTTTACAGCTAAATTAGATTTTGCACAATTTGCAAAAGGTTATCATTAATGTTTAGGTTTTTCTCTATTCCACACTTACAGTCACATTAACAGTCACATAACCTTTATTAGATATGTATTATGTACTAACCCAAATCATAACCGTACATTTGTTTATCTGACATTTCCGATGTAAAAGTCACCTCCAAGTCGACTTTGTTAAACTCTCAAAGGTTCTTAAAAGTTGGTTTCTGTGATGCAGATGCTTTTCAGTACATCCTTTTTTTATTTATTTTTCACTCTTATCATCACCTGCTTCCTCCGTCTTCTCTGTTCCTCTTCTTCTGCAGTTAATGTCACTTTGGCCCATTTCCAAACCGCCCCCTACACCCTACCCCTCCGTTTGCGCGTTCACGCGGAGGGTCCGCCACATTAAGTGCTGTTCCAAAGCAACGAGTGTGGAGCGGTGTGGAGGGGGAGTGGGCTATCAAGCCCTCAAACAGCGAGTCTGCAGCGGTGCTGACTTGAGACCGGTCTCTACCTGACCGGTTTCAACGCTTTGTGTGTCCGTCAGGAAACACGCTGTTTACAAGTAGTTCCAGCAAACATCCACTGATAAACTGCGATGTTAACAACCTCATGATAACCTCATATGTTTTAACTTAGGATCATACCTGTGTTTAGTCTAGAAAAAGGTAAATGTGTGCATTTTATTATAAAGTTGTGTATATTTACAGACTGTTGCAAAAACTAAGAAGCTTATAAACATCAGGTTTAAAACTAAAAGAGTTTTACAAAAAAGTAACTCAATGAAAGATGTTTGGAGTTTTATTTGAGTTATTAATTTACATTTTTTGTCAAAGAGATGCTGATTTGAAACCGTTGTTACATACAGTTACGGCATTTCCTGTTTCTGCCGGAGAGAGGGGAGGCCGTCCCAAAGCTTGCTGCTGTATTTACTCCCTCCATCTGACAGGAGGGAGCCTCGTTGAGCTGCGAGTGTGGCTACAAACGGAGTTCACTCCGTCATGGAGGGGGAGGGTCGAGGGGGTGGTTTGGGATTGGGCCTTTCTCTCTCCCCTGCTTTCCTACATCCTCCATTTGTCCATGGTGACAACAACTGCTGACCCCGAGCATCTCTGCCATCTCCACCATTTTATTCGATATCTGATCGGCTCCTTTCAGATAAAGCGGAGTAATTGTGTTTATAAATCCCCGCTGGGGTTTCAGGCCTTTATTCCTGGGACATATTCTCCTTAAATCAAACACACACATATATATACAATATCTCCTGCCAGAGCAGAAGTGGGTTGTTTCTCATAACCTCCAATGCTAGACCAAACAAACAGAGGATGATTGGTTCTGCTGGGTGAAGGATTATGGGATGATTCAGCATTTTCTATCTCACTCTTTTACTGTATGCATATTTTGGAGCGTGTGAATTCAAAACGTGAACTTGAAAACTTTGAATCCTGGTTATTTAAACACTTCTAACACTTGATATCTTGCAGAGAACTATGACATAACTGTAGCACAAAACACTGTAAAATATTCAGTCTGTCAGTAGTTATAGAGAAACACCACTCAGTATTGAGCTTCATGGCCTTATAATGCATTCAATAAAAGGGATAAAGGAACATAATGCATGGACAATATGCAGGATGAATGCATTCGAACATACTGAAAAGTATAGAAAGATATTCAGTCAATGTGCCTGTCTTTTGTCTGTGTGTTTGATACAATGTTGCTTTCAGACAGATAAGTGCAGTCCTGACTAAATACACACAATGATAAATGTCCATGTGCGCACAGCTTTATACGTACGCACATGGACACAAGATAAATATGAAACAAATACACTATGAGTACACACACTCACAGCGGTGTTGCTTCCCTCCCTGCTTCCCTCCCTCCTGTGTGTGTTCAGTTCATGATGTAAATGTCACACTCACAGCAGGTTAATAACAAACTGTACTTCCCTTTTGACGCTTGAAAAGCAGCTTTTAAATCCAAAACATTTAAAATCACACAAGTATTTTAATTTGAATGAAAGTTTGTGTTGATGGCTAGATTCAAAAGTAATATATACAAAAATAAAGGTGACCCACCACTTCAATATCATCAGAAAGGTTTATTTTACATTTCCATAATAACTTGGAAATAGTCTCTTCTTTTTTGTTAAACAGCAGCTCCAATGATACATAACCCTGTTGGCACAGAGATGCTGAATTACCAGGAAAAAAGGATTTGACTTTTTTGGTTGTAAAGGGATTGAGTGACATAAATAATAGATATAGACACAGGACGCTCAGCTCCACTTTAAAAACCCTCCCAACTGAGTGCAGAATCCTTCAAATAAATCAATAAGTAATCCACAACTGCAGATTCTATGACAGCAGAAGTGTATTTATGGCTTCTAATAGAATACAGGTGGTAGGCAACAAGAGGCAAATCGAAAAACTATTGTAAATACTAAATCTAAGAATTATCACCTAAATTAATTGTTTGGGAAAGTCTCCATTAACGGCATTTAATCAAGATTTTTTTTCCACTGTTTTGAACTGTTATCCAATAAATCACTTTTATTATTTATTTTTTTCTAAATAAAAGTGGCCTGCTGTTACCAATTTTGTATAATGATTGTAATACCGTTGCATGTAATGAGATAATAGCGTTCCACATCTGTTTGCCACCGTCCAGTTTACTTTACTGGTACGGTACCTACAATACTTTATCTTTTATGAGAATTAAAGAATCGCATGTTAAATCAGTTTCCATCAACTATTTAGCAGCCTCAGAGCAAGGCATTACTTTGAGTTGCAAAGGAGCAGGAATATTAATGCTAATGCCGACACATATTGGCGCAGTGAACTGAGCTGTTGGCAAGGAGGTTTCATGACTAATAAGGTTGTTTTTGGCTCTGTTTGTATATGGGCTAGTAGTGACGGAGCACTCTCTGGTTAATATAAGAGTCCACTGAAACTCCACTCACTCCAACACATCCTGGGCACATTTTATCCAAAGCTGGCTACCATAAAACAGTCACTGACCTGTGTGATGAGTACACACAGCAACAATAACTGAAATGTGGTCACTTGCCTCTCTTCATTTGAGTTTCCTATAGGTAGCTTCCTATTTTTGTTATCCTTGTCGATAACAAAAGCTCAAAAATACTTCAGAGTTTTGACCCTGTAACTGAGCACTTTTAATTGGTCTGTAAAGGCTCTGAGTATTTTCTCCATAACTTATCTCTCTCATTAGAGGTTATATATCAACCTCATATCAACCAATCAAATACACAACTCCTTTTCCTCATACTCCACCCCAGTTTTCTAATTGAGTTTGAGAGGATGAACAAAAATAAATCACGTTTTACTTTCTGTCCCCAGCATTACCAGAGCTAGACGAGCTGACAATGGAGTGTGTCCTGGTGGAGCTGGAGAGCATCTGCGAGGAGAAGATGCGGCAGGCCATCGAGGCGGAGGAAGGCCTGGGCATCGAGTACGACGAGGACGTGGTGTGTGACGTCTGCCGCTCGCCAGAGGGAGAGGACGGCAACGAGATGGTGTTCTGTGACAAGTGCAACGTCTGCGTCCATCAGGTCAGAAACTAAGCAGCTTATCAATCCAATTCAAATAGCTTCATTAGCATGACCATAATGACATACAGTATTGCCAAATCTTTCTACAATTGTGACATCTATACATTAATAAACATTTGACATTTTTGAACAAATGCAAGAATAACAGGTTTTCTTTGCAACAAAAACACTATACTTTTTGAACATGGACTAGAACAATTAATAATACCTTTATACAATGGCGACATCCATACATAAATATACATTTGACATGTACTGAAAATTGTATAACATTCATAACAAATGCAAGAATACCATGTTTTATTTAAAAGGAAAATATACTTTTTGAACATGGACTAGAACAATTCATTAAAAAAAAAGATATGTATCTCTGTTCAAGCATTTCTGTGAATATATTTGTAAGTGTTTTTTTGGCTTTAAAACAATATTTTTACAGAACAAGGTAATCATTCTTGGGGGAATAAACAGGTAGAAGCTGAAGGGGAAACACGTGAAGTACAAAATCAAGGTTGTTCAAAGAGAAGGTTTTGCTGTTTTCCTCAGAGTGATGCCCTCACATATTTTACTCATATTTT
This sequence comes from Gymnodraco acuticeps, assembly GCF_902827175.1. NCBI lineage: Eukaryota > Metazoa > Chordata > Actinopteri > Perciformes > Bathydraconidae > Gymnodraco > Gymnodraco acuticeps. The sequence goes on from NW_022992250.1 coordinate 1,663,541, forward strand.
TCTCCCTCTGACTTAATTTATCATCTGCTTGAAAGTACATGTTGCAATTTCAGAACTGCTACCTGTGACACCCTGAGGCTGCTGCTGTGTTTGTTACACTGACACAGTGTTAATTATTCTGTCGGCCCCGTTGACACTAACACACCTTCAGTGTGTCATCAGACTGCCTCTGCCTCCCTGCTGTCCAACTGCAGACCAAATATATGATGTTATTCTGTCACAAAGAAATGTTCTCACAATGTGGAAAAAAACCTGTATGTGGAATAGAAGTACATTATTTAGAAAAAGAGGGAAAACAGGATAACTGTAATCCCATATAGTGATAATTATTTATTTCATGCATTCAATAGGATGACACAAACATCATGCTTTGTTGTGTTGCTCTTTGAGTAGTCCATCAATTCATGAATTTAATTAGCAAAAAGATCAGTACAAATGTTATATTGTGTATATATACAGTATATTGGAAGCAGTGCACTGTTCTATAGTGCCTCTCCACAGAGCAGTTTGTGTTAAGTAGAAGAAGAAGTAACTGGCAAACATTTAGGTGTGATGGAAACAACATTTAGAGCAGATAAAGAAGTAGTTGCCCCCCGAGAGTATTCAGGAATATTATCGCTTTTATAGAGCAAACACATTCAGCAATGCTTCTTTAGTAAGGCTTTCATTTTAACCTTCAGCCGGTAACAAACAGGGCTTGGTTAAAGGAGTAATTTAAAGGTTTGATCAATAAAACCTTAGATCAATCAAGTCCTTTTACTGCTTTTGATGAAGATGGAGTCTTTGAAGTCTTGTTTTCTCTCCTAGTGTCAGTGCGAAGATCCTTTTTTTTATCATATTATCTTCTAATAACTGAGGATGAATTTTACTTTTCAGTAGTAAAACATGTGATGGCCTTCTTCTGTGGAGTATGGTGACAGATTACAATTCTGAGATCAGGCTTTTTTGCAGCACTTAGTTCTGAAGTGTGTTGATGCTTCAGGATGTTTGGCCATGAAAATTAATTTGGGACTCAGCTACAAGTTTGATTTGAGTCCTTAGAAATAAGATTTGATAGATCTGACAGAGAGGTTGTAATAATGGATCAAAAAGAAGTGTTGAACACGATTCACTTCTCAGAGAAAAGGCACTTGGATACAGTAAATTATACCTCACAAAAAAAATGATTCTCTCTTCCTGACCCTGGGCATTGGATCTTATCAAATATAATTCAGTGTGCTAATATGTTGGTGTCAAAACCTTAATGCCACCCTATTGTTTGGGCGGAAGGGCAAATGGGTGGAGCGCTGATGATACAATGACCTGCTGTGATTTTAAAACAACACCAAGTGGCATTTTGAAAATGTTGAGAGAAAAGTTTGGGCAGCTAGAGAGGTCATGTGTTTTTTGAGTGTTTGTGTTTATGGAGAAGCATTGAGCATTAGCTTTAAGGAGCTGTATGTTGAGGCAAAAGGAGAAAGAAGACTTGGTTTTCCATGTGAGAATTTGCGGATTTGATATGATAAAAGAAAGAAGCAGCGGCATACTGTAATTGCTTTTTAAGATGCAGCAACCACTGAAAGTACACTGTTTCCAAAATATAAAAAGTATTCTGACATGAACACTAGACGCTGGGGTGGCCTTGTGGTGTAGCTGGTTAAAATCACATCTGGGTGCAAATGCAGCCTGTTTTAAATCATCTCTCTCCAGTCTGGCTCCTGAAGTAGCAAAAAATGGTGAAAGCCATATTTATTTTGAACAGATTAGCTAGAAGTGATACATTTGACTTTTTTCGTGCTGCTTCTTAGCCTCCAAAAATACATTACCGGTATGCATAAACTCTGAGTCTCCTGATAGTATGGCCTCTAAAAGCATGGCACAAGCTGCACATTGAATCTCAAAGGCTAGAGCTTCATTGCTTTCAGTTTATGAAAACAAACTTTTAAACAAGAAATCAATAGAGAAACAGTAATGAAGGTGATCACAGTTAAAGTGACTGTAATAGCTGCACATATTTTCATGCATTGACTGCAAGGTATGAACACTTCCACCACTATGGGCTTCATCATGCAAAAACGTCACCTGGCTCTGTCCAAAGTTAACACAATCTGCTCACTAGCACATTTAAAGAGCAACAATTATAAGGTTGTATTTTGTTTGTTAATAAGTATCATTTTGAACAGATTAGATTTAGTTACAGACGGAGACTGGCTTTCCCCAAGTATCAACCTATTTCCCAAGGAAGATACATTTAGAAAACTATAAAACTTCTCTAAAATCTTCTCAATATTTGTTCTTCTTCTCTAACTCTTTCCTCTCTCCGTGTCCCAGGCGTGTTATGGCATCCTGAAGGTGCCCCAGGGGAACTGGTTGTGTCGGACCTGCGCTCTGGGCGTTCAGCCCAAATGTCTGCTCTGCCCCAAGAGGGGGGGGGCCCTCAAGCCCACCCGAAGTGGAACCAAGTGGGTCCACGTCAGCTGTGCCTTATGGATCCCTGAGGTGAGACCGGAGCAGAGGCAGGGGGGTCAAAAAGATCCAGATATAGTACGGTAGCTGTTCCACTTTCCGTTTGCCTGAGTGCTTAAGGTAGCTGTTTCTACTTTTTATGTTTAACTGGTGAAGGACTTCTTGAATCAAAGATAGACCTGCAGGTGTTTTGTGTTTATGATCTCAATCACTCAACCCACTCAGGAGACTAAAGCTCTCCCCTTCGTGCCTTCACTTTTACCTGTCAAGGTTGATATTGAATACTTTTTAAAAAATAGTATTCTAAAAAAACATAGATTTTAAATTGAGAAGAGACGATTCCTTGTGTTCTTGGATGTAATGAAAGTCGACCATGAATAATAAATAAAATGCGTTATTTTTAATATCATTATTTTTATTTATGCTAGATTTAGTTAATTACTAGCTTCTATGTACAGTTCCTGGGCAGGTACGCACAGATCAGTCATCACCATTCCACAGTCTCTTTCGCATTAAATACAACCACATTCATCTAGTACAACTATAAAATGTAAGTTTATTACAATAAAAAAAAAAACGTTATGTCCACAGTGACTGTAGAGTAAATGTCTTTCCTAAATCTTTCCTTTGTTAGCTCAGTGGAGTCAGCAACTACCTGAACATGAAGAGGTCGACTACTGTGTGTGTGGGTGTTACAAATAGTGCGTCAAAATAAGCGACTCCACGTTTAAAGATGGTGAATCACAACCACCTGCAAGACTGTGCGGTGTTTGACGATGGGGACCCACACAGTGCTTATTTTTACTTTTATTGTTTAAACTAAACTTAACTTTGGCTTTTTCTCTTCCTCACCCTCATCCCTTTCGGAGGATGCTCAGCTTTTATTGCACAATCTTTCAGGGACAGTTTTCTTCTCCACCATTTGCATCAACAGAAATATTCTGTAACCTCCCACTCATCTTCCTAGAAGTCTACACACCTTACATATTTCTTCAATCTTTATACTAAGGAAAGAAAATCTCTCGAACGTTATGTACGCTTTAAACACACACTGTAAAATGTTTGGCTGTAAAATTACAGTAAATTACTGGCTACTAGTTGCATGGATTTCACAGTAATTTACTGTAAATATTTCACAGTAATTTACTGTATATATTTTACAGTAAATTAGAATAAAAGTACAACTAAATACTGTGACTTTACAGTTGCCATGCCCATGGAATTACTGTGATATAGCAGTACAGAGCTGTGGTATTATGGTACCTTGCTGTACATAAATTACAGTAATTACCTGTATTTTCACACTATTACTGAGAAGTAATGCAACACAGTAGCCAGTAATTTACTGTAAATATAAAAATCTAAATAATACGATAATATATTGTAAATTTGACTGGGATTGTACCATAACTACACAATTCAATCAGCTCAATCAACAAAGAAAAACAAAGAAAATGCCCATTTTAACTTTTTATTACTCCATTGAAGTGCAAAGTACATTTCACAGTGTCTTGGAAATACGTCCTACGAAGCTGGTTCTCTTTTTAGCAGGCTAGATCTCCATGGTAACTTATGCTTAGCGGCTAACCTGGTCGGGACCAGGTTAGGTTGCAGGCTAAGAGCTCAACTCAGTGAAAGCACTGCCTGCTGACTAATCAGAGCTCAGTGTGCGGAGTTTAAAGCGATCAAGTCATATTACAGGAGAAAGGAAATACAGAAAAGCTGCCGTCGCAGGAAAGACGGCCGGCAAAAATCACCGACTGTGTAAACGTGAACATTAATAGAATATCACCTCCCATCTTCAGAGCAATCTGACTATTATAACATTAGCGTTAAGAAAGCTTACTTAAATATATGCCACAACATAAGTAACCGGATCAGAGTAACATTAAGTACAGTCCGCGGCATATCACTTCATAATGTATCATATATTTTCTTATCTGAGTCAGCTGAGCCGTATCTGGCCGTGCAACACTCACAGTGTCACATACTGTATGCCGAAGTATTATTTTAAGCAACACATTAAGTTGACGAAACACTCGAGACAAATGTAATTAAAGTCAGATCGTGTTTTAGACGGGGCAGTGATATCATAAACCTGTTAATGTACGCATTCAAACACTTTTTCTTTTGCCAGCTGTATTCACCTTGCAGGTGCAGACTATGTGGCTTTTATCCTGGATAAAGTGTTTAAGACATGGATGTTTAAAGTTTAACTTCTTCATTTTTGACTAGTATTAAAGTTCACTTTTCATTCAGGAAGTATGACGCTGCGCTGTCAGTACGCTTCTCCATGTTTGTGATTGGTCGAATGCTCCAAATACCACCCCTTTCATGTGAACGCGCACCTAACTAGATAGGACACGGCTGGCTTGAGCGATCCACTTGATAACCAGCGTCGTAGTACAGTTTAGCGAGAGCGCGTATGTTTTGGATTAGGCCAACCGGCTAACTCAAACATATCCAGGTTAGGTTGAACCAGCTTCGTAGTATAGGCCCCAGGTCTTCCAGGCTAAACATAAACACATCTGCAAAAATATGGCCTACAGCTCAAAATGGCAAAGAGGTATTCTGAGGACAGTGTCTCCCGGCGTTAGGATAGGCGAGACATCCTTCTCCTCCAGCTTCTCTTTATATATACACGGCTGAGTGGAATTTGGAACACCTGGGCAGAGGCGGAGCCAGGGACAGACCAGGTGCACCTGGGCAGAGGCGGAGCCAGGGAGACAGAAAAGAAAACAAGGAGGGGAGCACTTAACACATGTCTACACAGACATCCACTCAAAGTAAAAAAAAATCTGAAGAATGTGCTGACATGGAGGTTTAAATTGCCATGCCTCTTTTTGGCTTTCGAGCCCGTCTCAGGGTTAATGCCCAGGAAGCACCTGAAAACACTAAGCCAAGACAACAATTTCAATTTTACATAGATTTATATGTTGCATCGTTTATTTTAAGGCATGCAGCGGTGCCCCTTTCAATTTAAGTCAAACCTGCACCAAATAAATAAATTAGTATTTAAAGCCAAGCAAGAGCGATACAAGCAAGAAAATCACTTAATTTGTTGTGTTATCACAGAGGATGGTCTGAATACAGTATGTTACTGTGATAATACAGTAACATGTTGTGAAATCCTGGTAATCATTTATCCTGTACATTCACAGTAATTAACTGTGCCTGCATTGATTTCACTGTGACATTCAAAATGACAGTATTATATTGTGAACATTACAGGTAAAGACTGTAAAGTGGTAAAACAGTAATTTATTGTAAAATATTACAGCTAAATATTGTGAAATCATGGTAATATTTTACAGTGCAAGTACAAACAGTTTGGTTGCTCTTTTATGTAATGGGATTATGAACTGTTCCTTAAGATGTTAGTAGGAACATGACGGGTGAAATAGTCGGCACAAATGTGTTAATATGAACCAGTGGGTTATTATATTCGTCTAAAAAGTATTTCATAAGATAATTGATTTCCCAAGCTTGTGACACTAATTTTACATTTGTCAACTAGAAAAGGTGTCTGATAATTTGACAACAAATGACCTTGATTTTGGTTGTGTGCACGTTAAATGGAAGTGAAATGCAACAATAGATGAAACCTGGATTTTGAGGAATAGGTCCACCTTTCTGTTTTTCTCACCTGGGTTTTTGTGTTTACAGTAAATGCTTTGAATACTTCATGAAGCTTCTTCAGTCTAAACATCAATCCCGCAATCAGTCAATGTAGATTGATTTATGAGGAATCTGTTTGTCAAGCATGTATCCAAGCAGCACCTGATGTGTCTTGATGACACCTTTTGGAGAAGTCTCATCTGAGAGCTCCGAAAATGCAGCTCATTTCAGCGGATGTGCTTCATGCCTTGCGCACACCTTTAAACTGTTACGACAGTCAGTCATGCGTCTTCAGCCTATTCATCAACACACTCCAGCAGCAGATTCCTCAGTAATAGAGTGACTTTTGGCAGCACAAACCTTCTACTTTAATTGCCTTCTGTCACCCTTGATTGGGCTAATTGTTTTCGTTGCTCCGTTCGCTTTTGTTTTCTCTTCCTACCGTGGAGGGAGGAAAAAAGGATAATTTGCATGTCTGTGCTGTACGCACATTTGTGCATACACGTTTGTGTGCTCGCATGAGCTAAAGAGGCGTTAATAGTAGACATCCACGCAAATAAACACACGCATGCACAAACACAACACACACATCGCACTTGTGGTTTGTAGTTTTGACTGAATATGATGGGAGTGGACATTTCCAGTTAAACGCTGTGTGTGTCAAAGCTGGATTGGATACATGTTTATGTGTGAAGATGTGTGTGTGCCTCCAAACATTATAGCCCCCCTGCGGTGCTGTGTGTATGTCTTCTGGCCTCTGCCTTCAAACCCTAGAGAGAGGACCCTCTTCAAACGGCTCTTCACTACGCATGCATGCACACACACACACACACACCACACACACACACACACACACACACACACACACACACACACACACACACACACACACACACACACACACACACACACACACACACACACACACACACACACACACACACACACACACACACACACACACACATTTAAATACTTTATTTGGTTCCACAAATTATATTACATAAGACAGGGAATCAAATATATCGGGGCTAAGCAGCACAGAACACTTAGGGGAACACATAGCATCTCCTTCTCCACACGGCTAAGCTGCCAATAATAGCTGAAACAGAGCAATATTTGGCAATTTGTTTGGCTTTTCTCTTTGACATTCCAGCAATTCTCAGACCAATCATGGTGCATTTATATACATGGCCAAGACTTCCGAATATAAGTATGCTGTATCTACACTTGTAGCCAAAGCTGGTTATCACATCGAGCAGTGGTTAGTATTTGATATACTTGTCCTGGAAAGCCTGGTCCATGTACAGGTCAAAGGCACAGCCTACTTCTAATATTAGCACCTCCCTGTGGTTGGTGTCAACAAAAACAACATCAGGTGTATTTGGGATGTTAGCAAAGACATCATTGGTAAAACCAAACCATTCTGGTAGCACTCTAGCGTGCTTGTACATTGCTGCGCTAGATGGTAAGATGTTTCGTACCGCATCAGACACAATGTCCACAATACGGTCATGACGGGCTATGTACAGGCGTTTGTATGAATTACATCCATTTGTTATGTGTGCAATGGATTCTAGGTGTTGTTGTGAATCCTGATGGTTTAAACAGAATGGAGTGTGAATGTGAGGGTACCAGGTGGACAGATTGTACTTAGTGGGTAATACCTGCAGTCTTGCTTTGATGGTAAATGTCAGAACATCCTCACCAACAGCGGCGTTCTTAAACACTGAGTGTGAGACTGAGTGGTCAGCAAACCCCAAACAGGCTAGCTTTCCCTGTAGTCTGAGTCCACACCAGTGCTGCCTGATCTCAGACTGCTTCATGCTGAGCAGAACCCTCCTTGCAGAGTCTCTGTGCAGTTCCACAGTCTCTTCCTGAGGTGTTGTGATGTCGGCCTTCACAACCACACTGGGGTCTGTGATCAGTTCATCAGAGACAGGGACTTCAGTCTGTGTGTTGAGTCTTGTCCATTTCAGCTGGACTCCAGTCCGATTGCAGAGGTCATTGAGATCTGGCCAGTCAGACCAGACCCCGAAGCCCCTGGCCTGAGAGTCCAGTTTCCCAGAGTCTTTCCTCCTGAAGCCGAGGAAGTTGTTCTGGTCTGCGCTGGCCAGGGGGATCTTCCTTCTGTGTAGATCCAGCAGGAGAGAGGCCCTGGCCATTTCTCTTACGGTGACATCATCATTGTTAAGCATGTGGATCAGGTGGGCTAGCCTGGTGGCTATGTAGGTCCACTCGACATTGGGGACTCCCAGCCCCCCCTCTCCACATGGGAGAAAGATGATGCCCCGTGTGGAGTGTGTGTTGAGGCCCACCCACTTTCTGACCAGCTGGACAGTTTTGTTTGTCATTTCTCTCAGTGCCTTGAGAGGGATGTGTACATTGGCAAAGAGATGTTGAATTTTAGCCAAAGCCACCTCTCTCACAGCCTGGAGCTTCGTGAGGACGGGGAGGGAGGACAAGTCAATCAGGTGGAGACGATGGAGAAACTCTGTAGCGAGCTCCTCGACCTGCTCCCCCCACTCGCCAGCGATGTTAAACCTGTGGCCAAGGTATGGGTAGGTCTCATTACGGGAATACACCTTAATGGGTTGGCCCATTACAAGAAAGGAGGGGGGCTTGTCGTTCTTGGCCTTATACCAGCGGTTGCCTCCACTGCGGCGCTCATGGAGTACGGCACACTTAGCTTGCTTCACCTCCAGCCCTGACCATTGGAGGAACTCATCAGTGCGCGCCAGCATGTCAATGATGACATCCGCTTGTCGTGATGACACCTGCACGTCGTCAGCGTATCCCTGAACAGGATTTGGGGATTTGACATGCAAAGGAGCGCACTGGTAAATCCACTTCATCCATTGGTTGAGTGCTAGGATGAAATTCACGGCACTCCAGGGACAGCCAGTTTTTATTCCCACCTTCAGTGCAATCGGCTCTGTGAGCTGCTGCCCACAGATAACCTGGAGAAATGAACCTTGGTACACATTGGATACAATATTCACCAAAGGCTGAGGCAGGTGTATTTCCTCTAATGCTTGTAGCATCACCTCATGGGAGAGTGTACCAAACGCGTCTCTAAAGTCCAAAAACACTGTGTAGAATTTAGATGATCCATGTTTGAAATCATCTATTCCGGTTTTTAAGCAAAACACATGTTCGTTCATTCCCTGTCTGTTGATATATGCTTTCTGATGGGGGGAGAGAATCCCTGTGTCCACCAGCCAGGGTAACACACACATCGCACTTGTGGTTTGTAGTTTTGACTGAAAACTACAAACCACAAGCAGAGTGGGAGTGGACATTTCCAGTTAAACGCTGTGTGTGTCAAAGCTGGATTGGATACATGTTTATGTGTGAAGATGTGTGTGTAAGTGTGTGTGCCTCCAAACATTATAGCCCCCCTGCGGTGCTGTGTGTATGTCTTCTGGCCTCTGCCTTCAAACCCTAGAGAGAGGACCCTCTTCAAACGGCTCTTCACTACACATGCATGCATGCATGCACGCACACACACACACACACACACACACACACACACACACACACACACACACACACACTTGCAAAGATTCCAAAACCCTCTTTTTTCAACACTGTAAATGTCCCCCTTTTCCACTGAAGTGATTTCAAATGTTCAATCTACTGGCTTTGAAATGTGAAGTAATTGAGGCTAAAATATGGTCATTGGGGATTGAGCATGTTAAAGGGATGAATTATACACAAACACGGACCACTACAACCTTAACTTTTTGAGTATTAACCAACACAAGAGGAAAAAAGACGAAGGAATGGTGTAAAATGCAACCTCTTTGTGTGTCTGTGTGCGTGTGTGGGCACAAACATTCAATCAATTAACCACAGCTTTCAAAAAGTGAAAATCCTTTAGCCAGTGATCACTTCACACATCAGCTGTATAAAAGAGGCGAACATTGAAGGTGTCAGCTGCGGCATCATTGTCTGAATTGCACTTTATATTGACAACCTCAATGGAGTGAAAATTGACCCTTACTCAGATCGAGTGTGCTGCACAAAATACATCAATAATAACAGAAAGGCCTCGTGCTTGTTCTGTGGATGAGCAAACAAGAAGAGGGAAATAAAATCAGATATAAGAACAAGTGGACGAGGAAAGGGACGGACATGAACCACGGAAATCCGTCGTCAGCTTACTAATGCGAGCGTGAAGGACAAGGAAAGTGGGCAATGCCACAAATATGGGATTAAGTGGATGTGAAAGTGGTGGAATGGTTTGTGGAAAGAAATATGCAGCGGAGGAAGGAAGGAAGGAAGAAATGGCACTTGGGTTTTGAGTGCTCTCCACTCTTTCCTGCATGGCGGGTTGGCACAGGTCAATGACTTTTTGGTTGTTTTTGGTGGAGAAGCGTTTGGGGCCAATGCTTCTCTGAATAGGCCGCTCAGAGAGAGTTAGTCTCACTGGGCTTTGCCATCTTTACAATTTCTCCGGGGAGCACAGGTGTCCAGGCTCCGGGTCCAAGAAAATACCTTCCAAATTGAGATTTTGAAATTGGGAGACACTGACAAAATTATTATTCAAGCTTCAATTAGTTGGTTATTATCAATCAGTAAAGACAGACGTTAAATGTAGGTTTTGTGCTGAATAAAAAATGGGTGAAGCATAATCTCCAGCTGGTTAGTCATTATGATATTTTGATATGTTAACAAATTATTATTAATTAATTAAGTGCTATGAGGCATGACAAACACCATCTTGAATTCTATTTATTAATATTTTGGCCTACAAAATGGTGAAATACCTCACACATGTTTCTCATAAACCCAGTAATATGTCTCCAAAAGGTTATTTTTCCCACAAACTGATCCAAATCTAAAGATATTAATTTAAAGTGGACCTATCATGCTATATTTGAATAATATATTGTAGGGCCATACCTATATAAAACATGTCTGTGAAGTTTTTTTTTTCAAAATACCAAACAGATCATGCATTTTAGCCATGCCTCATTTTGCTCTATTTGCTCTTTTTTAGCCCTGTTTTTGCAGGGGCTGATTCTGCTTTTGTGGCAGACTACAGCACCACTTACAGGCCTGGCATATGTACTACAGCGTCTCCAGCGCTTTCGAGCGGCAATGGCCGTGGCTGTCTCCTCCTGATAGGTGGAGAGTTGCCCATATAGGCGGAGCTCCCCGTTTCTGACAGAACAATTTCAAATCTGGATCAGTCTGTATCAGCTCCGTTGCAGCCCCGTTTTTAAAGATTTGGGTATGGAGGAAGAGAGAGAGGGTTGTGTTTTCTGACACTTGGTGAGTTCCCTGACACACCGGGGACACATATTAATGTATAAAAGACGTACAAAAGTGCATTTTGTGCACTATAAAGGAGAAAAGCAGCTAATCCTCACATTTAAAAAGCTGAAACCAAATGATGTTTTGATTTTGCTTGATTAATTAGTACAATTATTTATTGTTAAATCTTTTATTTTCGGAAATGTTCTGTAGATAGAATAATTAATTAAGCCACTATTCATTTCGGCAGTAAAATATATTAATATAAAAATGCTATGATACTAAATCGAATGTTATTATGATACGGTTGAACCAATGCCTTAATTTCCTCACAATGTTGATTGTTTAATTGGTTATCACATGCTGCTTTGTATGTGTGTTTTTACCTGTCCTCTGTAGGTGAGTATAGGCTGTCCGGAGAAGATGGAGCCCATTACCAAGGTGTCCCATATCCCCGCCAGCCGCTGGGCTCTGTCCTGCAGCCTGTGTCGAGAACACACAGGGACATGCATACAGGTACGGCAGATAAGCACTTAAAACGCATCACCAGTGATTCATGTTGTTATAATTGGACCTAAGTGTCTTAAAATTAGACAAAAAATTAGAAAAATTCAATTAATCAAGTTGGGTTACTACATTTGTATTTGTAACTCGTTTTTTCATTTTTAATCATGCTCAAAACCTTACTTACTAAAAAAATGTGTTGCTTACATTCGACATCCACTTTAACAACATGATTAAGCTAGGTTAAAACGTTGGGTTAAGCCTTCAGCTTGTTATTGTTGGATTAGCATACAAACAGTTAAAAAAATTATAAATATTGAACATTTGCACAATTCAATCTTGTATCCAAATTATTAGTTTTTGGACATGTTACTTTCATGTTTCAATGTGGCTCTAAAGGCTGTGGTTTAATATCAAGAGCCATATTGTGTTTATATTATCCCTGCTCTTCATTATGTTTCTTCTTCTTTATCTTATCATAATTTCATTCTTAATGCCATGTAAATGCTCAATGTATATCATGTGGAGGTGGTGTTGGAATGAAAACTAGCTTGAATGAAAGTTGTGAAAGTTTGAATCAGTTTCAATATGAGACCTTTACATCCTAAAATAACTGATATATTCTGAACAGATGTGCACTTTGAAAAAAGCCTTACAGGAACACACACAAAGTACTTGACGTACAGTGTAGCACACAAGTGCTTGCAAAATAAGTGCTTGCAAAATTGTTTAGCATTATAAATTCAGCGCACTCACGCACACACCCTCTCACATAAAATGTATCTCAACTCAGATCATCGTAGTTCTTAGCCTCCCGCTGGGCGCGTGTGGATCCGTTTGAACCGGGCACCTCTTTAACATGCTGCTGAGTACGCAAACAAACCCCCGCTGACACACTAACACTAACCCACTTTACAGCTATTAGCTTACAGACCATTCAGCTTTAAAAGTGCCCTCAAGGTGAACCAGATTTCTAAGTCCCTATGCTAGCTGTATTTGCATGTGTGCTGGGTGTATATGAATGCGTGTGTCCAGATGCTTGTTTGGGCAGCACTGAGGATGTGTGCTCTCACAGTATTGATGCAAGATCCTTGCAAGTCCTTGAGCCAGTGTTACCCGTAGGGAGAGTCTCTCCCCTGTTGCTGTGGCGAGAGGCAGGCGGCTGTAACACACTCACTGATCAGCTACCACCTCACACACAGAAACAGTGCTAATGGGCAGCACTGATTTAACGCTAAATGTAGGGACAAGTATGAAAAGGCCAATCAGCTTAAAGCATTCTTAAAGGTTTTGGGAGAATGAAAGGGATACAAATATGTCAACGGAGTTGGCTTTCTCTCGATTTCTTTCATTTTTAAGGCACATTATGTATTACAAATAAAACTCCATCTACATTATTTTCTTCTAGACCACTGTTTATATCAGAATTAATCTTGTTTCTGTGTCTTCTTTGCAGTTTTCAAAGAAAATGGCAGCTATTTAGATTAAAATACCTGAAATAGGGTAAAAAAAAACATACTGTAGCTAAAACGCGAGGTTATGGTAGTTGCTAAAAAAAAATGTAAATACTCTTTTATAGTCTTAATTTATAAATGTATATATAATTTTACTTTTTTGGGAACGTTTGGAAATGTGTTAATGTCTAATACCAGTCTAGTTTGCATAATAACATTTCTTTATCAGGAAGTAGTTCCTACTAAAGGTTATCTTAACAAGATAAGATAAGACATTACTAGTGTGTACTAGTATGTACAGAAAAGGGAATAAGGAAAGGTTGTTTGTGAAAACAGAAGTTGTTTTCCAGACTGAGTCAGAAGTATCAGTCAGGTTTTTTGTCACCACGCTCATAAACAACACAGTAAATACAGTCACCATTCCACTGAATGCTGAACTCCATCATCCACCTGCACACACACTTACCAGCACAAACATTGACAAATGTGCACATACTGTATGCACACAGTGACAACAACACACAGCCACAAGGGCTCACACACAAAATCACACCATGCCTGGAGGGACTCAGTGGGAGGCCGCCTCTTAGTATGACCTGTAATGGATAGCACTGAGAAACACACACACACACACACACACACACACACACACACACACACACACACACACACACACACACACACACACACACACACACACACACACACACACACACACACACACACACACACACACACACACACACACACACACACACACACCACACACACACACACACCACACACACACACACACACACACACACACACACACCGCCCCCAAGTTACCCAAATGTCAGCAGAAATGGAGGAACCATGTTTGTTTTGACTGGGCTTGTCTCTTTCTGCTTTAATGCACTTGTACTGGAACCTTGATAACACAAGAAATTGACCGAAAATGACACTTTAAAACAAATTGTTGTGACAGAGTGTCTGTGAAATTGAGGAAGAAACTGTGAAGTGGCTCTAAGATAAATAGTTTGTTCACTATCAAGCATTTCTATCTGCTTGTCTCTTTACAGAACCACATAATTACCTTACTCAAATGGGATTTCTACTTCCCTGCTCTCATTTAGCTCCCTACATTCTGCCTCTTTATCATCTCCCATCCACTGTCTGTCTTATACTACCTTTATTTTTCTGTCTCTGATCTTAGTTATACTTTCTCTCTTTCTTCCTCTCCCAGTGCTGCATGCCCTCCTGTATCGTGGCCTTCCATGTGACGTGCGCCTTCGACCACGGCCTGGAGATGAGGACGATCCTGGCAGAAAACGACGAGGTTCGCTTCAAGTCCTTCTGCCTTGAGCACAGCTGCACCGCCAGCAACAGTTCAACCTCCAACAGCTTCTCCAGTCTGGCCAGTGTGAGCCTAGGAACCCACAGCACCAGTTCCTCCTTGATCAACGGAGCAGTCGCAGCAGCCAGACCTGACTGGACCAACCCAGTTATCAGTTCTGAGCTCCGGCCGGACCATCAGCACCTACCAAACATCGGTAGCGACCCGGAGCAGAGGTCAGTTTTGTATCCGATGTTTGCGTCAGAGCGGGCTGAGCGGGAACAGCTGGAGAGGGAGAAAGTGAGCAAGAGGAAACAGAAGCTGCAGGAGCTGGAGGATGAGTTTTACCAACTGGTGGAGCCCGGGGAGGTGGCCGAAAACCTGGGGCTGCCTGTCTCCCAGGTATGTTAAGCCATGGAACTGAAATACTGTAGGGCTGCTAGAACGATTAATCTGTAGATTTATTTTCTAGATTAAAATGGCAGAAAATTGTCAAAAAATGTTAAACCCAATTTCTCAAAGTCCAAAGTGACGTTTTGTTTTGCCAGTCCAAATTACAAACATATTTATGATATAACACAGAAAAAATATGCATCTCCATATTTGAAGAAAACAGCACTTTTTGCCATATTTTGCATGAAAAATTACTTTTCGATTAACCGATTATTGGAATGGTTTGCGATTGTTTTTTTTATCAATCAACTAGGGGTGTAACGGTTCACAAACATTTCGGTTCGGTACGTACCTCGGTTTTTTGGTCACGGTTCGGTTCGGTACGTTTTCGGTACAGCAGAATTTGTTTTCACAAAACAAAACGTATATATATATTTTTTTTAAATTATTATTAAACTGTGAATAATGTATTCACTCAAATAAATACAAAATATAATAAAATAAACATTAAGGTGCAGCATTTCGATGAACTGAAATAATCTGTATTTGAACTGTACTGTACTAGTACCTAAGCAGCCAGTTTGACATTATGACTTGCTTGTTATTGTATTTTCATGTTGTTTTAAAGAAAGATGAACTTGTCCACATTGCTTGCCGAAATGGCAGATCTGCTGGCACTAACAATGTCTCCTGCTGTGGAGAACACCCTCTCTTGGGACAGAGGTAGCAGATACAGCCAGGTAGCGCTTTGCTAACATGGCAACATAAGGATATTTGGCGTTTGTAATAGCTTTGTCTCGGTCTGAACTTTTTGCGAGTGGTGGAGGCTAACATGCTAGTGGGAGTTGGGTTTGCACTTCAGTCTTTTGGTACCGGTGATATTCACGTTCGGGTGATGCCTTTTCAAGAGTGTGCAAGTTTGATGTATTGCCAGCCGCGTAACCAATTTTAGTTGAACAATGCCGACAAACAGCTTTGGTTCGGTCCACCTGTCTTTGTCCGTCATCCTTGTACGTAACTGCGAAACCAAAATGTTCCCAAACCGGAGACTTCAATGATGCTGGAGGATTTTCGAGCTCAACTTTATCTGCGTTCGCCATTAATTTTCGACAGTTCCTCAAATTACTGACTACATATGAACGCATCCCTCTGACCAGCTCTCATAGTATGCCTCTCGTCCAATGAAATGACTTGCTCGCTCTATGACGCGTTGAACCCAATGTGAGCAAGTTACTCTGAATGCTGAGACGCAGCACCTGAGATTACTTCCAAAAAGTTGTTCACGTTCTCAATTTTTTACGTTTAACGTTATATTCGTTCGGTACACTTCGGTACACATCTGTACCGAACCGAAGGGCCCGTACCGAATAATTTCGGTACGTGTACCGTTACACCCCTACAATCAACTGATTTGTCTATCAATCGTTACACCTCTAAACTCAAAAACTATGATTTGTCTTATTCAAATGAGTAGAAAAGATGCTATATATTTGTAATTCACTGTAATAGATAAACCTCCATGTACACAAAATACCTCCTCTAGACAGGGCATCAGGCATAAATAAAGCATAATGATGAAGACACTTGACAAAGCTCGCTGATGAGGCAGGTCAGAATAGCAACGCCTGTTCATGCAAACAGGCAACACATGTGCAAAAACTTTAAAAGTAATGTAGATGTTTTTTGTCTATTAAGAAAAAGAAGCTGATTGGCTGTTCTATGGAGCACTTTTTGTCCATGTGAGCTTTATATATTATAAAATGATAATAAATACAACTTGATTAGGTCTCTACATTTACCTGCACAACATTAGTCTGATCGTTTCCCAGGGTTTGAAATTCACAGTAAATCATATATTATTTGAGAGTGTGGCTTCCACAAATAATTGAATTTAATTATGTGGTATTGATGAGTTGCATTTAGAGTGCAGGCTCGAGTGCATTAAATAAAGTGCTCCCACAGGTAAACTGTCTGATAAATCAGAGGCTTTTGTTCAGAACGTGGAGTAATAAGTGCCCTCTGATTTACAAACAGGGTTTTGTCAAAAGCTTTTTTCACTTTTAAAGGACGGCTACCACTGTAAGTAAACAGATTTTTATATAAATATTTATATTTTGTCTCTTCATCAAGGTGGACTTTTTATATCAGTTCTGGAAGATGAAGAGGAAGTCAAACTTTAACCGACCTCTGATGACCTTGAAGAGGGACGAGGTGGACAACCTGGCCCAACAGGAGCAGGACGTCCTCTACAGACGCCTCAAACTCTTCACACACCTCCGACAAGACCTGGAGAGGGTGAGTCCAAAATATCTGTGTGTGTTTGGTATGAAGCCACTGACACTTGTTGCTCTCTGCAATGCATTATTCAGACAGGAGCTAATTTTGCCCATTGTCTCTATCTGTGTGTGTTTGCACATGCCGGTATTATATGATCAGTGCTTAAACCAACCAGTTTTGAGTTTAAGGGCTAATTTCGTTTTTTCAGAATGTTCATTTAAAGTATTATTGACAGTATCATAAAGAGTTGATTTTTGCTTTCATTAATATTAATGTTAAATGAATGAATAGCCTGAAGGATGAAGGCATAATGAAATGAATGAATGATTGAATAAATGGTAGCCCAGTGTTGAAGTGAATATCCACCCACTGCACAGAATTCATTAGATTTGTTCACTGTGACAGTTTGTTCACTATATGTGAAAGACAACACATGTTTTGACCTGTTTTTGACATGACCTGTTTTCTAGGTGTGCTTTGGTTTGTGTGCTCCTTGATTTAGGACAGAAGGATTTGAAATTCAGTCTCAGGTGACGGTGATCACAGAAGTGTATGTTTGTCTCTTGGGGTGTGGAAAGTCACTAATAGAGTAGTGTGTGGGTTGGAGTGTTACCAACTTATTATAGTATGGAATTCTGTCTTTTTTCTGAACGAGGGTACACTATGTTCTCATGAGCTCTTTGCTGAGCACCACTGCATGGAGTTCCCCAGAGACAAATATGCTCATGTTTGTGCAACAGCATGTCATGTAGAGGAAGGCTTTTATTTGTAGCTTGACGGAGAATATGCTGCCAAGGGACTCCATAGTTCTGCTGAGGGATTTACACACAGAGGAACTGCCTGCCGGATCTAAACCCAAGTGGAGCTGCTTCTGTGGTAGTCACGGACTATCAGCCATGTTAAAGCGTGGTGTACTTCTGAGTACTAGTCGTAATAGGGGGTTTGTAATTTAGTCCTTTCTAGGAATGGTGTGATTTTGTTTGTTTAATCAAGGTAAATTACTAGGGATGCTCTGATTGGACATTTTCAGTCAAGATACTGATACTTGGGCTTTTGGTATCGACCGGTAAAGAATAGTCATCAAACACCAGTTTTAGTTTTTTTTCTTAAATGTATCAAACGCAACATTTTTGATTTAAGCTTTCTTATGAAGCTGCTTTGACTTGTGGTCAGAGGTCAACAGAAGAATCAGCTGATTGAAGTGAAGCTTAAAGAGCCTGTGACACGAGTTTCCCCCATCATCCAAACCCATCAATTTGAGTAAATATTGTCCCCTTGAAACCGTTACTGAACTGATTTGGGATATTTGTACTTTGATAACCATTAATCTGCCCTTCAATGTTGACCATTTTCTGGATCTTCTCGGGGATTCTTCAAGTCCCGCCAAATTATGTGTGACATCATTGCGGGCACAGCGCTCCAGCTGCACCGTTCAGGATCCCAGCATCTGCATGTAAACGCACGATGGCGCACACAGCAGCAAGCTCAGACAGCGATGACAGTTTAATTTTGAACGTGTCTGAGAGCTCATATGAGGCTGAAGGATCGGTTTATGTTGTATCTGTTAGAAGTTTAGGAATGAGGTGCGTCAATATGGGCGATCATACGGTCATGTAGCCAGTGGTGGACTGGGACTAAAAATCATCCCGGGACTCTCGACCGGCCCACTTCGGTACCGCTAGTAAATTGTCAACGGGGGGAGTGGGGGATGTCAGGGGCGGCGGGTGCTGTAGATAGTAAATGTAAATATGTAAATATTTGTGTCACTGCATCCTGGTAAAATACAAATATAATGCAATGTCTGTGTCTTTGACATTAGCGCTGCTAGCCACCTGTGCCCTGTACTATGAAGCCAGTTCAACATACCCTGGATATGTTTGAGTAACAAACAAACTAACAACAACAAACTAACAAACGAGATCTCGCTAAGCGGTCCTACGACGCTGGTTATCAACTCGGTAAATCAAGCCAGGGTTTCTCTCACCAGCTGAGAGCGCGTTCACGTCTAAGACACGAGTGGATCTGACTTTAATTACATTTGACTCGAGTGTTTGGTCAACATAATGTGTTGCTTAAAATAATACTTCTGCATACAGTATGTGACACTGTAAGTGTTGCACGGCCAGATACGGCTGGAGAAGCTGACTCAGATAAGGAAATATGATATATTATGATATTATATGATCGATGATCTGATTGATGATGTAATATGAATGATAAGTGCGACACGTCGGCGTCTTCTCTGCATACGGCAGTTTAAACTGTATTTCCTTTATCCTGTAATATGACTTGAGAGATTTAAACTCCGCACACTGAGTTGATCTCTTTTCTATAGACGCCGGAGGCGTAAAAAAAGTTATTTAGCCTTCCCAAACCTGAGCCTCACGCGCCGCCTATGGGGGATGTGCTAGTGACTTATCCGACCGGCCCACTTCGGTACCGGCCCATCGGGATTCGTCCCGATGGCCAGTCCGCGACTGCACCCAGCCCACGTAAACTGTCAACGGGGGGAGCCTCGCTGCGGGGAAACGGTGGACCTAGTGTCCCGATCGGAGTGGGAATAATAATAATAATAATCCGTGCATTTTATCCATTAATTTCCCCAACATTGTGGTGAAAAAACCACACGTTTAATTAGGGGTGTAACGGTTCACAGAAGTCACGGTTCGGTTCGGTGATTGGCAAATCTGGGTGATGCCTTCTGATATGATTTAGCATGTTTGGCGTGTGTTACCATTAGCATACCGCACCACTGTAGAACAACGGCGACACACCGTCCTCGTCCGATCCACCACTCGCACTCCATCGTTATTGTAGTCCACAGGGAACCCGAAATGTTCCCACACAGCTGATTTAAAAGAAGCAGGTGGGTTCTAGCTCCTGTGTGTTATCTGAAATCGCCATACTAACTTTTCTTCTTCTTGTATTTTGTTCGTTTTGTTGTTGTGTTTCTTCTTGTTCTTCATTTGTTGTTTAAGGGCGGCTGGCAAACAGCTTTTAGTCGCAATACCGCCCCCTGGATTATATATAGTGTAGTGGATACTGCCCTGAATGACTTTTTTCCCACTCGTAAAAAAAATGCGTATTCGTTGTGTGACTTTGTGTGCCGAACCGTGACGGTACGGGACGAATACGGATACCGTTACACCCCTACGTTTAATCCATGTTGGTGTACTACAACTACAAAATGCATTGGTTTGTTTTCTCATCAGGAAATGCAGACCGGCACAAACAAACGATTTGTAATCATCATTCTCACGATCATTTAATCTATCATATGTTCGCCGAATTGACATGAAAGCACTAATAAATGTAGTTTCATCCACTTGAGTTTACAACTACAAAAATAATCGATTTGTTTTTATATCACATCCTACGGGAGGAAATTCAGTAGCTCTCACTACCGATTTGTAATCCTAATGTAATCATCATCTTCACCACGATCATTTATGTTTATGTTCGCTGAATTGACATGAAAGCATTGACAAATATGAATATACTGTAGTCAACTTCATTAAAACGTTATTAACGTGCCTAAACTCAGTAATTCACCATTTCTACGCATGACAACACACTTTGTCCGTGTTTGGCTCTCTCGCCGCACAGTGAAGCGTTCCCGCATTGACGTCACTTCCGGCTTCCCCCAAAACTTCAAAATGAGTCGAAGGAATTTCCCCGCGATGTTCGAAATTATTGATATTTAACGGAACGGTATCGCTTTTTCTTTTTTAAACTGACGGTTCGAGATTACTAGTAGCCCAATATTTCATTGCACAACAGTTGCTGGGAGGCTGTCACAGGCTCTTTAAGGAAAAGGTCTTTCAGGCTTGGATCGTCCCAAAAAATATTTGACAGGTATGTTCTTGATATTTTTGGGCTGTCTTGGTTGAAAGGATTCTTGGAGTGTTTCAGTATTTATACTAGCAATTGTAGCTTTGACTGATAACATTATTAAAGGTTTTTAGGGTAAGTAGTTAGCCGTACTGCATAGTTAGTTACCCACCTTAGTTTATTCCCAGCAGAACCTCGGGCCTCTAGGGATTTACTTTTATTTTTGTGTTGAATCAAAACTGATGAACAATAAAAGTAAAAATGTAAGATAATCTTCCATGAAACTTCTAGTCTGCTTTCCGGAGCTGCTTATTCACCAGTTATAATAATGACAAAATAAATGTTTACTACAGTTCAGTATAAACCAGAACTTAAGTCTTCCAGTTTTGAGGTCGGTCAGAAGTATTCCCCCACTTCATTCAGGATCGTAGCTCACACTTGGCAGCTGAATGCTAACCACTATGTACATTTCCTTGCTTGGTTTCTCGGATTGGTTGTGCCCATTCTCATAACCTCACTGCAGGCTCATGTTTGCTCTGATAGTTCATTGGCATTCTCTGCACTGGTGCCCTCAAAACCTCTCTCTGACCCTGCAATCTACCCTACAGAATCTGAATGACCGTGCGCTGCCTACAGCCAAACATTTACCGCAACCCTGGTGTAAGGGGGATACAGTTTACCCTGGCCTGCCAAGGACAGGCAGCTAGATTGCTATGTTGCTTCTGATGTTTGGACAAATGTTTTATATCTTAACCGCAATCTAAAAAACATGCCATGGTATTTGCTTACTTTATGACACTTAATCTACCAAAGAGAATCTGTGATGAAAACGTTTCCTCCACAAATCCTCCTAACAACCAGCTTAAATCAACTTTCTTTCGGCAGACTGTAACGAAAACCAAATGATCTCTTGTCCTATACTGTTTAGTGTTTTCTTTCATTTATTTGCATGTGATTTGATATGGTGTGGTTGGCACTCCTTAGTAGGTTCCAGCTTTATTAATACACAGTAATTTGGCTCTCAGTAGGCCACCCTTTGGCAATTAGGTGACTGCATGTCAACCAAACGACCCACCACTCTGTGACAAACTAAAGGAATAATTAACAAACAGAGAAATTGTTTTCTCGTTCAGCCTCAGCAGGTAATACAATCTGAGTGAATTAAATAAGTTCTGATTAGACCAATTGATCAGCATGCTACGGCTGCTGGGTTAATTTGGCTTTTAGATAACATTTTTGCACCTCTTAACTTGAAATAATTTCCCATGAAAGCAGAAAAACATTTTACAAGTGGCTGATCCAATTCATAATTTGGATTAAAATGTCAGTGTGCCATCAATCATCTACTGTAGATGTACGTAAGGTTATGAGTCTGTATCTGTGAAGATTATGATGGATATATAGTTATCCCTGCGATGGAAACAATACTCTATGGAGGCGTTTGTTTCCTATAGACTTGTGTAACTGAAGTCTTACCACAATGGTCTCCATTGGTCTGGTTTATTGATCGTTGCAGGCCTTGCTAACTTCCTGACCATTCAGTGCATCCGTACACTCCATAACACCTCTCCCTCTTGACCTCTTCTTTATCGATATATGTGTGTAGTAGAAGTGAACCATACCACTCAAAGTCTCTAAGGTTAACTCATCCCATCAATAAAAGGTAAAACAATTGAAGACTGTCAGTCGAAAATAATACCTTATTGAACATTGATCTTCCAGTATGCAAAGCACCACAAAAACAGCCGTCTTTGCATTGATCTTATCCCCCGTTTACTTGTTCGTCCATGTGGAAAACCTGGCAGTATTATACATATTTAATTGAGTAGAAAGTCTATGTTTACACAACACAACAGGACTAATTAACAACAGACGTTTGTAGGGGACACTAAAAGCTTTTTAAACATTTGAGTAGTACAATTCATACTAAAGTAAGTAGCATTGTATCCTAATATCTATATTTAAAGTCTTATGTCTGCATTAGAGAGCCTCCAGGAAGTAACTACTGTAAGTGTGTCCCACATCTGACAAATGCCAACATACAGTATATTTAAGCCAGACTTGATGAATACTTTTCTTATACTATTACAAGTTGTATTTGGAGATATCGAAAAACTATTCTACTGAATAAGACTAGTCCAGTTGTTGGCAGTATGCAGTCAAAAGCACGTTTTATGACTTACTATAACTGAAAAAGCAGTTGTAGGTAATTTAGAAATGTATGACTGACCTTCAGATACATATGTCTACAATATGTTTTGGAAATGATTGCATGTCTAACACAGTGGCGAGCCGTGACTTTTATACCTAGGCCCTCTGACCCCCCTTCCCTCGAAACAAAAGAAGAGTTATTACGTCACAGCGTATACTTCAGCGGAATATCAAAACAGCGGCCCGGGGTGCAAAACGTATCAATGACAGCGACCCTCTACCACACAAAACAACACCATTTATATAAACACCTATCATGACAGGGCACCCACAGCCAAGTAACAATTACAAATGAATTAAGTCGGCACGGCGGCCCACATTGAAAATGACTTAGGCCTACCTTTGATGATCAAATCACTTAAACACAAAGTCCATCCTCCTGTCCTTTTGGATGAAGCACTTGTGGGTCATTCAGCTGATCCTTTGCCACTCCAGTTTATCATTGTAACTCAATCTTGAAAATGACTCGGTTAATAATTTCGCAACCATCACTATCACTGAAGTGAGCCATCATGAACGAACTTATGCTAATTATAAATCTATCGATCATAAATCTATCGATTAGATTTATGATTCGAAAATTATAAAAGTAGGGTAGACATGTGGATATTACCCGGCTGAACAAAACGTGCATTTATCTAACAGGTTCGTTTTCCACAGACCTTATTTCGAGCTATTTTCCAAAATCCTATGGAGAAATCCCATTGATTTCTGTCGAGGGAATCCGGGCGAAGCTTACTTCCGGGTTTTAGGACGCATCACTGCACCACTTGCATAGACCTCACAGCGGGCGGAACTTGTCATAAAGTCCGCGAAAATAAAGCCCGCCCATTTAGAGGGAAGATATGATTGGTCAATTGTACCGTCATTTGACATTACTCTCTCGTTGAGTTACTATAGCTGGGCCCTCTGTGAATGTAGAGAGGGACCAACAAGCTCTCCCGTCTTCACATAACTCGCAGAGACGGCATTTAACCCTTCACATTCCAACAGAAACTGAACAGGCAGATTTGAAGGATTTATTTCTTTGGAAATATTATTTTAAATACAATTAAATCAAGTTATTTTGGTAAAACTAATGAAAAATGTAACAACAAAAAAATCTTTTTTTTTTTTTTAATGTTTTCAAATATTATTTTTTGGAATATCTTAGGCCCTCACAGAGGGCCTAGAGGGCCATGACGGCTCGCCACCGGTCTAACAATATCAACACACATTAACAGTTAACTACCCTTCAATGTGTTTGAGATATATTTACAGCCATAACTATTTCAACAGACAGAATCCAACAAAGCATTTGAGCTTAAGCAAGAGTTATATCAAAACTTCGTAATCATGTTAAACCCTTAAACTACCAAACACTTAATATCTTAATAAGCACTTGGGCACAGTTGGCAGTGACCAGAAATATGTCACTCATTAAGACACTTGACTACTCCCAAGTTGGCATTGGGACACTCCTTTGGTGAATATTTGTTATAAAATGGTATCCTCTACTTCACCTTGTATTTGCATTGTGTTCTCTCTGCTATTATACTGTACAACCCTGGATGTTGTCTGAACTTAAAAGGATCTTGCATTTCACAAGTCATCTCATTAGTCCATAAGGGATGCTACAATAGCAGAACAAAACATGGGTGACGACATGATTACTATGTGATCTGTTCTGAGGCCGTTTGAACATCGACAAGTTCTTGAATCTTGGCTGTTTCGAATCGAGCAGAGTTCCTCTTCAGCATGGTTCGACGGCCTGACACAGGGAGCAGAATTGATTGTGTTTGGCGCTGGCAGGTCTCCCATGAGGAGGATTGATCATCAATTGGTCCCGTATTGGCCGGGCGAGTGTTGACAGCTCACCGCTACTGATGCTAGTGGCTGTCGATATATACAAACTCTATTTCTCTTCTTCAGTTGCCTTCTCTTTCCTTCCCACTTTAACCCCCCACTTCATTTTCTCTTCTTTCTTTCTTACGGTTATGTTTCTCACACAGATTTAAAAAACAGTACCTTCTCCTTCAAAGTTGACCCATATTTGTTATCCATTTTACTAGATTTGTAGCTCTATTCAGTGTTGTGAGCAGATGTTTTTTCCCTCTCTGGGTTCAAGCGCTTGGTCTTGTCCGTGGAGATGGACTTGTAATGTGTGTTAAGCATTGTGTTTGTGTGTGTGCATTAAAGCAAGTGTGTATCTGTGCGTGAGAGAGTACTCCAATCATCTCTGATTTGCTGGCAAATTGAAAAATCCCCCCTATCCATCCAGACCGTCATCCCTAGACCCCAACCCAATCAGACCCCGCGACCAGACCCTGCAGCCTGATGCTTTTGTGTGTGTGTGTGTGTGTGTGTGTGTGTGTGTGTGTGTGTGTGTGTGTGTGTGGTGTGTGTGTGTGTGTGTGTGTGTGTGTGTGTGTGTGTGTGTGTGTGTGTGTGTGTGTGGGTGTGTGTGGTGTGTGTGTGTGTGGTGTGTGTGTGTGTGTGTGTGTGTGTGTGTGTGTGTGTGTGTGTGTGTGGTGTGTGTGTGTGTGTGTGTGTGTGTGTGTGTGTGTGTGTGTGTGTGTGTGTGTGTGTGTGTGTGTGTGTGTGTGTGTGTGTGTGTGTGTGTGTTGATGGTGTTGGAAGAATCCGCGGGCTAATGTTGGGGTGGATTATCCCTCTCCTCTTCCTCTTTGAAGTTCTGCCAATGGAACGAATTGCACCGTGCTGTCCCTAATGCACTGGTGAGCTTTCTCCATTTCTTTCCTCCACTCCTGAGTGTCGCCCCGAACCCCCCCATCCTCCCCCTTTAACCCACATCACTCATCCAATCAGTGTGCAACATGTCGAAGCAATGTGTGGCACGCTGATTGGATAGCGTAAGTTAGCAGCTAAATGTTGCTCCTTATTTTTACTTGTGTGTTGGTGTCTGTGTTTTCCCATCTGGTCAAAGGTGTGGCAGAGGTGGGTGTATGATATGAGGCTGGACTTAACCAGAGGCTGTTAGTGTTAACAAGGTTGTCAGTGCAAATCCGTCTGCACCTTTTAACAAACCACTGCAACCCCACACGTCGTGACTCATAATTTACCCTGGGGCAGGTAAAAAAAACCTTATACAAAGTCAACAATATAAATATGTAATGTGGAGTGCCAGAAGGTACATTAAAAAAAAATGCTAAATGTGTATTTTGGTCATGTAGAGTTAAGTAGAAATGTATTATTTTATGTGTTAGATTTGTACCTTAATTGAGCTGACTCAAAAACCGTTTGCTTCATGTAACTTATTCTAAAAACTGATCATTTTCGGTCTTAAAACGTGAACTCAGGTGATGTAATAACACTACTGGCTCATTCCAAACAATACCCAGCCTTAATGTTTGGTTAACTATTACTTAATTATTAAAGCAAATACATAATCTAGTCACTTACACCAAAAGAACAAGCAACATAAATGTAATATTTCCCTCAAAACTGAAATTCCAAGAAAAAAAATGATGAAGCCCTCATTTTTTACTCCTTACTTTATCCTTTTCAGAGGACTACCATTGCCGTTAAAGCGTATTTACATTCACTGGCTGGTTTTTGTGAAGTGGTTGAAGCCTATGCAAAAGGGTGGTGTTTGAGCTGTGGAAATGTTCAGCCGGGTGAATAAAGGTCACTGCCAGAGGAGCAGGAATGCAGGGTGGAGGCTCAGGCTGAAGCACAGAGAGCAGGACAGGGTGTTACAGTTAGAGGAAAGGGCTAAGGACTGTAGGAGAGGTGCTGAAGTCTGGGGAGGAGGTGAATGAAAAAGGGGGGAAATGCCAGGGCTGAGTCTGGGCCAGGAGACGGGTTGAGAGCTGGGGCTGACGGAGGGAAAGCAGGTGCGAAATAATCTATTTTCCTTACTCATTTCCTCCTGTGTGTTTTCACATCTATAACTACTTAAGTCGAACAATTGCTGTTAGTCTTTTCCCCTCCTGTCGGTACATGGGTGCTCCGGCCAAGGTTGGCAAAGTTTGTGATGGCACGGTGCCGTCCTGTGCCCTGCCCTCTGCTCTCCTCTCTCTCACGGTAAAGACTTGGCAGCACATTTAGCCCAGCAGGTCAACAGTCCCACACCCAGGAGGCTCTCAGAGCAGAACACAACAGTACACTTATGAAACAGTCCACTTAAGGGGAGGGAGTGCAATGGAAAGTTTTGATTATGAGTAGCCAACATATGTTTTATATGAATTTTCTTCCCCTTTGAGCTGTCACGAGCAGGGAGTATAGAAGGGAAATGTTTTTTTATTGAAAAGGAGGGTTCTTAATGGAAAAGTATAGACCTAAAAGTGAGAAAGTAGGAATTTGGCACGGACATATTTGAGAAGTCGTATTGCAGAAAGCCAGACCCAGACAGAGGGCAGCACCTCAAGCTTTCAGCTGCAGGTTCAGATGCAGTGGTGTAAAGTAACTAAGTACATTTACAAGTACTATACTTAAGTACAACTTTGTTGCTGTTTTGCACTTCTACCCCACTACAATTCAAAGATAAAAAGTGTACTTTTACTCCACTACACTTATTAAATACCTTTTAGTTACTTTGCAGATTTGGACTAATGCTATGAAATATTATCACCACTTAAATAAGACTTTAGTTACACCTGGAGTAACATTCACAAGCAACCCAGCAGCATACCAAGTTAATGCATCACATTAAACACATTAATGCATCAATAATTATAATCAAAACATATTATATATGTTATTCTAAAATGGGCCGATCTGCATAATGACTACTTTTACTTTTGGAACTTTTTACTTGAGTAACATTTTGATTGCAGGACTTTTACTTGTAACTTGTTTTCCTACACTGGTAGTTCTACTTTTACTAAAGTACAAAATGTGAGTACTGATATCATTCAGGTAAACTCTGTCGGTACACTATGTGCCGAGGGGAGTTGGGGGGGGGGGGAAGCTCATCAGCTGGGTTTCCTTGGCTACAGGCTACAGTTTCACTGTTTGTTTTCTTTCCACAGACTCTGCTCGATACTGCATTCTGTTTGAAAAGAGCAGAGAGGAAGTTTTAAGGTTAAATAAAGGGATGAGGGGGAAATATTTATGTATACTCAAGCTTTGGATGCAAAGTTTGATGGTTTGCATTCACAGTGCAGTGAAATTGTAGGTAGGAAAATGTTAAAGAGAAGAAGTTTCTACATCTGAAGAAACTAAAGACAAATAAATGCTATTTGACAGACGAGGCTCGCTTGTATCTTTATCATCTCAGTCTGCCAACATCAATGGATTCAACAGTTTTTGTGGCCTGCATTGACTTAAATCCACGATCCATAAATGCCAAGATCCACATATCCCACAAAATAAAGCATCCAACTTCACAGAAGAAACCATTAAAAAACCTTGGACTCTTCTCCTGACTTTTCTTTATTAAGTGCATCTCTTTCATAATCATCCAAGTATAATACACTGTTTATTCATTTTCAGTTTTTGTATGACTCTGCCCCTTCTCATTTTACTACTGGTGATCTGGGATTTTCATCAATTCTCTGCAGCTCGTCCTTTTTTCATGTTGTTTCCAAATTGTTGCTTTTAACATGTAGAAATCAGTTTTAACAACTGAATATCTTTATTCTGTGGATATCATGGATCTGCATTAAATATTAAGAAACCAAATCATTTTGAATTACATGGATTTGGAACACAAGTATAATGTTTTAGTACATTCATAAGGATACAGGATACACCTCCCAAATGGCTCTTCAAGGCCATAATTGTATCACACTCTCCCTGCCAAATGTATTTGCCCTTTAAACTCCACACCCACCAGTGTCACACAGATGCACTGTTGTCCCACTTAACTAAATTCTTCCAGAGACAAAGAAGACATTACACTATTTCCTCTGGCTAAATGGCGTGTCTTGTAAACTGAATTTGAGGGTGTGGATTGGTGTAATATCTCAGATGAGTGTTTGCATGTCTGTGAGTGCGGTATATTCATTTAAAAACAAATCCTCCTGCCTTCAGCTTCTCCCCAGAGTAATTTCTCTCTTCATAGCCAGAGCATTGAGTTCAGCTGAAGAAAAGAGAACAGACAACAAAAAGAGAGAGAGAGGCAGCTGAGGAGGTGACTCACTTTTTCCAGTTCATTTCTTATCATTATATTCATCTGATTGTTTTAGACGTAAGCTCCCGCACCCTCTTGACACCCTTCCAGCACCCTTCTCCAGCGGCTCATCTGGCATGAAACCTTCTCTCGTGTTACGCAACATTAGGTAGGGTCAGGGAGAGGACAGGGACATGGACACCGAGTCGCTCTCCTTCTCTCTTCCTTCTCTCTTTCTCTGTCTCTCACAAACTAATACAGTTTATAGTAATAATAATAATAATAATAATCACTTTATTTATACAGCACTTTTCAAAACATAGTTACAAAGTACTTTCCATGGATAAAAAAAACAAGCCGTCCAGGCGGCAACAGAATATCAGGTCCAACAATCCCCATTCCACCCCGAGAAATATACAACAATAGCAATATAACACATTTAAAAAATAAAGTAAAATCTAATAAAACAAGGATGTAGAGTAACATTGAGTACTGGCATTATTAATGTAAGCTTTAATAAATAAATTAGTTTTAGGAAGTGATTTAAAATATGTTATTTGTATTATATATCGTTATTGAACAAGGACCATGCATAAAAAGACATTAATCTCTAAAGAGAAGAGATGCTTTATGCCAGATTATACCTCAAATCTAATTTCCTTCAAGTATTTAAAAATGCCTATCGCATTAACGGATAAAACAGATCAAATATAGGTGTATAAAATATAAATACTAGTACATTTGTCAATATAAATATCATTTTACACTGTCAATGTACACAGTGATGTCAACTTACATGCTTTACCACCACTAACATGTAGACACAGACTCATGCACAAACATCCAAAGTCATTCATCACCTACATGAATACCAACATTGCTTGCATGCACACACTCTTACACCTAGACTCTTATGCACACATAACTGCAGGGGGGGGGGGGGGTTTAGCTGCGGGCCAGACGGGCCGTGTCATGCAGCAGACAGACCCACCCTGTTGGATCAACGTCAAACTGGCTCCCCACACACAGCTCTGCTCCAAACCTAATACTGGCCCACTACACACAAGTCTTCTTCTTCTTCTTCTTCTGCTTCTCATTTTTTTTCTCTTCTCTTCTTCTTCTTTTCTTCTTCTTCTTCTTCTTCTATTTTTTTTTCTTCTTCTTCTTCTTCTCTTTAGTCTTCTTATTCTCTTCTCTTCTTCTTCTTCTTATTCTTCTTCTTCTTATTCTGTCTTCTTATCTTCTTTCTTCTTCTTCTTCTTCTTATGTCTTCTTTCTTCTTTTCTTCTTATTTCTTCTTCTTCTTCTTCTTCTTCTTCTTCTTCTTCTTCTTCTTCTTCTTCTTCTTCTTCTTCTTCTTCTTCTTCTTCTTCTTCTTCTTCTTCTTCTTCTTCTTCTTCTTCTTCTTCGAGATCCAAGACAAGGGCCTTTTTTGTCCATCAGAAGCGATTACTGTTATACAGTATCTCCACATTCCACACTATAAGTGTTTTACCAGCCGACCAGGTTTTATTTGCAGATTCAGGAAGGACCTGGAAATCATGGTTGGCTGGCTCCCAGTGTGACCGGTGGAGTATTGAGCCTCCTGAGGGGAAGCGGTCTGCGTCTCGCTGTAGTTTACGAGCTCTCTGCTGCAGGATCTTTGGCCCGTGTTCGTGCATGCTGATGGATTCTCCAGAGAGATTTCCCAGACATCAAAAATCATTTTGATTGATGAGATTGTTTGGACGTATAGTTTTTTTTTGAGGAATGATCAAACACACAACACTTTCTATGTCTGAGATCATTCAGAGCAGACCAGCTGCAGTGATAAAATGCATATTTATATACTGTAGGGCCAGATTCTGTATCTTACACTCGCATAACATTACACTTATAAGTAATATGTTTTTCAACGGATACTCAAATATTGTGATTTGTTGCAAAGTGGTTCATGGGCAAAAGGACATTCAAGTAAAAAGGCTGAACACGTGCCAGACAAAGTAAAACAAAAAGCAATTCAATAATAATTATATTTAAAATGTAAGCCATAAACATAGACCAAATTAATGAGGAAGACACCCTAAAAAGAAATAGCAATAAGACGCCATGTTTAAAAGGGAAACATGATGAATGAAAGCAAACATAAGACTTCAGTTTAGCAAATGTTGATAGCTATGGCAGAAAAGCTAACAAATACAAGCTGGGATCAAACCATGGAGTTTCAAATGGTTACAAAAATGAAGTAAAATCTTAAGATCAGTATTTAAATCCACTGTAAATGTGAAAATGCTCCTCATCGCCCTGCTTTGATCTGCTTGGGAACCTGGCTGCATCACTCCATATGAGCTGAAGGCAGAACAGGCTTTACACAGTCAGGTAGCCCTGAGCTCCACTCCCTGCTAGAAACTGCCTGTTGAGATCCACAGCTGTTTAAAGCCGGACTGTTTAAAGCCGGACTGTGTTACACCGCCGACAGATTCACAGCTCAGAGAGATGCTCCTTTTGGCTCCAGCTGAATTATGACTATTGTTTTTCTCGTAATGACTACCTATTGCAACCCATGTCCGATACAGCAAAGCTTTTCAGGATTCCTCAAGAAAATTGAAATCTTACATTGTTTCCAACTGTTGTTTTATTTATGATCCTTACTCAATATTCAACAGCTAAATAATGAATAGTTTCTGAGTATAAGGTACAGCTTCAACCAATGTACTTCTATTTTGTCAGTATTTTAAAAAAAATGTTCTTTTATTTCTACCTTTTTTTTGTTTTTATTCATGCACTAATAACTTTTAATGTTTACCTCTTTTCATTCTCTCCCTTGCACACTTTTGCTATTTATCCTCGTTTCTTTTGTCTTTTTTCACCTTAATCTTTATATCCATTTCTTTTTCCTGTCTCTTTGACTTCCTCCTCCATCTTTATCCATTTCTCTCTGTCACCTCCTGCTTTCTGTCCCTGGATATCCTCACCATCCCACTGCCCCTCTGATGTGAGCTCTGTTGGATGAAATAAATATGAGGCAGGAGAAAGATAAATATTTATAGCTGCTTTGGCTGTATAATTTGTATACACGTACATGCAGTACATGTAAGATGTGTGTGTATGTGGGGTATATGTTTTCAGACCTTTGGCCAGTGCAGGTGCCAAGGCTGTGGCAGGGATAAATAATTCACTGGAAGTTAAACCTCAAATTCACATCACTTAGATTAGACAATAGGAACATGCATGGCAGCTCACATAAACAAACACACACACACACACACAGCCAGAAATGCATCATCGACACTGAGCATATGTGCGCTCCCACAAGTAGAAATAAATGCATAAAAGTGCACACACGTGTTCAGAACAGATATCATGTCTTATAGTAATCGTGCATGAAAACATACTTTTGCATGCAAACGTATATGCATAAAAGATGCACACATTTGCAAACACTAATAAGCTTACATGCAACCTTAGCAGCAATCATAAACAAACATGCACACAGGCCCTGTAATACACACAGCGTAGTAATTGGAAAGTTATACTGTATTATGTATATCACTACTCTATGAGACTGCTGCATATGTGAACACCCCTGTGTGCAGCATTTACAGTAAGTTTTCCGTTCAGGTCTATTTCTGGCTGTGTGAATGCTTGAAAGTGTGTGTGCGCCGGTGAGTGTTTGCCCATGTCAACCATCTCCGCTCTGTCTCTCCAAACACACCCACAGGCTCACTAGCTGCACACAGATAGGGGTGCGTCAATAAGTAATGAGAGCAATATGAGGGCCCCCAGTTGACCTGGGCCTTTAATATTTTACAGTAGGGTCTCTTATACGGTACCAATGACACACTGGCGCAACTCAACTGTAAAATCTAACTTCACAGGACTCTACGGAAAGCGCGGCCCTCTGAGGTCCAATTTAAAAGCTTCCTCTGAGAGCCTGTCGATGCAGTCAGTTAACTCGAATAGTACTTCATATACAGTAGCGCATTATATGTAAGATTAAAAGCTCCTTCAGAAGGGTTGTGAGTTGTGACTTCTGAGAAATAGGATTGTATTGCATTTGCATTTTGTTGTCATTGTATTATTTTTTGTAATTCATTGTATTGATCAATCAATCAATACAATGAAATTAATCCGTCTAAGGTACAACTCCAGTGATACACCATAGAGTAGATTGATAGTATGTGCAATATGTTGTTCACAGGAAAAGTTTTGTAAACATTTAGGCTGCCCTTGCCCAAACAGGGAGGCTTTAGAGTCAATGCGGAGTAAAGTTTTCTGCTGGTTGGAAGTTAATAATACCATAATAATTGGCCATCAGGGAGTTGATTTGGGTGGGCTGCTGTAATGGGTTAAAATCAGCTTTAAAGCAAAAGATGTAAAAATAAAGGAAAATCCAGAGCAGTTTGCAACTTACAACTTCTTACTCAAGTTTCATGAGATGCCAATAGGTTCACACATAACTTGTCCCAAGTTGATCTCTTGATTTTGGTAGAAAACAGCTGGAAGGATGAATATTTATTGATTGACTGCACACAGCTCAAACTGCTCTGTGAGAACATTCTTGCTCTCTCACTCTTGCATTATGTATTGCCATTTGCAACCTAATTTATAATTATACGAGTGTTTTGGAGCTTACAAACTGTCTTTTTCACTATCAATGTGTTACTAACTACACAGCAGATAAGCTGTTTAGTTCATCAAGATCAACTCTGCAGGCAGCCAATTAGGTGTGGTTTTGATTATATTGCCTTACAGTCAAAGAAAGAAAGAAACATGTACCTGCCAGACATATTGATTAATAGTGTGTATTTTCATGTCTGCACAAAGACGGTTGAAATAGAAAAAATGTGAGTTATGACGGGTGGTGATAAACAGACAAGGAACAGAATGTATAACATTTAGACATCATTTTGTACCTACTTTTCTAAACTTCTTATAAAAACTTAATTTATTTGAGCTTTGGAATCAACCACAGATATGTTAGATCTATAACCCAAGGCAAATCGGGTTTCTTTCTGTACATCAAGACCAACCTTTCTTAATAACAGGCACAAGTAAAATGTTCACCATTATAGTTTAAAAGAGCCTTCTTTCCACCTTTCTTAAGCTCTTTTCTGTTCTTTGGTTTTAGCGCCTGGCCGACGCGCTCACACATCACTCAGAAATATGTTTGTTTTTGGTACATTTATTTCCATGTTATCATTTCCATTTCCACACTGGTCGTTCTCTTCTTTAAAACACACACATGAAGGTATCTTACCAGACGAGGTTGAAACAGTGTTCGTCATTTAAATAAACAAATCTTCTCTTCTCTGCAGTGCAATGCAGCGGTCAAAAAACCGTGTGGCTTCACAACCAAACTAGAACCCAGAGTATAATCAGCAGGACTCTTTTAACCAGCTGAGTCAATCGCAGCACCAATCAGCCGCTCCGCCCAGCCGTGGATCACGATCACCTGACACCAATCAATTATACTGCATTACATACATTAAATGATTAAATAATCAAAATAATAAATCAACGTTTTGGCTCCTACACTCCGGCCCCTAATTGTTATTGAATCACACATGACAATTACTAATAAACATGAAATGGAGAGCCAATACAAAACATTTGTTTGTTAACTACTATAATTCCTATGAAGTCCAATGCGATATAGTGTCCATCCTCAGGGCTTCTGACCCTTTGTAGGGCGAATGTGTATTAACACATGAGTCCGTGTGTTAATCCGTGTGACTATGTGCTTGTGTGGTGCAAGAGGGGAAGGGGGCTAGAGCTCATTTTGGGACTCGACCAGTAGTACCAGCTTTGTGATGGGTCGACGGAGTGTGCTGGTTTTTGTCTGTACTTCCACTTGTCGTACAAAACCTCTCGAGTCTGGCAAGACTTGCGTTATTCGTCCCATGAGCCAGGAATTTCTTGGAGCATTTTCCTCCTTTTCCTGTTCCACTTTTGCCTTATTTGGAGTTCCGGTAGGTATTCTTTGGTCCATCGCTTCCAAATTAAGTTGGCCATGTACTGAATTTGGCACCATCTTCTCTTCCCGTGGCAGTCGCTCGGATTGAAGACACCAGGCGGAAGAAATGGTTTTGATTTGAGCAGCAAAAGGTGATTTGGAGTGAGGGGCTCTAAATCTCCAGGGTCGTTGGTTGTTAGAGTCAAATCTGGAGATTTAGGCCACTGATGCTCAGGGAGACTGAGGAACTCTGGTCCCCTTAACCAGGTTTCATCTCTCAGAAAGCGACTTACAGAGATTCCCCTTGAAACACAGTCAGCTGGATTCAGGCAACCATTAACATACCTCCATTGGGAAGTCTCTGAAGCAGATCGAATGACTGTGACTCTGTTGGCAACGAAGGTGTGAAATCTTGTAGTTTCATTTTGTATGTACTTCAGCACAGACGTGCTGTCAGTCCAAAACACGGATGGCTGGAGTTTAAGCTCCAACTCTTCCTGTAACATTCGGTCCATCCGGACGGCTACAGTGGCAGCGTTAAGCTCCATTCTTGGGATGGTCACAGGTTTGAGTGGAACTACTCTGGCCTTACCCATGATAAAGGAACAATGAACTGCGTTTGCTTTGTTCATTAGGCGAAGGTAAGACACCGTTCCGTAACTACTTTCACTAGCATCTCCAAAGTGGTGAAGCTGAGCTGAGACTGGATCTCCAAAGTTGAGTGGTGTGATGCATCTTTTGACTTTGAAGTCTCTCAGTAATTGCAAGTGGTGTAGCCAGCTCAACCACTGTTCCTTACGTTCTTCAGGAATATTTTCGTCCCATCCTAGCCTTATTCCTGTTAATGTTTGCAAGATTTGCTTTGCAGGGAGGATCACAGGGGACAACATACCCAGCGGATCAAATATAGAGCTCACTACTGACAGACTACCTCTCCTGGTAAGTGGTTTATCCTGAGGAGTGAATTTGAAATGGAATGAGTCCGTTTCCGTGCACCACTGAACTCCGAGAGCTCTTTCAACAGGTAGGGTATTTTTATCCAGATCCTTGATTTCCTTTGATCTACTTTCCTCTGGTATTGTTTGTAGTAGAGCTCTGCTGTTGCTTACCCATTTGTTTAACTTAAAACCACCCTTACTGCACAGGGTTTTAAGTTTGTGAGCGATTATCACTGCCTTCCTCTCGTCTTCCATTGATTTTAGGCAATCGTCCACATAAAAATGTCTTAGCATCGAAGAGACAGCCTCTGGGCTAAAGTCATCCACATTGTCTCTTGCACACTGTTGTAGGGCAAAGTTGGCACAACTAGGTGAGGATGTTGCTCCAAAGATGTGTACAACCATTTGGTACTCTTCTAGCTCACTACTGAGATCTCCATCGGGCCACCACAAGAATGTGAGAAGATCTGAGTCTTCCTCTGGCACCTTGACCTGATGGAACATGGCTTCAATATCTGCCATGAATGCAATGTTCTTCTGCCGGAATCTTGTAAGGACACCAATAAGACTGTTGGTTAAATCTGGGCCTTGGAGAAGACGTGCATTCAGAGATGTGCCCTGGTAAGTTGCACCGCAATCAAAAACCACCCTCAGTTTACGCTTTTTTGGATGGTACACGCCGTGGTGTGGAATATACCAGCTCCTTTTGCTTTGATTTGCCTTGTCTTTTGTTCAGGTGTCATTCTGATGGCAAAACCTTTATCTACAACATCCGTCATGAACTCTTTGTACTCCTTGTAGAATTTGTTGTTTTGTTGGAATTTTCTTTTTAGGTTCAAAGCTCTTTGTTCAGCAACACGTCTATTATTGGGGAAATTAAGTATTTTTTCCTTTAATGGCAGCCCAATACTGTAGTGTCCGTCTACTAACTTGACAGAATTAGAGACACTTTCCATGAACTTGTGATCCTCTCTTGACATTTCCAGACGCTCCTTGTGTTGATGTTCTGCAAAGTCCAGCTTCACTTGCTGCTTCAACAATTACTCGATTTCCACAACAGAAATTCTGTTTGCTGTAACGACTGGCTTAATCCAACGAGTCGTATCTGACCTTCCTAGAGGTCCATTTATTGTCCAACCTAAAATGGTCTTAACAGCGTACGGGCCATTCCCTTGGCTGTTTATGACTTTGCATGGCTCTAGAGCTTTTGGCACGTTGCACCCAATTAGCAAGCCAACCTCTGCATCAATTTGTGGTATATTGACCTCTTTCAGGTATTCCCATTGTCCCACGTCCTCCTGAGAGGGAATATTTGCCTTTCGTACTGGTATTTTGTTTTGGGAATAAACAGGTGGAAGTGCTACATACTGGTTACTTTCAAGACCACATATTTGTGGTCACATGCAACAGATGTTTTAGCTGACTCCTCTTTATTCATTGTTCGTAGGAGTATCTCCGTGTTGCGTCCAGTCACTTGAAGCTGCTGTAGAATGGACTCTGTGCAAAAGGTAGCCGTACTACCTGGGTCCAGAAAGACGTATGTATGTTGTTATGATGGTATTACCCTTTTTTTGTTTTCACCTTCACAGGAACGATAGCCAGGGTGCCTTCAGGCTCACCGGCCCCAATATCCTCCTCCCGTGAAACATCTTTATCCATATCCACTAAAGCATTTGCAACAGTCTTTACCTTTCCTTTGCTCGACTCGATATTACTGAAATGCAACAGAGTGGGGTGTGTGAGATTGCACTCTTTGCAGGTATGTCTTTGTTTGCATCCTTTACTCATGTGGCCCTTTTCCAAACATCCAAAGCAAAGTCCTTTGCTTCTGAGGAATTCCAACTTCTCTTTGTGGGTGTTTTTGAGAATCTGATTGCAAGCAGAAAGATGATGTTCTCCTTTACAGTAGATGCATCGGTTTGATTGGGATGTGTCACTGTGTCGGTTACAGTTTTCTTTCTGAGGTATTGGGGATACACTAGTGGCAAAACCACTTTTATATAACTCTGGAGATCTCGGTTTAAACCTTGCGCTGGGAGTAGCAGGAACAAATGTGTAGCTTGTCTTTGCTGATGTATTTGGAATTTCCTTTAAGTTTCCGAACACTGGATGAGAAAGGATTCTAGCATGATGGTCGACAAACTTCACTAGATCTTCAAACTTAACTCTTCTGTTGTTTCTATCTTGTATGTCACAAGCTTTAGCCCTCCAGTTTTCTCTCAGCTTATATGGGAGTTTAGAAAGAACAGCTTGCATGTTGATTGGGTGATCCATTTCCTCCATGTATTCCACACTATCCATTGTATTGAGACATCCATTAAGAAACACAGCAAAGGTTTTTAAAGCTTGTGGATCCTCAGGTTTAATAGATGGCCAATTGAGAGCCTTGTCGATGTAGGCTGTCGCGATAAGATATTCATCTCCATAATGATGCTTCAACAACCTATTTGCTTCCGTGTATCCTTTGTCAGATTGCATATATTGGCAACTGCGCACAAGCTCTCTTGGTTGGCCAATAGTGCATTGCTCCAAGACGTAAAGCCTGTCCTTACTGATTTCTGTTTTCTCTTCGATACCATGCTCAAATGCTCTTATGAAGGACCGATAGTCCAAAGGGTTTCCGTTGAAGGTAGGAATGCTGAGCGGGGGTAATGAAG
This sequence comes from Gymnodraco acuticeps, assembly GCF_902827175.1. Lineage (NCBI taxonomy): Eukaryota > Metazoa > Chordata > Actinopteri > Perciformes > Bathydraconidae > Gymnodraco > Gymnodraco acuticeps. Next base: position 1,702,436 of record NW_022992250.1, read on the forward strand.
AAAGTTTCTGTTGCTTTACCATCGTTTCTGTTATTGTGGTCTGTTTGTCCATGATGCTTATTAAGCTGTTCATATTGCCCTCTCCCTTGCTAGAAGACGTGCTGGATGAAGTTGAACTTTCTGGACGTTGTCGTATGAATTGTGTTTCACTATTAACAGTATTTGCAGTTTTATTGATGTTTGGTGTATGCTTGTTAGCATTCAAATGAGCATTTTCTTGCTCTAATGCTGTACTCACAAACAGTGAGTTATCCAAATATTCATTCATTCTGTCTCCTGCTTGGTACGTGCCTGCATGAGAAATCCTCCATTCCTTTGATTACACTTAATTTGCAGTGTTTGCTGCAATATCTGTTTCAAGTTCCAGCTGTTCCTTTCTTTCCTTCAAACCGGCTTCCTCCCTTTCCAGTGCTTGCTTCTGAGCCAGCCTAGCAGCCCGTGCTAACAATTCTGCATTTCGATCTTTCCAACTTTATTTGAGCAGATGTGATAGAAGACCGAGAGGATCTCCTTGAACTGTGTGAATGAACACCTTTTGCGTTTTGAGGTGCAACACTCATGTCCTTTTATTTTTGTCTGGACCACATTGGACACAGGAGCATCAGCGATCCAGTTTAAGACCTCCTGAGTAAACTCTTCCAAGGCAGCTGCTTTGGGTTTATACCATTCAATCCTGATCCATTTCTTTCTCCTCCTCAGTGGACATTAAAGCTTGAACAGAATCATTTAACTGTTCCATTTCCTTGCGTAGTTGTGTAAACTCACTTTCCATTTTCGACTTAACCAGTTCCACATTTTCCATTAATTGTCTGATTTCATTTATTTTCCTTGTCAATGCACCCAATTTTGCACTCCTTGATGATTTCAGTCATTTGAGCCTTTCCATATACACACAGTCAATGTCACTTTCCAAGCTTTCCATGTCTGCCATTTTTGTTCAACACGTTTATTCCTTTAGAATTTTACTTCATTGTTTGTGGACTTTCGTTGTCTTGCCTTGAGTTGAGACGTTTCCAACAGTCTTTGAACGCTCCACATTAGTGACGCGTTACAGACGTAGTTGGGGGAGGAGTGATTGTTGCCTTCAGTCATTCACGTTTCACAACACCGTCGTTCCAGGAAGTAGAATCCGTAGTAAAACGAAGGCGAGTGTTTGACACACTGTTATGAGTTCTTGCTTTCAAAACAAACGTTTTCACGGACCAGCGCTCATCAAGCTGGGTTTTTTGACGAATAAAAGAGCCTTCTTTCCACCTTTCTTAAGCTCTTTTCTGTTCTTTGGGTTTAGCGCCTGGCCGACGCGCTCACACATCACTCAGAGATATGTTTGTTTTTGGTACATTTATTTCCATGTTATTGTTTCCATTTCCACACTGGTCGTCCTCTTCTTTAAAACACACACATGAAGGTATCTTTACCAGACGAGGTTGAAACAGTGTTCGTCATTTAAATAAACAAATCTTCTCTTCTCTGCAGTGCAATGCAGCGGTCAAAAAAACCGTGTGGCTTCACAACCCAAACTAGAACCCAGAGTATAATCAGCAGGACTCTTTTAACCAGCTGAGTCAATCGCAGCACCAATCAGCCGCTCCGCCCAGCCGTGGATCACGATCACCTGACACCAATCAATTATACTCCATTACATACATTAAATGATTAAATAATCAAAATAATAAATCAACGTTTTGGCTCCTACAATAGTTAACTGTGTCCAGGTTAAATATTAAAGATCTAAATTGCATTGGCAAAAATCTACACGGATGTTATCATGCCTGCTTTAGGGCAGGCACATTTGAGTGGTTTTGTGAGCAGTTTTATGACCTGCAGCGTAAACAGTCTCTTGACCAGGCATGTATTGGAGATGGGTGTTTATTTGCTGGAATATGATGTTCTTCAAGGCTGCAAAACCAGGCATTTATAAGACGGTTAATGGTTAGGGTATTTTTCTGAAGGTGTTACAGCTGAGGTTGACAGTTAAGAATCATAAAGCGCTTTTTGTTTCACTCGTCTTTGATCAGAAGCGTAAAGTCAGACAGTTGTGGTTTCAAGAGGCCTGGTTTTGCATGAATGCATTTCTTCCATCTGTGCACTCATTTATGTTTTCTAGTATAGATGAAATGGTGCTGTATGACCTTTCCACTTTGTAGTATGATAGTTGCCTCAAGTGACTCAGCAATAATTACTAAAAACCACATATGAAACAATCTGAAGCTTGATGTTCTTCTCTTTGCTGCTCCGTCTTACTCCGTCTGAATGTATCTCTTTGGTTAACACAACATGTTAGTCTCCTACAAGTCAACAAGCTCTTACCAAACATGCTGCAAACTACCAGTATTCTTTGACATTTGATTTGGTTCAGTTCTTGTCTCATGATAGTGTCACAAACTCATTGTTCTCTTGTTGACCATGGTTTCTCTTTCTGTTTGCTGTACCCTCACATTGCCTGGCAAACCCCAATGGGACAACATGACTCTTTGTAGCCATTTGAATCTAAAAAAGGTTTAATACAGCTTGGATACAGGTGGATGACACGTTTGTTAATTCATGGTTTTGTTTTACAATTTGACAATGATGTGGGAGGCCACCCTTTGGGAACTTTAAGAAGTTGAGGTTCTTGCTTAGACTTGATGTTGTAGTTGGAGTTATGTTAAAATGTGTGTCAATACCAGTGATAAGAATTCAATCATAAATGTAATGACTTAAGACTACACCTGACAAACTCAAACGATTATAGGATGGAAAAAGGGATGCAAAGATATATTAACTCAAACAGCTTTATGTGTATTAGTCATGGAATTATTATGTCAAATACAATACAAACTTTTCTCAGATCACCAGCCAAGCATGACAAAAAACAGGCATCACCCACTCTCCAATATACAGTGGGTATTAATGAACAGATGTGTCTGCCCTCTGCCCAGGCAGTTAGACATTAAACGCATAGAACACTCAATTACTCATTGACAATTTCATTGTGTACTAATAATAAAGGTTACCACATCAATTGAACATGACCAAGTTCACAGACTGAATATTCAGGTTTGCTAATGGTGTGAAGAGCAATTACATTCAAGAGGGAAGAAATTGTCTAATGCTGAAAGAAGTAGTAAATATCAACCTGTGATGAGAGCAGACTGGTTAATGTTTTATTATAATCTTAAATTGCTTTTATGCTCAGAGGAGACCAACGTGGCTGCCAGAATACAGTACCCATCATGCTCCCTCTCAGAAGGGAAGCTTGTCTTAAGTCTGTAAATCCAGAGTACAATACATTGAAACTAATTAGAAATGTTCAAAGATTACAGTCGTCTTGGCCCACCCTGCTAGTCAAAAGTCCATCACTTCCTAAACGGTGTTTCTCAGTAATGCTTTGAGCCAAATTTTGCCAACTTTCCCACATGCTATCATTTTGTCCCAGCCTCTCACACCATTATGGAATAAAGCTTCCCTGTTGAGCAGCCTGTAGCATCTGCAAACACATTCCTCAGACATCCACTTACCCCTGGCCGGCCGGCCAATAAAACACAGCCAATTAGGCTTGCTCCATGCTGTGTGAAGCCCCCTCCCCAGCTGCTGAGTGTGATTTCAGTCTGAACTACTTCCTCCATGACTCCTGAGAAGAGGTGAATAGAGTGGAACCTTTTTACTTCACCTGCCAAGTATAGTGTGGAACTTCTCCAAGGGGTAGTAGCTTCACCACATCTGTTCATTAATGCAGTGTCCAGTATTAGCCATTGTTAGAAACTCACAATCCTCTAGGAAGTTTGTCCTTCAATTGTCCCACTCCTGTTTAGAATATAACAGCTTCATTTAGGTTTTGTGAGCATTTATTAACATTTTACTTATAATTATTTCCATTAACTCCCAAAATAAATCAAAACATGTATGAAAACATGATCAGATGTGTAAAATTAAGAGACCCTCAAACAACGCTGCAGTGAAGGTCAGTCAACCATCCTAAACTTTGAACCATCTGGCTCGTACTCATGGTGTTTTTTAAGTGTTTTAAATGCCTACATAACAATTTGATTCAAACTAATTGGCAATGTAGAGTTTACTGCTCAGAGCTTAGCAGGTTTAATACAATCCAGTCAAACACTGTGTGAAGAAATGTTTACTATATTTCAGCTGGAATAAGATTCAAGAAAAGTTGAAGAAAATTGTGATCATACTGCTAAGCCCAGTGTTTACAGATTTCTCCATTGTTATCACGTTTTCCATTCATTTACCTGAAAACATTATCTACATTTTAGAAACATCTCCAATAACATCCACTGTACAATGTAATTAAGTCAGCATTTTCAGTTTCAAAATATAAAATTGAATATAATTTGAGAGTAAAATATGTGAACACTTTCCCTTATTGTGTGCTATGTAACATGTTAAATACTCCCCACCTTCTGATATAAAGCTGTTTTAAGGGTGTTTTTTTAATACGTTTGGATTAACGTCTTATACTGTAGTTTGAGACAGTAATTGTGAGCAGAATGCTATTGGCCACCAGTGTAAGATTATAATTATGTTGTACAGTATCAGGGATTCCGTAAGGAACCGTGGCAAGACTAGAAATATTTTCAAAAGCTCAGACCAGTCTCTTCTTTAATCCTGTCGAGGCTTATGCATGCTGCATGCAAGACAGGCGAGGCGATCCATGCTGTCTGGATACATTGTCAATCGAGATTTTGGAGACAATTTAATCCCTCCCCAAATCCTGTTTTGTTTGCTGACATGAAACAGTTTGTCCAATAAAACCTCAATCCAATGGAGGCGAGGGCTTTGGAGTAATAAGGTTTTCATAACCGGGATTTAATCTTTATCTTTACATATTTGCTATTAGACATAGTGTGGTGTGTAAACACTTGCCTCTCATTTTAATAAAGTGTGTGGCTTGTGTGTGTGAATGTGTGTGTGTGTGTGTGTGTGTGGTGTGTGTGTGTGGTGTGTGTTGTGTGTGTGGTGTGTGTGTGTGTGTGTGTGTGTGTGTCGTGTGTGTGTGTGTGTGGTGTGTGTGTGGGTGTGTGTGTGTGTGGTGTGTGTGTGTGTGTGTGTGTGTGTGTGTGTGTTCCCCATATGTATTGCTTTCTCTCTCCTTTCCCTTTCTATCTCTACATAGACTGTGAGGAATCTAAGGAAAGAAGGAGGGTGGGAGATAAAAAAAAAGACAGGATAAATGTAGAAGAGGAAATGAAGGGAGACAGGGCTGAAAAATAAATAAAAATAAAGGATTTACCTGGGACTGTAGGTAACTGGATGAAGGAGTGCAAGCAAGGAGGAAAGAGTAGAGAGCAGTGCACATGAAAAAGGGAAAGAGGAGCCTATGAATGTGGAGGAATGAAAGGAGAAAGAGGAACAGAGTGTTGGTGTCACAAGGTTTATTTAGAGTTTATTACCTCGGCAGGACTCCAGATTCCTCCAGAGGCATGTCAGTGTGTGTATTACAATATGTGTGTGTTCCTGGATACACACTTATAATCGTATATGCCTTTTCACACATGCATGCATAGAGAAAGTGATATTAAAAAAATACATATAGTAATCATATGTACATGAATGCAAGGAAAAGCCACACACACACACACACACACACACACACACACACACACACACACACACACACACACACACACACAGCCCAAATCTCAACATTTGAGCTCTGATTGGAGAATGATGTTGCCATGGACCCCAGATGGGTGTGGCTTCACTGTCAGTGCCGGACTAGCAGGAGCTAATAAATCATTTAGTTTGTTGCTGTCTAGAAGTGTTTGGAAGTGATAGACTCTGGCGTGTGTGCTTGATTATTGTGTGTGTGTGTGTGTGTGTGTGTGTGTGTGTGTGTGTGTGTGTGTGTGTGTGTGTGTGTGTGTGTGTGTGTGTGTGCGCGCGTGTGCGTGTGTGCGTGCGCGCGTGCGTGTGTGTGTGTTTCACAGATCTTCAGTCTGCCGTATCCAGCTGCAGCATCCTCCACTGTCTGCCTGTCTGACCCACTTTCTCCTCTTTCCTTTGTTGGCTCCTTCTGCCCTTCTTTCCCCCCTTTCTTAAATCCTTCTGTCATATCTTCCCTCCTCTCTCCATCTCTTTCATATACCCTTAATGCTTTCTTCCCCTAATTCCTTTGTGTACATGGTCATTTTTGACAAGCTAAGTAAACACACCACAGCATGTATTTCACTTTTCGTCATGTTTATTCAATTTCTCTATCTCTGTGTTGTATATTTTTAAAGCTTTATTTATAGGTCTAATCACATGAAACCAATCAATTTCCAACTGGTCGGAACCAACAGGTGACCGGCCAATCAGTCTAGTTAATTTTATTTGTTTTACAAGTGCCACATGTTAACTTTAAGTCTTGCTCACAGCGTCAGAGAGTAACCGACAATTGTCACACTCACAAACAATATCGCAAGCTTGGCAACTAGTTTTCCTAGATTTAGCCACTTTTCCAGACCCTCTTAGTTACTTTATTTTTTTTTTAAAAACACTATCAACACAATAGATGACTAATTCAGGGTAAGGGACAAACGGGAAATCCATTATATGACAAATGATTACTATGCTTACTGCTCAGAGTGATTGCTGTTATTGGCTCTTCTGGACATCTTTCCACAAGAGTAGCAGTACATAGCATATCATACCTTTCACAGTCCTGTTAAAAAAGACTGAATCATAAATAGTTTTGTGTAATTAAGTAGATACATAAATGTCTCTCTAGAGTAGGCCTTCATAACTGGTATTGAATAATATATCATGATTATGATACAAGTTGAGTGTTCAATTCAAGAAAAGTTACAACAATGAATTAATATCATGTCAGTAATAGTTCTTAGACAATCACAATTTCTACTTATTGTGTTTCTGCATAACCGATTTACTGTCAACTGGAAAGAGTGAAACAAACAAAAGACTCTTTTATGTCTCCCATTCTTTGTTTTGTTTCTTTCTTCAAGCTATAAAAAACAGGTGTTACAGAATACCGCATTTCAAATGAAATACTATTTGCGTCTGCAGGCCAATAAGAAATCTCTTTTTTAAATATTTCCAGCAGCAGATGTATTGAAATGAACAAAAGAGTAACTGGGAAATAATGCATTTCTTTCTGCCCTATGTAGAATAAAAACACAACAGAAAAAATAAAGCAAGTCCTTGAGTACACAGGAAACGAGATGGAAATGTAATATCACCGCTACATTCAGGCTTATTGAATCCAGATATTTGCTCTCTTATCTTGTGTGCGCTCAGCCTTACATGCTTATGATCTATTTTGGGTCGTGACCAGTAGTTAAAGGAGCAAGATAAAGCTGGCCAACGTTTCCCACTGTGTGCAGCGTTATTTATCTTCGCTCTGACAGCATCAAATCGAGTCCCCAACTGTTTTAGGGTCCTCTGAAGGGCACTACAGAGGGAAGGTAACAAATGTACACCAAGCTACTTTATCCTCCAGGTAGCTGATATCATCTGAAGGTCTTTACGATTCACAACACAGATATTTGTGTTCCTGCGGCCAGGATTTGCTTTTATGGCTGCTATTATTTCAGCCCACAGTATTTTATTCAGTCTGTTTATGTTGCAGGGACTTGTAAAGAACTTGGCAGGTCGAGGCAGGTTTGCATAGCACCTTTTTACACACAAAGACGTTTCAAGGAGCTTTACGTTTGGCATGTGAAATTATTAAGAGCAGGAAATAATGAATTCAAACAAATCTGTGATGGAGTTCCTGGAATTTGATTGCAAGCTGCAGAAAGGCATTTAGTGAAAGAGTTCAAAGTTTGATCTGCAGATATGTGTTGCATAAAAGCTAAAGGCTTGTTTTTACCCCTCACGTCACCGAAAAAGCTGAAACGTTGTCTATAATTAAATGTAACCTGTCAACAGATTTCACATAACTGTATTAGGTTAGTTGAAAGCAATAATATTACGTTTAAATAAAAAAATATCAGGTTAAACTTAATATTATTGCTTTCAACTAACGGTCCAGGGGTCGGCAACCCGCGGCTCCCGAGCCGCATGCGGCTCTTCAAGCCCTCTGCTCTGACTCCCTTGAGCTTAGACAAAAATAAGAAGGAAATAAAATAAAACATTTGTAGGACTATTTATATTTTGTTTCACGGTTTCGTATCTTGTATTTTGAGGTGATACTGTGACACAGATTAAAACGGTTTTAATTAGGTCAACTAAAATATGCGTCATATCCTGCTACCGTCCAGCACCAGCGCCTTTTCTTGCAGGCGAAACAAATCTGCAACCTGTTCTTTTAGAACAAACCAGATATAATGTCTGAGCTTCATGGTGTGGGCACCAATATGTCGTCATTTATTTTATCGTTCTGATCTGTTCTTTATTGCAATTCATATTTGGGTTCATACCGTTTTATTTAACCAATTTAATTCAACTTTGCAAAGTAACGCATATGAACACAGATGATCCTGCAGACATAGGAGTAACATGAGGCAGAAGTTAATGTTTGCTTTCCTTTAGTGCATTCTATGATTTAAGGAATAGTTGAACAATTTGCATTAAATATGCTGGTAGGCACATTGTGTAAAGAACGAAATAGAGCCAGGCTTGCTTTTCCCCCTAGTTTCCAGTCTTTATGCTAAGCTACTTTAGCTAATGGGATACTCGTTGTAATGTCAAACTATTCCTTCAAATGTGGGTCTGAAGCCTTTTTTTGAATATTCAGAAAAATACATTAATTGTGGCATAAGCTTGAACCTCAAACAGACGAACTGTCATCATTAATCGGCTCTCTTCATTTTACGTTATCAACCATAGACTGCTTAAGCACACCAATACTCCTGATTATTCTTAGTTACTTCTTCCTCCCCACAGGTCTGTTATACCACATGAGCCGTTTCACATGTTTGTGGTGTTTGTTTGTCCATCCGACATGGATAAAACATAATTGGTGCCTCTAGTCATGCTTCATGGTCGAGATATTTGACAACCATAAACTAAACTTTCTTCTCTGGCTCTATATTTACTAAATGTACGTGTTGTCTCTGACAGGTTTTTATTTTTCATTCATACATTTGTAATGTTGTGACAGATGAGGATACTTGGTGCTGGAGTTATGTAACTGTCCCCGTAGGCTCATGAAAAGGATTTACGACGTGTTGCACAGGCCTTTTGGTTTGACACCGCAGGTTACTGGGGTGTTATATTTCTGTGTGTGGACTGTGAGGCACATTTTACTGAAAGTATTCCACATTTTGTTTTAACAAATAATCGCTGTAGTTAACTCCTAGTGCTATAGCGTTGTGTCACATATTCTCATGCAACTGTTGATTAACGCCTTATGGATTTGAGCTATTGTTAATATATAAAAAGAAAATATTACAACAGCCTTTTAGCTTTAAATTAAAACCTTATAACTGTAAATAAAATCAACTATGCTCAACAATGAAATAATGAAAGATATCCATATACAAGTTAAGTGTTCTGCGGGATGTAAGCTACAGTATACAAATAGAAAAAAAAAGATGTATACATTCAGTTGTGGAAACATAAGTGTTGCTAACTTTTTGAATTTATAATACATTTGAAACCTGGATAATATCTGTACACTATTTCATTCAACATTGTTTTTATCTGACATCAAAATAAAGGAGATTATTATTATTATTCAGATTTTATGAATAGCTGTCTTTATAATACTTGGAGTTGCTATGAATAGCAACACACTCTTGTATAATTCAGCCCAATAATCCCAGCAATGTTACTCATAGATAAATCATACTTTAGCAACACGTAACACGTTGATTAACTTGTTGATCCTCACCGCAGAGCTCCTCTTATAACAAGCTATCTGCATATAAGTGCATACTTCACTTTAATTATTCCAGTTGGGATTGTCTTGTTAGTAATTAACCCAGGCTCTCAGGTGAAATTGGGCCAATTAAAGATCAATAATCCTGATCTTTAGCGTTCTGCCTCCACACAGTTGTGTCTGTGTGTTTCAAGGCCAGAGAACAGTCAATGGTGCTCATTAGTAAGCAGCACCGGTTTGAAGTCGATACGCTGAGAGCTGAGAGGGTCAGGTCAATATAGATCTGAGCTGGAAGTTTAGTTAGAGAAGAAAGAAAGAGGCTGTTATCTTTGTGTTTTAACTTACTCTTCCTCTCTGAGTTATACAGCTGCTATCAATTGTTTTCATTATTGATCAGTCTTTCTGTTGTTTTCTCCATTAGCTGTCGCTCTGTAGCATGTCATAACATGGGGATAACAATGTTCCTCCCAGTTTCCCAAGTTGCTGACTTTAACTTTCCTTTTTTTTTCAGTTCAACTCAATTATATTTCTGTTGATCGACTGATTGTTGGAGGTCCTTTCTATTTTTGTATTTATTCATTAATTTATCAAAAGTTAATCTCTACTGAGTAAAGTGAAAGAAAAATAAGGCTTTTTAATCCTTATATCAGATTTTTCTTTATTGTATATCTTTCTGTCTCTCAGTTAGTATGTCTGCATGGTAAGTTACCTCATGTGAGTCACATATCACTTAAGTCAATACCATGAAATCCATTCTTAGTCACAGACATTTAGAACACACACACACACATTCCCTCGCTCATTCCCCTGGGTTTAGCTCTATCTCAGAGATCAGTTTGGGAATTAGTTCTGACGTAGATTCTGCCTCTCTGCCTGGAGAGTGTGTGTGTGTGTGCCACACACACACACACACTGTCTTACATAAGCCTACTCAAAATCACACACACACCACCTCTCAAATGGAGAGAAACACGGAGTCAGTCATTAAAATCAGTTTATTTCCATCCACCTGTTGTAATACATATCTTTAAAATTGTCCATTAACTAGTGTAAAAAATGTCAAAATAATGCTATAATGAATTGCTGCCTGGTGGAAAGAGTGGAAGAGAAGGCATATTACCTGAACATGCATTACATTACATTACATTACATTACATTGCATTTAGCTGACGCTTTTGTCCAAAGCGACTTACAATAAGTACATTCGACCAGGAAGACACAACCTTGAAGAAAACAGAATCATATAAGTATATCAGGTTTCATAGAGCCAAACATTTCAAGTGCTACTCAACTGGCTTTAGGTAATCCAGTCCTTTATTGGTATAAAAGTGCTTCGTTAATCGTTCTAACGCTCGAAGTGGAGTCGAAAGAGATGAGTTTTCAGTTTGCGCCGGAAGATGTGCAAGCTATCTGCCGTCCTGATGTCAATGGGGAGCTCATTCCACCATCTTGGAGCCAGGATAGCAAACCCACGTGTTTTCGCCGATGGGAACTTGGGTCCCCCTCGCAGCGAGGGCGCAACGAGTCGTTTGGCTGATGCAGAGCGTAGTGCACGCGCTGGGGTGTACGGTTTAACCATGTCCTGGATGTAGGAAGGGCCAGATCCATTCGCAGCACGGTAAGCAAGTACCAGTGTCTTGAAGTGGATTCTAGCAGTTACCGGAAGCCAGTGAAGGGAGCGGAGGAGCGGAGTGGTGTGGGAGAATTTAGGAAGGTTGAAAACCAGACGAGCCGCTGCATTCTGGATGAGCTGCAGAGGTCGGATGGCACATGCAGGTAGACCAGCCAGGAGGGAGTTGCAGTAGTCTAGGCGTGAGATGACGAGAGCCTGGACCAGAACCTGAGTCGCTTTCTGAGTCAGCTGGGGACGTATCTTCCTGATGTTGTAAATAATGCATAATATGCTGAAGGAAATAGATGATTAGTGCTTCCTGTCACACTCCAATGGCTCACTGGGAAACTTCAGAACCGTCCTTACTGTTAATAGGGAAAAATGTCTCCTGTGCAAAACAACCATTATCTTTTTCAGTGGGGTTTATTGTTTACAAACTCATCCAATGTTTCTCTCTCTCATAAATGAAAACACACACATGCTCACACAGAGACACACACACACACACACACACACACACACACACACACACACACATATATAGTGCCCTCCTGCCAGACACCTGTTATAAGTGGTTGATGACAGCCAGTGCTCTGCTGTGTGTGTGTGTGTGTGTGTGTGTGTGTGTGTGTGTGTGTGTGTGTGTGTGTGTGTGTGTGTGTGTGTGTGTGTGTGTGTGTGTGTGTGTGTGTGTGTGTGTGTGTGTGTGTGTGTGTGTGTGTGTGTGTGTGTGTGTGTGTGTGTGTGTGTGTGTGTGTGTGTGTGTGTGTGTGTGTGTGTGTGTGTGTGTGTGTGTGTGTGTGTGTGTGTGTGTGTGTGACTGGCACATGTTGTTGTGAGAGAAAATGAACAGTCAGCAAGTAATTGTGAACACGTGTGCATATACTGTGTGTGTGTGCATTTATTTGAAGGGCAGAGACCTGAGAGGTGATAATACACACTGAATGAGAGAGAGAGAGAGGAAATGGGAGGAGACCTGCAGTTTGAAGGTTAGAATGGAGGTGTGGTATGAGAGGCATTGGCTCTGCTCAGCACAGTTAATACACTTGTAATGCTGATTATCTGCGGCCTGTCGTGTCAGGGATGGATGAGATAGAAAGAAGGCGGAGTTGTTGAGGGATTAAGGGCGCAGTGAGGATGGACAGACCGGTAATAGGAAAAGTAGATTGATGCTTAAGGGGATGCAGGAATACTGTTTCCTTTTCCAAACAACAATGGATACTTATTATTGTACTATTTCAAGTTAGCTTATTGCAATGATGGATGTATTTCATTACTTCTTTCTCAACACGTTTTGGGAATCACCACCATTACCACCTGCCATAAAATCAAATGACTTGTTAATTTGTTTTTACACTGTCCAAATAAATGAACAATGTGCACAAATCACTTTGACAACCAGTCGGAGCAACAAATAACATTTCACCTGGCATGTCATGAAAAAAGAAAGTAAAATATTTCAAATATAAGAACTGATTGTTTCGCTCTGGCTGATTTTTCTGGATATGCTCTACTTAATTTCCTGACCTTTCAGGTGCATAAACATTATATTCACAAGTTGAACTTCTTTCAATTGCAACCCTCTCAGCATATAAAAGGGCACGTTGTTATTTCCTTCTGGCTGCTGAAGATATCTAAAGACATCCGGATTACCAGGCTTGTAATAACATTGATACTTTTATGAACTGCAACCACAATAACAACTCTCATTATCAGAATAAAAACATTGAAATGTCCTCCGCTCCTCCAACCTGATGTGATGAGGTTGTTTTGCTTTGCTTTCACTAAGCTTTAAATGTGTTTATTAAACATTTGTAAGACTTTAATGAGATTTGCTGACTCATTTTGCCACCTTTGGTACAGTGTAATGTCAACATCTTTCTCTCACATGTGTCTCTGTAGTAGGGCTGTGCGATTATGGCAAAAATCATAATCACGATTATTTGGGTCAATAATTGATATCACGATTATTTTGACGATTATTCATTGACCATTTATTGAACTTTAAAACAAATAATATTTTACCAATAAACAAGATCAACAAATATGTTGGAGCGCACTTCCAAAACCATATATTATTAATATGATAAATAAAAATAAATTAGACCAGAATAAATTAAATCAAATATGATGCAGTGCACTGTCACAACCTACTGAAAACTCCTTAACATATAGCCAACATTTTGGTAAAACATATTCAACATATTCCACTCAGTTAAACGTTGAAGGCTGGCCAACCGTCATGGTCCAGAAGTAACAGGAAATAAATGTTGAACTACAATTTAAGACCAAATAAAAATGTTTTGGCCACCATGGTCACACCATGCTGGTAGGGCTGCTCATGTCATCTCTTAAAGATTTTTTGCAAGAAACACCAGCCTGTTTACATGTCTGGTTTCAGAGATGAGCACAGGCAGGTGACGATATTGCCACCTGTACTGAAGACCCTCAGCCACGCCCCGACACATGGGGTGACGCCGGCCAATCACAAAGCTTTGATGCGTGCAAGTGCATTATTCTGGCACAGGAAGATTATGTTACAGGACATAAAACAGAATATTGTTGTTCTATTTTTAGACACATCTCGCGATCGACTGGTTGGGCACCCCTGGGCTAGACCATAGGTCTGTTGTGGTCGCAAAGTAGTCAGCTGAAGCCACATCTCTCTCAACTTCCCCACGGCATTTGTCATATAGTGCAGGCAGCGCAGACCTGCTGAAATAATACCGAGACGGCATCGCGTAACGCTTGTCCAACGTGTTGACAAGTTGCTTAAAGCCCTGGTTGCTAACAGTGCTAACTGGGCACATATCTTTAGCGATGTGAAATGTAATGGCACCTGTAATATCTCTGTGTCTCTGCGAGCTCGTCGCGTAGGCCGTTGCTCTGTACAATGCGTCCTGAATCGATGACTGTGATGATGTGGTGGATGAAGTCGAGCGGGCATCTGCTTTTTGTTGTATTACTGCCCGGTCGTATTGTACTTTGTGGTTGTATTTCAGATGATTAAAGAGATTGGTTGTGTTAGCGTGTGGTGCCAACACAACCTGGTAACAAATCCTGCACTGTACTTTATTTTGCTCCACGTCGGACTCCTGAAAGCCAAAGTACTTGCAAATAGTGGAAATAGTTTGACCCTTCTTTTTAACGAGTTGCTGCTCTTGTTCTGACATCTTCGCTCGCGCTGAACACTCACAACACATGTCACTCCCACGTGGCCGAGTGGGCTTTTAGGGAGGGGCGAAAGCGCACCCAGCAAAATAATCGTATTTTGTCAATTATGCTGTTTTCATAATCGTCGCAAGCCATAATCGTAATCTCGATTAAAATACGATTAATTGCACAGCCCTACTCTGTAGTATAGACAGGTGTGGAGTCTTTTATTAAACAAATGAAACAGCACATGTTGTCAGATTTGTGTAAGTGGGGCAGTGAAAATGGAAGAAGTGCTGTGTTTGCTGATTTAGAGATGGATAGCTGCTCAGGATGAATGAATAGACTCAGACAGATATGGGACAAAGACAGATGGAGTTCAAGTGGGGAAAAAAGCCTGACAGAGCGACAGATGAGTTGTTTGGAAAATACACGTCGGTACAGGTTGGATGAGGAATGAATTGTGGAGGAAAGATTGACAAAGGAGAGAGTAACGGAAGGACAGTGGAGAGAAACGTTACAAGAGACAGACGTACAGATTATACATCATACTGGCTTTTGCTGAATTTCCTCTGTAATAATAATGTTGTCTGCAAAGAATATTTGCCTCACAACACACAACAAAGCTTAGAAACCCTGACATATGTAAGGATTGTTTTAAGGCAAGCTTGTTTAGAAAGCAAATAAGGCAATTAGTGCTTTACAGTATCATCCAAAGCCTTGAAATAAAGAGTAAAAAGGCCCATCATAAACTGACATTCAAATACATTTAATTACCACAGAAAACACTAGTGGAAAATACATGTACCACCCCCACAAATTATGTCATGTAAAAAGTCATGTAGAACAGAGGTGTCTTAGTTATTTACGTATTTATTTTTGGAAACATTTAATGGTTAAATATAATGGTAAATTCCCAGCAGCTAATATATACAGTAAACATGAGCTTGGTTTGTTTTACATTTTCTTGAAATAAGTGCCAAACAGTTGGCTTTGATATCCAGACTCTAGGGTTAAAGGGGAGAGATAGTTAGAGAAATGTGAGCTGAGAAAGAAAACCAAACAATAGGTTATTTCACTCTAAACTCTCTCATCGCTCTTCCTCATCTTTATCCTGCTCTAAACTGCCTTGTCATGTGTCCAGGCAGAGGTAGTTGTTTTGAAAACAGTGCACACACACACATACACACACACACACACACACACACACACACACACACACACACACACACACACACACACACACACACACACACACACACACACACACACACACACACACACAGTGTCCTAATCAAAGCCAGGCTCTGCACATTGTGTCCCAGTTGGGCAGCTATTTTTATCTACAGCACTCTAACAGGGATGGAATGGGTCAGATAGGCCAGGCTGACAAATCCATCAAGACCAACAGATAAACAGCCTGCTAGTACACACACACAAACACACACACACACACACACACACACACACACACACACACACACACACACACACACACACAAAGTTATAGTACACAAATAAACCAATAATGTTTATTTATCACAGATGCAAACTTATACGCGCCTTGCTCTCTTTTTTGCCTCTCCCACTTGCTGAGATACACACACACACACACACACACACACATACACACTCACACTCACACTCAACTACAGGTAGTTCATGTATTGTTCTATCTTGTTATGGTTCCCAGCAGTGAGATATGTGTGATTATATCCGTATTCCCTTGTTTGTTCTGCCTCCTTAATACCTGAATCTGTGCCCTCCTACACTCCACATGCACAGTCTGTCCTGCCAAATTAGCACCATGGCAAATCATCAGGCCTACACACGAATGATGCTGTAACACGCGCACACACACACACACACACACACACACACACACACACACACACACACACACACACATACACACACACACACACACACACACACACACACACACACACACACACACACACACTTGTGGTTAGAGACACATGATTACTGATTTACCGTTGTGAGAGTTGGCAGTGATCCCGTTTCTGGCTTGTTAGTTTCGGATTCAAGTGCTCTGGCTTGGACCCAATTAGTTTCTCTCCCTACCTTCCTCTCTCTGCATTTACCTTTGTGTTATGACTATGTGTTGGATATCATTTGAATTTTACAAAACCCCCCAAAAAACACAGGCAGTTCCTAAGATAAACTGAGATCATCAATCATTTGTGTTGAACATACATATCAGTGTTTGTATTAACTTGTATCTATATGCTTTTAACCCAACATACAACAGCACCTTAAAGGACATTTAACAGCTATAGATGTGTGTAGTGTACATAGTGCCTTTAAAACATTTACAGTATAGTAAATTCACAAGTGCTGTGAGAGTTTCTGAGTCTTCCTTACACTCAGGTCACACCAACTCTATTAGCCTGAGCCACTTAAGCTGTGTCAGCTCAGGTTATACACCTACCCTCTTTATATATATGACAAATGAGAAATGACATCATTTGCTAACAATCCCCTTGTCTTAATGTGCGACTGTTACTTCTTGGACGTGGTTGAACTAGATATATCTGAGCATAACCCAGCATTAGCCTCCCCTTCTACCTTTTATATTATCTTATAGGTTTTCTAAATAAACAAGTATACAAACAGTCATTGGGGAGACATAAAGATGCAGCTCAAAGGAAAGTCAGATTGAACCGTGCACAAATTGAACTTGATATATCATTAGTTGGTGGTTGCATGTCAGTAAAACTCTTTCTTTTCCTGGAGTTTTCTGTCAATATTGCTGTTTTCTATATTGATTAAAAATATTTAGTTTGCATTTAACAACTATATTAGCCAGGGGACCTCGTTAAATCTTGTTTACTTAGCCTTTTGCACGTTCTGTCTGTCTCTCTCCATACCTGTCTCTCTCCATGTATCTATTTCTGTTTCTCTATTCGTCTCAGCCTCTTTCCTTGCCTTCTTCTCTCTCTGTGTCTCCTTCTATCTTATGTGTTGCCAATTCAAAATAGTAACACACACATTTGCGACCACAGCTTTTCTTCGAACATCCATATGTGCCTTTTATAAACATGCACACATTCAGCGCTATGCTCTCGATCCTAACACATACACACTCCTGTACAGCTTATTGGGCCATATGATAGTAATTTGGCAATATGGCAGGGGGGCTGTGGGATCCAGTTTACTGGCAGGAAACAGGAAGTCGCCTCTATACTTTTATCTGTTACTGTCTCATTACTGGATGCATATAAACGTGTGAGGATATATACTGTTCCATTGATAGTTGTCTTCAAGATTGTCCATACCTCTTGTTTGCTCTCTTTTTAATGTATGATGGGATTTGTTGTGAGATCAAATACTGATTAATTCACTTGTGCAGAGTCCTGTATGCAAAATCATAGTAAAAAAGGTTTCTTATTCAGCCAGTTAGCAGTGTAGCAGAACTCCAGAAAAAAACACACACCTTAAGTATTTTGTTATCATATATCAAGAATATCGACAGACGTTATCATTCATTATAACTAAACACAAATTATTTAAATATATACTATTTTGTTCCTTTTCTCTTTGGTTGATTACTTCTTCCTGATAAAGAATCTTCCTCCCTATATGCTAGTTGCTAACTTTGTGTGTCTGCTATTCATTGTGAACAAATGGAGTATAGCCAGTATAACCATTGACTAAAAGCCCCTAAAAATATCAGCTGGTAATTTCTCTGAGAAATTGAGCAGAGCTACTCCTCAGCCATGAAGCATTAGATCTATTTTTTTGTATACACGATATTGATTACAACTGTATGTGGCTTATTTGTTTTTATGATGTTTGTGACATGTGTCCCATGTTTGTAACGGTGATATCTTGTTTTTCAGGTGCGTAACCTGTGCTACATGGTGACTCGGAGAGAGAAAATGAAGCACACACTTTGTGACCTCCAGGAGAAGATATTCCACCTGCAGATACAACTCCTGGAAGAAGATGTCGCTGGCGGTAAGAAAGAAAGAAATCGTGAGTGTCTTGTGGTTTTTCTAATTACAGTTGTATAAACAGGCCAATGTAAAAACCTGTTACCTTTCACCCACTCAAGCGCTTTAGCCAAGTCCGCGCCAACACACACTCTGGCCAACCAAATAAAACATGTACGGTTTGGAATCATAAAGTGCTTAACGGTTACATCCAAACCCTTGTTGACTGAGAGTGGTGGGTGGACAGATTTTGGAAATGGCCTGTCATCATTTTTGCACAGTAGGCCACACTTGACACCTGCAGAGCAAAAACGCAAAAATAATTGTTCAGCCAGATATTGTGGCACACACCATCCACTAAATGGAGCTCGATTTCCTGTCCACTCGACCACAGATGACTGACCTCGATTCATTTCTATGGGACAGAGAACAGGAAGGACGAAGCTGGGTGGTTGAGATGATTCTGCTGTGTTGGCAATATATCTGCTAAATGGGACCAAGCTTGAAGTGGTTATCCTTTTAAGAATATTATATTTTCACTACTTGTTATGGTAGACTACATTTGTCTTTTATAGTATTTTATCATTTTTCCTCAAAAAGAAAGATACCTCTATGTTTTACAAATAAAACAGGTAGAAATGTATTGAAACAACTTTACAAAGGAGAGACTAAAAAAGGCAAGACATTCAATAAAAGTTAAGACAATAAACTAAAGAAATGGTGTAAAAACAATGGATATCTAAACAACAATGCAGCCTTTTTTAAAGAGAGCTATTTTAAAGTCATTTTGTAACTCCTGACTGATCAATGCCCCTTGGTAAGACTATGAACAAAAAAGCCTTTCCAATCATCACCTTTTAACGTCATTAGTCTGGATTTAAGTACATCTAGTGAGGTTGAATCCGAGCATCTGAAGCCAGGCTCTGGTGTGCACGGGGATATGTGGTCAGATGCTCAGCAAATGTATCCAGAAGCTTAACTGTAAGCAACAAAATCTTAAAATCCATACTCAAACGGACTGGGAGCCAATGTAGAGCATTGAAAGCTGGTGGGAGATTGTCATATTTCTTTGAACATCTATTATCTCTTTATCGATTCGTTTGGGTCTTCAGATAGAACAGCTCCATACATATACAGGCTGTAAGCTCTCAAACATGGAGAAAAATATCATCAGATGTACAGTATGCCAGGGACACTTGATACAATTTCAGCTCAATGAGTTCTTCAAATATGAAAACAAACATACAACTTAGCTCTTCCATTCGTAAATAAAGATAGTACATAATATACAAATGTTCTTGAAAGAAGGAAGACCTTTGAGGGACATTAGATAATATATATTTTTCTTAAAACTCTACAAATGGTTCGGTTTTTAAGAAGTAGAAAAATACACTAAAGCTACCTAAACGGAACAAAAAGTCTAAAAATCACAGTATTCATTACTTCAAAAAGGCACTCAAAGAGCATTGTCCTCCACCATGGCCAAATGCTCTATCTCAAATGCTCGATTATGGAAAAAATCCTAATCTCGATTATTTGGGTCAATAATTGATATCACGATTATTAAAAAAGATTATCCATTTACTTTGAAAACATCCATTTCTAAAAAAAATTTGAACAGTATGTTTTTAACAGTTGATTACCCTGAACTTTAAATATAATTCAACTGAAAAAGCAATAAAAAAAAAAAATAATAACATTTTTTTTTTTTTATTAAAAATTATCGTTTTATTTTGATTATGTTGTTTTTATAATCGTTGCATGCCAAAATCGTAATTGCGATTAAAATATGATTAATTGAGCAGCCCTAAATGAAAGTGTACCAAAATGCGTCGATCTGCCCTGTGATTCAGATCTGCTTCCTATACTGCACCCCTCAACCAAGTTTGAAAGCAGGCCAAACCGCAGAGGTATTAATTCATAAACAATATTTGCGATCTGTACTCTTAAGATAACAGCTTCCTTTAGGTCATTAGTAGATAGTTAGAAGCTTATCTGTGAGATACATGTCAGCTGAAAAAAGCGATAAAACAAAGGTTCAAGGGGAATAACAGAGAGACCCTTTAGCTAATTAGTTTCTCATTGGCTGCCAGATTTAATGGTGATGTTGGTGAACCTTAGTTACCGCGACAATAGTTAATTGCTGTTGTTACCAAATAACAGTGACCTGTATTTGGCTTATATAATAGTGTTAAAGGACTCCATTAGCTCTCGTCGTCGTGACCTGCTGCTGTCATAGCAATGACAGTGAGAGCTTGTTGTCATGGTAATACCAGTTACGTCTCGCTGGCATGGTAATGATAGTGAACTTTTGTCTGTGTGTGTGTGTGTGTGTGTGTGTGTGTGTGTGTGTGTGTGTGTGTGTGTGTGTGTGTGTGTGTGTGTACTCAATTGCAGTGCTCATCATTCCCAAGGCAGGATGCATAAACACACATCTATGCATTGCACTAAATCTTACAAGCATTTTCACTCTCACTGTAACTCCCTCTGTGTCACACACACACACACACACACACACACACACACACACACACACACACAGACTAGAGCTGCTGACTCAGCAGATTGCTGTCATCAGATACCGGGAGCTGTGCTGCTGGCACTAAACAGCCATATCTATTCTCACTGCCACAGGACTTAGATTAGAGAGGATTGTGTGTGTGTGTGTGTGTGTGTGTGTGTGTGTGTGTGTGTGTGTGTGTGTGTGTGTGTGTGTGTGTGTGTGTGTGTGTGTGTGTGTGTGTGTGTGTGTGTGTGTGTGTGTGTGTGTGTGTGTGTGTGTGTGTGTGTGTGTGTGTGTGTGTGTGTGTGTGTGTGTGTGTGTGTGTGTGTGTGTGTGTGTGTGTGTGTGTGTGTGTGTGTGTGTGTGTGTGTGTGAGAGAGAGAGCTGCAGAGAGTGAAGGATGAGGTTGTCTGCTAAAATGATTTACTGTGTCCCTCACCTTGTATCTACCTCTTTTCTCTGCTTCTTTTTTCTTTCTCTCTTATTTTCCACTCTCAATTTTTCTACATCCTCTTCTTTAATCTATTTTTCTCAACCATCTGTTGTCTTGCGTTGCCTTTCACTCATCTGCAGTGTCCTTTCCTCTCTCCTATTATATGTGTGGTTGTCTGATCATGCCACTCTGTTTCAGTCAGTCCCTAAATTCTGGTCCGTTTTTATTTTGTCCCTCACATAAACTTGTTTTGTGGCATTAAAAGTTACTCATAGCCTCGCCCAACAACATAGACACATTGTACTGATAAAGCCAGATGGGAATGTAAACTAAACAAACAAAAACAATCAATACATACATTTGAATTAATCGGTCATTTTCCATTTATTGTCATCTGGCACCAGTTTTGACCCAGTCGGTAATATTTTCTGTGATCTTGTAAAAATACAGGCTTAAAACAATAAGCAGTATCCAAAAATGTTGGATATCATGTTTCAGTTGTTTTCGTAAAATTGGTCTTAACATCGGATTCTAGGCAGCACAGAAGGTTCACAAGTATAAGCACGTTTTTCAGATTTTTTTTCACGCAGATCACGTCATGCACCAGCACCACTATCCTGTCTCCCTTCATCTCCCTCAGGACTTTTTTTGAATACACACTCCTCTTCTAACCCACCTGAAACAGAACTACAAACCTCTGTCCGCCTGTCTGTCTCTCATAGTTCTTAATCTGTCAGGTTCCACGTTCTGTGTGCCAGTCCGCCTGTCTGTCTGTCATGTTTATCTGCCTGTCTGTCATGTCGGGGGCAGCTCTCGTCATGCTTTGTGAATGCTAGCATGTTACCAGCAAGGTGGTCGACCGGCCGGCGGGCCATATCCCTGCTGTCCCAAACTCAGAGAAAGAAGCTTGTTGCACAAAGTACAAGGAAGTCTGTTTGATGATGATGATGATGATGATGATGGTGATGATGATGATGATGAGGATGATGATGATGATGATGATGATGATGATGATGATACAACTACTAGATTATCATGAAGAAAGATAATGATATAATTGCAAAGTCTATATAAAATTGGCAGCAAAAAAAAATGCTTTTGATCAAAGTTCTATTTAACCTTGTTTGTTATTATTATTTGTTTCAATATGACAGTTATCGTCAATATAGGTGTTTTCTTTATACTTCCCTAGATAGCATTTAAAAAATAAACACAGTGATTAAAACCTGCACATTTTTAAACATACCGACGCACGTAAAAAAATACAGGTCCAGTTATATTCTACACACACACACACACACACACACACACACACACTATTATTGTTATGCAGGAAGTGCAGTGCATTTACATTCTGACTCCAACCGAGTTGTGACAAGCTGACAGTGGTTAGTATTGGTCTCTCTGATCTGCTGTCATAATGTGTGTGTGTGTGTGTGGGGGGGGGTGTGTGTGTGTGTGTGTGTGTGTGTGTGTGTGTGTGGTGTGTTCTGTGTGTGTGTGTGTGTTGTGTGTGTGTTCCTGTGTGTGTGTGTGTGTGTTCCTGTGTGTGTGTGTGTGTGTTCCTGTGTGTGTGTGTGTGTTCCTGTGTGTGTGTGTTCCTGTGTGTGTGTGTGTGTGTGTGTGTTCCTGTGTGTGCATGAAGAATAAAAGAAGGGAGAAAATAAGGAGGGAGGAAGTTTGGGATGAGAAGGGACACCAAGGTAATAGGATGAAAAAAGAGTAAAAGAAGAGAGAGGAACACAAGTAGCAACCATGAGTGTGAAAGGACAAAAGAAAAAAAGGTAGAGAGAGGTAGGAAATGACAGTAGGCAAGAGAGAGAAAAAACATTCTCATATTGCACTAATGAGCTCAGGTAAGAAATGGGACCCAGTGGCTACACACAGACAGACTCACACGCTGCAGTTCAGTGCACCTAGAAAGAGGGGAAATTAATCACAGACTTCAAAAAGACCAATCCCCTGGTGCTGTTGCACCTTCTAAACAAGAAAGTGAAGGCGGTTTGGAGGGGACTATAATATTGCAGGGATGGAGAGAAAAGCAACGGCACAATGTAAAGACAAAAGAGGGGGGGAAAAAGCCCAGATCTGACAAAAAAAGTGTTTGAAAAGGTTTCCACTGCTGATGGTTGGATTTGCACTGAGATTACAACCTGCAGGGGGAAAGCAGAGCCTGCAGGCGTCCTTGAAAACCCAAAGACAAGTTTTCCAAACTGTAGAACATATAAAAGGACAAGATCAGATTAGGGGGAAAAATTGGGGAAAGAGTTGAAAAACGGTCAAGATCAGAGGATAAGATACTCCTGTCAAAATAAAAAAGAAAGGAATCACAATTGAGGGTTCTTTGTGTAGGAGCGTTCCCTCTGGGAGCTCCTTCAAAGATCCCCTGGCGTTAATGGCCTCCGCAACATCAGCCACGGCCAGGAAATAAATTGGAAAAAGGTTGAGAAGTGTCTGGTAGATGTACCTGCACTCTTTTACAAATCCACCTCATTAAAAAAAGTGTCATGCAGTCATACCGTTCTCCTGCCAACTTCACACTAAATGACATGGGTTAGTTCTATCTAAGAGTAGGAGTCACCAGAGGCCCCACAATACCATAATATCACAATACTACATTTACGAGACAATATAATTGCCATTTAAGTGTATTGTGACCACACAGATATTACCTTTTTTTTTTCTTTTTTATCTGATTAGATAAGCTTTGCAGCACATTCCTGATTTCTTCCTCCAACATCTCCATCTTTTGTATTTTTTTATTACTACTTGCAAATCCGCAAATTCCCAGCCGTGACTCTTTTAAACCAGTGAGGACCAGGGCAATCTTTTTGTATGTTTGCGTCATAAATATTTGGTACCCAACATAAAAAAAGCAATGGCTTTGTTTAAGGCGTGTTACAAAGCAGAACAAAAATAGTCTTCATTTAGTTCTTTGTTATTACCGCTGCACCACTCTGATGTTGATACGAATATTCAAAAGGAAAATTGGAGGTAGAGAAAGGGGACACTAGAACTGCAGCCCAGAAACTACATTAGATCTTATTTCCTTTGGCTGAAATCCTTAGAAGAATCCAAAAGTTCCTTAAAGGTTTCTGGGTTCCTGGAAAGGTTCCTCCTGTCAAAAGGAGTTATGATTGTTGTGCGAGCAGCCAAGCCTCCATCTGTACTCCATGTAACTTGTGAAACAGCACCTTGTAACACGATATCTTCCACACACGTTTTGTTTTTTGATGGGCATTTCATTCTTGTGGTAGAAACTATTGCATTATAATAGATCATTTATACATTATCCCTAAAGTGGAGGGATAACGGAGCGTCCACACGGCGGCGTGCGTTGAAGCTTGCCGGTGAGCTTGTCTGAAACTCGACCAACAACCAATCACATGAATCTCCCTCCCCGGACACACAAGCGCACGGTTTGATTGTATAGAGCTTGTACTGGCATATGAATTGATTGGCTGACGATTCCGCCGAAGCTTCAAAAGTTGAACATTGCTCATCTTTTGAAGCGAACAAAGCGAAGCAACGTGAGCACAATGCAGTTTAGCAAATTGTGACGTCACCCGATTCAAAGTGAATGGGCAGAAGCGTTGAAGCTTCAACGCAGGCCGCCGTGTGGACGGGCGGTAACACCTGAGCGTTTTGTAAATTAAGCTTTTCAAAAAGCCTTTTCCATCTGTTACAGTCCCTGTCTCAGTCAAGGCTTTAAACACAGGGTACAGCAAGGATGTTGGCTTTGTTTTATAGTGCACAGCTAAAGTAGAGAATGCATCAAGGAGAAACATTGAGGAGCATGAGAGAAGTTGCTAGTGGCAGGTGCAATAGTTAATAGGGGGAACAGATTTGTTTTGTATTCTCCCATATTCATTACATGTGTGTGTGTTCTTGAACAATATCTAGTCGCTTTAAGGGTTTCTCTGTCATTACTGAACTTAACTCGGATCTCCTTGTGAAAGTGGCCATTTTTTAAGGAACAACAAAGTGAAAAGTAAAATAATACATGGTGATTGCAAACTTACAAAAATGTCCAAATCTAATCCCTATTTAAACTCATGGTGACTAACTAGGTTACCAGCATGAACATGTACAGAGAAAAGATTCATCTAACAAACTTGATTCTCACTTGAAAACTAATTGCATCGCACCTCTCTGCCTTTCCTGTGTTCTGAGTGCTGATCATGTTTGTCACGCTCATAACTTTAATGAGCTACTGCCGCTTTCGCTGCACATCACTTTTAACGGTTAGACATTTCCGAGCATCCTGTTTACAACCCAGGTGATGATCTGTCTTGGACCTGGAAAAAAAAATCCCTCAACGCTTTTAACAGCTTTTTACAATGCCGAAACATCTCTTGTTTTTGATCAGCAATCTTGCCGTCAATCTCTATGATGTCTCCAAATCCTTCTATTTAGCTTTTGATTTTATTCCTGAAATGGAGGCTATAACTTGTTAAGCCCTTTCAAAAAAGTGATGTTTTATTTTATTTTGATTTGATTAGATTTATTTAGAATGTGTAAAACAATAATACAAAAATGTAACATGAGAATTATTATACAATACAAAATGAATAAATGTCAAATTGATATACAAAAATATTACTGATTCTAAATTATATATAAACAGATAATCTACTTAATTACACATCCGAAAAGGGGTGGGAAGAAGTTTACACTTATTTAATCTAACCCCTTCTCCCAAAAGCTAAATTATTAACATATATATATATAATATAATTTAGTTTTTGGGATATCTTTTTTTCTTTTTCTTAAAGAAATACATTTGTTATTGAAAAACAAACAAAACATAAAACCACAGATGAATAAACAAACACATACATAAAAGAGGTAAATGATATTCAAGAAAAGATAAAATAACAAACCAAATAAATAAACTGCAAACACCCAGTTATGTTTAAAAAACGTCATCCCTGTATCTTGTTGAAATAATTTCCTTACATGTATACCTTTTTTTAAACAGTTTTAAGTTCGGACATCCCTTGAGCTCCTCAAAAATGTTTATATTTTTTCTTTCTAATCATTAAGTATTTTACTCCTAGTGAACTAGTACTGTGTCCCACTATCTTCTTTTCTTCTCTCTCACTCCTGAAAAAACACACACACACACAATGGCCGTCTCAGTGTGAAATCTCTCTCTGGTCTCTCTCAGCTCTATTCATGCATGCCCTGCTCCTCCATGCTAAAGCAAGCATGAGGACAGCCTACTGCTGCTATGACAGCCACACACACAGTCTAGACATGTACTGTACCAACCAACACACACACAAAAATAATCTATACTGTATGCTACCGAACTGCTACAATATTATATTAATCAGGCTTTGCAGTTTGTTCTTTTTCAAGCCCTTGTATGTCTTGTAACCCTGGTCTTCGGGTTGGTTCAACAATTTGGTTTGTACTATTGTACGGCTTAAAATTAGATTGTATTCAAACATTCATGGACCAAAGACAATTAATCATAAAGAGATTGGCATTTGTGGTTTTTGGCGAAATGTCTCTACAACTATTGGATGGATTGCTATATTTATATACTTTATATAGGTATGGCTCTACAATATTTTGTTCAAATATAGCATGATATGTGTCCTTTAATCTAGTGTTCCCCTCATTTTGTAAAGCCATAATATTTAAAGATATACTTTGTATAAAACAATGTAAAAAATGTGTGGCTCTACTGTATGAATACTTACCTTTAACAGACAGCTTTGATAGTGCTGTTGTATGTAGAGTATTTTACCCAAACAAAATGTGCTTTTCTAAACCCCAGTATTGCTGTAATGAAGCCTGCAGCTGCCATCTGCTATACCAATGGACACACTCACATAGTCACACATGCAGTGTATAAACACGATTCACGGCAGTAGCAGAGTTAGTGAGCCATGCTTTGAGGACTCTGTGTTTGTCTAAACAGCAGGAGTCTGTTACAGCAAGTCAACCCAACAATAAGGGCTGGCCATATCGTCGACCGAGAGACATATAATAATGATCACTGTGCATTATGTGAGAGTCAAAGCACTTTGAAATGCCTTGCCTGTGTTCAAATGTGCGATGTGAATAAGCTTGCCTCGCATTACTTTGCCTATGTGTGTGCACTTGTTGTATATTTCTCAATAATAATCAAATCTTTTTCTTTTTGATTGTTAAAATTCATCTCTACTATGCACCTGAACACATCAACAGTGATGTAACGGGGGGTCGTTTGTTGTTTTGAGTCTTTCAACATCTTGGTGGGTCAGACCGTGACTTGTGTTCAGGTGGCATTCGTACCTACCCATGGACCTCCTCTACTGGTCCAGAGCCATGTCAACACTTCCTCCGCTGACTCTGAGGTGTTCTTGAAGGCTCTGATGTGCCATTGTACCTTCAGCTGCTTCACGAGGTACAACAAAAGCACATAAAGTCCTTCCCAGTCAACAGGATTTCTGACGGTTACTGTGGTCCTTGAAGGTTTACTCCAGGAATTACAGTTTTTCTCGATTGCTAACACACTTTTTTTTTAAATTGCTCAGTTTCTCAGAACACTAAACTCAATTCACAAAACCACACACCCAAAGTGCAAAACACCTAATTTCTCCTGCTAAATGAAGAACTGCCCTCAAAACTACATAAACCCAGCTCTTCCTCTTGCTCTTGCTTCCATTGTTGCTGTAAGAAAGTACTCACCTGTGGTCTTTTCATAGTGCTAACATCCTGATTGATGAGCCAACAATTATGCTATCAGGTGTTTGGTCAGGTGGAACGTGTTTCTTGATCATTGGTCCATGTGTGAGGCATTTTGAATATCAGTGTTTTAAACCTGCTAACACGTGACTTTATGTCAGATTCCTGTGTTTTACGTGGAGAAACGTGTGCAGTGGTTTTCAGAAAGTGCCATGTTGATTTGCAAATTGTGTGAAAAGCTGAAAACGTGTTTAGAGTTTTGGAGATTTGAGCCGATGTTTTGCTCTTTGAGTGTCAGTTAAAATAATTGTGCTTCATGTATAATTTTTGTGTGTTAGCAATCGAGAAAAACTGTAAGAAGGTGACCATCTGTGTTTGAAGGCGTACAGGTCTGCAGCTGCAAATTCCCTGCTGATGGATCTGCAATGGGTTTAAGAACCATAATGTACCACCTGGTGCACTCGCCCTGCTGAAGAGCCTTTCGTCAGCCTTGGACCTCCCCTTGCCTGAGCATTGCCGGCAATCTGGAGATTCCACTTTGCCCCAGATGAAGAGATTTGTAAACTGCTAGGACAAGGAACTCGAAGTTTTCTGGTTAGGCTTGCCTCAGATAAGTCCAAGCGACCTTCCAATCCATGGAATGCTCCCACCTTGTCTCCAGCTGCCACTGGCCGATCGTTTTGCTGGACCTCCACTCTTCCACTGCTGACAACTCTTCCTCCATCTCGGCCGATCTTCCATCTTGGCTTTGTCATTCTAGGAGGTGGGAAGGTTTCCAGTCCAGCTCTTTCCGGATTCCCTGTACTTGGTGGAGCATGAGCACAACTTTGTCCGATCTCCACTTCCTCCCAGTAACCTTAACCTCGACCCGTGCCAGGGCCACCTTGGGGTTACTGGAGTCCTCGTGCAGCAACACCTTAAACTCCTCCTACAGGTTCTTCATGGCAGCTCGAGCTCGAAAAACAACTTCCTGAATCTGCTTATCTCTTAAAGCATCTCTACCACAGAGGTCTTAAAGAGGTTGAACCTCATACACAAGTAGATTCCACATTACCAGTGTCCTGTTATTTAAATTACAAACATGTGACAGGCGTTTTTTCAAGATTTCCCAATCCAGCACAATTAAAGGAGGTGTATTTATCTGTGATTTGGGAAAACTGTACTTCCTCAGGCCTTAAATTAAAGTATTCTTCTCTGTTTGTTTCTAACCTTCCTACTTTAATCTCTGTATGACAACTGTCTGCCTAATAAGCTAAGTTCAGCGTTTTATTGACCAAATATTTAATCAACTAGTCATATAAATAAACATTAGTTGCATCCTTAATTGAGGTATTGTAGTAAATGTCTGCAATTTCCAGTTTGACTGCACGTTATAATACAATGAAATGTGATTATTGATAAATATATATCAATAATACTATAAAGAGTAAATAAGCTTTTCTATTTTTTTATTTTTGCATCTTTTTGTAGAGATTTGTAAAGAAATGTTATGAGACATATAGAAACTGTATTTGCTGTATAGCTCCTTATTATATAAAGGATTTTATTTTTATTAAATTACCAGACATTCTGTTGATTTGTGGCCATTTTTGAAACAGTATGGCAATCTCTTACACAGCTTTGACGTACAGTGACACTGTATTTATTGCACTACTGGTGTATTAGACTGTAATATACTGTCAGGTTGGTTTCAGCTACGTACTGTATGAGTGTTTGTTGTTACCTGCCACACTCTCAGCTGGAGGGAGAGAGCGAAGTTTCCTGGAGAGAGAGAGGACAGATCGCAGCAGGGAGGCGCTCTGCAGGGCTCTGTTTCATGTCATACAATGTTTGTGTCAGCATGGCATAGACCTGAACACACAACTGATGTGTTTATATGTGTGCCGTATGTGCAGGGTCTTTTTCCTTAGCTGGAAGTATTTGACAGTGACAGTGTTGCTATTCTTTTTTTAAAATCTGCAAGGTGCACTAGACTGTTTGATTTATAGTAATAGAGATACAAGGACATGAAACACAGTACATTCACAAACAGTGATGGACAGTAGTAAGATATTCTACTTAAAGAGCCTGTGACAGCATCCCAACAACTGTTGTGCAATGAAATATTGGGCTACTAGTAATCTCGAACCGTCAGTTTAAAAAAGAAAAAGCGATACCGTTCCGTTAAATATCAATAATTTCGAACATCGCGGGGAAATTCCTTCGTCTCATTTTGAAGTTTTGGGGGAAGCCGGAAGTGACGTCAATGCGGGAACGCTTCACTGCGGCGAGAGAGCCAAACACGGACAAAGTGTGTTGTCATGCGTAGAAATGGTGAATTACTGAGTTTAGGCACGTTAATAACGTTTTAATGAAGTTGACTACAGTATATTCATATTTGTCAGTGCTTTCATGTCAATTCGGCGAACATAAACAAATGATCGTGGTGAAGATGATGATTACATTAGGATTAAACATCGGTAGTGAGAGCTACTGAATTTCCTCCCGTAGGATGTGATATAAAAACAAATCGATTATTTTTGTAGTTGTAAACTCAAGTGGATGAAACTACATTTATTAGTGCTTTCATGTCAATTCGGCGAACATATGATAGATTAAATGATCGTGAGAATGATGATTACAAATCGTTTGTTTGAGCCGGTCTGCATTTCCTGATGAGAAAACAAACCGATGCTTTTTGTAGTTGTAGTACACCAACATGGATTAAACGTGTGGTTTTTTCACCACAATGTTGGGGAAATTAATGGATAAAATGCACGGATTATTATTATTATTATTCCCACTCCGATCGGGACACTAGGTCCACCGTTTCCCCGCAGCGAGGCTCCCCCGTTGACAGTTTACGTGGGCTGGGTGCAGTGGCGGACTGGCCATCGGGACGAATCCCGATGGGCCGGTACCGAAGTGGGCCGGTCGGATAAGTCACTAGCACATCCCCCATAGGCGGCGCGTGAGGCTCAGGTTTGGGAAGGCTAAATAACTTTTTTTACGCCTCCGGCGTCTATAGAAAAGAGATCAACTCAGTGTGCGGAGTTTAAATCTCTCAAGTCATATTACAGGATAAAGGAAATACAGTTTAAACTGCCGTATGCAGAGAAGACGCCGACGTGTCGCACTTATCATTCATATTACATCATCAATCAGATCATCGATCATATAATATCATAATATATCATATATTTCCTTATCTCAGTCAGCTTCTCCAGCCGTATCTGGCCGTGCAACACTTACAGTGTCACATACTGTATGCAGAAGTATTATTTTAAGCAACACATTATGTTGACGAAACACTCGAGTCAAATGTATGGGCATAGATATGTCTCATAATTATTTGTGTGAACATAAAAATAATTTGTGTGTAAATATGTGATTTGTAAATGTAAAACAACATCCACAAATGCATTTAAAGGTAAAACAATCTTAACAGGTTAATATAATACTTTTTTACTACAGTGTATGTAGTACTATGTTTCGGTAGTGACCATTTTTGGTAGAGGAAGAACATTCTCACAAATACATTTGCAAGTGTAAAACGGATCTGCAAATACGCTAAATATGTTCACAAATAAAAAAAAGATCTGTGAATATCTCTTTAACATTTACACCTTTTGATCAGTCATTTGTGAATCCATTTTGTATTTGTGGACCAAAAATGCGCTTGCGGATCTCAAATCTCTGTTCACGGATCTCAAATCTCTGTTCGCGGATCTCAAATCTCTGTTCGCGGATCGTCTTTTTACACACACGGAATTTTGAGACATATTTTCCGCCGGTCTCGGCTCAAATCTACTCGTGTCACTCGGTTATTTTTCGGAAACCACGTGATGGCCTGCTGATGGCGACATTTCCGCATGATTTCAAAGTAAGAGCATGATGGTTTGTTTAATGCTCTGTTTTTGTATTATAATGAACAGCGGAACGTTAGATGCATTTTTCATCACCATCACCATCATCATCATGTTATAGTGATACAGTTAGTTTGTGTTATTGATTCAATATAGCATATATCGAGCACTTTCGTTGATGTTGAAGTGCAGGCTATACGCCACTTTCGGGTCCCGGGGGAGCAGCTGGCAGCGAAACAGCTGCCAGCTGCTCCCCCGGGACCTCTTACTTTGAAATCATGCGGAAATGTCGCCATCAGCAGGCCATCACGTGGTTTCCGAAAATAACCGAGTGACACGAGTAGATTTGAGCCGAGACCGGCGGAAAATATGTCTCAAAATTCCGTGTGTGTAAAAAGACGATCCGCGAACAGAGATTTGAGATCCGTGAACAGAGATTTGAGATCCGCAAGCGCATTTTTGGTCCACAAATACAAATTGGATTCACAAATGACTGATCGAAAGGTGTAAATGTTAAAGAGATATTCACAGATCTTTTTTTTATTTGTGAACATATTTAGTGTATTTGCAGATCCGTTTTACACTTGCAAATGTATTTGTGAGTTTGCAAATCTTTTAAATGCATTTGTGGATGTTGTTTTACATTTACAAATCACATATTTACACACAAATTATTTTTATGTTCACACAAATAATTATGAGACATATCTATGCCCATACAAATGTAGCCTAATTAAAGTCAGATCCACTCGTGTCTTACCCCCAAAACACACCAGGAGCGTCTGCGTCGCGTTACGGCCGCGCCGCGGCGGTCGTAAGGGTCGCGGCCACTCTAGTTTTCACCACACGCGCCGCGTTACGGCTCAGACGCGTCCCAGAAGCGGCTCGGAGCAGCGCTTCTCTAAAATTAGGATGAATCCTATTTTTGCCGCGGCGCAGCAGTAAGGTAAACTCCTCCCCCCATCCATAGTCTTTCAAGTAGGAGAATGCATGCCAGCGTTCTCCTCCGGTTTACAGGCACTGTAAATGATATATATATATAGAATAATTATGATGATGAATGCATATTTTTTTACCACTAAAATACAGCAACACATCTTTGATTCATGTCGTTTATAACTGGAGTATTACAATTATTATTAACTGTGTCTGTAGTCTACAACACAACAAAATAGGAAATAACAACAATAAACACGATTTAAACAAACACAAACATAAACTATTTAACTACGTATAGCCTACTTACTTGTAGAAGTACAAATGTCCAGGAAATATTCCAAAATCAACAACAACTGCGAGGCTGCACACACGACGCTCCGCTTCCGCAACGTTTTGAAACGCGTCTGGTGTGCGTTGTCGCAGGAGGAGGTCGCAGCGTGGCGCAGCCGCAACGTAACGCGGCGCAGACGCTCCTGGTGTGTTTTCGGGGTTAGACATGAACGCGCTCTCAGCTGGTGAGAGAAACCCTGGCTTGATTTACCGAGTTGATAACCAGCGTCGTAGGACCGCTTAGCGAGAACTCATTTGTTAGTGTGTTGTTGTTAGTTTGTTTGTTACTCAAACATATCCAGGGCAGAGGCTCTGATCCAGGGTATGTTGAACTGGCTTCATAGTACAGGGCACAGGTGGCTAGCAGCGCTAATGTCAAACACAGACATTGCATTATATTTGTATTTTACCAGGATGCAGTGACACAAATATTTACATATTTACATTTACTATCTACAGCACCCGCCGCCCCTGACATCCCCCACTCCCCCCGTTGACAATTTACTAGCGGTACCGAAGTGGGCCGGTCGAGAGTCCCGGGATGATTTTTAGTCCCAGTCCACCACTGGCTACATGACCGTATGATCGCCCATATTGACGCACCTAATTCCTAAACTTCTAACAGATACAACATAAACCGATCCTTCAGCCTCATATGAGCTCTCAGACACATTCAAAATTAAACTGTCATCGCTGTCTGAGCTTGCTGCTGTGTGCGCCATCGTGTTTACATGCAGATGCTGGGATCCTGAACGGTGCAGCTGGAGCGCTGTGCCCGCAATGACGTCACACATAATTTGGCGGGACTTGAAGAATCCCCGAGAAGATCCAGAAAATGGTCAACATCGAAGGGCATATTAATGGTTATCAAAGTACAAATATCCAAAATCAGTTCAGTAACGGTTTTCAAGGGGACAATATTTACTCAAATTGATGGGTTTGGATGATGGGGGAAACTCGTGTCACAGGCTCTTTAAGTAAAAGTAGTAATACAACAGTGAATAAATACTCTGTAACAAGTAAACATACAAAAGCATTAGACTCAAAACATATTTTTTCATAATATATAATATTTTATTTGTGGATAATAAGTATAAATGCATTACTGTGGTCATCAATTTGCTAGCTGGTAAGGGTGGGGCTAACTAAATAGCTTTACATACAATTCAGCCTAGCTTGAGAATGTACTTCATGTATCAATAACATTTCTTCTTAACTTGACTTATTTTAATATATCATTATTTATTTCTTAAGTAATTAAATTAATGTAGTGTATTTTCATCTCAATTGTAGTGGAATAGAAGTAGAATGTACTAAACTAAAGTAAACTCAAAATGTACATTAGTAGTGGAACCC
Organism: Gymnodraco acuticeps; assembly: GCF_902827175.1. Taxonomy (NCBI): domain Eukaryota; kingdom Metazoa; phylum Chordata; class Actinopteri; order Perciformes; family Bathydraconidae; genus Gymnodraco; species Gymnodraco acuticeps. Next base: position 1,737,007 of record NW_022992250.1, read on the forward strand.
CAGGACTAATCTTTTATTTAGTTGAGATTAACGGTATCTTTGATCACAGTCACATGGGCTTTCAATTTGTCAGCCCTCGCCTCAAACTTTAACTAGAATACTAAACAACCTTAAAGACAAGCATTAGCATGCGTCCCGAGTCTTGGGGTTTTATCAGGGTATAGCAGCAGGGTGTATGTGCCACTGAAGATGAACCATCGCTCTCTCCGCACACCTCATCAGGAGGTGGGTCACATTTTGCCGATGCCACCTTTCCTTTCCTGCAACCACAAATTAGCTCTCACCTTATGAGCATGTGTGCCTAGCTAGGATCATGTCCTAAAAATAACTAAATATTGGCTTTTTTTGCACTTGTGTACTGTATGTTTTTTTAATGTGTTGAAACTCTACTTCCTCTAGTCTAGCCTTTAACCCTCCTGTTGTCTTCGGGTCAAATCTGACCGATTTACTACTTTCATCAATCATAACTTTTTTGTTTTACATTCGATTGCATTAAGGCTTTATGATATCCTTCACAGTAGACATTTGAACATATCAAATTGCTGATCACCACTTACATTGCATTTTTGATGATTTAGTCAACTTTGTAAAATGACCGCCATAAAGAAAAGGAATTAGTAACCATCCGGATCAGATAAAACACACACACACACACATACTATAGATGTGTTCTCCCTCCTTATGTGCCCAATCCCCCCATGTGAATCACACCTGGCACTCACAAACACACACACACAGAACAATTTGACACATTTCCCGCTCTTATGTGCCCATCCCCCCACATGGATCACACCTGGCACACGCAATACATGTTCAGTGATGATTAATGGTTTTTGTGTTAATGTAATAACAGGACCGGTCAAATTTGACCGCGAACACCAAAGTAAGGGGGGGGGAAACGAAGACAATAGGAGGGTTAATTCATTTTTTGCCTTTTTTTATTTCGATGTAATTACTATCTGCCTTACTAGCTATGTTTACGTCCAAAGGTCCTTCGCATTCTTACTATTTTGCAAAATACAGTTGGCATGTCAGGTGTTTTCCTTTGCAGTGTATATATTTCAACAATATGGATCTAATATTGCACTTACTTTCTCCAGCTTTAATATTCTTGTATGCTACATTCTCCCTCAAATGCCACCTAAGGAAAAATAAAAACGTTCAATGTTGCTTTCCAGCTTAAATTGAATAACCCACCCCTAACCTGAGCCCCTATTCTGTGTCTCCCTGCAGATAAAAACGAGAAAGGAGAAAAGAGGAAGCAGAATGGAGTGAAGGACAAAGGAAAGGAGAGGAGGAAGAGTAGTCCCGAGAAGAAAAAGGAGAGGTTGAAGGCAGAGAACGGCTCCCTGCTGAAAGAGCTAGGTACATTGTGTGTGGGTGTGTGTGTGTGGGTGGGTGTGTACGCCCTGCAAGGTTTGCAAGGTTTGCAAAATGGCTGCACATTTTGTAACGCGTTTGTGTGTGGTTGCAACACCTTAGTCTTGATGCATCAATCATTTATAAGGGCAACGTGCAGTAACAAAAGAACCAAGACATTATACAGTTAGAAATCTCCAGGTAATATTATTTTATTTCTACCTGATAAAGACTTTATATGAGGAAACGTTATCTTAAATTATAATGACTGATGCATCTACAGTAGAGTGCTGCAACCATTTACAGAACATGTTTTTTTCTGCTGTGGTCAGCATCCTGGTGTATTACATTTTCTTTTTCTACAGACTTTGTGCGTCCGTCATGAGTGTTGTCATATATTTTCTGTGTGTAGATCAAGTGTCAGATGCAATTGTAAAATGTTTAATATCAGTTGACTGCAGCTCAGCCCAGCAGGTTTCATCTGACGCATCAGGCTGCTGGCACTCGACAGTGTAACGTCAATCACAGAGAAAAGTGAAGGCGAGAGATGAAGCAAAACTGCATATTATAAAAATGTCATCCCTGTAAATCAAGCAGACCTCCTCTCAGCTTTTCTGTTGTAAATAAATCACTTTATATTGCCTGTAGAACTTCAGTATTATAGAAGCTTCTCCTCAGTGACACAACATAAGTTACAATCATACAGTGAAATATAGGAGCTGATCCAAGCACACACTATCTTGGTACTCCACATCATATAGGGTTTAATTTACCAGGGGCGTTATTATAATTATTAAATTACAATTTTCAAAATGTATTTATTCTTTAAAGTTCATACTAAGATAGTCTCTTTTGGACATTGGACTTTTTCTAAAGTAATAGAGAAACCAAATGTTCCTCTTCTGCATCTCAGATTTTTTTATGGTATAGTAGTCTAGTAGTGTTTGTTATTCTATCTGGACATGTAGATAGAATCGGAGGGATGAACCCCTCTTTAATGGTCACACATGCAGATCACACAGCACACACAGTGACATGTGTTCTCTGCATTTAACCCATCCTAGTAGAAGGAGCCGTGGGCAGCTATTGTACATGGCCCGGGGAGCAATGGGAGTGGGGGGGGTGTCCGGTGTCTTGATCAAGGACACCACAGCAGAGCCCAGGATGTGAACTGGGACCTCTCCAAGTAGCAGTCCACACTCCATATTTTGAGTCTGTTTGGGGACTTGAACCGGCGACCCTAAGCTCCCAGTCCAAGCCCCTGCTGACTGAGCCACTGCCACTGCATGAAGGCAACTTGAAGGAAGCTAAAGAAGGAGGCTCTGTAATTCTCATTGCGACTAACACACCTTGCCAAAGCCCAATCTCACTTGAAATAATCTACTCAAAACAACCCCTGCTGTCTGTCACAGTCAATTACAGACGGGCCGACCCAGCAGGACGTTTCCACTGCCGCTCACTTGTAAACAGTTACTGAATGGAATATACATCCATATACAGATACATCAGTGTAATTTTGGGATCGTGCTATTAACTGGAGAAAAGAGACTTTGAACTATATATCAAAACCGATTTATTTATGGCTGGACCAAGGGCCAATCTCCAGGTCTGGAAAGTGAAGCCTGAGCAGAAGTGCCTTAAACCTGCTTTGTTTTTTTAATGGCAAGCAGGTGGCCACTCCATTGGTTTCAAATATAAGTTTGTTTGTAACGAAGTCCAGCTAGTTTTCATACTTGATTGGTGCTCAGTAAACATTTTCCTGACGAGTTTATGGTCTCAATCAATAGTCTCAAGATTTCTACAATATAGCGTGATGTCATGGGCCAATCGAGAGTTAAATAAATTATGAAGCAGGATATACTCTAGGCTAGGGAATAACTAACTTATGATTGACAGGTCGTTACCAGAAGGTGTTGTCCCGTTGGTTTTTCTGCGTTTTTCTTGAGACTTTAACCCTATCACAGTGTTTTTTTGGTTTAGGTGATTGTATCTCTTTTCACTGGTTTTTACAAAGAAAAAAACGGACAGGCAACTTTCAAATTTGAGGCTTCAAAAACATAGTCCTCATACCACATATTATAAGCAGACTAATGGTGGGACATATTAACCCCTGTTTGTAGACTGTAAATCCGGTTGTCGCTAATATTTTTCAATGTCAACTTTATCCTATCCTGATAACCCTAGTGTCATTGTCATACCCCTGTGGTTTTTGCAAACATAATCTTAACTTTTATATCAGTAAAAGGAGTGAAAGGGTTTGAAAAATCATTCATAGAAATAATGTTGAGGGAAGCTCTGCCAGTATTTATCTTCATCATTAATGAGCCACTGGGAGTCCGACTGCCGTTCCTCATCATAAGTGAGACAAGGATGGATTATAATGGTTGCCCATTCCCCACCACCCATCAATACAGCTATATACAACCCTCAGAAGATAGGTATTAAATGGAAATGGAGCACGAACATATTGTACGTAAAACTGAGAATTTACAGACATTTGGCTGACACATATACGCTGTGATTTGAAGTGGAAGAGGAGATAAAGGCTTAGTGTCTTGCTAAAAGAGTGATTTTAATCTGTAGCTTTTAAGTTGTCAACACAAGACACAAGTCTGATTATTGGGGTGCACATTAACATTTCAATTGAACAGATATCCTCATAAAAGTCAAAACATAATCTGAACCATCTTGTCTATCTCTGGGCGGGAGAGAGGTTATATTTTAGATGTTTCACTCTGCAGAAGTAATCAAGGTTCATGTTAGCAGAGGTAAACATGTGTTGACTGGTGGATGCAGATGCCAAAGCCTTTCTTTACAGAAACAGAATTGAAATCGAATATTCCCCTCTGATCCTGTCCATCTATTTACCTCTATATCTGCATTAACTGAGGCAGACAGGATCGCTTTGAAAGCTGGCTCCCGTAACGTCATATTGCCTGACATCCTGAAAACATCCTCAGTTTATTTGTTCAGATGCAGCTGCTTCACGGGACGGCAGCGCTGTGACAGTTTGAGAGCTGGTGCTGTCAGGATCAAACGCAGTGTTTCCTCTCTTTCAGGTCATAGCTTTTTAGGTTATTGCGCTTACTTGGGAAATGTTCCACTGCAAAACTACGTAACCTTCCAAAGCCATTAAAAAGAGATTTTAAAAAAAACACTTTAAATGATTTATAGTATAAAATAACGGTTGTGCTTTTAGGAGGAAATTGCATGGTCGAAAAAGTACAGACTGCATCCTTTGCCCTAAAGATAATGAGTTATGGGCTTCAATAAGGTTTCCTTGTAATGAAAGTAATCTAAAAAACAGCTTTTTTTCCAAACAGCGATGCGGTTAGTTGTGAATTTATATTTGTAGTGAAAAAGATAGGTTGATCTGAAATTGTTACCCTATTTTGCATATAAAAGCAATAATTGTAATAATCGAATAAAAATGTCGAAGGACACCGACAGAGACTTTTATAAATGTAGATATTCACACTTTTATCATTCATTATATATTTAAGCACAGATTTTAAATGTCTTCAGGAGAAGTTCTGGTCATTAATAATAGATTACTAAAGACTTAAACCAACTTTATCGTGTATTATAAATAATTTCTTAAATGTTGCTTTTAAATGCTTATGTGGAGGGCTGCATCTAAAAGTATCAATTCTAATATTCAAGAACTAATATACTAATTAGCTAAATGTAATTACATGTTTTGGTTACTGCATAAGAAATTAAATACTTTACGTGCAAACAAGAGAGGGAAAGAAACACTCAACTTGTGATATACAGCATGTTTGTGTGGGCGAACAAAATGGAAAACAAAGTCCTCCATGTCTTCAGGCTTTCTTTTTTTTTTTAACAAGCTCCTCCGCTGTGATTAGCTTCTATATGTAGGACATCAGGTGGGTGGATTTGTAGTCTTGCATAATCCATGTTTATATGAATCCAGATTTAGTATAAGTTATGAATATTCCTGCAGTGACATTCTGCAAAAAAAGCCGTGGGCTGCACCGACAATTACTGTACATGATTAATATCTGAGAGCTAAATGAAAATGAGTTCTGCTCTGAAATATAATGTATCTAGCTTTTCATGTGTATGATTAAAAGCAGCTCATGTACATGATGGATCATATTGATAGTAATTCTTAATAGATCCACAAAGGTAAATAGAGAGACGAAGTCCCTCCCCTTCCGGTGGGACTCATGGGACCTTATTTCGGAAAAAGTTTGTATTGAAGTCAATGGAGAGATAAAACTTATCTTTCGATCCCGTTTTAATTGTGCCACGAATTACACATATGATGTTTGTCAATCTTAAATAATCATTTCCATGTCAAAAAAGTCACAGTTTGTCATAAAACTGCTGAAATATACTAGAAAGACTACAAATCCCAGAATCCCGGTCCCGCATGCTGGCTCTTACGGAACCGACTAACTCCCCTTGTGTGTATGTACAGCTCTCAACATGGCCAGACTTGGAGTGATTTTCACCTCGTTTAATACTTTTCACTTCATTCTGAAAGAAAGAGGTGAAATGTGCCAACGTGACGGCCATCTTGGTGTGTGGTGCGAGACGGGAGTTGTAGTTCATTGAGCGGTTTCACACAAAAAAAGTGTTACTTCACAGTTTTACAACACATTTTTATTTTTTTGACTTGCAAAATTATCTTTTAAATTGACAAACATCATATGTGTAATTTGTGGCACAATTAAAACGGGATCGAAAGATAATCTTTCTCTCCCCATTGACTTCAATACATGATTTTTCAGAAATAAGGTCCCATGGAGCTCAACCGGAAGGGGAGGGACTTCGCCTCTCATATATCGCTGACCCCCTCCCCCTCTTCAAAGAGTTTGAGTCATTGTTTAGAGTCCTGACACTAAGTGACAAATACAACTCTGTGTAAACTAATCAGACACATTGCAAATATAAAAAACCAGGACATATTGGCAGATCGACAGCAGCAATAAAGCAACTTGTGAGGAGCTTGGTTTCCTCCTGTGATCTCAGAAAACGAACATGACAGAACGTTGCTCAAAGCTACAAAAACCACCCAACAAAGACTTCACGCTGTCATCAAAGGATGAGACCAGAGCTGCTCTGTTGAGAACAGAATGGGCCCTGACTTTGTGTGTGGGATTATAGCATTTTGGAAGGCATTATATATGTAAAATCCAGCAATAAATCTTCTGTCCACATCCACATACATCCTATCATCCAGTTTGTAGTTTTGGCTTCAGCTGCAGGATCCTTTTGTTTTGATCATCTTTGAATTCATCAATATACTGCAGCTGTCTGGCTCTAAAACATAGAGATGTCGTTCTTTTCTCTTTTTATATAATAATAATAAACTGAATATCATGTCATTTTTATATCTTTCTGACATTTATCATCATATTAGCCCATATTAGTCCATCATGATATTAGCATCTGAAGCTTAAAGTCAAATTAAGATCCAATCTGGCAGAGATGTTTTTTAACATTTCACCCACACACTCACACGAGCACACAAACACACAGTGACCATTAGCGATGACGCATGACTGTCTTTCATTTCCTTATTTAGCTAGAGCTGCGCGTCACAGAGCTAACACTTTCCTGTCTTAGTGAATATGATCAATAAACAAATAGACGGTAACACAGGACAGGAGTGTTTGGCTCTGCCTCACTTGCTTCCTGTTCTGATATTATCTCTCTCTCCTTTTCTATTTCTATCTTTTTCCACTATAACTCTTTGTTTCCGTCTGGCACTGCGTTATAACACTCTGTTTATCTTCGCGGTTTTTCTGTCTGACTGATGGGGGATAAGGACTGCAGCTTGATGTTGAATAGATGCTGTGAGATCATCTCTCACATTGTGTTACCATGACAAACAAGCCCCTTCTGTGTATGTGCTGTGCTTTTCCTGTATCATTTATCTGCGTGTGTGTACGTGCATGTTATATGTCGTTCCTGTGTCATTGGTGTGTTTGTTTTTGCATGCCGTATGTGTTCATATCTCACAGTGTGTGTGTGTGTGTGTGTGTGTGTGTGTGTGTGGTGTGTGTGTGTGTGTGTGTGTGTGTGTGTGTGTGTGTGTGTGTGTGTGTGTGTGTGTGTGTGTGTGTGTGTGTGTGTGTGTGTGTGTGTGTGTGTGTGTGTGTGTGTGTGTGTGTGTGTGTGTGTGTGTGTGTGTGTGTGTGTGTGTGTGTGTGTGTGTGTGTGTGTGTGTGTGTGTGTGTGTGTGTGTGTGTGTGTGTGTCAGGCCATCTGTTCTCTGTCGGGTCTGGTCCTGACTCCCAGGGCTTTGTCTTCCTCTCTGGGATCAAGAAGACAGAAATGTACCAGAACTCCTTCTCAGATGTACTGTCCCTATCCCCACTGTTTATTAGTGGAGGCCATATGCCAGCGGTGATTTGGAAAAAGGAGATTGTTTCAAAATCTTCCTGGTGTCACCCTCACATGCACTTTGTTTCACCCATAAAACTGAGATACATAACAAATGTCAGCCTCCATCCGATTTGATCTGCATATTTGGGTGTTGCAAATATCATTTTTAAAGATGTAATTGCCAAACTAAGATAATGTTTCTTCTGTAATGAATAATTATGTTTGATCAACTCTTAAAGGGGCAACTTAACTCGATTCGTAAATGGGAGTAAATTCAAAATCCTACTGACCCACTGCATAGAATTTTAAGATTACGACTAAAACATATTTTATTAATCCCAGAGGGGAAATATACGATTTACATTATATTAAACACAAAGGTCCAAAATACATACATGCACACATTCACAAACAGGACTTCTACACATGCATTGATTTAAAGGTGTCACAGCGAATGGGCTGCTATGGTTCGGCGCCCTGGTTCATTCGGGGCTTTAGTGCTTTGCTCAAGGAACCTCAGTAGTGGTCATGAGGCAAACTGGCACCTCTTCAGCTTCCAGCCCAAACTCGGACTTGAACCTGGCGACCCTTTTGTTACCAAGCCAAGTCCTTATGAGTACTATATTGCTTTTGTTTCAGCAATTGTTGCCTGAGTTGTTAATGTATTACTTATAATGCGAAGAAAGCTTGTAGAACATTGTGAACACATGTCCCAGCAGGAGCTTTATTACAACTTGTCATTGCACAACAAATGCAGTTTAGCATCTGACTACAAGTGCAAAAGCAGTAATGTGCATAGTAATGGGAATATGTGTTTGAGTAAAGAATAGGTTGAACAACAAGGGCTAGATATGAATATGCTATATATAAGCATTTCCCTGACTAAGAATCGTATTATGAGACAAAGCAAAATGTAAACACTCTAGATGATTTCCTCTTATACTGTTCATTATCAAATATAGGAAAAGAAGTGCATTTTTAGAGATATGTTGTATCAACGGTAAAAGGCTGTCCACCTTTCCTCAAATGTTGTGCCTGATGGTGAAAGTAAACAGCCTTGACTAGGTCTAGGTCTTGTCTCCAGATCATTCAGGCTGTTGTTAGTCAGTGAAATAGGAATCCTCCGTGATAGACTTTTCTATGTATTGTTGTTGTTTATCAAATAGCATCTCTGGAAGACCCAACAAACTCTAACATTCAAGGTTCCACTCTAATATATTTTAAATTGGATCAGGATGGATATGTTCTTTAGCATTCACTTGAAGGGCAAAGAAGAACTGAAAATGTTAAATTTCATTCAGGCGGCCAAAACGATAATGAGGCCAAATTACAGATTAGAATAGTGTGTGATCAATCTGACATAATGGGCTAAGAGACAATAAAACACCCCTTTTGTTAAAGAGAAGAACCCAGACAGGTTTATTTCTGTTGATTCATGCTGAGCTTTTTTTTTCTGCTTCCCATTATTGTCTTAGACTGTCTTTCACCTCTTTAATCAGGTATTAAGCCTATTTAATTCACTGTTTTTCTGCCTGCTGCACCTCTTGTCTCCCCTTCATCGCTCTGATGGGTGTTTAGATCACGCTGTTACTCCTCCTGCACACTCTGTTTCACTTTCTCTTTTTCTATCTCTGTCTCTCTGGTTGAGTTTCCAGGCAGACGGTTGGCACCCGAGAACAATCCTCAGACTGTAATGAGGGCTTTAGACTGACCAGCACACACACACGCACGCACACGCACACACTCTCTCCCATGCACAGGCCTGGTCTTGGCCCTGTCCTGCAGCTAGCACATTCCTTACCCTGCACTGCCTTAGTATTGCTGGCTAGTGAATCATTGCTCACTGCTACATCAGCTGTTCTTTAAAGACATCCTGGGGCTTTTTGTAGCTGTAGTGTGCAATAGCAACGAGGAACAAAAACTGTTGCTGTCGTGCAACAAAGCCTTAAACAAGGGATTTGGATGGCTGTAACAGCACCTTTCCATGCATAGCATTAGCCTACAGTAACCCATTAGTTCAACATGTTAGCTGTAGCTGACGAAGGAGGAGGAGTCAGTGTCGTCATTTGGTTAAAAGAAACGGCTCCACTATTATTAGGCTTCCTCTGAACATGTATTTATTTGGGCATGTTGTACAATTTGTTTTAAAACAAAGCAGAGATGAGTAACATCAACAACATCTCATAATCTCCCATAACTGTTTAAAAGAGAACATCCACAGAGATAATACAGATTTTATTTTCAAACTGATTTAAAATAACATTCATAAAAATGTTTTACTACTATACTGTGTTGCCAATAAGGGAAATACAGAAAGAAAACAATAACAAAAAAACCTCTTTATGACACTGAGATTTGAGAAAAAAATACATTTTTAGATGTATCATGTGCTATCCTGTTAATCAGCTTAGCCTATCAACTTTCTTTATTTCCGTAAGTAAATTGAATTTGTGGGAAAGCGAGAATTTAATGCAAGTATTTATTTTTGGCAACAGCTGAATGAATAACTAAGAAGCCTCCCCATTCTGCTGAAATGACTGTAATCTGATCCTTGACTGTGTATTGCGGAAACAGCAGCAACAACGTGTTCAATTTGGTACAGTCACTCATGTCTCCCTTATTAATTAATAAAGTTACTTTAGAGATTCTGTGACTTTTCATTGGTAAACATCATCAGGTCGAATCTTTATTTGTCCTTTTATCCTTTTATGTTTATGACTAAAAACTGACAACAGGCCCTTTGGCCTCAGCAGTAGTGCTAATTAGCTAATGTTAGCATGCTAACACACATTTTGGTAAACATGGTAAATGTTAAAATGATCATTGTGAGAATGTTAGCATTTGACTCTTAGCACTGCTGTGTCTCAGCACAGCCTCACAGAGCTGCTTGTGTACATATTTTCCCATAGTAAAATAAATATCAGGATGTAGAGTATGTGAGAATTTAAACATATCTAAAGACCACAGTGTGGCATGTTTCCCTCCCACCTTCCTCTCTCTGAACTCCATTACTGTCCTCCATCATCCCCTCTCCTCACACTTCTCTCCTGGCTCTTTATTTTCCCTCCGTCACCTATTCCCTCCCTCTGAGATCTACCGACTCCTGCAGAGACATGCTGCGTCATGGAAACGACCGGCTCTGTGTGTGTGTGTGTGTGTGTGTGTGTGTGTGTGTGTGTGTGTGTGTGTGTGTGTGTGTGTGTGTGTGTGTGGTGTGTGTGTGTGTGTGGTGTGTGTGTGTGTGTGTGTGTGTGTGTGTGTGTGTGTGTGGTGTGTGTGTGTGTGTGTGTGTGTGTGTGTGTGTGTGTGTGTGTGTGTGTGTGTGTGTGTGTGGTGTGTGTGTGTGTGTGTGTGTGTGTGTGTGTGTGAAGTATAGTTGATGTGAAAGCCACCCTAACAGCACCTCCTGCCGACCAGCTTGGCAGATCATTAAAAGCACTGAAGATTTACAGAGAGGCTGGAAAGATGGTAGAGGAATGAATAGACTCAAACCTGAAAAATATGCAAGCTCTTGTCAGTATTTCTCCTAATGTGCTTGTGTGCAAGTTATTTGTAACATAATCGGCATCTCTGCTTATATCATATTATGGGTTGTTCCCCAAAGTGACTATGACAAGGTTCTGGTTGCAGAGGTTAATAGTTGTTCCTTGCTAAGTATGAAAACTAAATTGCATCCATTCACTAGATCAGTGGTTCCCAACCTGGGGGGCGCGCCATGCCTCAGATGATTTGAGGCCTAATATCATATTTAGACTTTTTTGTTGTTGAATTTTTCCTCTTTTTTTTTTTACATATAATTGTCGCTAAAAGCCTTGTCTCTACATTACAATAAAGTATACAAAATAATTTATTCATTAATTTTAATAAAAATTCAAGTTAGTAGCTATTAAAGGCATAAAAAGACAGAAATGCATAATTTTTTTCTAGAAATGTTTCTTCTGCCCGTAAAGTGTCCAAACCAGGCTTTTCTGGATAAGCGCATTTTTAAAACATAGTCATTGTCCATGCCGGTTTCAGTTGGATTATTTGTCACAGTTGCTCCGATCAGATCGGTCTCCTCCATTTTGTAGATTATTTACGACTTTTGAATCTACATAAACACATCGGCAAAATCCGGCTTACTTTGAGCATGTGTTTTAAACAGTTTAATCCCTTTGTGAATTGTTTCCACTTGCGCCGTCCTTTAATTTCTTCATACAGCGGGAATCCAAATAAATTAATCCTGAGTCCAATAACCATCAAAGTCACTCCAATAGTGCTCCTTAATTACGCTTTCCTTTCCTTTAACAAAATACTTCACATTCATCCAGTTTGTGACAGTAGTTGTAGCATTTTGAGACTTTTAAACTTTAATTACCGCTGTTGCCTTGTCTGTTGCCCCCCTCACACCCCCTTGTGTGTGTGTTTGTGTATGTGTGGGGGGGGAGCAACTTCCAACAGGAGTAATTTGGGGGGGCTCTCGGGGAAAAAGGTTGGGAACCCCTGCACTAGATAATACCTCCTCTGCAGCCTAAGATCATTTTTGATTTAGCTGCAAATACAACAAGGAGCGTTTTACTTTGCACGCAGTTCTGTTTCTGATGGGTCTGAAATTGTTGAAAGTTGTTATCCTTCATCACAAAGACAGATTTATCAGCAGAGGAAATAAACATTTGATTGTTCTTTTTCTACATGGTTGTTGTTATGAGTTTCTGCAGGGTTCTTTTGTTGTTACAGGAATGGTTATTCTTAGAAATAGTAGAGTAGAATTCCAAAATTGCTATAATAAGTGGAAGTCTCGCTGTTATCATCCCATTTTCTGTAAAAATCCTCTTTCTAAGAAACTAGACACACAAATTCTCAACAAATCAGTGTTCATGTCTAATCTGTATCTATCTGGGGTTCCAGCGCTAACATTTTTTGACAGTTATGTTATCTATAAAGGAACAAAACATGGCACACTACCAACTCAGTGGGTTTGTTGCTAGCTAGCTAACATTAAATATTGATTTTCTCTTCTTTTCAGCAATGAGTAAAAGGTTTAGGTTGTATTGGCTACATACCAAACACGTAATCTATATGCAACATTTTTTTTTTATATAAAAAAAAATTTACTTAAAATTGTCAAAAGCTAAGCATAAATACATTTGGCAAAACTTGTGATCCATACTGAATTCGGATTCAATTAGATAACACCAGAAGGTAGAGGAGTGAAAGCACCCCCCCCCCATTCTCTGTTCTCCCTAAGCCTAAGAGTCTTCACTGAATTGTGTATGAGAAATTGCCACAGAAAGACATGCTTTTGCTTTTGCAGCCCACATTGATAGATAGGAGCCTTAAAAATCTCCTAATTATACATACAAACACACACATACATACACACACACACACACACAAACACACACATACATACACACACACACACACACACACACACACAAACACACACATACATACACACACACACACACACACATACATACACACACACACACACACACACACACACAGTGGTGGGAAGGATACAGGAAACAGGATTTCTGTTGTAAATGTTTGTATGGTTCATATCTTCATTATTGAGGAGGAAGCAACAGAAAGAGCTTGTTTGGATTTTGAGCTTTGTCCTTTCTCTTTCTGACAGACTTTGACAGTTTCTGTGTTTCTACTTATACTGTAAATTGAATGAGGCCAAATAAGATCTAGAGTTGCTATGTAAGAGATTAACATCAATTAAGAGATGTTGCATAACATTTTCAATTATATTCATTTTGAGGTGTTGGTATAGTTACCATAAACAAATCGTTTACTTATTGTGTGATTAACCTAATCAAGATTGAGGAACAGGTTATTTTTGTTTTATCTCTCTGCTAAACATCAGCTGTTTGCCTGTTTGTATGCTATATTGACTTAATCCGCATTTAAATATGTCATCATCTTTTTTGGCAAGGAGACCCACAAGGTTGTGTACGCCTATCAACTGCATAATTCAGATTCATGCTTTGAATGTTAAATGTTTTCGTAAAATCATCCAAATTGAGTCTTTATCATTTAAAATGGGTCAATGTGTTACAATTAATAGTCAAGCTAATGCTGTACACACACGCTGAGTGGGATTTAGGGCTTTGCTTTGCAGGTGCTGTTATATGCTTTTTACTTCTTGACGTCATTTGAGAGCCAATTCCTTTCCACTCAGATGTCTTTTGTTGTGTTTTTTTATTAGAAATGTTCAATTCCCCTCACCTGTCTACTTTGTCTTTCTCCACCTTCTCTCCCCTTCATCCATACCAATTCTCTCATGCCTCTGTCTTGCTATCATCCCTCGCTTCCTCCTCTCTCCCTGCTCATGTCCCACCCCTCAGGTTTGTCGAAGTCCTTCCCGTTGGACAACTCTTTGTTTGACAGCTGGCTCGCCCAGTCGGTTCAGATCACGGCTGACGACATGCTGAGTCAGTGGGCTCTGGGCTCCCAGCACCGGGACAAGAGCGGCAGCCTGCTCTCCGACCAGGTAGACCCTCAACAGCAGGAATGACGTCTCGGCTGTTTCTGAGTTGACTTTAATGTTATGATTTCTGATACATACATTAGATGCTACTGTGATAATGCAGCAATGTAAGTTTTTAATTGATTTGATACAACTAAAAGTGATCTGCAAGCTAAACATAATTTCAGCACCACTTCACAGATCACACTAGTGGAAGAAGGAGCATGATTAAATTAGACAGGCAAATTCGTTTTTGTATTATTTAGAGCTGCACAATATGAGAGAAATATGTTATAGGTGATCACTTTTTTGAATATAGCAAATGCGATATTACTTCTGATAAATACAAACCGATATATTTCTATAATATGTAGTCAGTTCTGTCTTTCTGCTGTTGTCGGTATACTGCTTATTAAATACAACAAGTAGCTTGTTAAATAAAAGACATGAATTAACATTAACTAGAAAATGACACTAGATACAGTAGTCACCTTATAAAATGAAAATCTCTATTGATACTATTTTAGTTTTTGCAGTTTTGCAATATTGCAGTCTTGCGTGATGACATTAAAAAGTGATACATTGTGCAGCCCTACTATTGATCAAAGTGCATAATCCAGATATGTCATAAACATTTTGTGTCCAACGTGTATTTATTGCACCTTAAAACATGATTCAGCCTTTTTCATCCCTTCTTTTCTAATTGACATTCCCTGGATCTCCTTTTGATTCATATCCTGTCATCCCCCATCTCCTATTTATTTCCAATCCCCTGTTTTTTCTCACTTCCTCTCTTCTTCCCCTGTCTTCCAGCTCCTGCAGGGTGAGGAGAGCCTGCTCAATCTCATGATGGATAACTCCATGCAGTCCACCTGGAAAACACCTCAGCTGGGCCGAAAACCACGAGGGAGCAACAAGCCCCGTACTCGCGGTGCCCCTCCACAATCCCCCAGCCCCATCCTGCCCCAGACGCTCCTCTCTGCAGCGGCCCCCTCCTCTGCAGTATCCCCCTCCTCTGCAGCAGCCCCCTCCTCTGCAGCAGCCCCCTCCTCTGCAGCAGCCCCCTCCTCTGCAGCGGCCCCCTCCTCCGCCAGCAGCCCCTCCACAGCAAAGAGCCTCTGGGCAAGCATGGCAGAGGAGAAGCCCATCCATGTGGGCCGCAAAGGGGAGAGGTCCGGGGGCTCCTCGCGGCACCATCTCTACGTTCACCCCCACCAGACAAGGAGCTCCGACCCGCCGCCGCAGCCCCCCGTCTCCAAGATGGATTCCTGTCACATCTCGGAGGAGCGCAGCCCGTGGAACAGCGTCTACACGGGGAATGGCGTCGCATCCTCGTCCCCACGCCCAGGCTCCAGCCCCGGGGCCACGTTGCCCGACACAGGGGCGATCATTCGTGGCAGGGGTCCACGGCTCCGCCTCTCCCGCCAGGTGAAATCCAGAGGGAGGGGCTTCACTGGAGGTATAGCAGGTCTGGAGTCTGTTGGGATGCCGCTCACAGGAAAGGACGCTTCGATGCTGGACGCTGTGGAGACCGACGGCTACTTCTCTGACGGCGAGCAGAGCGATTCTGACACGCGCTCGGGCGGACGCAAACTCCGCTTGCCGCAGTTGCATTCTGGGAAAGAGGACCTGCTGAGAAGGAGCGTGCTGGCCTCCTAAAGAACTGAGCTAGCGAATTGTATCTCCATCTGTGCCCAATATACAGTCCACAAAACATGGCTGGATGGCTTTGTTCAACCAAATCCTGTCACGTCTACTTGTGGAAAATCTCTTCAGCTCTCGACTGCTTTGTTTTCGGGGGGGACTTTGAATGTAGCTGTTTGCCTATCGTACAGTTAAGCAACTCCACCGGACTGTAGTTTGTCGTCAGCCTATTACAAGATGTGATACATTTAACGAATAGGAAACAAACATTTCATTTAGACTTTGTTTAAATTTCAGATTCATTTTGATTCTGGGCGTTGAAGTACCCTTTTTTGGCCCTCATGTCTGTGGTATCTGCCAGACTTGGGAACAAACGCTTTGGGGCATTATTATTATTATTTGTATTAATATTATTCAAGCTGGTTTCAGGGTCTGCTCCGCTCTTGGTCTTTATGGCCTGAGATGCATCCAATGAGTCCTTGTTTTCTTGAATCTGTTCAGTGGAAAGACAATTTCACTCCAGAGCTAATCTGAATATGTACAGGTAGTGACATGGGATAACATGTATTCAGCCTTGAAAAGCACAACTAGCTAGTCATAAGAGCTGTAATGTAAGCACTCGTGTGTATAATAGATGCTCAGTCAGGGTTGGGTTCAATTCTCATAATGTTTACCCGGTTTGCAAAATGTACACTAAAGCCTACATTCTTCAATTTATCTTCTCAGATTTCCAGCTTTTCACATTTTTAGATAGCAAAAAGATTGACCCCAACCCTGGAGCTCATTCAGATTGTCACACAGAGACACAAACACACAAACATACTGACACACATAATAAGCAAATCCCTTTGCTCACATCACAGCCGAAATGGAAATATATTTGATCTGACTTTTGTCAGCTGCTTTCAAATTCTTCCTAGTTTTGAGTTCATTTTTTTATCAAGCCGGAATCCTTGGAGAGAAATCATCGTAGAAACTCTGTGCCTTCTGTCGCTTGCCCTGTGCCCCCTCACCTCGACCCAAAAACGTATACAAAAAACAAAACAATCAGTAAGTAGATCAATCAGTCGTTCATCAATCGGATTTGTAACAATCAAACCAAAAGGAAATCCCGTTGGATTGGTTACCGAGTGTAGCCAGTGCTGGGCTCCTTGTCTCCTTAATTGTCTAGTGCCTGAAACAAGGATGTAAATGCAGCATTCACCATCAATCAGCAAAGTATCTGCAACAGTTAGCAAAGCAGAGCCACAGCGCAGAGAGCTGCCTACTGTTCTGTGCCCCCCCCCCCCCCCCCCCCCCCCCCCCCCCCCCCCCCCCCACAGCTAGATCACTGCAGCCCAGAACCATCGATACACTGTTTGGCCAGGTTACACTGTGAGCACCAGAGAGCTGAGTAAAACTATAGATACACATGGAAAATGGGAAAACATATTAAATAAAACTTTAACCTGTCGGCAAGTCCCGTTGAAGATTAGTCATTTAGATTAGTGGCAACAAACACTGATTGGACATTTTGGTATTTTTTGTTGCCTGCTCCAATCAATACAAAAGAAGATGTACCGCCAACTATTTTGATAATCAATCAAGTTTTTTTTCTATGCAAAAATACTGTTTCAGCCCTTCAAATATGAAGATTTTCTTAGTCTATATTTAACTAAATATTTGTTTGTTTTGGACTTAAAAACAAAGCATATTACCAAGTTAATACCACATCCATGTGTATCTATGCAGTTTTATTTAGCAGTGTAGTGAATGAAAAGTAATTGTTTAATGTGGCCAAGCTCTAGTCTCTGATGGCTCTGCTGCACACGTTCTCCTTTTAGAAGAATGATGACAATGTAAAAACCAGCTTCAGAGGCCTGCGCTCTTAAGTTCTTAATTTGAGTTGTTTGTATTACTTTTTAAAAAAATACTTTTGTTGTTATCGCAGAGAGTTGTATTTTGTACTTAAAGCAGTCCATGGTATTCTCAGGGGTTAAGAAAAAACGTTTAAAAAAAGAATAAAAGGTTTAAAAATGTATCGAAAAGAAGCGTAAGACAGAGAGATATATATATATATATATACATACCGGTACATATATATATACATATACATATTTTATATCGTATACAGTATATACATATATATAAAGTAATGTGTGTATGTCTAGAAACGTCCTTATTTGGCAAGCTTCACTGTTTGAACTCCTACACGAATACTACTGAGAATGTTCCTTTTCTCAGTACGGCCATCAGCCCTGGGTTCAACCAATAACTAAATTGTATTTCTTTGAATAACAGGCGAGGGGGCAGGTCAGACAATAGCGAACTATAATAGCTCTGTGGTCAACGACAAAAAGGGATTTTATTTTCATTTATTAAGTAGTTAATACCTATCACAAGTGATTTTTAAGGGCTGCTTAACCCAGGTCTGATGAACAGATACTTAAATGGAGGTGCAAGTCCAATCTACTTCCTCTGTTTTTTTTTCGCTTTTACCTTCTAGCCTGTCTTCGGAAGTGACCACGCCAAATAACAGATCTGTGTATCAAGGCCACATATTTACATATTTTATCTACACAAACACACATACACGTCTCTGGTTTTCAAGATGAACAATTTTAGATAAGGATGTCAAACAATTCTGGCTGCAGCTAAGTAAAATCTCAACCCAGCTCGATCAGTTAGAAAACGCTGCAAGCTCCAGACGGACGCAGCTATATTCACAACACCAACAAACCCAACCGGGATTCCTCCACATCTGCATTTACAGGACTTCCCTTAGGAAAAGCTTGGCGAGGGTTGTTAAATGCAGACTCGCACATTTAAACCCTATTCAGAAAAAGCCCAATGCTGCTGAACTGAATTCTCAACAAACAGCTCACATATACAGACACACACATATAATACACACCAGAGCTGGTATAACAGGGTTAAAATATACAAGATGACTAGTTTTTTATGTATATGTGATCCTGTCTGCATCAGGAAGTATGAGCTTACTCAGAGAGAAATGCCCCCTCTCAGCAGGAGAGTATTAGTACTGGTGTCTCCTTCAGATGTAGCCATCGTAGAAGATTCATGTTGTTAATCCTCCACTCTCGGCTGTTTTTCAACAAAGAAAAGTGGGGAAAAAACCTTTTGGAAGCGTTTGTTGGAGTATTTTAAACTTCTACTTTGGCTACTGTTATTACAATCCCCATGATAACGGACTGCAACAACACATAAAACAACAATAACCGCGAAAAAAGTTAGTATTTTGAAGCAAGGATGTGGTGGCGCATTGTCATTACGACCCGCAGAATCCTCCACCGGGTGGTTGCAACCATCCATCGGTTGCTAAAACAGAAACATGTAATCTTGGTTTCAATATTCAGTGTTCAGAGTAGCCTGACTTTGTAGACAGTGGTATTAGACAAGGCCTCACATATGGCCTTAACATGTAGTAGCAAATGCTAAGGCTGCATAGCGTTCGCAGGAATAAAAATTCTAAACATTTTGGCTGAATGTCCTCTACAGAACATGTGGAGGTGAGTAAAATGTGCTGCTTCTAAAGATGATCTCCTGTTTGAAAATCAGATTTGAACCTCAGAATGTACCTTGTTTGGAAAATTGCAGTTTAGTTTAGTTTTTATTCCTGGATACTGAGCAGCCTTGGCAAACAAACTGGTTATTATTCTGTATTTACAGTGTGGCTTCGATGCCATCTCCTTCCGCTGCATAGATACTGTAGACTGGAGCTTTTTGCAGGTTTTATTTTTTATCAATATCCTCTTAGAAAACAACTTCAAACCATCACTGTCCTCTGTGTGGTACGCTGGTGTGGGCGTTGGCTTGCAGCCCGAAAAGTGCTCTGATGATCTTTGAATTTTGCAACTCTGTCAGGTCGGATATCCAGATTGTATTTGTCTTTCCTTTCTGGGTTTAATCTGTAATATATACATGCTGTTGAAATGTTCAGAGTGAAGCATCAGTGTCAGTATCAGCGGGAGATCTGCACTGCAGGAATAATGATGGTTATGTTCCTCTGTGAAAGCTGACCATTTAGAGTGCATGACATTATGCATAATGAATACATATACAACTATACCGTTTTCTAAATGGTAAGCTGCTGCGAGTGTGAAGGCAGAACCTTATCCCTGCAGGAGTTGGCATGAACGCTACACTTGAGAAATAAGCCTGTGGGCATCGTTCATGAAATGGCAGGTGTAAAACACACCTACACACAGTGATGAACTCCATCTAGCCTTCTACTGAAAACCTGCTTAAAGGCCAGCTGATTGCTGAAGGTGATTGGAAGCTCGCATATAATTCAAAGAGCTGCTGTCTTCTGTACCGACACTGTTGTTAAACTTCTGAGAAAGAAATCACTGCACCAACAGGGCCGGGCTCCTCAGAACTTCCTCAGCAGAGCAAAGGTCATGTTTAAAGCTTATTTATAAGTAGGGCAAGCTAGGACCATCCAGCAACAAAACAGCTGTAACATTAGTACGAACTAATGTATGCAACAACACCATCTGTTTGATTTGAACAGGGAGAAAAGGAGAAAACCTGTGAATCTTATATTTGCATCTTCTCAGTGGAAACATCATTTTAAGACCAAATCTGATGGTTGCTCTGAGGTGGTTTTGAGGAGCCAGAAGGGTACCATGATGCTGTCGTGAGGAAGACTCTTGTCCTCTGTGGTTGCTCCTTCTTCCAAAAAGAAAGTGGTTTGAGGCAGTCTGTAGGTCAGTAAAATCAGGAATGGACTCTTTAGTGGTAATAAATGTAATTTGAGGCCTCAGCAAATTGTTTTTCTCTGAAGGGAACATTCGGTTTTGTCTATAAAATGAATCAAATTGACAAGGAACACTGTTTAATCCTCTTTTTTTTTAAACAGACTGTTTGTAATACAATTGTCTTGTCCTTGTTTTATTGTCCTACGGCAGCCATGAACCCCCCCCACCTGCGTACCACTGGAGTTTATACACATTTACAATAATGTATAATACTGTTCAACTACTTCTACTATTACTACTAGAGAAATTTCATTTCCTTTGTTTTGAAAAAGACTTTGGAAGCTTTTTTTTTTGTAATGCTTTAGCTGGCCGCTGTGGCTCGTATCAAATTTAGAAAGCTGACTCATTATCTGCTCGCTCTGTTTTTACTGGCGCTTTGCTCTCCTCTCCGTTACAGCAAAGTTATGGCTTCAAGGTCAACATCTACAACCCAGACACATTGCACAGATGGGAGGTTTAGTCATTCAGAGCCACTGTGGAGTCTAAAGCAAGCTCGGTTTTCAAGTTAAGCCTAAATTGGCGGAGTCAAAGAACCACAGTGATTTGAGTCAGAGCGCCTTTTCTCATTCATTCAAGACCAACAAAACAAAATGAATTGCCATATGTGAGGAAATGCCTGGGCCATGTGTTATGACGAATACAAATCATTTTTTCTTGTCATCTTGAGCAACCAAGATTATTGTTAAAAGAACTCTTGTGTTGGTTCCAAAAAAAAAAGTGTTTTTAAAGTGAAATGGTACTTTCTGACTCCAACTTCTCATATGCAAGGATGTGATCCTGCAATAATCAGTAAAACATCTTTGGGTTTTGTACTATTTGTTGGACATAAGATATTTGAAGACACCACCGTTAATGTTGAGAAACATTCTCTCTTAGCCTGGCTTTGTTTTTGTCTAACCAACCTTTCAAAATCCCATAATGTTCACTTAAGAATGATAAAAAAAACACATTGAAGTAACACATTTGAGAATCCAAAACCAGGGAATATGTTCGCTCTGCTTGGGTTACTGTAAATCATATATCAAAATTGGAGAGACAACTTAATCTATTAACTGTCTTATCAATGAATTCAAGTATTATGTAACATGACTCATTCCTGAGAAGTTATAGTTGTATATATCACTACAATCTGCAAAAAAACACCAATCAGGGCAGTTTTTGTATTTTCATGTTAGCAAAGCCTGGCTCATTTTAAAAGCTTGCCTCCCATTTTTGACTCTTTCACTGTGCTTCAGTCCAAAATCACTTAATCAGCAGATCTTTGGCTCCGCCCACTGAGGGTTAACACAAACACTGAGATAACGTCTGCCTCCAGAGCGGCTCCAAGAAATATTCATTTCATTTTCGAGCTAAATCTCCCATCTGCACAAACTGCGCACCTTACTCTGTCTCCGCCATCCAACATCTTCCTCACACTTCCTCCTCCCACCACCACCAGCAACCCCCCCCCCCCCCCCCCCCACTCTCTTCTGTCGTGTCCCTCCTGCCCACAACTCCTCCTCTCTGTCCGGTGATCAGCCTCCTTGGCCGACACGTGGCTTTCGAAGGACGATAAAAAAAAAAAAATTATGTAAAAGAAGAAAAAATATGTCTGTAGCTTTAAGGACAAATAATGACAGGCACGTGTTGTGGAAGTACGTGTGAGGAGGGGGAAACAGTGCACTCTGCTTTGGTTGTGGCCTGCAGAAAGAGAGGGAGAGATGGAGAGAAAGAGGGAGACGTTTACTGAACCATTGCCAGAGAAGCAGACAGAAAGAGTACAACTTGTTCTTTCCCTGGTGTTCTGTTTGCAGCCTGTCCTGTTAACAAGCAGCTAATATAAACAACACCAGACCCTTCCCTTCTCCTCGGCTCTCTTATTTCCCCTCTGTGCTTTCTCTCTACAGCCAAGTCTCCTTCAAAGAATTTCCTTTACAAGCTGTAACAATCGAATCAGGAAAGTAGAACGGAAACCGGTACAATTTACATTAATGGCATGACAAGCCCTGGAAAACAATTCAGAGTATTTTTTATATCCAGCATGACTGTGAACATAAATCACCCTTTCAGGTTATATGTGGTTCGATTTTATTTGTATTCAAAGTAAAGCATACATTTGGCAAATATTACTCAGCAAAGAAAAAGGCTGGTGATATTCTAGATATTTTTCTTACTGTCAATAAATACCATGAAAAGACCAAACCAGCAGTTAGTTGATTAAACTATGAAGTAGGACCAAGTTTTATCCAAAACCAAGACAGCGTATCTCCCTATTGTCCAAAAAAGTTTGAAACACATCAATGCATGACATGTTCCTTCATTCCCATGAACACAGAGACTAACTTATCCACACACACACACACACACCGTTGCTGCCTTTAATACTAATGCAACACATGTGTAATCCGCAGCTGAGAATAGTCCCCAAAAAAAGCACATGTTTTAGTAGTTTACTAAAAACCACAGTGCCCAGCTGTTTTAGGAAATAACCTGGTGTTTTTTTTGTTAATATATATGTACGTTTTTATTAAATCTATGCTTGTAGGGAAGTACAAAATGAGACTAACACATTGTTGGGTTTTTACTCGATTTGTTGAGTTGACAGTAAGGAAAATATAGAACACCTGCGTTATCCTTTAAATGTCACTATCAGACCAGAAAACTATTTCTATCCGTTAAGACCATTAACAATCTTGTGAAATTGAATCCTTTTTATATATCATTTTTGGCAATTTCACTTGGATGGAAACATGGCTCCAGTGCTTTTTATGGTTCTTCCCTCACAATCTGAGCATTTTATTCCGACCCTTTGCATCTGGTGTAACCATCAGGCTCCTGGGAGGTTTCAGACATTTATATATGACTGCAGACAAATTGGAGGTGTAAATGCAACCAAACACACTGAAGATCAATTTGGCCAAAGCTAGCGTCTCCCACCGGTGGTCAGAGCAACATTTGGAATCGTTTAATATACGTTAAGCACAAAGTATAGATGTAACAAAGGGACGTTGGTGGGAATCTGATTTATGAGGAAAAGAGTGATTTAAGCGCCGGCTCCGGAGACACTGCCAGATGTAAATGTAATCTGGATAAATCACGTCGAGACACAATCTGGATTTGAGATGCAGGTTTAGACCATTTGTTAAGAGGCCCTCTGTGCTGGATCTCTGTCTCTGCTCTTTCTCCCACTCGTAATTTCCCCTCTATGTCTGTCTCTGCTTTATCTTTTTCTCCTGATTTGAGGTTTTGTTATCTCATTCCTCACTGTTCCTCCAGTGTTTCTGTAATCTGACTTCTCTTTCACACACACACACACACACACACAGAACAAATGTTCTTCCTCGGAGGCAAATCTGTATTTATTGTCTGATCTTTGATACAGGCAGGGAAGGAAAATGTGATTTGACTACATAAAGTACGGAGAGTGCAGTCTCTCTGTATGAGTGGGACCCTCTGATGCTACAGGCTGTGTGTAGGTTGAGTGTGTGTTGAGAAGGATACCAAATCTAGGTAAAACTTATCCTTGACTCTCTCTCTCTTTCCTCACCTCCTTCTTATCCCCTTTTGAGAGGGACATTATACGGTCTCTCCCCTTGTTAGACTCTACGTCCACACTAAGCAGGTTCATTTTGAAAATGCCATTCACGTACCAAAACAAAGTCCATATTTGCAACGTTAGGTCGAATACGTTATCTAAAATACCTGAACAATAGGTTTTTATCATTTATTTGTCCTATTTTTGGTCAGCTAACAGCAAAACTGCATCCAAGTTTGGTTACACAAACATTTATTGTGTCTCCTGCTCCCTGTGACCACGTATCGGGCCTTTAATGCAGCCAAATACTTATCTTAATTATCAGTTTCCAAGCTTAAAAAAACAAACATGATTTGAAGCTACAAAGTGTACCTAATGATTCACAAATGTGAAATCTGTGATATTTAATTAAAATGTGTTTTCCACAGCTTTTAAATTCAGAAATGTTCCCACATACCGCTTGATGTTGACACAGTGTTGTGATTGTGATTGTTCACATCTAAAATGAGTCATTACAGAATACAGAAGTTTTCTTTCATCACTCAAATCTGCCATTTATCCACTCTGGTGAATGCTGTCAACATTTAGAAAAACACTGGCTTAGTGTGGACAAGAAGACGTATTTGTGAGGAAATGCTCTTTAACATTTCTCCCTCACCTATAACTCTTTTGCTCTGGTGTTTTCTGTCTCACTCAGTTCCACGTCATGTCTCTCTCCACTTTTACTTACTTTACTAATCCTCTTCTTTTCTCAGTATCCCCCCTTAGTCTAGAGCAGACAGTTTCTGACTCATTAAAAAAACATTCTCCCACTTTTTGTTCAAACTTCTCAGTGCTTTCTCCTAGAAGAACTTATGAATATCACATGTTATTTAGTGATTTAAAAAACAGTTTATCTTCCTTCTCTCTCTCATGGTTATTTGAAATATTATTGGGTTTCATTGTGCAGCATAATGTTTCATATTATACATTGGTCGTATTAGAGCGCTAATTAAAAACCAATTAGCGTTGTCCAATCAGAGCAGAGCTGGACGCAGGCTTTTCCTCCTCCTCCTGTCTTATCTGTCCTTATGAAACGTGTTCAAATCCCTGCTGTGGTTTCCAGTTTCTCCTCCACTCTGCATCGGTTCTTCAATACAATAATATGAATGTTGCAGGAGTTTATCCTTCTGTATTCTTTGTTTCAAAGAATGTTGTGCCATTTGTTAATAGCAAAGAGAACTATTGAACATATATGAAAAAGAAGAGCTATTTTAAATTATTTTTTGGCTTTTTTTGCTATATTTATTTTCTTGTATTAGAATCTTCTTTGTAGGAGGGAAATATCTAAAAATGTATTTTTCATTAGTGCGAAAAACCTATTTTCTTCCTTTTTGTACAATTTCGATGTTTTGAGCGAGACTTTGAAAAGCAATATGATGATGATGACGATGTTTCCTGTGACTGTATCTGCATGCTGTTTGTGTTGCCTTAATGATGGCTGCGTCCCACTATGACCCACCCCACTCCCTACCTGTCTTGTCCCCCCCCCCAACTCTGACCCATCCCCCCCTTTGAATCCCCCCCTCATCTGATGGAGTTCCAGTCCCATCTGATCCAGTCCAGTGCAGTCAATAAAGCAGTGCTTTCTGTGTAAACAAACTCTCTGCCTCTGTTACTCACACAACACTCAGGTGAATGATCGTTGCATCTATCAGTAAAAAAAAAAGGTAAATGGTTTTGAGTATAATATGTCTCCAAGGGGGTTTCATTTAGTTTATTAAAGTCAATTTTTAACATTTTACTGCCTTCTGTAACTACATTTAAATGTGATTTTTTTTGTTTTCAGTGTACAATTACCCACGTTTTAACACATTTAAAAACACAATTTTCTTCACTGATCATTTAATTCAAAACTACGAATTTGAACCTCTTGGTGAGTGTGAAGGGTTCATTCTCATGGAACCATGAATTAAAAAGTACAAAACCCAAAGATATTAAATATTCTCTTATAAAGGATTAAAGAAAACAGCAAATTGCCACATTTGAGCATTCAGGCATTTCTTGACATTTTTGCCACCAAGATTTTATTACATTATTAAAATTGGCGTGATTGGCGAGGACTTTTTTCAACTCTTCTGCCTCTAATAATTTTACCAAAAACCTAACCATTCATTTGGTCTAGGGAAGAGAACTATTGAAAAATGGTTAATGGCAGAGTGAAGCTGAGTTTAAGGGGTTTTGGGGTCAACAGCAGACCCCACCATTTAAATAAATCAAATTACTAAAGTTCCACTTATAGAGGTGGTTTTCATAAAAGCCAAAGTCAGCCTTCCCTTGAAGAATCAACTGGAGTTTGTGAAAAGACGAGTGAAAGGGAGCATGATGCAAAAGATGCTGTGGTCTGACGAAACTAAATTCAAATGTCCTCAGCAAATGCAAAGCGTGTGCTGGAACTCTGCAGAGCTGATCCACCTCTAACCTCCCTTACCTTCAGACTTGGGCAGGGAGACGCTGCCAGAGGTCCGGAGGAACAATGCGTGCAAATCTCGAGGAGGACCGTCACTTCGTGCCAAAGACCTGAGAGTGGGGCCAACACATTTCTCCTCTAACAGGACCCTAAACATGCAGCCAAAGCAATGCTGAAGTGGCTTCACAACAAGAATGTGAAAGTCCTTCAGCGGCCTCAAAGCCAACATTTAAATCCCAGAGAAAATCTGTGGAATGGCTGTAACGATCGAGCCATGTCAGCAAAATCCATAAGTGTCAAGCAGATGCAGATATGTTGAAAAAGGACAAATTGACAAAGTATCCTAGCACACTTGGGCAACTTTAAGGATGCAATAATCACAACCAAAATTAATTAATTTGATGATTCCTTGTTTTATAGGACAACGGTCACCATTCAAAAGCTGAAGCTTCATGTAAGAAAAGTTTGGCAGATGTTATTGTTATAATGCAAATTCAATGGTGTTATGTTATAATACTCAAACATAGAAACTGGTTTCAGTTATTAAGAAGGCCTAGATTAGTTATACAGGTAAACTGAAATACAATAAATTGTTATGTTATAAGGATTGATTAAAATACAATCCATGAATACATACATCCAGATCCCCAAATATATTCAAACAAGATGTTGCTTTAAAAAAAAAGTCAATATATAAGGACATTTGCATTCACATTTTTAATAGGATAATAGTGGTGGTTGCAGTAAATTAGATTTGCAATTCTCCTCATAGGTTTCTTTTAAAAGAGGTTGAATGTTAATTTTTATTGAACCACAGATGTTGCATTTCCGAGCATTGGCTGATTTTCAATCTTAAATGCACAAAGGTGGGACCCCGTAGAGTAATAATCACACACATGACATGGCACGCTATTTAAAGATGCATCTGTTATATTCAACCCGGTATCACGGCAAGACGTGAACATGTGACGATTTACCATGCTGGGAAACGTGAATATGTCACGATTTCGTCCTTCAAACGTGACAGTTACACGGTATTGTTAACCCATGTTAACCAGTGGAGAAATAACCGGAAATGCCAAGCAAATGCTACCCCGACGGTCGGTTGTTATTGTCAATATTAATATAATACTGATTTATTTTTTAATAGTCACACTCGTTTACGCCAATTGTCTTGTTGCCCCAGCTGTTCGACACCTCTTTTAGCAGAAACAAAGGCTACATTAATGTATTAAATCGATGTTAATCGATGTAAATTAACATGAACCGAAGCTGTTGCCAGGCAACGCAATCGCACAACGTCACGTCCGTTAATTCCACATCCACACGCATGGATTAACATCGATTTAATACATTAATGTAGCCTTTGTTTCTGCTAAAAGAGGTGTCGACCAGCTGGGGCAACAAGAAAATTGGCGTAAACGAGTGTGACTATTAAAAAATAAATCATTATTATATTAATATTGACAATAACAACCGACCGTCGGGGTAGCATTTGCTTGGCATTTCCGGTTATTTCTCCACTGGTTAACATGGGTTAACAATACCGTGTAACTGTCACGTTTGAAGGGACGAAATCGTGACATCTTCACGTCTCCCAGCATGGTAAATCGTCACATGTTCACATCTTGCCGTGATACCGGGTTGGTTATATTTGGACACTAATCAGTAAAGCTTGATGATGTATTCTCTTACAGGGAAACTGGCTTAAAGGGGAAACCTGTCGTGCAGAAAGAGAACATCTATATACCCACGAGCCCTGCAGTTCCAAAAGTATATCCTGCAGGATATTTAAAGTGAGTTCAAGGAGGTACATTATTAATTTTCTTGTGCTGCAACATCATACAATGCAGGGAAATGACAGGGACTTTAAATACATAATAAAGGCACAATAATCACAGACTACTCATAATTTCCTCTTTTTTTATTGACTGTTTTTTCACGGTTATAATCTGACCATATCCTGCTAATTTCTATTTCACTGCTGTGTCTGCCTTCTAATATAAACCCTTTGATTCAGATTCTCTCTCCCATCTATCTGATTCACACTGTGGAAACAAGCCAAGCAAACAGACATATTCATAATAATGGAAATCAATTTAGCTGCACAAAGCACAGGCACCTGGAGAGACATCCCGCACCTGGCTTTCCTCACAAAGCTCTCATTTTCATTATTTTCCCATGGAGCCCTTTTGAAAATCAT
The DNA here is from genome assembly GCF_902827175.1 of Gymnodraco acuticeps. NCBI lineage: Eukaryota > Metazoa > Chordata > Actinopteri > Perciformes > Bathydraconidae > Gymnodraco > Gymnodraco acuticeps. The sequence continues at coordinate 1,765,756 of NW_022992250.1, forward strand.
TTTGTCTCGCAATCTAAATGTTATTTTTTCAGCCTATTGTGGGGGTTTAACTGGCTCAGTCTGCTGTACAGTTATACTTCTAACGTACTCTCCCACTGCAACTTTATGCACTTCAAAAATAAGCTTTGGGTACCATTTTCTGTATAAAAACAGGGTTTTATTTCCTGCGTCTGCCATGCAGCCTCACACCCTCAGTTGGTGTTTGGATAACAGCATGAGGAAGTTTCAGGGCTGAGCGTGCCACAGGGGATTCAGGCAAACTTTCCCATGCACCTGCCACAGTGCCTGGTGTTTTTACAAGCAGCAGTTATTTAAGCTGCAGTAGGCAAGAACTTTGTGTAAAAATGCACCTGTGTTAACAGCATAAATCTGAAAAGAAGGCACCAGTACAGAATTAGAACAGATTTTCCACACTAATTGTGAAAGTAGTCATTCTCTGGTCTTCTAAATGACACCGTTTACACTGTCGCAATACATCGTTTTTGTTTCATCATTGTAATGTCAAATAATTTAATTCACTGTAAAAGATGATGTTGCACTCAGGCATTTTAAGGTAGTTCAAAAGCTTTCCAGCAAACACACAAACTCAATGAGGACTGCTAATATGCTTTGGTGTAGTCCAAAAGACACACGGCTAATAGTCGTTTCCTGTGGCTGGCAAAGAAAAAAAATTACAGATGAAATTTCAAAATGTCAAGGCATCCATTTAACAGCCTTTTGTGCTGGCAGGCAGTTATTCTGACACATTGTTGAAAAATCAATAGAAAGTAGAAAACTGTTTGGATAAACTGTTGGCAGCTAACATCCAACACTGTGAAACCGTGAAATCCACATTCGTTTCAGGACGTCCAGCAAACGACAGAGGAAGGAGGTGGGCGGCTCTGCTCGGGGGGTTAAACAATTATATCTGTTACAATCTGATAAAACTGTCATACAAACACACACACACAAACACACGCACACACACACAGTCCTAATAATACCACACTGCTCAAATACTCTAATACAAGTCGTTCCATTAAAATCTCCCTTCAGTAAATGTATAGTAGTCTATGAGTATAAATACTTTTGTTTTGTAAAACACTTTGAATTGTCTTGTTGTTAAAAGTAACTCATAAATACATTTACATAAACATGTCTTGCCTTGCTGTTCTCACACTGTTAAATGTAAAAGTAACCAATCTAGAAAAAATGTAGAAATAATTAAATGTGTATAGTTCTCAATTCAGCTGGTATTGTAAAAATTAGATTACAAGTTAATTAAAAACTATTGGCAGATTTTTTACAAAACATAATATTTTCATGTTCTAAATGCACAATCTTAATTATTAAAGTAACTACTCACTAAAGCTGTAAGATACATTTGGTGAGTAGAAAGTACAATATTCAACTTTGAAATGTAAGTGAGTAGAAGTGTTGAGGGAAATAAAAATAAAATATTCACGTAAAGTACCTCAACTGGCAGTTTGGTACTTGAGTAAATGTTCTCAGTTACATACCACCACTGTACACACGCACACACACACACGGTGATAACATACACACAACAGCAGTTCCTCATAGCCCTGACACGAGCACTTGAACTCTCTTTTTCATTCCGCCTCCCAGGAGATCTTTATCAACTGCACTAACACATCCAGCGCAGGCCAGTATTTTCACATGCTAGGTGTTGAAACCATCCAGTACAACAGCAGGCTGAAATGTCAAGAGGCCACTGGTGTTTAGTGTGTTCCTGATAAATTATAAGTCATCTAGTTCTTCTTAAAGCAACAAACAATGGACTCAGCAGAGGGCTTGGCTTGAATAAAAAGAACGACACCAGACCCCATGTCCATGAAAGATAGTTTGTTTTTGTTGCTCTTGGTCCCGGTCCAAAACGCTGTGCAGTAAGTGACGAAGCGCTTCCCGTATGAGACCCTTTGTAAATACTTAGGAGAGTCAAGGGAGGGTGGAGGCGAGGTGGGAGGAGGGAGGGCTCTGAAAGAATAATACCAGATGGAGGGAGAGAGGACCAGCTATAGTTCCTTAACTTATATTTGAGTATAAAGTCTGATGACAATGTATTGGCTAATTTAAAACAACAAATAGTTTAAAAATATCAAATGTCATACACAACAATACGTTTAATTAACAAAAAATATCATTTGAAAAAATGAGTTATTAACAAAACATGTCGGAAAGAAAGACAGACACAAAAAAAACTTGCTGTTGTCCATTTCAATTGGTATATGGATCATCTCTTTGTTTTATCTACCTGGATAATCTGTTGAGTAAAATCATTACCTGTGTATAATACAGTGATGCAAACACAGGTATGGTGAAAAAAGAGAGAACTATTCGAAGCAGAAAAAAACAGCGTAATATACCATCTGACAAAAGCCTATTAACTGGCTATTCTTTATAATATACTCAGATCAATAGGAGACAGAGATGTTATGTTATAAATCAAGGGTTTTTATTATTATTTACAGCAGAGGTGGAGAACCTTTTTCCTTTCAATTTTTCCAACATCCTCCGAGGGCCGTACAAATTATTGAACTCAACCTCTGCTTAAAAAAACTAAAATCACAGGCCATTCATTTGGCCTTTCTTTCATTCTGTGCAAAGAAAAAGCAACCTCTTGATCCAGATATCTTACCATGACTCGCGTATGCATGTGCACGGTTGTGGCATGACTACCAAAACAGAAAGATATGGACCCAAGATGTGTGTAAATGTATTTAGTATCCTATCCATGTGAACATGATTTAAGTCGGGGGGGGGGGACCTAACCTCCTCTAGGGGGGTCCGGGGGCATGCCTCCTCGGAAAGATTTTTTTTAAATATTGAAGTGAAAAGCATCAATCTGGTGCACTTTGACAGCAACATTAGGAGATCTATGGATACACCTTTCAACACCCATATGAAACAGAACTGTAAGCAGATTTTTCTTTTTGGATATGTTACAAATCACTCCCCTTTTAAACTGTATTCTTGTTATTTTTAACAACTTTTTTGTTACTGTCATATAGTATTTTATACCTGTTTTTCATTTAGTCTCTAATGTCTCATTAATAACTATAATGATCATATCAAGGTATGCCTTAACCTCACTGAGCTGAGATTATTTGAGCCTCTCAGGTGAGAGCTCTCTTCCACCTGCTTGTAGAAAAGCTCTTTAAATTCGTTAGCATAGCTAGCTAACCAGATGCTAATAACAGATCGCCACTGTGCTTACAACTAAAGACACAGCCACGCAAACACTGCGGCATGTGTACGGCTCCTTGTGGGTACTGCAATATTTAAAGAGCTGGAGCGGCGTTCCGGTGCTCTCCGTCAGCACTCCTTTCAGACGAGACATATACCACGTGAAGACACGTTACGCTCGTGTTGTGTTCAAGGAACCTGTCCTTGGCCAGGAAAAACAGGCACTTGCTTGTTTAATTATTTTGCGGTCTAGATTTCTTCTTCTTTTTTGAAGTGAGAAGTTGTCCGTCAATCATGTCATGTACGTACATTAGTAAGGAGTTGCATATTCCAGTAGCATGTGCAGAAAGGATTTCAGGTCCTGTCCAGAGTTGTTATGAGTCAAGGATCAATATCTCGGTAAGAGTGCCCATATTGGGTTGATTGAATAAAGGCCACAGTTGTCACAAAGCCAGCACTTCAAGCGTAACACAATAGTTAAAACATGTTTGTTGGACTTTTCCGTAGACAAGTATCTCCATGACTTCTCTCCCACAGCGCTGTGCTCTCTATCTTCACGTCTACTCCGAACTGAGATTGTCTTATTGCTGGCGTTTCTGCAGAGAGAATTGTCTCGACCTGGCCACCATAGACGACCTGGGAGAGATAGAAACAGTGCCGAGATCAGTATGATGATGCTGTGTGGATAGGACTCATGATAGGGGAGAAGAGGTGGCACTGGTCTCTTGCAAACACACATTTCTGTAAGGAGGGAGAAAGAGAGTCTTTTCATTGGGATATCCAAGATATTATTTAGAAGTGTGCAGCCTATAACAACGGGAAACTGTCACCCTACATTGCACCACCACACTAAATTCCATTTGTTTTGTTGGTGAGTCTTACATGGAGTCACACACATCTGCAAAGGAAAAGTGCAATTTGTTTTGTCATAAACCAAAAAATTGGTCACTAAAGAAATTACAAATCTTCCTCTGGGGGATATGAACGTATGAACCACGGTTTACAGTAATCCACCCAATTATTATTGAGACGTTTCACTCCAAACCACAATTGTGAACCTCGTGGAGGCAATAAAAAGAAAAGTCAGGGCATCACCAAATGAATTTGGGCAAGTCCAAAATTGCCTTCCGTTTCTAAACACTTTAAATGTCTTTTTACAAACTGCAACAGATATGTGAGCAAGAGGGTCAAAGTTAAATTTGTAATGGTAAAACAAAGTAATATGTCCCAATTGTCTACACATAGTGCATGTTGTTCCACTCCGTCATCATGAAGGACGTTATAATGTTTTTATTTCTGCTTTAAAAAAAACCGAGAACAAATGTATATTGTTTTTATTTAGACTTTATCTAAATAAATGTCTTTGAGATAAAAAAATCTCTTTTACAAGGGAATCATGGCCAAGATCAGCAAACATATAATATCTAATCTTAAAATGTAAAACCATAAGTAATTATTTGACATGTAGGCTAATGGTGCAAAAGACAAAATGTCCTATAGTATTGTAGCGTTCACAAGGTGAGTCGGAAACAGGCTTCTCGTTATTAGGCTTTAATAACTCTTGTTATTTACAGATGATCACAGGTACATGTACACTTTGTGGGTTCTACCTCACACTAACCTAACTCCTACCCCTACACATATATATATAGCAGTGTCTACGTCACAACTCCCCGCCCTCCCCCGTCCGCTCCCCCAACCACAGGACCGCACCTCCCCCAGCACCACTGTGCAGCTCTATGATTGGCAGAGAGATGGGGGATGCCTGAGTGACACCCTGGACATCCTATGCAGGGTCGCTACAGTATGGTGTAAAAGTATTTGTATTTTTGTTTATACAAGCAGTGGCGACTGGTCATTAGGGGCAGGTGGGGCACAGCCCCACCTAGTGTCAGCAGAAAGTATTAAAAGTAATGATTACAAAAAAATGCAAAAAATAAATTAAAAAATATATAAAATATATTTTAAGATCATGTTTAATCATCTGATTCGTCTGTACATTGCTGTTTTAGTCTGTGTTCTTCTAATTAGTGTCTACAGTGTGTGCCTATTGAGCTGTTTTGAGCCATGTGGGACAAAACCCGATCCTGCCCCTCCCTCTCCCTGTTTAAGTCAATGGTGACTGTAAAAACTACACTGCGCATGCTCAGAGTATTGTCCTATTTAATGTGTGTGGCAAAAAAATAATGACCATAGGGGCATAGTGCTGCCATCCCCACCATACGTCATCTCACATAATTCAGAGCTGATTGGCTGTAAGTACGTGTGCCGCGAAAAGTGTGGTGTGTGAAGAGGAGACGAGAGAGTTGCAGTGACGCGTCCTAAAACCCGGAAATAAACTGCGCATGGCTTCCCTCCACAAAAAAGCAATGATATTTCTCCATAGGATTTTAGAAAATAGCTCCAAATAAGATCTGTGGGAAACAAACGTGTTAGATAAATGCACGTTTTGTTCAGCCGGATAATATCCACATGTCTACCCTACTTTTATAATTTTCGAATCATAAATCTATTGATTAGATCAGATTTATGATAGACTTTTGAAACTACAAGAACATAAGGAGGACTTTTACAAAAAAGTAATAGAGATTTTTGTCCAGAAGGATAGGCAAATGGACTTCATCTTCATGTCAAGGTAAGACTGCAATTTTATTGAAAATGGGATCTTACTAAGAGAGAACAATTCAATATTTAAATGATACAATTACATTTTTTGGGTAACCTTTTGTTGAACTGTCTGTTTAAAATTAATTGAAGCATCAGACAAAAAAAGCTTTTGAAAATAATATTATATTTTGATTTAGGTCAAAATATAATATTTGTAAACCTGAAGAGTCAGAGCCTCACCAGCCATGAACCTCAGAAGCTTATATATAGACATCTAAGTTTTGTGTGCCCCACCACTTTTGTACATATAAAAACGCCACTGTATACAAGTAAGTATAGAAAGACAATTAATGTGTGTATTCAGCAGCATATCTGCAGGAGGCACTTAGAGTAAAGTTGTTGCGTGTGTTGGGAGTAATATGGTCTGTGTTTACATTAGCAAGCATCGCTAACACACAGTCAGAGCTAACGCTGTACTGGAGAGAATATGTGTAACGTAATGTCGTTGCGGTAAACCCTGAGAGAGAAAGAGAAACGTTTGAGCTCCATACTGAATCAGAAATAATGCTTGTAAGTGGTTTGGAACATAATATGGCATTTAATCACGGCAGCATTTAGCTGAGTTTCTACCGGTAGAAAACTCTCTAAGCAGGGGAAAGCTGCGTGACGCTACACAGGGGCGTGGCCATAGCCGCGGGAAATAGGGGTGCTGGGGGTGCTGCAGCACCCCCTATTGGCGAGTGGTGTACATTTGAAAAACTGAGTGACCACCTAAATAAAAATGATTAAACTACATAAAATAGTTATGATTTTACTTAAAATAAAATTAGCTGTATACAGTAGCATATAATAGTCATAGTATATATTTGTATATATCAGGTGGCTTGAATTTATTTTCCAAATAAGTAAAATCCGAGTCATCTAGGTCGTAGGTCTTGGGAGAGTGACGTAATTGACGCGACACACACACTGCAGAGTGACAACTTTATAGAATGGCGCAAAAAAGGATTTTGGATTTTTTTCTCCAACAAACAACCCAATAAAAAGAGTGGACCACCAGCTACTCCTCAGCCCACCACCTCTACAACTAGAGTAATATAACACAGAAGAGACTGACACATCTGACTTTGATGCATGTCCATAGTAACATTTTGGACAATGTGGATGTATCTGCTCTAATGAGGGTCTTCATTAGTGCCACCCCAGGCTACATTTGGAGTTTTGTGAAGCCCCAACACAAGGTAAGACGATTTTTTTCTTTAATGCTGCTGCCGCTGTGCAGTGTTTTGCCTTGTCAATCAGTTCAAATTGAATTCATAGTTTTATTAATATTGTAAATAATATTTTCTGACTATTTGTAATGTTATGTAGGTTTGTAAGACCCATAGTTAGCATGTGGGCATGTGCAGCTGTTGCTAAGTGATGTAGGTCTAATGGTTTATTAAGCCTAGTTAAGGCGAGACACCCCAGGTGAATAGGGTAATTTCTCCAGTTAATTACCTACAATAAGGCAATTGTTTCTTATATTACAAGTTTTCTGAATATGCAAATTATCCATTATCTCATTACATTTGCGCATATTTTAACACATTTCAGGAACCGAAATCTTAACTTTGGATAAAGCCAGGTTCAAAATTCTCGTTTCATTTTGTAGTCATATTAGCATCTAAGGCTTTCACAGAAGGGATTTTGGATATCTCTTTAACACTCCATACATCAGAAAATATTGTCAACAGCCCTAAAATATCAATTTTCGCCATGTTTCTAGGTATAAAATCTTATATAATTCAGGCTATGAATGATATATGAACAAACCCTTCTGTAAAAGCCTTCATAATATTGATAGGAATATAACTGGAAGGTTTGGTGTATGTAAGTGCAACTGAAGTGGAAATTTCGGACTCAGAGTAGGAGAAAAAACTCATTTTGAGAAAACGAACTTTAAAGATTGCAGTGAGGCGCTAGCTACACCCTCCTGTTCTTTGGATGACAGCTTGCGCATCGACGCACTCCGTGAAGGTATTTCATGTTCGGGGTAATTTGTGTTTTGTATAACCTTGCTTCGTGCAAGTGACAATTGTTGTTGTCTTCTCTGTGAACGTTTTTTTCGCCGTTCTTTTGCCATTTTGAGATTTACATTTCTAGCGGAAAGCTAACCAGGAAGTGTTTTAGCACACCACGTGATGCATCTGAACGAATCACGTTGTCAGAAATTGACACCAGCCAATGAGATTTCGGTTCTTGGTTTAAGACCCTTTTGTGCTTTCACGATTGGTTGCTGATACAAAGGAAATGACCATATTTGGATCCGATGAGATTGTGCAGGAGAGACGGAGCTTTTCCAACGATGACATTGTGCAAACAGCGATCGCGGTACTTTATGTTACGTTAGAAATGCTAACTTTTGGTGAATTTAGGAGAAATCTACAGACGCAAATAGACAAACTATAGTAAAATGAACACTTAAATGTGTATTTTGTACGTTTTCCTTCTAAAAGCCTGAAAGAAAACATGTTATGGAATCAAAATAGCACAACATCTCAAAATTGACCAGTGCATGAAAAACGATGTTTTTGCCTGCCGTGTCTCGCCTTTAACAAACAATTTATGCGGCTCGTATCGCTGACAGCCGGGCCCGGCCCGGCACCGCCTTTTTTTTTAAAAATGTAAACGGCTCCATCCCCACTTTTGGCAGCACCCCCTGAGCAAAATGACTTCCCGCGGCTATGGGCGTGGCTAGCAGCAGCTGTTCCATTTAAAGCTACGGTCACAGAATCAGCCTTTTTGGAACAGGGCTGGAATAAAAGGGCATGAGGCATGGTTACAATGGGTGATCTGTTTGGTATTCTAAAGGTCCCATGTCATGGCTATCATAATTCCATATATATATATATATATTAGGGCTGTCAAATGATAAAAATCTGATTAATCACAGCTTAAAAATTAATTAATCATGATTAATCACCATTCGAACTATGTCCAAAATATGCCATTTCTTTATGTATATTGTTGTGGGAATGGAAATATAAATGAAAGAAGGCGGATATATCCATTTAACATACAGTAGGCTATGTATGTTTATTATAAAACATTTCTGTGTGTCAAAATGAAAGACAGCCCACACACCTATCAATCATCAAACCGTGGGGTCTTAATTCATTACGTGTTGATTTATATCAACGGGGGAGTACTTCAGGAAAGTCGACGGTGGGGGCGGGGGGGGGCTAGTGGAGTACTTCGTGACCACAGAGTGTGAACGTTGTGATCAGCTGTTTTAGCGCAGTTCTCCAGTGAAGGGGGGGAGTCTCCCTCCGCAGCCGGTTGGCATAGTTTTGGCACAATTCCGTTGTACAGACCGACGTTAACAGCAGCCCTGTCTGTGCACACGGAGACCGACTCTGTCGTCCGGTGATCTAACCGCCTTCTGGAAAAGCTTCACAAGTATGTCGGTACGCAAATGCGCTTTGTGACACAAGTGACGGTACGCATTTCAGATTACGCACATAACCTGCGTACCAGTTATGTGCACCCCTGTACTACAGCAAAAGTATTCTCCGTCGGGACTTCCTGCAACAACACCACGCCGTTATCTTGATTCTGATTGACCAGAAGACATTATCAAAGATGTTCTATTGAGAAGATGATCACTACGTGACAAAAGTTTTCAAAACCGTTTCTGGTCTTCGGTATTTCCAGACAAGTGGCTACTGAAATCAATCTTACTAACTGCTGTCTGTGCAATTCTCTGCGCGAGTTGGCGGACTTTATTTTTGCTTACTTTAACATCATTTTTCATGGTGGGGCTAAGCCATTTCTTGGTATGGGTGTAGCCTACCCCAGCCATACCCTGGCGCTAGGGCTGAACGATTAATCGATTTTAAATCGAAATCGCGATTTGAAATGATGCGATTTTCAAATCGCAAAGCCTGCGATTCTTTTTAACATTTTTTCTTTTTTTTTTACAATTTTTTTTCTTTTCTTGTGCGTCAGTCATCCACACCAATCAGAAGTGCTGTGCTCCACATGTACCATCCATTTTCAATCAATCAGAAGTGGCCCATGATAGAAGGTGATAGACAGATTGATCCAATCACCTGCCAATTGCTTTTGAAAGTGCCTGCCTTTTCCAAATGGCTTCCAATGGAGCTTTCCTAGATGGTTTGGTGAAACAAAGCATCTGAGTCAGGTTAGTAATGCTCCATCACATGTTTTACATCTATTACAGGGTGAATCTTAAACTGAAGCTTGACTTTAAAGCAACCCAACGGAAGTTTCATGTAAGTTTAGTTATTTCACTCATAGCTCGGGCTGCGGGGGTGCTAGAGACGGGAGTACGTTGATACGACCTTCCTAGCCGGAGTTATGGCCATATTTTACAATAAACTTACTTTGGGTTGCTTAAAAACAAATATTGCAATTCGAATCGCAATCGCAATATTTGTCAGAAAAATCGCAATTACATTTTTTCCCAAAATCGTGCAGCCCTACCTGGCGCTGCCACTGGTGGGATGTATGGGGCGGGCCATTCTGCACATGCGTTAAATGCGTTAAATATTTTAACGCAATTAATTCAAAAAATTAATTACCGCCGTTAACGCGATAATTTTGACAGCATTAATATATATATATATACCGTGTACTATAATAGATTTATATTGTGCAATTTTCCAAAATCTCATTGGTTTCTCATACAGCATCTCTGTATAGTATGTGTATTCACTCTCTGTCCTAAACGGCTTGTTGGAGCTCCATTTTCTTTTCAAAATACCAAACAGATCATGCATTTTAGCCATGCCTCATTTCGCGCTATTTGCTCTTTTCCAGCCCTGTTTTTGCAAGGGCTGATTCTGCTTTTGTGGCAGACTACAGCACCACTTACAGGCCTGGCATATGTACTACAGCGTCTCCAGCGCTTTCGAGTGGTCTCTCATTCCCTGATAGGTGGAGAGTTACCCATATAGGCGGAGCACCCCTTTTCTGACGTCAGAAAAATTCAAATAATAATCAGCTCCGTTGCAGCCCCAGTTTTAGAGATTTGGGTATGGAGGAAAAGAGAGGGTTGTGTTTTCTGGCACTTGGTGAGTTCCCTGACCAGTGTTGGGTGTAACGCGTTACAAAAGTAACGGAGTTACTGTAATATATTACTTTTTGCTGTAACGAAGTAATGTAACGCATTACTAATGAAATGTGGGTAATATATTACCCGTTACAATGCTCAGTAACGCCGTTACAACACATTTTAACCCGAAATGAAATGGTGTTTTGATTTTTAAGAATGTACTAACATAGCGAGACATTCCGACACCAGAGACAAATTGTGAGGGTAGATTAGTAAACCTGTGGGCAGTTTAATGTTATGCACCCTCTATTAAAAAAAGAGAACGGAACGAAAAATACAAACAACAAATTGTGTCAGGTGCGCGTGACCTGCTCCGCTGTGCGTGCATCATTTCCGAAGTGCTTGCACAGCAGTGACACACATCTGTGGATAATCATTTATACGAAAATGGTTAAAGCAACCATCACTAAACGCCAGCAACACTGCATCTACTGCAGACAGTAGCAACAGGTCAGATGGGGACATCACGTTAGCCTCCGTTGTGGACAGACTGGACACTAGCTTACTCCCGCCTGACTCGCCGCCCTCACCCCCGGAGCAGCAGTCTTCGTCGCCCGAAACTACGCCGCCCCTCTGCGGCTCGCAGGTGCCAGGATACCACGGCAAAACAGAGCCTGCCCAGGTATATCTAAACAAGTACCCGCCTGTACAGTGGGGTTAGGCGGTCATTTTGCAGCTAGTGGTATAAAAATAGACAATATTAATGTAAAATAGTGCCATATTCTGCCATGCCTGTAGAAATGTTGGGTCAAAAATAATGCATACAATAGCACAGATGCCTTCACCACGAATGGCTACAAAAAGATCTCATATCCCAAGCTTATCAACAAGCTAATGTTGCAGCTTAAATGTTCTCCAGGTCACAAAGTCAACCTCACATGATGATTTGATAGGCTACCAGTTTTCAAGCACAGTAAATATTCTCTTCCCAGAATATATGATGGGACCAAAGTGATGATTTAGTACATGGTTTTAATAATACTTTTGATTTTCAATGTTTGCCATTTCAAACCATGAGCTGATTCAAATAATATTTGCCTTGATTTACAATATGTTCTCATTTGTTTTATCAGTACAGTTTTGAAGCTTTTGTGCTTGCCAATTGGACTATATTAAATATTTCAGGATTGCACTTTTAACACACTTGAAATGTTCTCCCTTGCTTGGTTTCAAAACATAACAAATGCCATTATCTGTTCATTGGGGACCATCGATGCTATTTTTCATTGCTGTTGCCGGCCACTATTGCTCATTGCTCTACTACCTATTACCCCTGTAATCTCAGATGCACCCTGAGTCATTTTGTTCTGGAACCGGGCCTGTACATGGCCATATACTAAACAAACTACAGAGCCCATTCCGTGTCCTGTTATTGTTTACTTCCTGTCTGCCTTCTTCTGGTGATTTATCTGACGTCCAGCGCTCCGTCTTTTAACCTCTTTTCCTTTCTCTTTCTTGATCCTCCTTAGCAACCTTCATTATAGTCCTTGACAGTGGTCTGTACTGTATTAACAATGTGTCACATGTTAATAATTTACAATCAGAATCGAGTATTCAACTAAGCCGTGTAATAAAAGTTGTTAGTAGCCTTAATGGCCTACACAGTTGTTATGCTATGGGCTAGTTGCACAAGATGGCGTCTATCAACTTCCGGCGGCTGGGTGTGCGGTTGTAAACTTCCGGTCTACAGTAGAGCGGTAGAGGGAAGAGCGATAGATAGCGAGAGAGATAGCATATAGATATTATATAGGCACTATTTTACACTCGATGTCACCAAGACCTACCGAAGGTTAACATCAGTGATGTACATCGGCTGGTACAAGCGGCATGCTCAGCCCCGAGGAGCAAAAGAGAAAAGGGGTTCAAGATGTAGCTACATATCCAGCTACGTCGACAATTATGAAGGTTACTGGCTAACTTTGACAAATTGACAGTCTTGATACAGTGTAAAGCGTTTTAATGATGTACTATTACGTTTTTTTGGATTACATGAATGATATCCAATTCCCCACAGTTTCAAACAAAGATCTACCTTCAGGGAGAGTGAGCATCAGGGCTAGCTGTTACAGGTCCATGAGAAAGCATGAAAAGCCTCACGATCTCAGAGTAGGGAGGAAAATAAAAAGTGTTAATCGGTTCAAAGCCTCAATCAGGTTCATGTTCTGGGGCTTTGATGTGGCAAGAGTAGGTAACCTGTGATTTAGGATTCAAATACAGTGATTCCCGCAGAAATGAAATATACTTTGGGGGAACGACTCGGGGCGGGGGGGGTGTATGTGTGTGTGTGTGAAAAATGTGGAAAATGTTGAGATTTTTTTTCTCAATTCCTGCATTCTAGTGAATTTTCATAGTAACACTGCACTTCAGACAACCTACAACTGGTGATGGTGTCTAGGTCTTTAAGTGTTAAACAGCTGAGAGCAGTCACTGCTGTTTTTTGTGGTCTTCTTTCACACAAACATCTTACCAAGTGTGTATGAACATCCTCACAAACCAACAAAGAACATGATCTATATCAAATTTAAGACAGAAAACTCCACACTGGTATCTGATCGTCAATCACAGGATAACTTTATTTGAACTATATACAAACTGGTGAATGAAATGAGCAACAAACTTAATGGTTGCACAGACTGTTTGAGCAGTGGATCCGTCGCGGCTTGTCAAAAAAAGTATAATGGCTCCCCGCAAAGTATAATTTATGGGTGGCTCCCCCCAAAGTATAATTTATGTTTTTTAAAGTTTTTTTTACTCACTGAGCACTCATTGCCACCAATGCAAATGCAAATGAGTGCTCACTGAGTAAAAAAAACAAAAAAACACACAAATTATACTTTGGGGGGAGCCATTATACTTTGGGGCCCCCCCAAAGTATTAACATGCTGTGGGAATCACTGAAATAAGCCCAGCTAGCTGACGTGTTGCAACTATGGTTGCAACAGATTACATAGTGACAATACATGTGCTCACATCAACTGGTAGCTGTTTGTAGATGTATGTGCATTAATAAACAAGGCAAGTCAGGCTGTGTCTCAACGCCGTGTATTCACATTGAGCAGGCAATCATACAACTGAGGTATATTACGTAAGGCAGATATATATATAACACAGGCACAATACGTCCACAGGGTGGAGCTGCAACCTAGCCTAAACCACCCTGTAACATCTCCCTTCCTTTTGTTAAGTAACAACACAGGATCAATACTGCCATTAAACTGTTGACCTTCAATCAGAACATTAATCAAATGATTTCAACAACAAATAGTGCACATAGCAGAGACACTTCGGATCCGAACACATCAGCAATAAACTCAGAACAATCAATCACATTTGTTTTACAATCTCTCCATTTCCTTTTTTTTGTGTGTGTTTGAGTGTGTGTGTGTGTGTGTGTGTGTGTGTGTGTGTGTGTGTGTGTGTGTGTGTGTGTGTGACCTAGAGGTCAAGTCTGTCAGGAGGTCTAATCAGCCGTCCGCTCCGGGAGAAAGCCCGGCCCTGTAACTCAAGGCATGGTGTATCCCCAGTCTGCGGGGAAGACCGCGACGACCCCGGGGGTGATGGCCTTGGAGACTCCTCGGGGACGCCGACCGCCTCTGCTGGTCGAAGATCAACCCTGTTGCGCCGATACGTGGTCCCCTCCACACCGACCAGATAGGACCGGAGTCCCAACTGCTGAAGGCACACACCTCTCCTCCATCGGCCCGTCCTGTCTCCTGGGAGTGGCTTCATCCGTATGGGCTGGCCGACGTTCAGCTCCGGCAGATCCTTGGCAGATCTGTCATATGTCAGCTTTGCTGCTTGATGTTTCATTTTCAGCTTGTCGGGAACACCCATGACGACCTGAGGCACCAGTAGCTGGTCGGCCACAGGGAGAAGGGTTCTCAGTCTCCGCGACATAAGCCGCTGTGCTGGGCTGCAATGCATACCCTCAGTGGGCGTATTTCTCCAATGCAATATGGCCCTCCAGGAGTCCTCTTTGGCACGGTCTGCCCTTCTGCACAGGCTCTTTACAATTTTCACTGCTGACTCTGCTTTGCCGTTAGCCTTTGGGTGCCTCGGTGAGGACATGACATGCTCAAAACCCCACTCTCTCGCAAACGCCCGGAACTCTCCACCGGCAAACTGGCCTCCACCATCAGAAATGGCCCTGTCTGGGACACCGTAGCGTGCAAACTGTGCCTGGCATCTACGGATCGTGGTGTCCGCTGATAGGTCAGGGAGCAGGTCGATCTCCCAAAAGTCAGAATAATGGTCCACCACGAGCAAGAAGTTCTGTGCTGCGTAGCTGTACAGATCCATGCTTACTAGCTGCCAGGGATGTGTGGGGAGCGGGTGTGACATCATAGTCTCTTTCTGTTGTTCGTGTGCATACTCATTGCACACAGAGCACTTTTGCACATAATCCTTGACTTCCCCTTGCATACCGGGCCAGTAAAGTGTATCACGGGCCTGCCTGTAGCACGCCTCGCCCCCCACGTGGTTGTAGTGGATCCGTCTCAGCATTTCCGGACGCATAGCTTTTGGAATGATGACCCGCTGACTCCTGAAGAGCACGCCATCCTGTGCACTTATCTCATCTCTGATGGCCCAGTAGTCCCTGACGGCTACAGGGGTCTCCTCTTTGTGTCCTGGCCATCCCTCCAGCACGACAGACTTAAGTGTTTGAAGACACACATCCTCCTCAGTGTGTGTCCGAATCTGTGCCAGGCGTTGGCTGCTGACATTTAAATAGTCTGCCTGCTGAATGGCCGCTGTGTCACCCTGCTCCTGCTGCATGCTGCAGACCATTTCACGTTGGTACAGTGTGTCTGTTCTCTGTGGCGGGGTGGTGGCTCTGCTGAGCGTGTCACTTATGTTCATCTCAGGGCCTGGCTTGTATACCACCGCAAGGCAGTAGTTCTGAAGTGTGAGGAGCATGCTCTGAAGGCGCTTTGGCGCACTGAGGAGGGGCTTGGTGAAGATGGACACCAGCGGGCGGTGGTCGGTCTCTGCAGTCACATCACCCCTCCCATATAGGTAGTAGTGGAAGCGTTGGCAGGCGAATACGATGCTCAGGCACTCCTTTTCAATCTGTGCGTAATTTTGCTCTGTTTGGGTCAATGCTCTGGAGGCGAATGCGACAGGCTGTCCCCCTTGAAGCAAACAGCAACCCAGACCCGCCTGACTGGAGTCGCTCTGTACGGTGACTGGCTTGCGGACGTCATAGTACCTTAGGACTGGCACCGCCGTGACCAGTGCCTTGATTTCCTTCATGGCGGCATCATGTTTGGGCAGCCAGTGCCACATCACATCCTTGTCCAGCAGTCTCCTCAGCGGCTCACATACCGCTGACAAGCGTGGCATGAATCTGGACAGATAGTTCACAAATCCGACACACCGCTGGACCCCTTTTGCGTCTGTGGGGTTTGGCATGTCCAGAACCGCCCTGACTTTTTCAGGGTCAGCCTTGAGGCCCTCCGCGGACAGTATGTGGCCATGGAAGCTGACCTCCTTCACTCGGAACTGCAGCTTTTTCAGGCCCAGTCTCAGCTTTACTTCCCTGCATCTGTCCATCAGAGCGATGAGGTTTGTGTCATGGTCGCGATTGGCCTCATCCTCTGTGTCCCCACAGCCGACTATAAGGATGTCATCGGCTATGGGCTCAATCCCTGTCAAGCCGGCCAGCAGCTCATGCTGCTTCCTTTGATACAGCTCCGGGGCAACTGACACACCGAAAGGGAGTTTCAGCCAGCGTTTCCTACCCCACGGTGTCCCGAATGTTGTCATCAGGCTGCTTTCTTCATCCAAGCGGCATTGCAGGAATGCATCACGTGCATCCACCAGGGTGAATATACGTGCCTTCGGCAGCTTATACAACACGTCATCTAAAGTGGGCATAAGGTAGTGGGACCGTTTCAGAGCACGGTTGAGAGGCTTCGGGTCAATGCATAGTCTCAATTTGTCTGGCTTTTTCACTATGACTAGATTGCTAATCCAGTCCGTGGGTTGAGTGACTGTGGTCAAGTGTCCCTCCTCTTCATATCGATCAAGCTGAGCCTTAACAACTGCCTTGAGGGCCACTGGAACGTTCCTGGGAGCACACTGCACCGGTGCCACAGTGCTGTCCAGCTCAAAGTGAATATCACCGGGCAGAGACTCAACAGGGCTGGTGAACACGTCATGGTAGGTGCTGACCAGACACTCCTTGGTCAGGTCTCCCTTCCTGCAGTGCTCCACCTTATTCAGCTCCTCAGGAATGGTGAAGCGTATCAGACCAAGTCTCTCACATGTCTCACCCGAAAGCAAGGGCCTCTGGCCAGTATGCACAATCTCAAAGTCCAGTCTGTACGTCTTACCCCTAATAACGCATTGTGTGCTGTACACACCTAATGAGCTCATCCACTCACTGTTGTATAGTTTTAATCTGGTGAGACTCTTCAGAAGAGGTGTTCTAGGCGCCAGTCTCGTCTTGTCCTTGATGCTCATCACATTGCAAGTGGCTCCAGAGTCGAGCTGGCACCTCTGAACCCCACTTTGCAGTGGCAGGTTGACAAACCACTTTTTACCTCGAGTGTTCACAGCCCCCACGCTCTCCGCTGTGTACACGTCTCTCTCATCGCTGTCCTCCAGTTCCCCTGGCAACGGGTCATCCACAGCATTCAACTGGCGTGCCTGCTGGCCTCTTTTCATGCATACTTTTGCAAAATGGTTAGCAGTGCCACACGAGCGGCACGATTTACCAAAAGCAGGGCACAGGTCCCGCCCACGCTTGTGCCGTGTGCCACAGTACTTGCATTCGCCAGCGTCTCTCATGCTCTGTGGTTGTGCAGATGTGTTGGTGGACTCGGATGGCCTGCTGGCAGACCTCCGTCCATATCGCTGTCCTTGTGTGGCATTAATGCTGTCCCCAGGTCCAGAGCTGCCCAGTGACATGGTTTTTAACTTGCTGTCCATGACCTCGGCTGCACGGCTAATTTTAATGGCCTCGTCCAATTTAAAGAGCCTGTGACAGCCTCCCAGCAACTGTTGTGCAATGAAATATTGGGCTACTAGTAATCTCGAACCGTCAGTTTAAAAAAGAAAAAGCGATACCGTTCCGTTAAATATCAATAATTTCGAACATCGCGGGGAAATTCCTTCGTCTCATTTTGAAGTTTTGGGGGAAGCCGGAAGTGACGTCAATGCGGGAACGCTTCACTGTGCGGCGAGAGAGCCAAACACGGACAAAGTGTGTTGTCATGCGTAGAAATGGTGAATTACTGAGTTTAGGCACGTTAATAACGTTTTAATGAAGTTGACTACAGTATATTCATATTTGTCAGTGCTTTCATGTCAATTCGGCGAACATAAACATAAATGATCGTGGTGAAGATGATGATTACATTAGGATTAAAAATCGGTAGTGAGAGCTACTGAATTTCCTCCCGTAGGATGTGATATAAAAACAAATCGATTATTTTTGTAGTTGTAAACTCAAGTGGATGAAACTAGCCTACATGAATTAGTGCTTTCATGTCAATTCGGCGAACATATGATAGATTAAATGATCGTGAGAATGATGATTTAAAAATCGTTTGTTTGTGCCGGTCTGCATTTCCTGATGAGAAAACAAACCGATGCTTTTTGTAGTTGTAGTACACCAACACAAACGTGTGTTTTTTTCACCACAATGTTGGGGAAATTAATGGATCAAATGCACGGATTATTATTATTATTATTCCCACTCCGATCGGGACACTAGGTCCACCGTTTCCCCGCAGCGAGGCTCCCCCCGTTGACAGTTTACGTGGGCTGGGTGCAGTCGCGGACTGGCCATCGGGACGAATCCCGATGGGCCGGTACCGAAGTGGGCCGGTACCGAAGTGGGCCGGTCGGATAAATCACTAGCACATCCCCCATAGGCGGCGCGTGAGGCTCAGGTTTGGGAAGGCTAAATAACTTTTTTTACCTGACGCTGCCCGCCTCCGGCGTCTATAGAAAAGAGATCAACTCAGTGTGTGGAGTTTAAATCTCTCAAGTCATATTACAGGATAAAGGAAATACAGTTTAAACTGCCGTAGGCCTATGCAGAGAAGACGCCGACGTGTCGCACTTATCATTCATATTACATCATCAATCAGATCATCGATCATATAATATCATAATATATCATATATTTCCTTATCTGCCGTGTCTGGCCGTGCAACACTTACAATGTCACATACTGTATGCAGAAGTATTATTTTTAGCAACACATTATGTTGACGAAACACAGTCAAATGTAATTAAAGTCAGATCCACTCGTGTCTTAGACGTGAATGCGCTCTCAGCTGGTGAGAGAAACCCTGGCTTGATTTACCGAGTTGATAACCAGCGTCGTAGGACCGCTTAGCGAGATCTCGTTTGTTAGTTTGTTGTTGTTAGTTTGTTTGTTACTCAAACATATCCAGGGTATGTTGAACTGGCTTCGTAGTACAGGGCTGGCAGCGCTAATGTCAAAGACACAGACATTGCATTATATTTGTATTTTACCAGGATGCAGTGACACAAATATTTACATATTTACATTTACTATCTACAGCACCCGCCGCCCCTGACATCCCCCACTCCCCCCGTTGACAACTTACTAGCGGTACCGAAGTGGGCCGGTCGAGAGTCCCGGGATGATTTTAAGTCCCATTCCACCACTGGCTACATGACCGTATGATCGCCCATATTGACACACCTAATTCCTAAACTTCTAACAGATACAACATAAACCGATCCTTCAGCCTCATATGAGCTCTCAGACACGTTCAAAATTAAACTGTCTGAGCTGTCTGAGCTTGCTGCTGTGTGCACCATCGTGCATTTACATGCAGATGCTGGGATCCTGAACGGTGCAGCTGGAGCGCTGTGCCCGCAATGACGTCACACGTAATTTGGCGGGACTTGAAGAATCCCCGAGAAGATCCAGGAAATGGTCAACATTGAAGGGCAGATTAATGGTTATCAAAGTACAAATATCCAAAATCAGTTCAGTAACAGTTTTCAACGGGACAATATTTACTCAAATTGATGGGTTTGGATGATGGGGGAAACTCGTGTCACAGGCTCTTTAAGGTCCTTTTCCCTTAGTAAGCGACGTCTAGCACCCTCGTCAGTTATCCCGAGAACAAGCCTGTCCCTTATGAGTTCATCTTTTATAGCTCCATATTCACAAGAGGCAGCCTTTTCCCTCAGCCTGGTAGCAAACGCATCCAAGAGCTCTCCATCCTCTTGTTTAAGGTTGCCAAAAACGTACCTCTCAAAGATTACGTTCTTTGCGGGTGTGAAGTATTGCTCCAGTGCCACCAGTATAGCACCCGCATATTTTTGTTGGTCCGCGGTGAGTCCCAGGTTGTGTTTGTAAACATGTCGGCAGTCGTTCCCCATTAGCCTCCTGAGCGCAGCTGCTTGTACCGGCTTTACTTTCTCGCTGAGCCCGGTCGCAAGCAGATAATCCTCAAATTCTGCTCGAAAGCTCACCCAGTTGCCGTGGATGTCCCCCGCCATCTTCATAGGCTCCGGAGGTGGGATGCTGGATGCCATTGTTCCAACGTGACGCTAATGCTAACAGGCTAACTGAAACTGCTAAACCTCACCAAAACAAATAAACGCACTCTGTCTCAGCGACGGACAGTAGCATGCAATCCACAGCTGGGTCCTATTTGAGCTTCTGACGCCATGTTTGTAGATGTATGTGCATTAATAAACAAGGCAAGTCAGGCTGTGTCTCAACGCCGTGTATTCACATTGAGCAGGCAATCATACAACTGAGGTATATTACGTGAGGCAGATATTATATAACACAGGCACAATATGTCCACAGGGTGGAGCTGCAACCTAGCCTAAACCACCCTGTAACAGTAGCTAGCTATGTCTGTATAGCATGAAGGGGCTACAGATTTATTTTCGTTTTGTAACCCTCTCGTGTCAAATGATAAATACATTAGCTAAACCCAAACTTAGCTTTCATCAAAGATTCTTAATGAGAGGTTGAAACCCGTCTCTGCTTTCATGGAAACCCCAGAAACTGGTTGTGATGGCTGCTGTTCTTTATTGAATGGTTAGTATCATCCATGTAGGGTCCAATTATTTGTATTGGCCAGTGTTAGGTAAGTGCTGGTTTTGTACCCTACATCTATGTTAAGCTGTTCAATGTTCTACTAACACTATTTTATGTAGTTATAATATAAGATAATACATTGAGAGAGCTGAGACAGGCTATACAAGCGTATCTGTTTGAATGTCCTTAAATTACAGTATTCCAAACAGCAGAACTTCTGTGTATGTGATGTGGCTGACAACCTGACATGGTTTAGCCTTTTCCCACACCTATTACTTGCCTGATCAGCCTGCTCTCAGCTTTCTCATTTGTCTGTGTTGTATTGAAGCAGTGTCTTAAATGTAAAATGACTGACATTTTGTTTTGAGAACTGCTCACCTGTGGAGGTTGCAGTGGCAAAGTGTTCCTGTGTAGCTGGAACTGCACTCTGCAACCAAAATGTTGCATTGCTTGCTACTCCACACTCAACCTGGCTGCTGTACCCCCTGTCCTCAGCTGCACTGAAACAGAGCAGCGATGGCCCAAGCCAAGAACCATGGTAAGTACTGTAAGGGAAACTTCTGTGTAGCAATGCAGTGGGAGTCACCGACTCAGGAAAGAGACACGGTAGAGCAGGAGCTTCGATGTCAAACACTGGCAGTTTATTTGGGAGCTTCGGCCGGAGAATTCACATCACAAGTCACAGCAGTCATGGTGAGACTGCACGGGTGGAGTTGCCACGTCAATTCTAAAGAACTCTACCTCAGACCCATGTATTTAGCTAGTTCTGAGAGCATCATCAACATGCTGCATAACAAGATAAAATCATAACACCTCTATCAGCTGACGTCAACAGGCAGGAACATAGAATCATAACACCTCTATCAGCTGACGCCAACAGGCAGGAACAGGGAGACAGAACACTGAGAGCACAGCAGCCAAGGTTACGAGGTGCGTGTGCTCAGTCAGGACAGTTTGAACTGATAAACTGGGTCAAAGTTATGGGCCTTGGAAAATATTCCACAACAAGTACAGTATGTGTTCACAACCAATCCACGGTTTAATGAGTATTTCCTTTGTGCCAAGAGCTGATTTAGTATGTTGCATCAATTCAAACAATTATTTTGTGTAATTAATAGGGTGTGAAACCAGGCAGAGTGAGTGACATGGTGTTCATTTCCACTAAGCCATAGCAGTTTACAGTTGCTGACGGTGTAAGGTAATATCTATTGTCCTAAGTAATTGTATGTAGCCTGCTACAACTTTGTGATTGTTGTCTGAGTGTAAAATGTTTCTTAAAGTCCTAATTATCATATAAACATGTTCAAAGGAGTACACGTTAGAAGGCCGTGCGGGGGGAGCTGCCAGACCCAGATGTCCTCAAAGTCAGCGAGGCATACAAGGACTTCTCAGCAGACATCGCACCACGGAAAAAAAAAAACGAATGGCTCACTACTCAACTCAACGACTAACACTCTTTCAGAGGATATGTTGGAAATGCTAATCTACTTTCTGGATATTGTACATCTGTTCATCTGTTATATAAACTAGCATTACTTAAATATGCAGAGACTAATTGAAATGTTTAAATATGTATTTCCCCCCCGATATAACATCAACCTATGTTTTGTAAAAGTTTCTTAAATTAATCTGTAAAATGTTATCATATTGTGGATTTATTAAATTATGTATTTTCCTTTGTTATTTATGTGTGCGTTTGTTTTGAGGATATAATTCAATAGTACCTAAACATAGTATGGTATAACTACTTTTTGTAATGAAATACACAATTGGTTTGGGAGCAAGAAATCTTTTAATCGTTGTTGCCCAGGCTTGCCGAAATGAATGGAAACTTATTTCCCGATAATAACATTGTGTAACTTGCTGCTGTTAAATACCGTCAAACTATGTGCAATATGTGCTTTATGTGCAATATATACTTTATATACATATGCCATCTTTAATAACTGTAATATATATACCGGGCTGCTAAATCCTAAGAACTGCTACAGGATTTGATTTGTAGATTTGATTTGTTTTTTATCTGTATTTTTGAAAATTATGTAACTTTCTATCTTTTTTTTTAGCATATTGTTTATTATATTATAACTTAGTACTTTTTAACGCATGTAAGATATTAAACACTAAGCTGTCTGTGGCTCTTTCCTGCTGTAACGCTGCAAATTTCCCCTCTGTGGGACTAAAGGTATTCTGATTCTGATAACGGGACGAATTTGTAATTGAAAAACGCACGACAATCGTTCTTCTCTGACATCATTACCAAAAACAACGCACGTGCCTTGTTTGCTACCGTCGACAGACTAACTAACCCCCCAGTGTCAGTAGCCTCTGAATTTCTATCCACCAGGGCGTGCAATGATTTTGCCTCCTTTTTCACTGACAAAATTCAGAAAATCAGACAAGCAGTCAGTGCCTCTGCATCAGGAACAGCAAATGTGTTGTCTCTGTGTCCACTTAACATCAATTCAAACACCATGACACAATTCCATCAGATTAATGATAAAAACCTAGAGGACATTATACAACTTCTGAAATCCTCCTCCTGCTGCCTTGATATTATTCCAACAGGATTTTTTAAAGATGTTTTGCCTTGCATGGCCTCAGATCTACTTCATATAGTAAACAAATCTCTTCACTCAGGTATTTTTCCACAGGCCCTGAAAACTGCAGTCATTAAACCGCTCTTAAAAAAGAATAATCTAGATGCTTCAGTAATAAACAATTACAGGCCCATATCAAACCTGCCATTTCTAGGTAAAATCATTGAAAAAGTTGTTTTTCAACAGTTGAGTAATTTATTGCATTTAAATAACTGTTTCGATGTGTTCCAGTCAGGCTTTCGTCCAAACCACAGCACTGAGACTGCTCTTGTAAAGGTCTTTAATGACATCCACTTAAACACAGACAGTGGCAGAACTTCAGTGTTAGTATTATTAGATCTCAGTGCTGCGTTTGACACTGTTGACCACAGCACTAGACCGACTGGAAAACTGGGTGGGACTTTCGGAAACAGTTCTAAATTGGTTTGAATCCTACTTAAAGGACAGAAACAACTTTGTTTCTATAGGTAAATACACATCTGAGTTGACAAATATGACGTGGGGTTCCTCAAGGCTCCATCTTGGGGCCTCTTCTCTTTAACATCTACATGCTACCACTGGCTCAGATAATGAAAAACAACAAAATAAGTTACCATCGCTATGCAGATGACACACAAATTTACG
Organism: Gymnodraco acuticeps; assembly: GCF_902827175.1. Taxonomy (NCBI): domain Eukaryota; kingdom Metazoa; phylum Chordata; class Actinopteri; order Perciformes; family Bathydraconidae; genus Gymnodraco; species Gymnodraco acuticeps. The sequence continues at coordinate 1,789,937 of NW_022992250.1, forward strand.
TAACAATTTCACCAGGAGACTATGCTCCAATTCAAACACTGAGTAAGTGCATTGAACAAATCAATGACTGGATGTGTCAGAACTTTCTCCAATTAAACAAAGATAAAACTGAGGTAATGGTTTTTGGAGCCAAGTCAGAACGTATAAAAGTTAGCGCTGAGCTTCAGTCTGCAATGTTCAAAACAACAGATAGAGCCAGAAATCTAGGTGTAGTCATGGACTCTGACCTGAGTTTCAACAGTCACATTAAAACAGTTACTAAATCAGCCTACTATCACCTAAAGAATATATCTAGGATTAAAAGACTAATGTCACAGCAGGATTTGGAAAAACTTGTCCATGCTTTTATCTTCAGTAGACTCGACTACTGCAATGGTGTCTTCACAGGTCTCACTAAAAAATCTATTAGGAAGCTGCAGCTGATTCAGAACGCCGCTGCTCGAGTCCTCACTAACACTAAGAAAGTGGATCACATCACTCCTGTTCTGAAGTCTTTACACTGGCTTCCTGTGTGTCAAAGAATAGATTTCAAAATACTGCTGCTGGTTTATAAAGCACTGAATGGTTTAGGTCCAAAATACATTTCTGACCTCCTGCTAAATTATGAACCATCCAGATCTCTCAGGTCTTCAGGGACTGGTCAGCTTTCTGTCCCCAGAGTCAGAACTAAACATGGTAAAGCAGCGTTCAGTTATTATGCTCCAAATATCTGGAACAAACTCCCAGAAACCTGCAGGTCCGCTGCAACTCTGACTACTTTTAAATCCAGGCTGAAGACTTTTCTTTTTGTCGCTGCTTTTAATTGAACTATTCATATCTTAGACTGCACTGTAACTTTTATCCATGTATTTTTTCTTTTAATGTTTATTTTATTAGCTTGCCTTGCCTTGCCTTGCCTTGCCTTGCCTTGCCTTGCAAAGCCTTGCCTTGCCTTGCAAAGCCTTGCAAAGCCTTGCCTTGCAAAGCCTTGCCTTGCCTTGCAAAGCCTTGCCTTGCAAAGCCTTGCCTTGCCTTGCAAAGCCTTGCCTTGCCTTGCAAAGCCTTGCCTTGCAAAGCCTTGCCTTGCAAAGCCTTGCCTTGCCTTGCAAAGCCTTGCCTTGCCTTGCAAAGCCTTGCCTTGCAAAGCCTTGCCTTGCAAAGCCTTGCCTTGCGAAGCCTTGCCTTGCAAAGCCTTGCCTTGCCTTGCAAAGCCTTGCCTTGCAAAGCCTTGCCTTGCAAAGCCTTGCCTTGCAAAGCCTTGCCTTGCCTTGCAAAGCCTTGCAAAGCCTTGCCTTGCAAAGCCTTGCCTTGCCTTGCCTTGCCTTGCCTTACCTTGCAAAGCCTTGCCTTGCCTTGCCTTGCAAAGCCTTGCCTTGCAAAGCCTTGCCTTGCAAAGCCTTGCCTTGCCTTGCCTTGCCTTGCCTTTCCTTGCAAAGCCTTGCCTTGCAAAGCCTTGCCTTGCAAAGCCTTGCCTTTCCTTGCAAAGCCTTGCCTTGCAAAGCCTTGCCTTGCCTTGCCTTGCAAAGCCTTGCCTTGCAAAGCCTTGCCTTGCCTTGCAAAGCCTTGCCTTGCAAAGCCTTGCCTTGCAAAGCCTTGCCTTGCAAAGCCTTGCAAAGGGGCACACAGCAATGTAGTGCCGACTTTCTTACACGCTGGAAGGCCAATCGCTTTTCTGTCAAGCTGTCAAAACTCTGTACTCAAACCGGAAGTACTCAGCCGCACACCCAGCCGCCGGAAGTTGATAGACGCCATCTTGTGCACAGAGCCTATACCACATTGCCCTTCACTGGATGTATAATGAGCTGCACTAAACTACATTTTAGCATTTAAAATACCTAGCCATTCTTTTGCGGTTATTTTGGTAAAGTAACTCAAAAGTAGTGTAACTCATTACATTTCAGAGACAGTAATATTGTAATGTAACTTATTACTTTCAAAAGACAGTAAAGTAATATGTTGTAGTGCCGTGAAAAGAGAGTCGGAGGCGGTGTATTAAGAATGGAGTTCCAATCTTTATTATCCATTACTTTCAGAGAGGTTAACACATGCACTGCTCTGCCTGATGAGCTAGCAGGAATGGCAGCTAAAGCTACAGGTGTTCCCCACTAAAGGGTCCATGTGGCAACACAATAAGCAAGGGGAATTATGTCCAATAACGTTTCACCACACAAGCCCCCCCAGAATTCACACATAAACAAAATCAGCATGGCGGGGAGGAACGACACGCCGACCCCCACGACTTCTGAGCACGGGAGTCGGAAAAGTGACTCCCGCCTGTGCGGCCCCCGGAAGGGGAGGGACCGGAACAACAGGTCTTAAATCCGTGACAGGGGACGAGGCCGGGGGGCGGCCCCGTCGCGGAGGTCGAGCCAGCACCACAGGCTGGTCCAAGTCCAGGTGAGCAGCCTTCACCCGGTCCACCGAGACGTGCTCGGCCTTGCCACCCAGGTCGACCACCAGGTGCTTGTCCCTGTGCTCCAAGACCCGGAAAGGCCCATCATAAGGGGGCTGCAGGGGGCCTCTGTGCGCATCGTGCCGGATGAACACGTGCTCCGCCGAGTGGAGCTCTGCGGGAACCTGAGACACCTGAGTACCGTGCTGAGTAGTAGGGATCGGAGCAAAGGCCTCAGCGGCGTCACGCAGGAAAGCCCGCTGGGCCGACGCCGACCAGGGAGCCGATGCATTTGGGAGGAAATCCCCCGGAACTCTCAGCGGCTGACCGTAGACCATCTCCGCTGTAGAACACTGCAGATCTTCCTTAGGTGCGGTCCTCAGGCCCAGCATCACCCAGGGCAGCTTGTCGACCCAGTTACCGTCCGTAAGGCCGGCCTTGAGGGCCGCCTTCATGGAGCGATGAAAGCGCTCGCAGAGGCCGTTAGCCTGAGGGTGGTAAGCGGTAGTCCTGTGCAGCTTAACCACCAAACCGCCTGCCACAGCGTTCCAGAGCTCGGACGTGAACTGAGAGCCCCTGTCTGAGGAAATGTCTGACGGGGTGCCAAAACGACACACCCACGTTGCAATGAAGGCCCGGGCAACGTCTGCGGCTGATGTCGAAACGAGCGGAACCGCCTCCGGCCAACGGGTCGTTCTGTCCACCATGGTGAGGAGGTAGGAAAACCCCTGAGAGGAAGGCAACGGACCAACCAGGTCAATGTTGACGTGATCAAACCTCCTCTCAGGCACCAGGAACGCTCCAACGGGGCCTTCGTGTGGCGGTGCACCTTAGCGCGTTGACAAGCCACGCACTCCCTGGCCCAAGTCCTCACGTCCCTTTTCAGTCCTTGCCAAACGAACTTCGCCGCTACCAAACGCACCGAAGGTTTAACGCCGGGGTGTGACAGGCCGTGCATAGCCTCGAACACAGGACGCCTCCAGCTGGCAGGGACGACAGGCCGCGCCAGGCCCGTAGAGACGTCACACAGGAGAGTAATGCCCGCGTCGCCGAACACCACGTCCTCCAAGCGCAGCCCCGCGCTCTCCACCTTCAGGGCCTGGACGCCGGGATCTGTGACCTGGTCTGCCGCCATGCGAGTATAGTCCAGGCCCAACTGGACGGCACCGATGACGACCCTGGAGAGGCAATCAGCAACCAGGTTCGACTTGCCAGCCACGTGCTTAATGTCCGTAGTGAACTCCGATATGTAGGACAGCTGCCGCTGCTGACGTGCCGACCAAGGCTCCGCCACTTTTGACATGGCGAAGGTGAGCGGCTTGTGGTCGACAAACGCCGTAAATTCACGGCCTTCCAGCATGAAACGGAAGTGCCGCACGGCCAAATAAAGTCAGAGGAGCTCCCGGTCAAAGGTGCTGTATTTGCGTTCTCTAGGCGTCAGCTGGCGGCTGAAAAAGGCGAGCGGCTGCCAAGCGCCCTCCACCCACTGCTCGTGCACTGCGCCGACCGCGTAGTCTGACGCGTCCGTGGTGATGGAGATGGGAGCTGTAGATGATGGGTGTGCCAGCAAAGCCGCCTGAGCCAACGCGGTCTTGACCTCAGCAAAAGCGCCGTCCGTCTCTGCTGTCCAGTCGATCTCCTGGACGGGGGTCTTGCCTTTCAACGCTTCATACAGCGGCCGCATGATGTGTGCGGCCCGGGCGATGAAACGGTGGTAGAAAGTCACCATCCCCAGAAACTCACGGAGCGACCGGGCTGTGAGCGGGCGAGGATACGCCGCAACAGCCTCCACCTTCGCTGGCAGAGGTGTCGCACCGCCCTTGGTGACGCGGTGCCCCAGGAAATCGATGTCCGACACCCCGAACTGGCACTTTGCAGGATTGATGATTAATCCGTGTTCGTTGAGCCGTGTGAAAAGGGCTCGGAGGTGGGACAGGTGCTCCTGCACTGAAGCGCTGGCGACGAGTATGTCGTCGAGGTAAACAAACACAAACGGCAGGTCCCGCAGCACCGAATCCATCAGGCGCTGGAACGTCTGAGCGGCATTCTTGAGTCCAAAAGGCATCCGCAGGAACTCAAAAAGTCCAAAAGGCGTTATCACTGCTGTCTTGGGAATGTCCAGGGGGTGCATGGGCACCTGGTGGTATCCACGCACCAGGTCCACCTTGGAAAACACCCCCGTACCGGCCAGATGCGCCGAAAAGTCCTGAATGTGCGGCACCGGATAGCGGTCAGGTGTAGTGGCGTCGTTGAGTCGGCGGTAATCCCCGCACGGACGGAACCCGCCGTTCGATTTGGGAACAACGTGCAGGGGGGAAGCCCAAGGACTGTCGGAGCGGCGGACAATGCCCAGGCGCTCCATGGTTGCGAACTCCGCCCTCGCTACAGCCAGCTTAGAAGGGTTCAACCGCCGGGCCCTGGTGTAGACAGGAGGCCCCCCGGTAGTGACGTGGTGTTCCACGCCATGCTTAGTGGTAAGCGCAGAGAAGGTGGGTAGCGACAGGTCTGGAAACTCGGCCAACAGTCTGAGAAACGTGTCTGCACCTGACAGCGAGCCTGACAGCCCGTCGTACGCTGCGCTGCCAAGTGTGCACACGAGGGAAGAAAACGTTAAGGCATCAACCAAACGCCTATTCTTAACGTCCACTAAGAGTCCATGAGCACACAAAAAATCCGCTCCGAAGAGGGGAAAAGAAATGTCCGCTGTCACAAAATCCCAGCTGAAACGCTGTCCTCCGATGCACAAACACATAGGCCTCACGCCGTATGTGCGAATGGGACTACCGTTAGCCGTCGTCAATCGCGGTCCGTGCCCCCCACGGGCGACGTCTTCACTCAACGCTGGAACTACGCTCCGTTGAGCGCCCGTGTCACACAGAAACAGGCTCCCCGAAACGCTGTCGCTGACGAAGAGGAGCCTGCACGTGCTGCCGACGCTCAGAGCCACTACTGAGCGCCGGCCCCTCCGTTTCCCGGGGGTTTGTAGCTGCACGGAGCGATGCATCTCTTCGCCCTTGTCCCGAAACGTGCGTGGTAAACGCACTCTCCGGCGTCTCCACGCCGGCTAGCCACAGCCGTGTCCGGCCTCCGCCACGCTTTCTTGACTGCCGGTGGGCCGCTGAGCGTCGCGGCTAACGTCTCTGCCCCGGGCTTTTGCGTAGCCAGGAAAAAACTATCCGCTTCCTCAGCCAAAGCACGGGGCTCCGTGACAGGTGTGTTGGCCAGCGCCGTCTGTACCCGGGGAGGCAAGTGACGCAGGAAAATCTCCGTGAATAAAATCCGGGGATCTTCCCCCCCTAGCAGATTTAGCATTTTCTCCATTAGCTGGGATGGCTTGCTGTCTCCTAGGCCTTGAATGTCAAGTATCTGGCGGGCCCTCTCCTTAGCAGATAAGCTAAATGTCTTAAGGAGAAGGGCCTTAATCGCCTCATATTTGCCATGATGTGGGGGGGCTGCGATGAATCCCACCAACCTGGACGACGTGGAGCTCCCCAGCGCTGCAACCACATGGTAGTATTTTAGGTCTCCGTCACGGACCTGTCGGCAGGCGAAATGTGCCTCCACGTGTGCGAACCATGCCTCCGCGGCGTGCTCCCAGAATTCCGGCAGCTTTATGAAAACATCGCGCTCAGCCATGTTCGTTAATTTTCCGGAAACTTTCTCGGAAAAGTCAGGGTCACCAGTGTAGTGCCGTGAAAAGAGAGTCGGAGGCGGTGTATTAAGAATGGAGTTCCAATCTTTATTATCCATTACTTTCAGAGAGGTTAACACATGCACTGCTCTGCCTGATGAGCTAGCAGGAATGGCAGCTAAAGCTACAGGTGTTCCCCACTAAAGGGTCCGTGTGGCAACACAATAAGCAAGGTGAATTATGTCCAATAACGTGTCACCACACAGTAATATATTACATTTTGGAAGTAACTTGCCCAACACTGTCCCTGACCCTGACACACCGGGGGCACATATTCATGTATAAAAGACGTACAAAAGTGCATGTTGCATGATAGGTCTCCTTTAATTCCACATTTTCTTGAAAACCAAATCATATTGTGAGCTTTGCTTTTAATTTCTTTATTTTCTATCTTCTATTTCGGATCGAGCAGGAGCTGGCGAAGAAGGGTGTGAATGTTACGGATTATTTTGATATGTGTGTATGCAGTGAATCGTTATCTTTCTGTTCTATTCCTGCAACTGCTTTAAACTTGCATTCTCTCTAATATCCAACAGGGGGCGTCTCCTCTGGTTGAACATATCAGGTTTTATAGAAGTTAATGAGAAAATAGTCTTCTGCTTCTTATCACTTCTGTAGGAGCCATTTTATGGACGTGTTGTTGGTGTCTCAGTTTACTTTAATTTATATGTATAGTACAATATTATTTTTGAACACTTGGTGGCGGGGTTTAGCTACACCAGGTGTATAAAAGGGGTCATAGATGACAGGAGAGGACGAGGACACAGGAGGAAGAGCATACCGATTCTACCAGCCCGGCCAGCCCCGGCAGATGCTCATACCACAACTATTGACACAGTATACTTAAACCTTGGTATGTAAAGCAATAAAACATCATTCTCAACTGCAGCAAAAGACCGGAAATTCATCTGTTTGTGTCTGCGTCAGGATCAATCTAAACCCTCCTGTGAAGTAATGGCAAAAGGATATAGGACATTGGAACATTAAAATTGCCATTACAACTCCATTAACTCAGTATCACTTGCAGCAAACATTTTCTTTATACGTTTTTGGTCTCAATTGAGAGAGAAACAATGCTGTTCGGGGAGGTTTTGGGTCTGATCGAATTCAAATTTGGTCTGGACCGTCTCAAGGCTTTGAGGATGACAAGTTATCAAAATCTTGAGTTTTCGTGAAGTGACCTTGCTGTGGCGTGGCGGTTATTTTGGCGCTATTTCCCCAGGAAAAAGGAAGTTGTTGAAACTCCAGTTAACACCGTCTGAACTGCTCGAAATTTTAAGAACATGACATTTTAATAACACCAGAACACAACATTTTAAGAACACGACATTTTAAGAACACGAAAAGTGTTCGGTCCTGACACCATTCAAAAAGACACATTAACCCAAATTTGCACTGGCAACTGGAAGTTGCTGTAAATTGATGGCACCATACTTTGCCAAACTTCTTCTTTAAGGCATTTTAATGGAGCCACAAGCCCTCTCTCTGCAACATCCCATATGTGTGTGATTGAGCACACCTTGATTTGTGCAGTGTTTAATAAAAAATGAAAGTTCATAAATGTTATATTAGTGTTTATTTGTATGATATTTTGCCAATAAATCTAATTAAAGAAAGACATATTTCAGAGCCAGCTTATCACGGCGTCTCTGACAACTTTCGGCCTCTTCTTTTCTCTGTGTCACGATCTGTCTTTATGGTGTCTTGTCTTGTTTCATGTTTTATGTTGAAAGGTCTTCACTTCCTGTCTTGCCTGTTTCTGTCTGCGTTGTGTCTTGTTTAAATCTGTCTGTGGTTCCCGGTTGTTAGTTTCCCTGGTGTGTCTAATTTACCCGATTGTGTTCACCTGGTGTCCCTGTGTTTTCTCCTCCCTCCTCACCTGTGTCTTGTTTCTGTGATTAGTCTTGTGTGTATTTAAGTTCTGGTTTTTCTGTCTGTCTTTGTCGGTTCGTCTTGTGTCATGAATAGTTAGTCGGTGAGTGTTCTGTTTTGTCTTTGTTTAGCACCTAGCCTTGAAATAAAGGAATTCTCACTTTAATCTGCATTTGGGTCCTACCTGCTTCACACACCGTAACATTACGAACCGACCAACGATATGGGCCCAGCAGATCCGTTTGAGCAGGAACTAGTGGATTATACCTTTTCTTTGTCTGACTGCGCTCATCGATGGAGAGGAGCGCTCAGGTGTGGTCCGTCTGGCGTCAGACCCTGCTTCTCACCCAGTGTTTGCTACAGTCCAGGAGTCATTCGCTGGTACTCGTCTGGCTTTTGGAGGTCCACGGAGCCTCCAAACGGCTCCGAAGAGGAGTCGCAAGGCCAGGTTAGCAGCACGAGCCCAAAGGGCCATGGTTCCAGAACCAGTTCAGCCCCCAGCAGCCATGGGTACAGACCCAGTTCTGGCCTCAGCAGCCATGGTCCTTGTTCCAGAACCGGTCCCGGCAGCCATGGTTTCGGCTCCAGAGCCGGCCCATACAGCCATGATTCTGGCTTCAATTCCGGCTCCAGAGCCGGCCCATTCAGCCATGTTGCCGGCTCCAGAACCGGACCTTACAGCCATGATTCTGGCTTCAATTCCGGCCCCAGCAGCCATGGTTCCAGACCCAGCTCTGGCCCCAGCTGCCCTAGTCCCTTCTCTAGTCCCATCTCTAGTCCCATCTCCAGTCCCTCCTTTAGTCACTTCTCTAGTCCCATCTCAAATCCCAACTCTAGTCCCCTCTCGAGTTCCCTCCTCTAGTCCCTCCTCTAGTCCCTCTTCGAGTCCCCTCTCTAGTTCCCCTCGCGAGTCCCCTCTCGAGTTCCCTTCTCTAGTCCCTCCTCTAGTCCCTCCTCTAGTCCCCTCTCTAGTTCTCCTCTCGAGTCCCCTCTCGAGTCCCCTCTCGAGTCCCCTCTCGAGTCACGTCTCAAGTCCCTACCCAATGTCCTGGTCCGTTGGAGGTTCCGCTGGGGGTCCTGCCAACTCCATGTCCTGTCCCGTTGGAGGTCCCGTCGACTACTCCTCTGCCGGGGGTCCTACCAATCGTATGTCTGTCCCGCCGTCTACGCTCCTGCCGGGGGTCCTGCCAACCCTTTGTCCTGTGCCGTTGGAGGCCCCGCCGACTACTCTCCTGCCGGGGGTCCTGCCAACCCTTTGTCCTGTCTCGTTGGAGGTCCCGCCGTCTACTCTCCTGCCGGGGGTCCTGCCAACCCTTTGTCCTGTGCCGTTGGAGGCCCCGCCGACTACTCTCCTGCCGGGGGTCCTGCCAATCCTATGTCCTGTGCCGTTGGAGGCCCCGCCGACTGCTCTCCTGCCGGGGATCCTGCAAATCCTGTGTCCTGGTCCTCTTCCGTGGGGGATCCTGCCGAGGCCTGTCCCACTAGCTCTGACACCGGGTCTTGCCCGGCCTCCGGCACTGTCCCGTCAGCGCCTTCCTGCCCGGCCTCCGGTGCTGTCTGGTCTTCGCCCTCGAGCCCGGCCCTCTGAGAGCCCGGCCCTCTGAGAGCCCGGCCCTCTGAGAGCCGCAGTCTTCACCCTCGAGCCCGGCCCCCTGAGAGCCGCGGTCTTCGCCCTCGAGCCCGGCCCCCTGAGAGCCGCGGTCTTCGCCCTCGAGCCCGGCCCCCTGAGAGCCGCGGTCTTCGCCCTCGAGCCCGGCCCCCTGACTCTTCCTGCCGCGGTCCCCGCCCTCGGGCCCGGCCCCCTGACTCTTCCGGCCGCGGTCCTCGCCCTTATGCTCGGCCCCCTGACTTTTCCGGCCGCGGTCCTCACCCTCATGCTCGGCCCCCTGAGTTCGCCCGCGGTGGCCTTCGCCCCTCCATAACCCCCACCTTGGACTCTGCCTTGCCCCCGGGCCGTCCGCCCGAATCCCCCTTTTTGAACTCTGCCTTGCCCCCGGGCCGTCCGCCCGAGATCCCTTCCTGGTCCTCTGCTCTGCCTCTGGGCGGTCAGCTCAGTCCCGTCCTCCTGACCCCCTCCACCCACCCTGGTGGCCTAGTGATAATCGCTCCTTTCGCATCGCTCTAGTCTAACGGCCCGTCCACACAGTGGCGTGCGTTGAAAGCTTCACCATTCACTTTGAATGGGGTGACTACACTTTTCGCCGAACTGCATTGTGGGAAGCGAAGCGGAGCTTTGCTGGTGTGGCTCGCTGCAAAAGTTGAGCAATGTTCAACTTTTGAAGTCTCGGCAGAAGCGTCAGCCAATCGAATCATATGCCAGTACAAGCTCTAGCCAATCAAACCGCTGCTTGTGTGTCAGGGGCGGGAGAATCATGTGATTGGTTGTTGGTCGAGTTTCAGACACGCCCGCCGGCAAGCTTCAACGCACGCCGCTGTGTGGACGGGCCGTAATGGTGCGTTCACACCGGACGCGATGCGAATATTCGCTTCACTCTAAACGCTCGAGTTTCACCGCGGCTGCCAGCTGTGTTTACTCGCATCATTCAAACAAGACGCGCTGGCTCGGGAGCTACAACTACAACAAAACGAACATATTTTACCGTGATTAAATTGTAATACACGTTTCTAAATTATGCCGAAGTAACAACACACTGATACCGGTTAGTAAAAACCATGAATTAATGCTTGACAAGTCTGCAGACAAGACGGCAGGCGAAAAACCTTTTAAAATGCTTGTTTTCTGAATGGAGATTGGGTCGTCCAAGCTAAGCTAACGTTGTATATGCTCATTCCACACTCATAACAACGGCCTACAGACATAGATAAACCAGCGACTGTATTCGCCATGACACAGACAGTCTGTGGTTTGTACTTGTTTAACTTTTGTCCAGTTTCTGAACAGATATGAGGAGCTGTGATCTCGGTGTGCTAACAGCTAACGGCTGATGTTTTCTGGTTGAACGTCAGTGACGGCAGGCTGAGATCCTCACCGCTGATTGGCTTCTGCGAGAACGCGTCACGTGAAATTGAAAAAATAGAATTCTCGCGTTTGACGCGGCACCGTTCAATCGCGTGATTCGCGCTGCGTCGACCGCTTCATGCTCGCCGTCGGAGCGAATTCGCGTCTGGCCGCGTCTCTGCTTTGACTTTACATGTAATCGCGCCGCCCCCAAACATCGCATCGCGTCCGGTGTGAACGCAGCATTAGAGAGCGAGAACATAAGAAGCACCCTCAGAGTAAGATGCACAGATACTTACAGCGCTGTTAGTTTTGTATTCTAAGTTGTGAAGAGAACTGAAGAATACTTCCCTCTGTTTTCAGAGCATGTAGCCCAACAAGGTATGTTGTTGTGTTTGTATTACGTTTATGTTTATTACCTTGCTAGTCATCTCACATGCTGTGCATGTTATTGTGTGTCTAACACAAAACTATGTTTGTCATTTATACTGTTTGTTTGTGTAGTTTTCACGGTGGATTCGAAGAGGAATAAACCCGTAATGAGAAAGCCACTTGTGTCTGCCTGTGCTTCGAGGGAATTACAGTGAAAACTGGACTGTCCATCGATGCGAGTGTGTCTTAATTGACGAAGCGGCAACTTCAGAGGGTCACGGACTGAGCACGAGGCTGTCTTCAAATGGCCGACGGAGGAGGAGAAACTACGCATGCACGCACAGAAGTGAACGACGCGCGCAGTTTTTAAAAGAGCAACGCTTCAAGACAAAGCCATAAAGAACTTGGACACTAAGAAATCAAGAGTGATCTGAGTAGAGGGCTTCTCTAAAGGTTTGCTAAACTGTTATTACTCTGAGTGCCAACTATAGTAGTGTTTGTGGTTAGCGTGTTGACCTTTTATTAAGGCTTGTTAATTAAGGCGTAAAGTTAAAGGGAAAATAAGTGTTTTTATTTCCAATTTCTAATTCAAAGTGTGTTTTTGGGAATAATAAGTGAAAGTTATTTCATTGAAGTTCTGAAGTCTTATTTTTGAGTATATTTTTGAAAGGTTTAAAGTTCAATTAAGCTATTTTTTACACATTTTCTATTTTAAGTGCATTTCTACCTCTATTGAAACAAGTTTAAGTCTTATGGTACATTTAAGTCACACTTACATTTGAGTAAGTGTTAAAAGTTCATTAAAAAGCTTAACTGTATTTTGCTGTTTATAAAAGTGAGTCACTTTAAAGTAGTGATTACTGTAGAGGAAACTTCTGTGTAGCTATGCAGTGGGAGTCACCGACTCAGGAAGGAGACACGGTAGGAGGAGTAGCTTTGATGTCAAACACTGATTGTTTATTTGGAGTTACGGCCGGAGGATTCACATCACAAGTCCAAGAGCCAGAGGTTCTGACTTCACGGTAGAGTTGCCACGTCAATTCTGGAGAGCCTCTCTCTTCCTAGCCCATTTAACTGGTTCCACAGAGAGTCATCAACATGTTTTGATAAGATAGCTTTAGATAGTTTGGGCACACTAAGTTACCAGCTTCCGCCACTTATGGCCTTGGATATGTCATGCCCTGGAGTCCTCAGACAACAGAGAAGGAAGTGTCCCAGTGTACCCACAATACAGACCATCTGTGACCCAGTATTGACCGGTCACAGAATGGGAACAATAACATTATTGGCTGAAGCAGCCTGTGTCCTTAAAGGAGGTAAACAGACGGTTTGTCCTGTATGTCACATCTTGGCGTCTATGATAATTATTTCCCTAACAGTCCACTCTTTTTATCATTTATGATAACCTAAAAACATTAGTCTAATAATAATTTGGTCAATAATTAACTCAATAGGCGTCTCCAGATTCGAGTGTGGTCTCACCTTACATTAATTACATCACAAAGTAGAATAAGATTGAAACATTCAATCACAATGATTGATACAGCCAATCATAATAGGAAAAATCATCTCTCATCAGTGTTTGATCATCTTTTGTCAAAAGCATAATAATGAACACACATAAAACACAGGTGCACAATAGCAAAAATATTTGTTTTAAACTAATATCTTTTATCATTTACCATTAGTTCATTTCATTCATCAAACTATAAAATCAAAACCAGCTTGCCGCTTTAAAGATTTACTTCAAGGCAATCACTAGTCAAAAGCATTTTAAAACTCAGGATCGTAAGAGATCCAGCTAAAAATTCACAGTTAGAGTATAGAATTCACAATGGTGATTTGATCAATCTGTAATCTGCAAAAGTGCAGTGTCCTCAATTTTAGGATTACTTTTACGTTTACTTAAATACGCTTTAGTCAAGAGTAAGGCACTTAGTGAAATCAATACATTCATTTTAGTCAAGTACATTGTTCAAAATCTGAAAAGGAAAAGTTAGGCAAATATTCAAAGACTTTTGTAAAAACCTGGAAAGGAAGAATTAAACATTCTTAAAACGTGAATTATTACATTTGTGAATGCTACCACTGATCTGTACCAAATTAAGTCTATCAATTATTCCTATTAGCCATACTTACCTGAGCATCTACTTATGGTACTTGGAAAGGATTCTTCTGTGTTTATCTAATGTTGAATATAGAATATCAATTTCTTTCAATTATACTTCTCTAATTTGAGGATCAAATATGCTACATAATTGTTATATGAAGTATTATAAATATTAGTTTTGGGCCAAAACTGAAATTAATCCAGTACTTGAAACATCATTGTAGGTCTTTCCGTGCATGGATAATACATTAAAGAGTAGTGTTGTTAAGCCTGATTGCTGGACGATTAAGGATATTAACATTATCTGTGATAATAGTAGAAATATCTTATTATTCAATCTGAAAATATTAATTAATTAATTTTGTTTAGTGCAAAAGTGTCATCTGATCCGGCAAAAATATATTAATCACCACTATTCAACACATGTCTGGTCATTGGAAATATAAAGACAGTCATTAATTGTACATCTGTAAACATCCAAGATATAAAATCAATTCAAAGTTCATCTTTGTACGAGAGCTGGAAAAAAACGTGTCCTTCAGTCTTTCTGACTCGTTCTCCTCCTCTCTTTATGACAAAGAGTGTCTGGTGTGTGTAAAGGCATCCTGATACTGTAGATTAGCACGGAGGTGCTGATTGGCTCAAACTCTTCGTCATCAGAGCGCCATATTTCAACCCCCCAATTGCTCTGCTTTTGTGGCTCATTCAGTGAGCACTGTATGATCCCCCCAGTGAAACGGAGGCTCATCCGCCTGCATTCCTTCTGCTATCTGCTTGAGAGCAGTGCCAGACAAAACTGCGTATTCCAAGTGGCGCATCCAGGTCTCCCCCCGTGATGGGAGAGGTTAGGAAGACATCTGCTCCTCCAAGAAACAAGGAACCTTGTATGAAGCCTCTGAAGTCCTCGCTCGTCCCGCAGGGTTGTCTGCCTGAGCCCACCGAGCAGAATGGCGAAGAAGCATCCCATCTCCTCAGATAGTTGAAGATTAGAATCCTCTCATCTCGAACGACCTCGTGCCTCCTTGCCCGTGGCTGGGGGTGCCCTCTGCAGCCGTAGAGTGTGACATTAGGCCTATTTTTTTTTAAATAGTAGGGGCTTTTAACAGCTTGCCAACCTACAGGCATCCTCTGCATAGCAGTATGAATAGCCTTAAAAAAACAACCCACTCTGCGCTGCGGTAACGAGTCATATTTCTGAACCAAATGCCCTAAGTTAAGCCGTTAGTCCCATCTGACTGACCCAAGGGTTGGTGCTGGTGTGACCGGGAGGCTTCCAGGTGTTCAAAGCAGATGTCAAGTGTTGAGATCTTCATATGAAGTGAATACTTAAAACGAAAGTTAATTGAGATCATGGTATGAAGTGAATACTTAAAAAACGAAAGTTAATTATAAATCATACATGATCAATCATATTCTTGTATAAACCCATAATGAGAATGCTTCTTGACGGTTTTTGAATATGTATCTATGCTTACAATTTTTTCTGTTGCTATTTGAGAACTTTGCGTTTTGAAAAGAGGGTGTTGTGAGTTTTCATAGTATGTTTAATACTTAAAAACGAAAGTTAGTTATAATCAAATATAATCAATTATATTCTTGTATAACCCACAATGAAAATGCTTCATATTTTAGGTTTTTCTATAGTTACAGTATAAACAAAACAAAGTGGGTTGTTTAGGTTGAGTTTTCTTCCTCTCCTCTGGCAGCAGTCCACATGGGAAGGGGGGGGGGGGCTTCACACTAAGGAGACACATTAAGAGGCCAAAGAGAGTTCATGTCCTTTTCACCCTAACATGAGAGGAGGAGTTTTGTTTTTTTGGGTTTTCGATCCAGTTTTTTTAGCATAAAGAGACTGGTTTTTTTGAGAGAGCGCGGGAGAGGGGGGGGTGACCCCTGGTAGACTCTCTCCCGGTAGGCTGTGTGCTTCAGAGCTGGGTAACTAGCTCTCGGTATTTGGTTCTGTCAGACGGGGTAAATATCTCTCGATTTTCTTGGTTGTTGGCTGAGTGGAATGATTTGATGGGTATGTGTTTTTGAATATTCTAACCGCAACCTGTAAGGATCTTCCTTCGAACTCTTGGCGGATGGGTATGTGTTTTTGACAGGTTAATCCGCCGTCTGTGTCGGAAGATGTTTTTGGGAATATTATAACCGCAACCTGTAAGGATCTTCCTTCGAACTCTTGGCGGATGGGTATGTGTTTTTGAATATTATAACCGCAACCTGTAAGGATCTTCCTTCGAACTCTTGGCGGATGGGTATGTGTTTTTTTTAAGTGTTAATCCGCCGTCTGTGTCGGAAAAAAACGGTATGGAACTGATGTGAATTAATTGATGAATGGAAAGTTGAATGCGCTTTTTATTGTCACCGGTCTTTTTACGAGGAAATACCTCTAAATTCTATCGGGAGAATTTTAAAAATGTCACAACTGAAATGGGCAGTTGAAATTAAAACATTTTGGTAATAAATGTAAGACTGTGAATTAAAGTTTCATTTGAACATGATCACAGCACGGTGTGTTTTGTTAGTATGATTATAATGTTGTGAGAGAGAAGGAAAAAACCCTGTATTAGTTTGGACCTATTTTTCTTCAAATAAACTGACTCCCACCTGTTGGATTGGGATCCTTTAAAAGACACCTGTGCCCTCCTCTCCTGCGTCAAAGGTAAGATTGCACCCTGCCACACACACTTAGGTAGGAGCACACTCCATTTACTGATATCAAAATCCTTCGGGATCGCTTAAACAGATTAAAAGAGAGTTGTCTGAATTGAAACAGCAGTTAATTGAACCTGGTTCTTCGGGGGGGGTTAGGAAGAGGTGAGATCTTGCTGACGTTGGTGGATCTGAGCCACGCAGCAAACTTACATAGACTCAATAATCTTCGGAAAGGTCAATTAGGAGGTCAGAATAATTTACCGGAATAAATTATCAGGACCTCTCATACTCTAAACACAAGCTTTCAGTTCATGGCTTGGTGGGGGGAGTGGCCCACGTGAGACAGTATTATTCAGTTTGAGGAGCGGCATTGTCTCTGGGAGCAGGGAATGGTGTCCATTCTCGGACCAGACCATTAATGTCATTTCAGGTAGAGCAGCCATAGCATCTCTGTGACTGCACTCCGCCGGACTGTCAGAACTGGGTGACTCTTAGTGAAATCATCCAAGGCCATAGATAGAATGGAACCACGTACTAACAAAAGGGACACAAGGTCATCAATGTCTCTCTTTACCATTGGCCTAATTGCACAACAAATTAGTGGGAAAAATGTGGAGCACTAATCCATCATGTGAAATGTTGAGTTAATCTAAATAATTACTTATGGGTTGAAATCAAATTAACATTAGAACTAAAGTCAGTCAAAATTGGACTTGCACAGATCAGAATCTAATCAATACACCATTTTCCCAGCTCTGTAATGAAAAGGATAACAAGATTGGGTACATTACAGGAGTGTTAATACACCCAAACATGCACACTTATCTTATTCTAGTAGAGATTAGAAGACAAGGTCTAATGTTGTGAACAAAATGATCAAATCAAAGTTATTTTGTTTATTCTATGTTATGTACCTAATTTAATAATTAATCTTGAATTACTAATAACTTTAAAGAAGGCAACAATTTACAATTTGGATAAAGTGATTACTCATCCAAAGTGTGTGTGTGTGTGTGTGTGTGTGTGTGTGTGTGTGTGTGTGTGTGTGTGTGTGTGTGTGTGTGTGTGTGTGTGTGTGTGTGTGTGTGTGTGTGTGTGTGTGGTGTGTGTGTGTGTGTGTGTGTGTGGTGTGTGTGTGTGTGTGTGTGTGTGTGTGTGTGTGTGTGTGTGTGTGTGTGTGTGTGTGTGTGTGTGTGTGTGTGTGTGTGTGTGTGTGTGTGTGTGTGTTGTGTGTGTGTGTGTGTGTGTTTGTGTGTGTGTGTGTGTGTGTGTGTTGTGTGTGTGTGTGTGTGTGTGGTTTAAAACATTTGGGACAGCACAGCAGTGAGAATGTTATGACAACCAATCTGTTGTTTATACTAAACTCGAAGGAAGCTAGACTGGAACATTTTAAATAAATCAAAACACTTGCACATTAATTAAATACATTTCACATTTAGCTCGAGCTGGGTTCAATACTTTTCTTTATGGTATTTAAAATTGGGCTCGAGTAGAACCCCTGGATTTGGCTTGCAACACAAAGTGATACTGATCTCTGTAGGACTTGGAAATGTCATGATTCAAAGTGTGGGCCTGTGAAAGAGAGGCCCTTGGAAAACAACACCTATTTTGTAACTGTAATTACTTATTTTAAAGAGATTGCAACATTATACTTTTAAAGAATTGCTCAATTAATTTAACATTTATTATGCACACAATAAAAACTTCAACAAATATATTGATCCTGGCTTAACCAGCGACCTTTACTCTGTTGTTCATAAGCTCGGTTTCAGAAAACTTTAACAACTATTTTAATTTTAGTATTGTCTATGGAGACCAATTGGTTGATACGAGAAATAATTTGAAGCAGTTTAATAAAGAATGTTAAACTATTTTTAAAACTGTAATTGAACTTCAACTTATATTAATTCTCTGATTCCAGTGGCCAGTTGGAATAGACAATCAACACAGTTTCCATTTTGCAACCCTGATCTCCTCAGGCAGGTCTCTGAGGGTCTCGGGCGCAGGACGGGGCATAGAGTTTATACAAGGTCACTAACACATCTTAACATTCCAGCAATACCATTTAAGAATGGATTCTTAAAGCAATATAATCTTCTTTTCTTCTTACACCTAGCGCTCACCCTGAACAGTGGGCTTCTGGTTTACATTTTCCCCTGCACACTCAGAGGCAGGACATAAAAACACTCTTTTGCTATTTATTTTCATTTTGCAGCACATTTATATGACCAGAATTTTGCTTTACATCTTTATATTATTTATTTTTCTCAAGTCATTTACTTTTGGTGAGATAACTAAAGTTTAGTTCATTTTACCCTGTCTATGGACTGATTCATTATTAGTTGTTACAAAACATACACAAGACGGCGGGTAGACAAACCAATATAGACCCCCCATACAAACAATCAGACAAACAAAACATGAACTCGTAATAAACACCAGCGCGACAGCAAAGCTCATCCAGCTCAATTTAGTCCGGATTTAAGAGAGATCCTAGAGGGGGTGGGGAATTATCTCTAGTGGGGCGTCTTCTCACGCCTCACCCTTGTATACAAGTGATTTATCGGTGCCTGAAAGCCGTCCAAGAGCGATAACTAGCTTATCCTCTTGCGACAACCACTAGGCTATTTGTTTCTAGTGGCGCTGTGCCCCCCCTGATCGGAGCCCACAGACTTTCCCCTGCCCTTTCTATCCAAACAACAGCTCAGTTGACTGTAGTCCGTACGACCAGCCTATATATACTTGCTATCGAGTTCACCTCAAGGTGAAACACAGCTTGCCTATGCTTGCTTGCCACTACACACCTCTGATCAATTAACCTATAATTTTTATGTATGCACTCCTGACCGCCACCTGCTCCAGGGAACCGTGGCGCATCGGGTGATGCACGCACTTCGCGCTGGCCCGTCTTACTATGAGAAAGCGGTCCTAAACAACGAGTGCTTTTAGACCGTCCCGTTTGAAGGACGGCGGTGCCGTGAGTTAAAGCCTAGACAAAAAACTGTGATTTTCTCCCTCTCAGCTATACTGCCCCAGCTCCACAAACACGGGGAAGGTATTTTTACACACACTCCCAAGGCTGCAGCCGGAGCCGTTTTTACAGAGAGGTGATAACAGTATGGTATCTCTTGGCTGCTTATTTTCAACTGCTGTGGCCACTAAGACCCTCAAAATCCGGCGATTTGTCCAATACAAATCTTTTGCATTGGTTTCAATTCACACAGAAGCTCCACCTCACTGATGCCCTTTCTTTAAGGTCTCTCTAAACATAAGCTGTGTATGCTTGTATGGCACTTCCGTCCCGAGCAGCATACACAGAGGAAATCAGCCAGGACTGAGTCCCCAGACACTGATTCCCTGGGTTTATTATCCCCAAATGTTCATTAACCAAAACGAAACACAGCTGCCCAGTTTCACAGGTAATTTTAGGATACCGTCAATCACAGATTCTGGTAAGGCAATGTCCAAATGTAGATTTGAAAATCACACTTACCAGAATCTGAAGATTTATTGGCATCCTGCCGACAACGCCAATTTGTAGAGGAAACTTCTGTGTAGCTATGCAGTGGGAGTCACCGACTCAGGAAGGAGACACGGTAGGAGCAGTAGCTTTGATGTCAGACACTGATTGTTTATTTGGAGTTACGGCCGGAGGATTCACATCACAAGTCCAAGAGCCAGAGGTTCTGACTTCACGGTAGAGTTGCCACGTCAATTCTGGAGAGCCTCTCTCTTCCTAGCCCATTTAACTGGTTCCACAGAGAGTCATCAACATGTTTTGATAAGATAGCTTTAGATAGTTTGGGCACACTAAGTTACCAGCTTCCGCCACTTATGGCCTTGGATATGTCATGCCCTGGAGTCCTCAGACAACAGAGAAGGAAGTGTCCCAGTGTACCCACAATACAGACCATCTGTGACCCAGTATTGACCGGTCACAGAATGGGAACAATAACATTATTGGCTGAAGCAGCCTGTGTCCTTAAAGGAGGTAAACAGACGGTTTGTCCTGTATGTCACATCTTGGCGTCTATGATAATTATTTCCCTAACAATTACTAATGTCTAAGTCTAGTGAGCCTACAATTCAGGTTAGAGAAAGTGCAGAGTCCTAAGACGAAGTTGTGGGTAACACTTAAGCACAGCAGCTAAGAAGAGGTCAAAGAACTAAAACTTCTACAGAAAAGGGTAGAGAAATGCAAGAAGAACAAATGAAAACGCTCCTACAAAAGTTCAACTAAAATTATAAAAAATGGAGAACACAAGTGAAAACAGCTAAGCGGCCATTATCTCAAACAACAGAATCTTTATCTGAAGATTTGCTTAATGACATAATTCATGATGTCACAAGTTTGTCGGAAGATGTCCAACGTGTTTATGAGGATCTGCGTACAATCTCAACTTCAGACCAGGACACGCGTCGAAGAGTGGATCTGTGTGCAGAGATTTCTAAGTTTGTCATCATCAGAGCCTCAAGTCTCCTGGATGGAAAGGTTCCAGAAGGAGAAAATAAAGATTGGCCTGAAGCAGGTTCTCTCTTTAACTCAAGCACCTACACTTCTTCTTCGAAAAGCAACTCCAACCAATCAAACCAGTCTTCTGTGAAACGACAAGAAGCTGTTGCTGAGGCTGCTGCAATCCAAGCTGTTCTGAAAGTGTTACAAGAACAAGAAAGAGAGCATTTGGAGATTCAGCGCCTGGAAGCAGAAGCTAAAAGAAAGATAGTTGATCAAGAGACTGCAGCCATGAGGCGTCGTTTAGAAAGAGAAGCATAAGAGTTAAGACATCGTTCAGAAGAGTTAAGACATCGTTCAGAAAGAGAGGAAGAGGAAGCTAAAATTAAAGCTCGTCTAGAAGAAGAGCATGTAGTTCTACAACAGACTCTGGATGACCACCGGAGAAAAATACAGCATTTGGAAGCAGTAAAATGTTTCAATGCAGCACGAGCAAGAATGCAAGTGTATGACCAAGAAGAGTCCATTAAAGAATAATTGAAAGACGTGCAACAGAGGGATCTGGTAAGTAACCCAGTGCCTGCTCCCACAAGTCCTCAACGACAGGTTGTCACTACTTCCTCAAGTGAAAGTACAGCAGAGCTTGTTAAGGTGCTAGCTGGTGCCTTAACTGCCAACAGAATTCCAGTTCCTGAACCTTCAGTATTCAGTGGGGATGCATTGAAATACAATCAATCAATCAATCAATCAATCAATCAATCAATGTTTATTTATATAGCCCAACATCACAAATGTTTAATTTGTCTCAGTGGTCTTCACAGTGACTGGAAACTCTCATTTGAAATACTGATTGATCAGAAGAACATCCAAGACAAAGAAAAAATGTACTACTTAAGGAGATATGTTAGTGGACAAGCTAAGAAAGCACTTGATGGTTATTTCCTGCTCAGAACCAAATCTGCCTATGTTGCAAAATGGGAGATTTTGGAGGAGAGATATGGGAATCCATTTACAATTGCAAAAGCCTATAGAGACAAGCTTCAATCGTGGCCCAAGATAGGATCTAAAGACAGCTTTGAGCTCACAGATTTTGCAGACTTTCTCCGTAGTTGCGAGGCTGCCATGGTCCACATCAAGGCATTAGAAATCTTGAATGACTGTAATGAAAACAGGCAAATACTTTCAAACCCCAGATTGGCTAACTGCAAGCTGGAATCGGAAGGTTACTGAAGTCCAAGAAGACAGTAAACAATTTCCCTCCTTCAGCCAATTTGTAAAGTTTTTGACAAAATAAGCAAAGATTGCCTGTAACCCTGTCACATCAATTTAATCACTGAAGCAAGGTGAAGCTGAAAACACCAAATCTCAAAGACAACAAAGCTTTGCAGCAAAGACACTGACCACAAGTTCAGACGAAAACACTGTCTTAACATGTATTCTCTGTAAGAAGAATTGGCATTCCTTGCACAATTGCAGGAAGTTCATGGAGCAAGCTGTTCCAGACAGAATCAAGTACATTCAAGCTCAGAAGCTATGCTTTGGATGTCTCGAGACTGGCCATCAGTCAAGGAGCTGCCACAGTAGGAGTGTATGTGAAGTGTGCAAGAAGCAACATCCTACCTGTTATGGAAATAATTATCATAGACGCCAATTTGTAACATACAGGACAAACCTTGATGTCTGTTTACCTTATTTAAGGACACAGGCGGCTTAGCCAATAATGTTATTGTTCCCATTCTGTGACCGGTCAATACTGGGATACAGATGGTCTGTGTTGTGGGTACACTGGGACACTTCCTTCTCTGTATTTGTGGACTCCAAGGTAAAATCTTCGAGGTCATAAGTGTCCGACGCAAGTAGCTCAGTGTTCACACACTGTTTAGGCTATCTTCTCAAATATGTTGTTTACTCTCTGCGAAACCAGTTAGATGGGCTGGCAAGAGAGAGGCTCTCCAGAATTGACGTGGCAACTCTACCGTGAAGTCAGAACCTCTGACTCTTGGATTTGTGATGTGAATACTCTGGTACCAACTCCAAATAAATCACAGTGGTTTGACATCAAAGCTCCGACTCTTCCCGTGTCTCCTTCCTGAGTCGGTGACTCCATTGCATGCTACACAGAAGTTTCCTCTACACTACCTGTCTGCATGAAAAGCATACAAATCAAGAAATATACAAAGAAAGACTTCAACCAACACAACAAGAAGAAAGAACCACAGCGGCTACTTCCAACAGAGTAATACTTGGTGAAGGTAACACACAAACAGCTGCTATAATTCCAGTCTGGCTTTCATCCACATGTCAACCAGCAGAAGAAATCCTTGTATACGCTCTGTTGGATTCTCAAAGTGACACAACAAGTGAAGTAGCTGAGGCTTTGGAAGCAAGTAAACAACAAGTCAAGCTCAAGCTATCTACTATGACCTCAAGATCCACAGTTATAAGCGCTCAAAGAGTGAACAACTTACAAGTCAGAGACTTTTACTCCGGTAAAAAGATTCCCTTACCACCTGTCTATACACGTGACTTCATTCCAGCCAACATAACTCACATACCAACAGATGAAACTGCAAAAGCTTGGTCTCATCTAGAGCACCTCCAAGGAGAGATTGCACCTCTGCAAGACTTTACTTTCAAGAGAAGTTGGTGTCTGGCAAATAAAATCAACCTTACGCACAATATACAGACCTTGGATGGAGTATTGTCGGAAACTTGAATCCCTGTCTAGATTACGGAGACGCCATTGGCGTTAGCAATCACATAGTAGTAAGACAAGTGACACCAGGTGTAGAACCTTCTCTCAGTCTCAAAGCTGAAGTACACTATGTGAGCCGAAACAAAGTTAAAGACATTACTCCCTCCGAAATCATAACAATCCTCGAATCAGACTTCTCAGAAAGAGTTGGAGAAGAGGATTCTGTGTCCATAGAAGATCTCAAGTTCCTGTCGAAGTTGAGAGAAAGCATCACACACAAAGAGAATGGTCACTACGAAATGCCATTACCATTCAAAGGCGAAAGACCAAAATTACCTGACAACAAGACGTGCGCAGTACACCGCCTAAATTGTCTTGAAAGAAGACTAAAAAAAGGTCAGAAGTACTACAAGGACTACGTCAACTTCATGGATGACATCATTTCACGTAGTGACGCAGAGAAGGTCCCTGAGGAAGAAATCGACAACAATCCAGCCTGGTACATTCCTCACCATGGAGTTTATCATCCACAGAAACCAGGAAAAATACGAGTAGTATTCGACTGTTCTGCCAAGTACCAGGAAACATCCCTCAACGACCATCTGCTCACTGGTCCTGATCTGACAAACACGTTGGTGGGTGTACTGTGTCGCTTTCGCAAAGGTTCCATTGCAGTCATGTGTGACGTCGAAAGAATGTTCCACCAGCTTCACGTGAAAGGGGAAGATCAAGATTATCTAAGATTCCTGTGGTGGGAGAGCGGAAACTTAGAAACCAAACCATCCATCTACAGAATGAAGGTCCACTTGTTTGGAGCAGCATTGTCTCCTGGCTGTGCCAACTTCGGCTAAAAACATCTGGCAGCACAAGGGCAAGATCAGTTCAGTGAAGACGTCGTGCGCTTCATTCAAGGAAACTTCTATGTCGACAATGGGTTGGTAAACGTTGAAACTGAGAAAGAAGCTATTCAACTTGTCAAAGAATCCAGAGAACTTTGCTGCACTGGGAAGTTAAGACTCCACAAGTTTGCTTATAACGATGAGAATGTGACGGCGACCATCCCAGAAGAAGAACGTGCAGCAGTTAAAGATCTTGACATGGCTTTAAGTTCACCGCATATGGAGAGAGCTCTAGGAGTAGAGTGGTGTGTCACATCTGACTCATTCAAGTTCAGAGTTCAAGTAAAACCCAATCCTCTAACAAGAAGAGGTGTGCTCTCTACCGTAGCCTCCGTGTATGATCCCCTGGGGTTCATGGCACCCTTCATCCTCTTGGGTAAACAGATACTCCAGCAAATGTGCAGAGACAAGATCGGATGGGATCAAGATCTACCAGAGAACTTAAGACCTCAGTGGGAGTCCTGGATCAGAGATCTACCCCATCTGGCTGAGATGCGAATTAAAAGATGCTTCTTACCTTCAAGTTTCGGTAATGTCAAGACTTATGAACTTCATCACTTTGCGGACGCAAGTCTCTCGGGATATGGTGAATGTACTTACCTTTGAGCCATTAACAAGTCAAATGAAGTCCATTGCTGTCTGGTAATGGGAAAGTCTAGAGTTTCACCAACCAAAGTTACAACTATACCAAGACTGGAACTCTCTGAGAACCAGCGACATGCTCAGGAAAGAGTTGGGAATCCAAGACCTTAAAGAATTATTTTGGACAGATTCAAATGTTGTTCTTGGCTACATAAACAATGACGCCAGAAGGTTTCAAGTGTTCGTAGCTAACCACATACAGAGAATCAAGTCAAGCACGAAGCCTAAACAATGGGCTTATGTTGCTTCAGAAGACAATCCAGCAGATCATGCCTCTCGAGGTTTAACTGCAAAGCAACTGAAGACTTCAAACTGGTTCACAGGACCAACGTTTATTTGGCAAAAGGACCTACCTGTAAGAGAATGCAAGATGGGAGAAATCAATGAGGATAATCCTGAAATTCGCAAGGCTATCGTGTGCAACACAAAGGCAAAGGAAGACAGTTCATTATTGGATCGCTTACAGAAATTCTCTGATCGGTCAAGGGTAGTAAGAGCAGTTGCAAGACTGAAACGACATGCCAAAGAACACCAAGGTGTGAAACAAAGAACCAATGAATGTACAACCATCGAAGAAAGGAAAGAAGCAGAACTTTTCATCATCCAGCTAGTTCAAAAGGAGTCCTTCTCAGATGAGCTAAAGAGCTTGAAACAAATAAAAGCAGTTACTAAGGCCAAATACAGTAACATGTGCAAGCTGAATCCATTCCTGGATGAAGAAGGTATCCTGAGGGTGGGAGGACGCTTAAGTCAAGCTTCATTACACCCACATGTTAAGCATCCGGCTATACTGCCAAAGAAAAATGTATCAGCTTTGCTTATCAAGCACCTTCACGAAAGACAACATCATCAGGGACGTATAATGACGATGAACGAACTGCGAGCTAATGGATGGTGGATCCTGGGATGCAGCAGTGCGGTCTTGGCGCACATCTTTAAATGTGTCATGTGGAGAAAGTACAGAAGACGTCCTGAAGAGCAAAGAATGGGTGACGTACCTCAGGACAGAACGGAAACCAGTCCGCCCTTTACCTATAATGGCATAGACTGCTTCGGTCTGATCTATGTCAAGGACGGAAGGAAGGATCTCAAAAAATATGGTCTCTTACTTACCTGTTTGTGTTCAAGAGCCATACATATAGAGATGATCGACGACATGACTACTGATGCATTTATCAATGCTTTAAGAGCATTCATGAGAGTTTGCAGAACTCATGAAAGGAATGAATCAAGAAAGAGTGAAGGATCTAGGATGTGAGTTTCTTATGAACCCTCCAGCTGCAAGTCACATGGGTGGTGTCTGGGAAAGGCAGATAAGAACTATAAGAAGTGTTCTTACAGCTATTCTGGATAAATCAGCACAAAGGCTTGACAGCACCTCCCTAAGGACTTTCCTGTATGAAGTCATGGCTATCATTAACAGCAGACCACTCACAGCAGAACATTTGAATGATCCATCCGGACCTGAACCTTTAACTCCAAACCACATACTCACAATGAAGTCCACAATCATTTTTCCTCCACCTGGTCAATTTGTAAAAGAAGATCTTTACCTTAAGAAGAGGTGGCGCAGAGTGCAGTATCTGGCTAATGAGTTTTGGACAAGATGGAAGAAAGAATATCTTTTGAACTTACAACCAAGACAAAAGTGGCATAAAGACAGAAGGAACGTGAAGGTCAACGACATCGTCCTTCTACAGGATGATCTGACACCCCGTAATGAATGGAAGCTGGCCAAAATCACAGAAGTCTTTCCAGGGTCAGATAGTAGGGTCAGAAAACTTAAATTACTGGTTAGCCAAACCACCTTTGACAAAAAGGGGAAACCCACAATTAGGACTGTGTTCCTTGAAAGACCTGTACACAAGGTTGTTACTCTGTTTGAGGCAGAATAAGGTGTTTAATGTGTTGCCTGTGATTCCATGTTAAGTTATTATCTACAGGTAATGTCTATTTCAAAGGGTAAAGCGTTTACTTTGTACAAACAATCTTTTGTGTGAAATCTCACGAGTAATGTGTGATTTGGTGGGAGTGTAAGTGCAGCCTTTACATGTTCATAATTTAACTGTAATATCTATTTTCTAAGTGTAATGATCATTATTGTTGTAATATTTCATGCGTGCAATATTTAGTCTTTTAATTTTAAGTCCAAGCTCACGTCTCGTTATGCTGTTCTCGCGTGAGTTAGAGAGCGAGAACATGAGAAGCACCCTCAGAGTGCACAGATACTTACAGCGCCGTTAGTTTTGTATTCTTATACATATAAGTTGTGAAGAGAACTGAAGAATACTTCCCTCTGTTTTCAGAGCATGCAGGTATGTTGTTGTGTTTGTATTACTTTTATGTGTATTACCTTGCTAGTCATCTCACATGCTGTGCATGTTATTGTGTGTCTAACACAAAACTATGTTTGTAATTTATACTGTTTGTTTGTGTAGTTTTCACGGTGGATTCGAAGAGGAATAAACCCGTAATGAGAAAGCCACTTGTGTCTGCCTGTGCTTCGAGGGAATTACAGTGAATAATCTCTGAATAATCAACACAATGTACAGAGCAGTGTTTAGGAGAGAATCATTTAAATATACCATCTAAATTGTTGATGCAGGGAGTAAAGAATGTGGCTAAACTTGGCCAGTAGTAGCATCTAAGAAAATATAATGTTAGCCATATTAACTATATGTGTAGGATCCACAGTATGTTATTATAATTTGAAATGTTATGAAGTAAGGATCTAACAACCTAAAATTAAGTACCGTACATTGATTAGACAAGAAGGACTTCAAAGATGGAGAGATATCTTCAGCAGCCTTCCTGTACTGCCCTCTGGTGGCAGTATTATTAACAATTCTTCAAAAATATTTATGCAAGAAAGTATTCAAGAAACCGCTCTCAAAATGCACAGGGAAGTATGAGACCTATAATGGTGTATAGGTTTGTGTACATTTGACAAATCTGCTATACTTAAACTGCAAAACCTAGCACATGGTCAAGATTACAAACTTAAGAGTTGTTTTTATTTTCTTTGCAACAGCAGTAGTAACACTATAGTGCAAGATAGCCCCTTGGAGAATAAGCTACATGGGGACATAGTGAGATGTTTATCAAATTCTCATCATGTGAATTGTAAATGGTGACTCAACTAACAGTAAAATATTCGTAAACTTGATTTAGTATACTCTCTTTTCATACCATAACCCCTTTCCCTTCAGAGTTTATTTGTGTTATAGCTGAAAAAAAGCTGGCATGGAGAAGTTAATTTCCTCTGTGTTCCTGTGTGTGTCCTCTATGTGGTTGCATTTGTGTGTAACTTGCATATCTGTGTGTGTTCATTGTATTCATGTAGCTGTTCATGTGCATTGTACACTGTTTGTCCTTTTTCTGTATATGGTGCCTCATATGTCTGTCTGTATATTATTTGACACTAATTGAGGTGCCTGCATGTTGGTGTTGAGCATGGGCATTCGTGTTTGTGAGTCTGGCAGGCAGCATTGTTCCCAGCAGCGGTGAAGGACACATCTCCATGGCCTGTGTACCTTTCCTCTGCATGCTGCTATAAATAGCTTTAAATGTTTTTGCAGTGTGTGTATATGTGTTTAGATGTGTTTATTACTTTCACTTTCAGAGATGTTTGCCAAGGGAAGGTGAAAGAGAGACATAGAGAAAAGATTGTTAGAAGAAATGAGGAAGATACACACACACATTTTAAATTTAAAAAGACCACCACAACACCACCTTGATACTGTCATCTAAAAATGTTGCAGTGCTATCAAAGCTGCACCCATATATCGGGTAGTTGATGTAAAGAAAAGTAATCCAAAATAATTTTTGACAAGTGATTAATGTAAGTAATTTTGATGGCAAAGAAGCCAGACGTGATGGTTTCAGGTTGTCATATGACTTCTTTGACATTTACTTATGTTATGATAGATTTAAAATGTTCGGTTTTGTGCACTGTTGATCGGACAAAACAATCCATTTAATGATGTCTCATTATAGTGTTGGAATAGGCTTGTTTCCTGTTTTATATAGGAAACTATTACTTGACAATGATTGAGAAGGAAATTGGCTTATTGCTGCCCTATAGTATTCAT
The DNA here is from genome assembly GCF_902827175.1 of Gymnodraco acuticeps. Classification (NCBI taxonomy): domain Eukaryota; kingdom Metazoa; phylum Chordata; class Actinopteri; order Perciformes; family Bathydraconidae; genus Gymnodraco; species Gymnodraco acuticeps. The sequence goes on from NW_022992250.1 coordinate 1,818,750, forward strand.
GCCGAGACTAGAATTATTATCCATAAATCACCATGCACTGGAGTAGGCCTGAAATTGATAGGAAAAGACTCAGTATAGTAAGAGAGCTTTAATTAAGTAGCTACAGTAGGCTTTCTTGAGTAAATAGAGCCTACATGAAAACGTTCCACGACTGAGTAAATGTTTTCCCGGTTACTTTCTGTGTTGTATTCGTATATATTGTAATCACCGTCATCTTTTCCTCATTGACTTTATCCACAGTTGTGAAGCAGCGCCCCCATTAATAGCAACTTGTGGAAATGGGAACCAGCGTGTGTGGTCAAACACGGTATTGCAGCCTTGCAGTTGAAGCATTTATCCCAAGCCTACCGAAGATGAGCCAGGTGAATGTCCTTTGATTAGTATTCGACAATAAGTTATCTCAGTGTAACAAAAACTGGGAAATGTAAAACTTCGGCACCATGAAGGAAAGGATAACAACCTTCTTCGTCTTCAGATAGCGTGAGTAACATTTAAAAATATATTTATTTTTTTGCCTTTCTGATGTTTAAATTGACTTTTTGACTTCAAATAAATACAGCTTTGTATTACAGGGGACAATATGGACACACGCCTCTTCTTATGAGTCTAGCCATGTAAACCAATGGTAACTAAACTGGAAAAGTAAGCAAACTCTTTTTTTTGTGGATGTTAGTATACCTTCCTTGCAACTGTCACCCAGAATATCCCTGTATTATAAGGTCGTTAATGTATTGCATACTTTTGCGTAGTATCATTTTTTTTTTCTAATGTTATTATTTTGAAGCTCTCAAAAAGAGTGTTATTAAATATCAACATGTTTTCAGCAATTTACTATTTCGATTATAATTAGTTTAAATCTATAACATATATTGGTCAATGATGCTGACAAGTCTAGTGATTCTAGTCAGTGTCTTTTACATTACATTACATTTCATTTAGCTGACGCTTTTTATCCAAAGCGACTTACAAATACCAATTACAGGGACATTCTCCCTGGAGTAACTAAGGGCTAAGTGCCTTACTCGAGTGGTGATGTTCCTGGCGGGATTTTGAACTCACAACCTTCCGATCTTCAGCCCACCTCACTAGACCACCACTACCCTACAGACCACCACTACCCTACTTGATTAGAATGAGGACACTGGTCTCTGCTGCATGATTTAAAGATATTTTCTAATTTCAGGGTTATCAGTGAGCCGAAATCTGAAATATCTGTCCTAAAAACATTCAACAAAAATCATTCCTGAGTGAACTACATGCTTTAGTTACCAGTACTCCTGAACTGAGTCCTGAGTGAAACAAAATGACTGAAAATGCTCATGTGCCTCGTGTTAGAATATCCTGTAGTTATATTTTCTACTTCATCTTATTTTCAAATTGCACTTTCATCTGATTTACAAGTATGGCTTCACCTCATGGGCGTAGGAAGCATCATGAATGTGGGGGGGGGGATTTTTAACGGGGGGTTTGGGGATCCCCCCCACGGAAAAAAAAAATAGATTTCCTGTATTCTGGTGCATTTTGGTGGTTTGATACTTTTATGTGGCTATACTAGCATGAGGAAAATGATGGGTACATTTTGTAATTTCATCCAGTAGTAAAGAAAGGAAACATATTTGATTATTAATTCAGAGCCGTCTTTGAATTAATAAAAAGCAGTTTAAATGTCCATTTTTTGTACATTTATATACAACAATAAATATTTGTGAGTGCATTGGGAGATATTGTTGTGGAGAGTCCTTTATATATAAATCGCAAAATACATTTGTGAATCTACGGAGCCCCTAAAGGGACATGTAAAAAAAATTAAAAAAACAGAGAGAAAAAAAAAAGTCAGGATAACGAGTTAGTATCTCGTGCGCACGAGAAACGTTCTCGTGCGCACGAGATACTAACTCGTTATCCTGACTTTTTGTGTGTGTGTGTGTGTGTGTGTGTGTGTGTGTGTGTGTGTGTGTGTGTGTGTGTGTGTGTGTGTGTGTGTGTGTGTGTGTGTGTGTGTGTGTGTGTGTGTGTGTGTGTGTGTGTGTGTGTGTGTGTGTGTGTGTGTGTGTGTGTGTTCTGAGTGTTTGTTTCCCTATAAAACAGCAGGTACTCTGAGAGTCACGGACATTAATTCATAGATCAAAGCAGACTGGTTTACAGACTCGCCAGTGTTTTGCCAATCCGGTGGCCAATAGCTCTACACCCCTGGCCGAAATGTCCATAAAATTAAGTCTGACTTCAAAATATATCTCAAATAATGTATGCACTGTCATTTCCCCACGTAAACATAACAGTCTGCAATGAAATGGGTTGTCTCGTGTTCCACTTCCTCCTTGGTGCATCGGTAACTTTCTAAAAAAAAAATAAAGTCAGGAAAACGGATTTGTTTCTCGTGCGCACAAGAAACAAATCCGTTTTCCTGACTTTATTTTTTTTCTCTCTCTTTTTTTTTTTTTTTCCATGTCCCTTTAGGGGCTCCGTATGAATCCTTCTGTGAGCATTTATTAATATTGAGACTGATCTGACTCCATACAGATGTTAAGTTCAACTAGGAATGGTATCGACTTAAATGTTCAAATAAATGTTGCTCTTCTGTCTATATTGGTCACATGATGCCCCTTGACTGAAATGCTTCCTGTTCAATATCCCCACTGATTTCCTTAACATTCTGGGATGAGAGTCCAAATCACAATTTACTCTAAACTGTCATATCCCTTTCATCACTCACCTCAGCAATGGACCTCTCTCCACTGTCCCTGTATTCTGCCTCTGACTCACTCTCAAGCGCCTAGATGTCAAGAGAGGTGGTGAAGTGATCATTATTTATTGAGCAGTATACTCTTTCACATTGAATCATAACAAGTCATACTGAATGTAAATACAACTGACTCTAAAGTAAGTCCCAGTCTGTGACATTGGACATTTTGAAGACTCAAAGTCCCAAGCAGTAGAATATTAGCTATCTATGTAATGTGCACAGAAAATAAATAGTTAACTGAATACTCGGATGGAAATTGCCTATAAGCACTCAGTAAAACATAAACATACACAAAAAGCTTCTGAATGATAAGAAGTATAATTAAAACATAATGCACATTACCATTTTGAGAGAGAGTACCTTAGGCTTAAAGAACTCAGAAAATAATCTCTTATCGAACTGAGGCTCCAGTAAAACACACTGACTGCGTCTCTACATGGACATCATGGTGTTTACATGAGCACAGAGAGATCGGGTTATTCATGTTCCCTGTTTACATGATAAATACTAGTAACCTGGCATTTCGATGCCTTTTCTCATCTAAACTATTCAGTATTTGTATCTCTCTATCATGACATAAAGACGAAACTCCTCCGCCGCCATCACTGTTAACTCATTAACTGCTACCAGCTGATGGTTTACTTTCCTCTTCTTTGAATTTTTTTTTCTTATGTCCATGTTGTCTGGGGGAGAAAACATATCAAACCAAGAGATCGTCAGCTTTGATTTTCGCTGTATTAACAATGTCCTGAACACTTGGTGCGTGTGCCTTACCTCTGCTACCGGCATCGCTTCATACAACAGATCTGAGGTTACCTACTGTAACCCCAGCTTCTATGAGTAAATGGCGCAGCCCTCTAAAGGCCCTGACACACCAAGCAGTCACCAGAGGACTCGCCGACGCCGGCTGTTGCGTCGCCGTGTTCTCCTGCGTCTTGGCCATGTGTCGCACGGGAACACACCACAAAGACTTCAGTGCGTGAGTGGCAATAACTCTCCTTACCAGCAACGGCAACAGCAATGTGCTAACGGCGGTAGTGTGTATTCGTCATTCAAAAGAGGCAACAACCGGAAGACAGAGAAGAAGAACAGACCGTGATATAAACAAACAACAAATAGTGCGTTCCATTTTCACTCTCGTCCATCGAAAACTTGTTTCGTGCGGCACTGGAGCTAGATTTGGGTTCTGCCCGCTCTGTATTAATGTCATGTTGACAGGTTATCATCATGTAGGCGTTGATAAAAGCTCATTCTAATGGTGTGTTATGTGTGTATGAAGGTACGAAATAAAGTTTTGCATTGCCTATCCTGCTATTTGTGTTTATTCTTTTAATCACACAGCGATAAGAAACAATAACAATGTGCCTACATAACTGTCAGTTGCAGCCCTAGCATTAGTATTGGTTATAGTAACAGCTACAACATTAAAATACTTCTAGGCAGATTGAGGAGGATAATGGGAGAATGAACAGAGGGGCAGAAACATCCATCTGAATAATAATAATAACTATTTGTATCGCACCTTTCATACAGGGGATTGCAGTTCAAAGTGCTTTACATCAGTAAGAAATAAGATATAAAATCAGTGTAAAATAAGCAGCAAGAGCAAAGCATAAAGTGGGATAAAATAATGCAGATATATATATATAGTAATCTCAACAGGCCACCTTGTTTATGGTTTGATTCAGTTTTACATTACATTTATTTGATAACTTCAGCTAACTTTGAAGATTCCGAACACTACAAAATATAATCAAGACATATTTTATCATGTATTATAGTAGAAAGTAGAAATAGTTTGAGTAGTTTTTAGTAGAAATATCCCTTTCAATAAAGGCAGTATAGTAGCCTATGCCCGTGTGTCATCTCCAATAAATGGCTTCAACCATCCTTTAAACTCAGGGTTTGATTCCCACTCCTTTCTGTACTTTTGTGAATACAGTTTAGACTGTGACATGATGACCTACGTGGATGTTTAGCTTGTCACAGAGAGGCACACACACAGTGGACGAGGTGATTAAGTGACTGAAGCTGTCTCGACGCGGGAGAGTGTGGCTGTCTCCTCTCTACTCTGACTGCAGCTGAGCTGCTGCGGGAGGCAACTGTGAGTCTGCGCGCCTGTGAGGAGGGCTGAGGGGCTCACAGCAGCTCGTTAACTGCAGAACAATACGTGAGTCTCCAAACACCAGAAAAGTCCCTAAAAACACCATTACAAGTCGTTAGATTAGTCGTTAGTCGCTTTTGACAAAAATAAGTAGCCGGAGGGTTTGAAAAGCCGCCGAATTTAACGACAAAGTCGCCAAGTTGGCAACACTGGTCTGTGTGTGACTTCTTAAATCGTTTGTTTACGTCCCTCACTTCCGTTTCGCTTCTGATTCGCTAGCTGAACAGCCAATCAGAGTGATTGCTTGGTCCGACTGCCTGACCCGATGCATGGCCGATTCAACATGTTGAATCGGCCATGCATCGGGTCAGGCAGTCCAAATAAGGCGTGTCACGGCAGACGGTGCAGGACACACCAACCTGACTACGGCGCCGCGAATGCCCGACAGCCTCTGACGGCCTCTGACTCTCAAAATCGGGTTGGTGTGTCAGGGCCTTAAGCAGGCCCGGACTGGCCATCGGGAGCACCGGGAGGTTTCCTGCTGGCCTGAGGATTCTTTTTTTTATGTAGGCCTATGTATTGTGAACGCAACGATGCGCAAATGTGGGTCTGACTCTGCCTCCCAGAGGGTGACTGGCTGTCTACATGATGTGGCCTGCCGACATGGGCACTTTCATACAGATCATACTAATGCCCTCGATTGGTCTCTGTGTGTCATTCAAGCTCGGGAGGGTTTGTATGTGTGGCGCGAGAGCGAGAGAGAAAGCACGTGCACGTGCACGTGTATTGTTGTTGTTAGCATCTGTTGCTAGCTAGCTGCGCTAACGCATATCATGAGCTGTCAACAAGGTGGAGGAGAGTCCTCTGCTGTCAGACTGAGAGACTGATAACCTCAGCTCAGGTGAGGTAAAGGACTCTGAGTGTTTAGATAGTTAACTTAGTCTAAGTTCTCTGTGGGTCTCAAACGGTTTGGTCACCATTTATGTAAACACATATTTCCATTTGAAGGGGGAGTGATTAGTAAAATATGGATGAATAATTAAAAAAACGTTTTAACTAGGTGAAAAAAGGTAAGATAAACTTGTTAGCTCAAACTAGTCTTTGCTGCTGCCTCAAAGAGGAGCAGGGGGAGAGGAGGGAGACAGGAGAGGCTGGTTCAGGAGCACAGACACCTAAATGAACCAAAAACAAATAAATAAACAAGTTTCAATGTGTTTTCATATTGGATATGGTATGTTATTGGTTATGGCCATGTACTTATGATTATTTAAATGTATACAGTTCTGTTTCATATGGGTGTAGTCTCTTTTTTCCCCCTCAAAGTGCACCAGATTGATGCACTGACTTATTTTCCCAGTCCGGCCCTGGCCTTAAGGCTATCGCTATTGGGTAATCCCCCTGCGCCCCCGCGCAGCACTGAAAACTTGTGGTCCACGCCCATCCGCAAGGTGGGCCCCACCCTCGGGCCTCCTTCCGGTATATTTAGGAAGGATCGAGGCCCGGCAATCTGCTCCCATACAAAATAACTTTTCTTCAGCTATTCGTCGAGCCAGTGGGGCCCAGCACAGGGCTTCTCGGCAACTCTGCAGAATCCTATGGGTGACGTCACGGACACTACGTCCATTTATATATACAGTCTATGGTTAAAACCAGCAGGCTTCTGCAGCAAGCCCTGGCGCCCTGGAATACTGCTCATTCCCCCGTTCTAGCTTCTCTGTGATGTGCTGTAATGGTCGTCATGGTGACGAGCCACGCCATTGCCCTCGCCGCCGCGAGGAAGGGCTGCGAGGAAGCCTCCACACGCTGCGTTTCACTCCGGCTGTCATCATGAGGCGTGTACACGCTCAGGGGATGAGTGGAGGTGTGCGCAGTGCTGTCCACATGAGGCGTTATAACGGCGCTCATGGGTTATTATGACCGTGTGTAGGAGGCGTATCTCGGACAGAGGAATGCCGCGAGCTCTGCAGGTTATTAACCGATAGGTTAAAACCAGCAGGCTTCTGCAGGGAGCCCTTCTGTCAGCTGGCTTAATTACCGGCTCTGCTTCCTCGGAGGCTCTCGCGGAACAGACCAGGAGCGGGGGAGCCTCACTCCCCTTTGACTCGCCGCCGGGAGACCCTGTCTCTGGGGTGGTGGGGGAGCGGAGACGTGGGACGGAGCCCCTGCAGTCGCCGAAGGGCGAGTCTGATGCCGAGGCGGTTGCTGTGGGCGTCTCTCCGCTTGCGTCCTCCTGTGGCCGGCGTGGACGGTTGTTGTTAAATAATAGTGAAGTCACGTTGTAATAACAATAACTCATCTCTCTCGAGTTTTCCTTTTGAGCTTTGCCAAAAGCCACTGTGTCAATGTTGTCCTACTTGGGTTGCCGTCCGGAGTTGTCCAATATGTCGGACCATCTCGCACATGCGCACTGCAGATCGGGCAGAGCTGCAGATCGGGTAGTGACATCGGGTAGTGACAGTGACAACGACATCTCCGTTCAGTTCACAGTTTTTTACAGCAATGGCGGATCGTGGAGCCTCTCAATAGTTCTCCGGAAGTTAGCTTGCTGCTAATTTCCGGGAAACTATTGAGAGGATCTGCGGCTAGCAGCGCAGTAGAGTTGTAGCATAATAGACCGTTCGTAAACGAACTTTTAAAGGTAAGAAGAAGACGTTTAAAGATTTATATTGCGGATATTATCAGAACATCTGAATCAAATTAACTACACATGTGTATTAAAGGATGTTAGTGGATTATCCCTTCAATCAGTATATTTAACGTTTACAGATAACAGATTAGGCTAGGATGCCGGATAAAGTTAGCAACACACGTTAACCACGAACAGCCTATTAATCCATTCTCCTCATGTTATTTCCTCCAACGTTGTGGAATTAGAGAAAAGGGGCTTCTTAACGTGCTTTTATCCGGGGTGGAGGGAGTTACATATAACATTGGGGCGTGTGATTGTAGTGGGTGGAGGTGGTGAAATGAGGATATCCATTGGAGTTCAAGCTAGTATAATATAGTTAACGTTACACAATAATAAGCAAGAGAGCTATTTTTGTGATACATCGCTATTGATATGGATTTAGAGTGCATATTTGAGACTTCCAAACAGTAAACAAAAACGTAACTTATGGGTGAGTGTTTTTAGCAGAGCCATTGTGATTCTGTTGATTATTACCTGTCTGTATTATGTTGCAGCTCAGCTGATTTTGGATTGATGGCAAAGGGAGAGGGACTTAAAGGGGACCTATCATGCAAAATGCACCTTTGGACGTCTTTTATACATGAATATGTGTCTCCGGTGTTCCAGGGAACTCACCAAGTGTCAGAAAACACAACCCTCTCTATTTTCCTCCTTCGTCAAATCTCTAAAAAAGTGGCTGAAACGGATCTGAAAAAAACGGATCCAGATTTCAACACTTTCCTACGTCACAAAGAGACGTGCTCCGCTTATTGGTCAACTCTCCACCTATCAGGGGAATGAGCCACGGCCACGTGCATTGCCGGGATCAATACCAACCATCAGGGAGCAGGCCAGTGAGGACACATCCAATTTTGAAGCTGTAAGTTTTTATTTAGCGGTTGTTTTTCCTGATAAAGCTATCTCTAGCTTGTAGTATGTAGCATGTAGCATGTAGCTTCGCCGTATCAATGTCGCCTCAAACCCAAATAGTAATCGGTTAGGTGTTTATATGTTTTTATAACATTTTATATTGTACGCTCCGCAGTCTTTGCTTTGTCTTTTATTTTAATTATCAGGCATTTGCTAACATGTTCAGACATACTGCCGTAATGGCCATCTGCGTGAAGGCTGTAAAGCCACTCCCTAGCCGATAACACAAGTATTTATTCTCCTATTTATTAGTATTTTGTATCCTCTAAAATCATATTGAGTAAGTTATAATAACAAACGTAATCTTCTGTAGGTAAGTGCCGTTTTTTGCAGCGTTATATGTAAAAGCTTTTGTGATTGTAGTCTGTAAGAACGATCAGATATCATCGATCTGTAAGCTACGCTACGCTAATGAGACATGCCGTTTTTTGCAGCGTTATATGTAAAAGCTTTTGTGTGTTTACTTGTTTGCGCACATGAATATAAATGGGGGTGTGTGAGGATACAACACTGTGTGTATGTATGCGAGGGGGGACACACACCACGAGTAAACGGAGCTAAAGCCCCGTTGGTATGTTGTTGTTGACAAGGCCTTACCTAGCAACAGGCTAATTAGTGGCTCGCACTCAGTACAGTCAGTCTACTGAGCTCAGCCCCTCTCCAACATATCATCTGTATTGAGTCAGAAACACAGCATGCACGTTACGGTTCAAAACTAACTCAGATTGGAAAAGGCTAAGCAAAGAGCTTTGCTAAATAGAGAGTTTTAAGCCCCATCTTTTGGGATTTCAGACGATATTTATCCAAATAGTATTTTCTCATCCTGAATACTAAATTGAGATGATTTTGTTCTAACTATGTTTTCTTCTTTACAGGCCAGCACCTCACATACTTACTAATTAGTGACAATTTGTACATCCTTTGCTATTATTTACATTTTTTTTTATCATGGCGGAAATGAAAGACTGTCCCTGGCAGCCCTGCACTACAATGAAAACGCTGAGCGTGCACAAGCCAACATCCACTGGAAACCCTCTGTATAAACTGCAGTTCCCAAAGGCCAGGAAGGGAGAATGCAGAGCAAAACCAGTAAAGACTGACCCCACATTCCGTAAGTGTTTAAAATATTTATTATACAACTATTTACAAATATAAAATTAGAAAGAACTTTCAGTTTTTTACATGCATATACTAATCTAAACCACATTTTTTGTTGTGCTTTTTTTTAACATTGCACAGGCTACGTGGCCAACTTGATGGACCTCATCTTCGACCAAGTCTTTGTGGACCCTGCACCATTATGAGCGACCTGACAGGGACGAGGTCATCGCCGGGTATGCTACACGGTTCAATTTGGCTGCTGTCTGAACCCAACATCGACATTTTGCGGATCAGGAAACTCCTGCCTCCTTGAGGACAACGCAGGCCGGAATCACCACTCTGATCCTGCGTCCAAGGAAGCCCCAGCACCAGCTCACAAAGCTTCTGTAGGCTAGATACCTGTGACGCCTGAAATCATTAAAAAAAATATTTAGTGTAATTTATACAAAATACAAGTACATTTCGTTTTTTTTATGGGTTCAAAGAACCGTTGATTTTGACAATAAAGTTCCGAGTTGATATCAAATGTGTCGTGATTATTTATGTTTGGATGGGTAAAGAATATTCTGATTTCAAAAGCATAAGGTTGTGTGTGGACTTTTTTTGTCGTACACATGGGTGTGTTATGCCATTGCTGTGTAATAATATATATATATATATAATAGTACATGTACAATGAAAGATTGCATAAAGCCATATACACCAGTATTTATTTCCATGAACAATATTAGCATTCGTTTTACAATTTCAGTCAAAACAAACAAACCACTCACTGCTCTATTTGCCTCAACTGTAGTCCACCATGTTCAGCTCTGTAAATATTAAATGCATTCTGCAGGGAGAACACATTCAGGCACACAGGCTCCAATCCAGGATGGTCCACCACAGGTTACAGAGTCCTCAAGTTCCTGCATCCGTCTTGACACCTAGTGTGATAAACATATTGAATGACATGTTAAAAATGTATTCTCTAAACAGACAACTTAGTGAAGCTATCAAAAATGTTACCTGTGGTATCGCCATGCAGCACACATTCTCCGGTTCAGAAGGCATCGTGGCGCAATTTGCACATGTACACCTGTAGAAAGAAGTCAATAACTGAGCTTTTAAAAACACATGAAACTACACACATTGCTGACAACTGAGGTGTTGTTGGAGTTATACTTTTTATCACCCTAAGTTATTGAACTTTCCAACGGTTGTTGCACGATGTTGGAAGAAAAGGGCTGTAAACTATTAATACACGCAATGAGGCCATTGTATATATGCTGAAAATATGAATGTCTCCCTTTATAAATATATATATGTATCGCTGTTTTTGCGTTACAAGCTCTAAGTTATAAACTGTACACATAGCATTCTTGCTAATTAGCCAAAATATGAACGGAATAAGTAGCAATCATCGTAACAGAGTAAAATAAATAGGGACAACAGCTTGTCAACTAACCATTCAGAAACGTCCTGCTGCAACCGAGATCTTTGCACCTCCACAAAAACCTCCGCTGCTTCAGGGTCAGTCTCTGGATCAAATTGATAATATGCTTGAACACATGCATTGCTCTGAGATGACATGTTTATTCCACACTCGTAATCACAGCAAGCATGTTAACGTGACTCTCACCGGCTCATGCCCCGCTCTTCTGCAGGGGGGCGTGGTCAGCTGCTGCTCAGAATTTTCAAAGACAGGCTTGGAAAAGAGCGAAAATGAGCAAAACGAGGCATGGCTAAAAAATGATCTGTTTGGTATTTTGAAAAATAAAATGTATAAATATACCTTATACCTTAGTGTATGGTCATACACTATATCATTTAAATATAGCATGATAGGTCTCCTTTAAGTGATACTAGATGTATCTAACCCTTTCTCCTGTCTTCCTCTTTCAGCACAAGAACCCCAGGGGGATTCAATGGAGCCTGAAGACCTGCAATGAGACCCTCACCCTGCACCTGAGTCTCAACTCCCAGAGTTTTACAAGCCTCTCCCTGTTCCTTATTTTGATTAAACAGATATTAAGCTTCCCAATGGTGTCTTCGTTTTGTGTAAAATATGATTACCTCACATATGTTGTTGCTGTTGTTGTCTTTTGTGATAGTTAAATTGCTCCTGCTGACTTGAGCCAGACATTCTTTCCTCCTCTCTGTGTCAGTGGGGAAACCTTACATTCATACTCCTTTCTCTGAGCTTTCTATGATTACTAATAATAGTATTAATAATTGTAAATGGCCATTGGTCACACCACCAGTTTGTTTTACTGTAAACTTGGAGGAAGTTAGTAATTATGATGCACACTAATTGAGTTTGATTCCTGGATTCCTACACTGTGTGTGTGTGTGTGTGTGTGTATATGTGTATAGAATCTCACCTTCTTCATGAAATAGGGCATACCAAGACAACGGGCCTCCAACAACTGTGGGGTGTTTGTGCTCATGGTATGGCTCATCTGATGAATTTATCAATCTTTTCTTTACAGTTTTGCAATTAGTGTGTAATGTTTTGTTTACTCTTGAACAGTATGCCCTCTACTTTGTGATGGAGTCAGCTTTTGATTTCAGTGAGGTAGGCCACAGAGATACACTTTTGATCAGTCCTTGTGGTGTTCCCTTTTCATTTTAATATGCATCTTTTTTTTGCACAGTTGGACATGGAGCATTTAAGGAGATGGTGGTGCATGCTACTCATTGACAACTTCCCCGTGACGTAAGTATTCTTACCGCGACACATTTTTTGCATGTGTCATCTTGAATCTTTTATTGTATTGTTTTTATGTCTTATGATAAATTAAAATGAAATTAAACAATAAACCAGTTATGTTTATTAACAATTCCCATATCACTTGTTGTCACTGATAGATTCGAAGGCAGAAGATCAACCAAAAGACGACTGGAGAGATAAGACTGCGAAGACAGTCCCAGGGTAAGTAATCATGATGACCCACCCAAAAGAAGTAAAGTCGTAAAGGAAATGGCATTCTGCAGCGACTTTGGATGGGTATGTAGACTGTAATTTACTACTTAAAATCTCCATGGATGTGCTCCACAGCCATACAGTTTGTTGCTTCCACCTCTTATTCAAGGGGGCAATGTGTCATGATGCAAGTACAACTGTTTTACCATGCAGTAGTAATTCCTTTTATCTGGTGTCTTCCAGAAAAAGGACCCACTGGCAAAGACGGCTGCAGAAATTCTTGTCAGCTCTGAAGAGGAGGATGGAGTACGTGATATGCTATCTGTTATACCTTACATGAAATTCACAGCACTTCCTTCTGTTCTTCTGCAGCGACTGGTAGAAAATGGCTGAAAATATTTTGTACCACTGATTTAGATAGTGTTGCATGTGCAAGTTTTTGTGCGTCATAATTACACATTCAAAGCATCTTGTTGCAAATCAGCAGCAGCACTATAAGAATAGTAAATGTACAGTGTAGTAGCAATGCATAAACTATGTATCTTCTTCCTGTAGGACAGCGTTTCTCAAAGTGTGGGGCACGCCCCACTGGTGGGGCGCAGAGATGTGATATGTGGGTCGCGAAATACAAAATAAATAAAAATAAAAAGTTTAAATGATTTGTTGTGATCATATTCTAAAGATGTTTGGATTATTTAAAAGTATACAGCTCCCTTTCATCTGAGTGTTGAGAGCTGTATCCATAAATTCATGTTGGGCTCAAAGTAGGGCTGCTCGATTATGGCAAAAATCATAATCTCGATTATTTGGGTCAATAATTGATATCACAATTATTAAAAACGATTAACTATTTACTTTGAAAGCATTAATTTATTGAAGAAAATAATTTGAAAAGTATGTTTTTAACAGTTGATTACCCTGAACTTTAAGTATAATTCAACTGAAAACCCTATTTAAAAATAAAAAAAATCGTTTTATTTCGATTATGTTTTCATAATCGTTGCAAGCCAAAATCGTAATTGCGATTTAAAATACGATTAATTGAGCAGCCCTGGCTCAAAGTGCACCAGATTGATGCATTTAACTTCAACATTTAAAAAAAAATCTTCCTGGGGGTGCCTGCCCCCGGACCCTAGAGGATGTGACGTCCAACACCAAATAAAGCAGGTTAAAATAATTAAATTGCATACATTTTATTTTAGTAAACACTGAAAACGGGTCCCACAGACCCAAACAGCACTCAAAGGTTAAAGGTAGCATATAATAATGTTAAAATGTGCTAAATATATACACTGCAAAAATACTAAAAAGATGAGTAAAAGTAGCTCTTTTTTTCGTTTTAGTTTTTGAAAGTAGCTCTCATCCTAAAAAAGGTTGGAGACCCCTGTTATAGAACGATACTTTTGACAATTTTAAGCTTGAAAAATTAAGCTTAAGAGGAACAGGTGGGGCTTGAAAAGGCCCACCTGTTCAAAGGGGGGAATGACAGAAAAAGTTTGAGAACCACTGCTGTAGGAGAAGCACCCCTTTATAAGTAGTGCTATGGCGGCATCTCAGTGGTGCATGCTCTGCAAAGAATATGGGAGATAAAGTCATCCTGCCACAAATTCTTTCCATGGCCCCACTGGACAGAGAAGCAGCTCTCCATAACCTTGGTGAAGCCAGCAACCTGCGGGACGAAGACAGCTGGGAAGACAGGATGGACCCATGTATGTTCAGGTTCAAATTTGAGTCGGACTATTTAATGTTTTTTGAGCAGTGCATTGACAAAGAAAACCTTAAGGTTCATGCCTGTTTTGAAGAGCGCGGTTGAATGTTTGCATCAGCAAAGCCTTTCACTGTTGTATAGATTTGTTTTTTGTATACTTGGTTTTACTGTATTTGCTTTTTCGGTTCTGTTATCTTAATGATTGTTCTGTTATATGATAAATGTTGTAAATAATAAATGCTTTTTCTATCATTCTATGAAATGCAGTGCAATGTATCATTTGAAATATATGGACTAGATATGAGTATGCACAGAACTGACTAAATGAATAATCAATTAAAACAAATATTAAATAATATACTTAAATACACTAATATATCAATTAAAACAAATATTAAATAATGAACTTAAATACACTAATATAGAAAATATGACTTTGTATACCACATATTTAAATACATTCATGCATTTAATTAGTATGAAGTTTTTATATTTAGTTTTTAAATTATATTTAGTCGAGTGCAGATTTGTATTTGTACTTATTGTAGTTGTCCAGCAGATGATGCTGTTTGTGTCATTAGGATATCCATACACCCCGCCCATCGGACGTCCAGCCCCGCCCACATCCGACCCCGCCCCATTCCGCGTTCCGCTGCCAGGGCCGAGAGGCGAAGTCCCTCCCCTTCCGGGAGCCTCCATGGGACCCCGGAAGCGGAAAATTATACATTGAAGTCAATGGAGAGAGAAAGGTTATCTTTTGATCCCGTTTGAATTGTGCCACGAATGACACATATGATGTTTGTCAATTTAAAAGAACATTTTACAAGTCAACAAAATAAAAATGTGTCGTAAAACTGTGAAGTTACACATTTTTTTGTGTGAAACCGCTCAGTGAACTACAGGTCTCTGGTCTCGCACAAAACGCGTCACCATCACAAAGACGGCCGTCACGTTAGCAAATATCACCTGTTTCTTTCAGAATGAGGCGAAAAGTATAAAACGAGGTGAACATCACTACAAGTCTGGGCGTTGAGAGCTGTACATACACGAAAGGGGAGTTAGTCGGTTCTGTAAGAGCAGCGGGACCGGCTTTACAAGGTTTCGGTGAGTAATATGAGTGCAATGTGTAACGTTAATGTCAGCTAGCTAACATTAGCTAACAAGGTACACTAACGTGTTTTGTTTTAGTAACTAGTTTTCTCCTTAAGAAATTCGTGGTCTCTGTGTATGCTGTGGATAACATTAGTGTTCACAAGAACAAGGTACACTCCCGTGTTTTGTTTTAGTTGCTCTTCAGATTGAAGCGGCCAGTTTTATATCGACTATACTGTATGTGTGATCTCCTTTTTCTCGTTGTGTCATTTGAGTTTATTTGCTGTGTGTAGATTCAAGGATTTTGGTTATCTAGGCACAGCTGTGTGTGACTCCCTCTGGTACACTGGTATGTGTTTTCCTAATGTAGAGAGCATTGATTAATTAATAAACTACACACTGAGTCTAGATCCTGACCAAATCCTTTTTTATTGTTGATCAAATGTTTTTCAAAAATGTATTCATACACATTTAGAAAAATACAATGTACAATCACAACCAATACAGCACAAATTACAAAAAATACAGAAAAAACAAACAATAACAACAATCAGACAAGAGGACAAAACTATGGAAAAATAAACCCTCCCACCCCCAGATCCGGACCATCCTTAATAATAATAATAATAATTCATTTATTTTATATAGGCGCCTTTCAAGGCTCTCAAGGTCGCCGTACAAACACATAAAAAAACAAGATACACAATACCTAACACCAGCATAAGAAACATAAACAAGACAATGCAACAAATCAAATAAATAAAACAGAGGATGTGTGATGGATAATGATCAGGGTGGATATGCGAGTGTGAAGAGATATGTTTTGAGGCGTGATTTCAAAATGGGGAGAGAGTCAGTGTTGCGGATGTCAGGTGGGAGGGAGTTCCAGAGGCGGGGTGCAGAGCGGCTGAAGGCTCTAGACCCCATGGTGGTTAAACGGAAGGGGGGTGCAGTGAGGCTGAGGGAAGCAGAAGACCTGAGAGTGCGGATGGGTGTGTTGATGTGCAGGAGGTCGGAGAGGTACAGAGGAGTGAGGTTATGGATGGCCTTAAAGGCGAGGAGCAGAATCTTAAAAACGATACGGGATTTGACGGGGAGCCAGTGAAGTTGCTGAAGAACAGGAGTGATGTGGTTAATGGAGGGGGTTCTGGTGATGATGCGGGCGGCAGAGTTCTGAACCAGTTGAAGTCTGTGGATGGATTTGAGAGGGAGACCAAAGAGAAGGGAGTTGCAGTAGTCGATGCGGGAAGTGACCAGGGTGTGAACAAGAATGGCGGTGGTCTTAGGGTTAAGGGACGGCCGGAGGCGGTTGATGTTGCGTAGATGGAAATAGGCAGACCGAGTGATATTACTGATGTGAGATTTGAATGAAAGTGTGCCGTCGAGGATGACACCCAGACTCTTAACCTGAGGGGAGGGGGAGACTGAAGAGTTGTCTATAGTAATTGAGAAACTGTCAGGTTTGGTTAGGGTGGATTTTGAGCCAATGAGGAGAACCTCGGTTTTACTGTCGTTAAGTTTGAGAAAGTTAGAGGAAAACCAGGATTTGATGTCCTGTAAGCAGTCAGACAGGGAGGATGGAGGGAGGATGGTGGTTGGTTTGGAGGACAAGTAGAGCTGGGTGTCATCCGCGTAACAATGAAAGTGGATGTTGTGTTTACGGAAGATATTGCCAAGAGGAAGTAAATAGATGATAAAAAGAAGAGGTCCCAGGATAGAGCCCTGGGGAACACCGGTTGTGACTGGAAGTGGCTGTGATTTGAAGGTTTTGAGTTGGATGAACTGAGTGCGGCCAGAGAGATATGATTTAAACCAGAGGAGGGGTGTGTCAGTGATCCCGATGGAGGTCAGTCTGTCAATGAGGATGCTGTGGGAAATGGTGTCAAAAGCTGCACTAAGATCAAGGAGGATGAGGATAGTTAGTAGTCCGGAGTCAGCTGCCATGAGGAGGTCGTTAGTGATTTTCACCAGTGCTGTTTCTGTGCTGTGATGGGGGCGGAAACCAGATTGAAATTGTTCATACAGGTTATTGTCAGACAAGTGGGTATCGATTTGGGATGCAACAGTTTTTTCCAGGATTTTTGAGAGAAATGGTAGGTTAGATATGGGACGGTAGTTATTAAAGTTGTTGGGGTCTGCACCAGGTTTCTTCAGTATGGGCGTGATGGCGGCTGATTTGAAAAGTGAGGGAACAAGACCAGAGGTGAGGGAGGAATGTATGATGACAGTAATAAGGGAGGACAATGAAGGTAGACAGGCTTTTACCAGGGGGGTAGGAAGAGGGTCTAACTGACAGGTAGATGGCTTGGATTTACTGATGAGGTCAGATATTACAACAGCAGAGGGAAGTGTGAAACTTGAAAGAGAATGAGAGAGATGGTCGGTGAAAACAGGGAGAGATATACTGCAGGTGGTGTTAGGAGTTAGTTGCTGGTGAATGTTTTCTATTTTGTCATTAAAAAATGACATGAGGGAGTTACAGTAGGCAGTTGAATACTGATGAGGTGCAAGAGAGTCCGGTGGTCGTAGAATGTTCTTCACTGTAGAGAACAGGACCCTTGTGTTCCCTTCGCCAGAGCTGATGAGAACTGCGTAGTATGATGATTTGGCTGTAGAGAGAGTGTCCTTGTAGTGGAGAATGTGGTTATTGTACATCTCTTTGTGAACGACAAGTCCAGTTTTTTTGCAGAGGCGTTCCAATCGACGGCCTTTTGTTTTGAGTTGGCGTAGTTCAGGTGTAAACCATGGAGCAGAATGGGTGAAGGAAACAGACCGGGTTTTTAAAGGAGCCAGGGTATTGAGCAGTTTATGAAGATTGTTATTGTAATGAGAAACCAGTTCATCAGGCGGGGATGAACAATTTATGCTGGGGAGGTTGTCAATGCCACTGGAGAGTGTAGTTACATTAATATCCTTGATGTTGCGGAAGGAAATAACACGTGACAAATTTGGTTTGGACAGTGTTAAGGTGACAGTAAAGGATATTAATGAGTGATCCGAAATGGGAAGATCAGTTGCAGTACATTTAAGAGGAGTGACACCAGAACAGCAGATCAAGTCCAGAATATGTCCTTTGGAATGAGTCGGAAAATCGATATGTTGCTGTAATCCAAAACTCTCCAGGCAAGATGTGAAGTCCTTTGTGAGAGCATTGTTGACAGTATCCATATGTATATTAAAATCTCCCAGCACTATTATGTTAGGTGAGAGTGAGCAGAGATGTGTGAGGAAAGCAGCAAATTCGTTTATGAATTTATTATTAAGCTTAGGTGGACGGTAGACGCTTGCAACTATGGTAGGGATAGGCCCATTGAGTTGTAAGGCAATTGATTCAAATGAGCCGTGAATAGGCACAGATACAGACGAGACTTTCAAACTCTCGCGGTAAATCATCGCGAGACCTCCCCCTCTGCCGGTGGCACGGGGTTGACAGATGTAAACAAACCCAGGAGGAGTAGATTCATTCAGCTGTGAAAAGTCATTAGGTTGTTGCCACGTTTCTGTCAAACATAGAAAATCAAACTTACGATCAGTCAGGAGATCTTGGAGAAGAGGACCCTTGGTCGTAAGAGAACGGATATTGAATAGTGCAAAGTTGACATCAGTGTGGTCGTGTTTATGTTTAGCACTAACGTTAGCCGACCTGGCTAAGCTGGCTAAGACAGTGTGGTCAACTTTGCGTGCGGAGTTTCTTGGGTGTTGTCGAGTTGAAGACCAGATGGATTGTATGGGTTTGGAGTCATCGATGTAAAACCTTCGCCGGGAACCACGGTGGATATATTTCCGACGGGGATGACGAGCGATGTCCAGAAAGAGGTGCAATGCCTGTGATGTGTCAGGCAGGTGGAATCGTAGTCGGAGGAGCTCAGCAGCTGTGTATTGGAGTGCCGCTGTCGCTAGGTTGAACGACAGGGCAGTCCAAATGAGAACAGACCACACAAACAGCTCGTTGATCCACATAGTTGTCGGTGATGTTTGGCTAGAGGATGGGCCTCACGCCACGGAAGCAGCCAGGTGAGGGGTGGTGGCCCCGACACACAGCAGGTAGGGTTGATGTTAGTCCAAAATACACACACACTGCATATACGTACACCGGTTAATTCGATCGTTGGGCAGATACATCCAGATCATATTATAATGGCCAAAGTCATCAAAGTGAGTGATAACAGTTGCATTAGGCTACATAAAACTAAAAGTAGCTGGAGAGCAGCGGCAGCTAAGTGCGCCAGCGTTCGCTCTCAGAGTAACACAATACAATAAGCAACATAATACAGCTTGTATTATTGCTCATTCAATCTATTATAGCATGCTAACAAATGGTACTTACTTTATTTTTACAGATCTGCATGGGAGACGATGGCGCGATGCAGAGCGCTGTCTGTGATTGTGCACAGGGGATGTACAAATGCAGCCACGCTGCAGCATTGGCAATATTTGCCATGTGGCAGATCAGCTCCACAGATGTTGAGTGCCAGTGGAGGAAGCCTGGCACTTAAAAAGTAGTCCAGTCGGTGTCTCAACTTTACCAACAGCGAGAGGAGACATACAACCCACTGGCCAGAGACATCGCCAACTGTCAACTGGGGGGTTGTAAACGAGGCCGAAGGGGTGAAGGCTTTTGTGGAGGCCTATCAAGTGACAGTGTTCGAATCGAGTCTGGTCTCTTTGTGAGTGAGTCGGGTGTTTTGGGAGCATCACCCGATGGACTTGTGCAGCCATCTGCCCTGCTGGAGGTGAAGTGTCCACACAGCCAGAGGAACATGAGCATCACGGAGGCAGTCCAGTTACCATCCTTCTGTCTTCGTGAGGAGGGTGGGTCATATATTCTCAAGGAGAATCACCTATACTGGCACCAGGTCCAAGGGCAGCTGCATATCACAGACCGGAGTCTCTGCTACTTTGTTGTGTGGACCACGAAGGAGGCGATCATCATCCCCATCCCCAAAGACCCTGCATGGCATGGAAATCTCCTCCTCCTGGAAAAATTCTACACCCAGCATATGCTCCCTGTGTTGGCCAGTAGAGAGGAGGACATTTAAATAAACATACTCTTAACACCCTCGGACTCTGCGTTGTGTTTCGTATGTGTGATGGGGTGTTATGCAGAGGGGAGGAAAACAGGACACAGCAGATTGGGATTGTGGTGGAGATGCTGAGCAGTTATTTAATTGTTGCATGTAATTATTATTATACTGCGTGCTTCTTAGTTATTCCATCTTTTGCTGTAACATGGATCTGTATGTAACTCTATATTTAGGCCCATTCCCAAACCGCCCCCTACACCCTACCCCTACACCCTACCCCTCCGTTTGCGCGTTCACGCGGAGGGTCCGCTATATTGAGGGCTGTTCCAAACCAACGAGTGTGGAGCGGTGTGGAGGGGGAGTGGGCTATCAAGCCCTCAAACAACGAGTCTGCAGCGGTGCTGACTTGAGACCGGTCTCTACCTGACCGGTCTCAACGCTGTGTGTGTCCGTCAGGAAACAAGCTGTTTACAAGTAGTTCCAGCAAACATCCACTGATAAACTGCGATGTTAACAACCTCATGATAACCTCATATGTTTTAACTTAGGATCGTACCTGTGTTTATTCTAGAAAAAGGTAAATGTGTGCATTTTATTATAAAGTTGTGTACATTTACAGACTGTTGCAAAAACTAAGAAGCTTATAAACATCAGGTTTAAAACTAAAAGAGCTTTACAAAAAAGTAACACAATGAAAGATGTTTGGAGTTTTATTTGAGTTATTAATTTACATGTTTTGTCTAAGAGATGCTGATTTGAAACCGTTGTTACATACAGTTACGGCATTTCCTGTTTCTGCCGGAGAGAGGGGAGGCCGTCCCAAAGCTTGCTGCTGTATTTACTCCCTCCATCTGACAGGAGGGAGCCTCGTTGAGCTGCGAGTGTGGCTACAGACGGAGTTCACTCCACCACGGAGGGGTAGGGTCGAGGGAGTGGTTTGGGATTGGGCCTTACTTGTTATCTACCACACTTCCTTCTACATCATACACCATCATTATACATGATGGTGTATGGATATATATATTTGTATACATATCTGTAAATTGTATAATTTTATTTAAACGTCTTTTTGATCTCTCTGTCTATAAACACAAACTGAGTAAGATTGACAATAAAGTTGACTTTGAAAAATATATATATTCTTTATGAAAATAGTTGACTGTTGTCAAATGAATCCAAATGAAACATTGGACTGAACTACAACTACGCCTTTAAATCTCTACGGACTGTTTTTCAGTGGGATGGCAAGTTCCTATCTTTAAACATTTATTAGTTTTTTCTCAGAACAGATTTGATTTTCTGAAGTTAATTTAACTTTGCCGACCATGTAAGGTCATTATTAAAAGGTACAATCAATTTGTTTAGGGTTGACTAAAATAATGAAAAACATTTCATTTGGATAATTTACTGACAGAATAAGAAACTCAATGATGCTCTACTCACCTGTTCCCTTTTTATAAAGTGAAACAGTTGAAACGATAGATTTTAGTAAACTTAAAAACAACCTTCTCCAAAAGCTATCAAGGAATATACCGAATACTTGTTTTAGAACTTTATTACATATTTTTATATAGTTTGAATGATCCATAATTGACAGAAGCTTGTGTTTACACTGACCTGTTACTCATATATTAATGTCTTTGTAACTTCAGTAAACCACTACCTCACTAATTTCTTTCATTCATCACGGTTCAGTAAACTAAGTGATACATGAACCAGTTTAATCATTATAATAACGTAGGATTGCAACTCTTTGAAACTGTAGGTGGCTCTTAAAAGAGCCGTTGTGTTTGGGTGTGCTGGTCTCAGGTCAGTCTAAGCCCTCTCTCCGCGGATGCAGCGGGCCAGCTGGATGTCCTTGGGCATGATGGTGACCCTCTTTGCTTGGTTCATCTTACTGGGGGGCAGCTACATGGATGTCGGTGCAGTCCACAATTATTGTGCAGTTGAAGGCAGAATGAATTTATTATTGACTCCGAATGAAGCACAACTTCATGTCATACAATACATTGACTTTATTTGTAATTGTGTAAAAAAATATGAGCATTGATTAGCAAGCAGGACCTGCAGGAACAGAGAATGGTGATGTATGGAAATGGGAAGAGAGAAGAATAAAGAAAACAGATAAACTTTATTATCGGATATTAAAAATTCAATTTCAAAACAAGTTGCCGCTCCTACAGTTTTCTAGTATGTAAAGATGATTTCACATGACCTATGCAAAATATCACACTCAATACATGTGTGTCTCTGGGGGGTGCATTGTGCCTTCCCCTGCGAGATGGAGTTCATGACTTTATGAGCTGTTCATGAGCACTCATGAAACATTCATGAACAACTCATTATATGTTCACTTGTCATGTTCATGAACCAAAATTCTTAAAATGCTCATGAACCATTTTAAAGAGCAGTTCATGAAATTTTTATGAACATTGTTCATTCATATAAAGTTCCTGTTTTGCTCATGACAGACTTTTATGAGCAATTTATGAACTTTTCATGATCCAGCCAATCACAAAATTATAATTAAAACCCCAAAAAGTTTGCATGAGCATTTCATGAACTTTTCATGACTATGAGCATTTCATGAATTGTGGATGATTGTGGCAAGTTCAGAATATTTTTGAATATTCATGAGCATTTTATGAACTTTTGATGATCAGTGTGATGATTTTAAAGACCTCTTGAATATTCATCTACTATTTGAACATTTCTTTATTTTTTAAAACTTTTAATCTTAAAACAAAACAATAATGCATTTGAAACTGAACATTATCTGTATTTATTTTGGTGACATTCATATCATTTTATGGTTTATCTGTACTGTTTGAGAAGCAGTACGAGTAAGTAGCGCCAAGGTGGAACCTTTGGCAGGTGAGCGGTGACATATGGGTTATCTTAGGGGGGACACTTCCGCCCCTCCAGTCAGAAGCAATCCAGACGATCAACCGGATCCTGTGTATAATTATTGCTGCTGCACTTTTCTGTTTTCTACAGGTCAGTACATGATGAAAATGATCGATGTTAACCTGTGTGAATTATATATGATGTTGGAGATGTTTAGGAGAGTGTGTCAGAAAGTTTTGAGCATGTTTGACATAGTAACGGTATTTTAAAAATACTAAACTGTCGGCAACAATAGATGCCATTTTCGCGGGCTTCAGCCGCGCCTGGGTAAATGTGACCTGAGCGAAGGCTCGCAGGCAGGTTAGCTGCTGCGCACGGTCTAATATGTTTTGTTTACTTGAGTGAAGTCTTGCAGGCACATTGCCTTGTTTTTTGTTTATTAACATTGACAGTGTATTTTTGTGATCTCCATAATATGTTATATTTGGTAAAGATAGATATATTGATAGAAAGTATTATTTGATAGCGTTATGTGTTTATATTGACTATGTTGAATTTCTCCTTGAGATACAGTAATGGACTGTGACAGACGGATAACTTAAATGGAGAAATGTGATGTTTGTAAAGTACAGCTATTTGAATGTAACTGTGTACTTTGAATTTTGAATAAGAAGCAATCCAGACGATCAACCGGATCCTGTGTATAATTATTGCTGCTGCACTTTTCTGTTTTCTACAGAAATCATTTATTGTTGCTGTGGTACCCAAGCTTTTGGGACCCGTAACAAACAAATGTGTGCAGCTCAGTGTCAAGAACTGTGCTTCAAATAGTGATAGGATTAATTGTAGTGCTCCACCTGTATACATGTATGTTTGTATGTTTGTTAATTTGAATAAAGTTCCATTGTGATTGACATAATTGTTGTTTTCTATGGTTGCCAATTGACCCACAGTCAATGGTTCATGAACAGTTCATGTACATGAACAGTTCATAGCCAGCCATTGAATTATATTCAGTGACTGGGTATGAACTGTTCATGAAGTTGTTATGAACAGTTCTTGATATGTTCATGAACCATGGTTAATTCATGAACAATTCTTGAAATGTTCTTGGTTGAATACTGAATATCCCTACACTCACTGAAAACTCCATTTCATGAATTGTTCATGAACCTGCCTAAAACCATATTCCATGAATTGTTCATGAACCATTCCAGCACAGGAGTTTCATGAGTATTTCATGAACTGCCCTAGTGCCATTTAATGTTCATGGAACTTTCATGAACAGTTCATCAACTTTGTTATGAGCTGTTTATGAGCTGTTCATGAATATGGTTCACGGAATTTCCATGAACTTCTCATGACAAGTTCATGAACAGTTCACTATCATCTCACTGGGGTTTGATGTATATAAATAATATACCATAACCAAATACTATTACGTACAGTGGAAATCAGGTTGCCAGAGCAGGTCAGTGTGCATGTTCCTCAACGTCTCAGCAGTTACAGGTGAGGTAAAGAAAATAAAAGAGAAAAAGGTCAGTAACAACACTTAGTTTAAAGTAACAACACTTAGTTTAAAGTAACAACACTTAGTTTAAAGTAACAACACTTTGAATAATTATCTCTTCTAACAATTTTCTCTCAGTAAGCACACAACGACTGTCTTTCCAACAAACAGATTGACTCACTCTCACTGTCATCACAATGAAACACGTCCAGAAGAATGTCATGCAAAGCTCCCTGCCTACCTTCGACTCTCCCTGAACTGCTTCCTTAGCACACGGTGGAGGGCGCAGTAGGCTACTCTTCAAATGTTTCACGAAATACTTACCATCATGACTACTCTTACTGTTTAACATTTTGGTTTACTTCATGTAATAAAATAATAACTTCATGGTAAGTCTACTAAAAATGACAAGGCTAAGTAATGTAATGCTAACTAACGTGCTCGCTACTCGTCGCTACTAGCTAGGTAGCTAACTTGACTATGTTCCATGCACAACATGTATATTACCTATGATATTACCTGATATGTCTGATCCAGCGACTCCTGGTCCTATCATCAGACGGGAAGCGATAGAACGAGCAAGTGGTATGATCACTTTTGTGATTACAACCTGGTACAAAGCACACAGGCATCTTGTAAAAGTGAACCAACCACTTGGAGCATTATCGCCGGTGACATCACTTACGCGACCCAGAATGGGATTTGGGATTTGTAGTCTTTGTAGTCGCGTATTTTTCATAGTCTTATATTTCAACAGTTTTACGACAAAATGTGACTTTTTTGACATGGAAATGATTGTTTAAGATTGACAAACATCATATGTGTGGCACAATTCAAACGGGATCAAAAGATACGTTTTCTCTCTCCATTGAATTCAATGTATAATTTTTCGCTTCCGGGGTCCCATGGACCGGAAGTAGATGGGCGTGACTTCGCCTCTCTATACGAAATAGAACTGTCAGAGCTGTCAGAGCGGTGCCTCTCAGAAGAGCAGCCGCTGGGCGGAGTCACAGAAACATTCAACTGATCTTCACTCCTCGACCGTTAGTGCCAGTCAAAACATACCGCTTTGTTTCAACCACTGCCGTTCCCCCGTGTCCCGCCCTCTCTGTCTGTCTGTGTCTGTTTCAGTTTCGCCAGCAAGACCGGGACCCTGATGTAAACAAGACGAAAGTCTTTCTCTGGTCTGCATCCCCTTAACAATTGTATGTTTTGAGCTGTACTGTACTGTACCCAATATAGAGGCTTTGCATATGACGTCACGGTCAGCGCAACGGCCATACTGGAGTACCAAAACAGACACCGTAATAAGTCATACCTGTTCAATGTTTGTTTTTTACCGGACATACAATGGTTAACTTCTGTGCCATTGTTGGCTGCAGCAACAGAGGTGTTCGAAACAGGGGGCCGAAGTCATTTTACAGGCTGCCGGCGGTTATTATAACACACCAGGGTGAAGCAACACATGAACTTTCGGGAGGATCTCAAACCATCCAACCACAACTATACTCGCGTTTGTGGGGATAATTTCACATCAGGTAAGTGTCGGGTTTTACATACAAACATTCAAAATGAACATATAACCCACGTACTAAGACATGGATCTTAACAAGGAAATAGGAATCCTGGAGTCTGTCATCGATCGACATATCAGATTGTGGAGTATCTACAAAGTAAAGTCATCCCTTGGTCATCTTCACACCAGTCTGTCAATCCCCTGCAGTGCTTCGTTTAACTGTAATTTAAAGTAATTCCTCCCCCTACTGGCCATTTGATTATATGTAAACAGTAAAGGCTGTACAGTCCCTGGCACCTTTTCAGAGGCTTTTGGTTTCCTCAATTATTTGTCATGTTCCAATGTCTTGACACCAGCATTTTAAATATATCTAAAGTCTGACTTGTCCTGTCAAAAGAGGTCAAATTTGTATTAATTAATAGTTCACTCAGGATATAACTGACCTACAAGTGGCACTTTTTGACAAAAATCATCCTGACTGGGCACCGTCTGTCAAATTGGGCCACGAGAAAATTACAGCACCTTCCCCTGCTACACATGCCAGTTATAAGTTTACGCACCAGAAAAAGGTCATCCATCGCACTACTTGATCTCTACAGCATGGTATCTGATATACCATCTTTAGAAGAGCCCACACCAGTCCTGGAAGCCACTGGGGAAGAAGAAGGACTGATTAAACCAGAGACTGGCACTGCAACTCAGACTGATTAAGCTTGGGTAAATACATTTTGAAAAAAACAATTGAAAGGGCAAAGTATTATATTTATCACAGGTTTCCAATATACCCATTGAAAAACAAGTACATGCTTCTTTAACTGTAAGCTGCAGAGATCACCTCACATAACAGAGATAGATTAACATTGTGTTCATATTACAGTTTTTTTCAATGCTAAAACACATTTTTTGAAAGCAGGGCTTATTTTCTCAAAACACTAAACACAATTCACAAAACCATACACACAAAGTGCAAAACACCTCATATATACTGTAGACTTAAGCACTGCACCCAGAACTACAGAAACACTTACCAAAACCAAACTTTTGCACCAAATGGCACACACTTCATTCATAGTACAATACATTTTGTAAAACCAACTACACACCATCGTGCTCAAGCACACTGTTTTATGGCGTTTGATATAGAGAATTCTGCAAATAAAGATTGTTCAAGTCTCCAAAATATGTGCAGAAACACAAATATACTGTTGTTATACTTTTACTTTTCAAAAAGTGGAAAGTTGAATTGCAAATTGGGTGCAGAGCTGAACATGTGTTTAGAGTTTTGGATATTTGAGCTGAGGTTTTGCTCTTTGAGTGTCAGTTTAAATAATGATGATTTTTGTGTCATTTTAGTGTGCACAACTTGTTTTGATTGTTACACTTACATCACATTACATTGCATTTAGCTGACGCTTTTATCCAAAGCGACGTACAATAAGTGCGTTCGACCAACAAGACACAACCTTGAAGAAAACAGAGTCATATAAGTACATCAGGTTTCATAGAGCAAAACATTTCAAGTGCTACTCAACTGGCTTTAGGTAAGCCAGTCCTTTATTAGTATATAAGTGCTTTGTTAATAGTTCTATCGCTCGAAGTGGAGTCGAAAGAGATGAGTTTTCAGTCTGGAAGGTGTGTAAGCTATCTGCTGTCCTGATTTCAATGGGGAGCTCATTCAACAATTTTGGAGCCAGGATAGCAAACCCACGTGTTTTTGCTGATGGGAACTTGGGTCCCCCTCGCAGCGAGGGTGCAGCGAGCCGTTTGGCTGATGCAGAGCGTAGTGCACGCGCTGGGGTGTACGGTTTAACCATGTCCTGGATGTAGGAAGGGCCAGATCCATTCGCAGCATGGTACGCAAGTACCATTGTCTTGAAGTGGATTCTAGCAGATACCGGAAGCCAGTGAAGGCAGCGGAGGAGCGGCGTGGTGTGGGAGAATTTAGGAAGGTTGAAGACCAGACGAGCCGCTGCATTCTGGATGAGCTGCAGAGGTCGGATGGCACATGCAGGTAGACCAGCCAGGAGGGAGTTGCAGTAGTCTAGGCGTGAGATGACGAGCGCCTGGACCAGAACCTGCGTGGCTTTCTGGGTCAGCTGGGGACGTATCCTCCTGATGTTGTAAAGCGTGTATCTGCAGCAGCGGGTTGTAGCAGCTATGTTTGCAGTGAAGGACAGGTTGTTATCTAGGATCACACCCAGATTCCTTGCAGTCTGAGTCGGGGAAACAACAGAGGTGCCGTGTACTTACATGTTCTTTATATAGATTTGATGTAAAAGAAACAAGTTCAATCAAATAAATATATACACTGTCATTCAGATTGATTAGTACTTCTGTTTCTTTTGAGAGGGGACGCCTTTTCCTGGGTAACTGTCTTGGCATCACGTATCCGTATAGATGTTTCTATGTAGAAAAGGAGAGATGCAACATGGGTACATGTTGATCCCAAACCAGCCTTGCAGTTGCAGTTAGCTGTGATGACTGCACCATCCTTCTTCATCAGTACCCACGGACATGTTGGCGGCAGCCCAATACTCTGAGAATGCAATACCTGAAAAATAAAATACAAAAATATTATTGGATTGTTGACTATTTAGAACCACCTTGTCATATGTTAGGTAGCACATAACAGAATAAGCTGACAACCAAGAATAGGTTCACAACTTTTGGAATGTAAATATATTGCAATATATAATAAAGCTTTATTTATAAAGCCCTTTTCATAAAGCACGTGTAGCTCAAAGTGCTTTACAATCACAAGTTAAAAATAAACCACGAGAAATTCCCCTCAGATCAGATGTTAAGACCTTTACAGGTACATAGCAACAACATATATATATATAACATTTTAAAAGGTTAAGAGACACGGCGAGGTAAAAGGTATGATAATAAAAATACATAATAAGACACAAGACTAAGTTAATTGATGCAACAATATAAAACCCTATAAAATAAAGTAAACATATAGATATAGGTACAACAAAAATAAAAGCTGGTGTTTAAAAATGTCCACTGAGTTGGCCTCTGATATTTCTTGGTAGCGTAGTGGATAAAAGCAGCCTCACCCATTTTATTTTGGGGGACTTTAGGGATATTTAAAAAGCCAGCTGAAGAGGACCTCACGAAATATTTACTCACTTTTCCAGCTATTACAGCCACATCTCCTTGATATGCAACGCAAACGTCGCGGATCCACCCGGATGTGAACTCTTTATGTGCCTAGAGTCCTTTGTACGCCTTCATTTCCTCCATGGTGTACAATGGAATAGGCGAAAAAAAACAGGTAGTTCACGATATCACAGTAGGAAAGTGAAGGCCATGAATTTATATCGGTGCTGTAATTCTTAACGGGAATTAAATAAGGGTCCACCGAACCAATCGACGCACATTTGTCTCTGTAAATGGTCTTATCCTCCGGGTTTAGTGATTCGTAGTAGCCTTTCATTTTCGCCATTTTTGAACGCTCCCGCCAGTAGAGCAGTAGAGTGGTACTCCAAGATGTCTGACGCGAAATCCCGTGACGTCATTAGGAAGCCTCTATACAAGCTGTTAATAAACTTTTCAATCAATTAAACCGCTGGTAGACCAGCATAACCAGCTTCACCAGCCTAGACCAGCTAAAACCAGCATGACATCCAGGTTTAGCTGACCAGGCTGGTCTTGAACCAGCAAGAACAGCCTGGCCAGCTTGTCCAGCCTGGTAAACCGAGATGGGTCTGGCTCATAGACTGTATATATAAATGGACGTAGGGTCCGTGACGTCACCCATAGGATTCTGCAGAGTTGCCGTGAAGCCCTTAGTAGGCGGAGTCGGCCACTAACGGCTCGACGGTGTCGTCAGAGTCTAACTCCCGCCTTCTCCCGCCTTCTCCAAATAAGGGCAAAGAGGCGGAGCTGAGGCGAAGCCGAGGCGGGACAGGGCGGGACCTGCTGCCAACGAGCGTGACGTTCGAGTCCTAGCTCAGGCTAAGAAGCTAAGCTAACATGCTCTCAGTATCAATCGAATGTAAAACATGATTGATGAAAGTAGTAAATCGGTCAGATTTGACCCGAAGACAACAGGAGGGTTAATGCCATATTCACTTAGTAACGCATGAACAACTTTTACAAATATTTCTATATAGTCTGTGTTGGTAAATGTCATCTAGGTTGCACATTTCCTGCTGAAATACATGCATACCAAGTCACTGCGTGGCACTTTGGTTTTGATAAAACAGTGTAGTTCCACTATATAAACGTTACATTCATAATCAAACGAGACAATCTGCAAGATAATTAGCTATTTGGTATTATTCTTAATGCTTGTCATTCACACGTTAATAAAATAAAATAAGTACCGATACATAGCAGAATAATTGTGGCGGTGTTCAGCTTAATAAGCCTTGCTCAACATCATTTATTTAGCTAATACTACAGCGGGCTGCAGGCGAACCAAGTCCGCGTTACGATGCATTCCTTGATCTCCAGTTATAACGCCGGACTCCGCCGCTGGCCGAAGCTAACGGAGCCCCAGGGTGCTAGCTACGGCCGCCGGGACGCGCTAGCGAGCTAGCACCCTGCAGCCCCGTTAGCTTCGGCGGCGTGGACTCCGGCGGCCCACCCCTTTTAACATTTGCTCCCGTTTAGCATTATGGGCGTCATAGCCATATAGTATAAAAGTCTTACCCAAGGCTGAATCATAAACTAAACTGTATATATGTATAAAGGGTTACGTCCTTAGCTGGCTAATAAGCTACATAACAGGCTAAGCTAACAAGCACACAAACACCTGCTAACGGGGTTAACATGTATAATATTATCATTTTACTCACCGAAAAAAGCTGAAAGTAGACTTCTTGGAAGATCTGTTAGTACATTCAAGCGCACAGCACGACATTTTAATTATCTGGTATTTGTAACAATATTCCCTAACAGGCACGATCACCACGAACACAGCTAAAGGATCAAGTACAGTAACTACAACTAACTAACGTTGTAGCCTCTATGGTTGTAGCCTAGCAGATTGGACAAGTTGCTGTTAGCTGACAGTGAGGCACGTATCTGTCAATCAAAGTGACCACGCCCTAATGTATGCACAAACTTTAAGACCTAATATAAATATAAAGGGTCGCGTTAGAAAACAATTCACTCACAGATCCATAATCATGAAGGTGGAATCTAACTATATCGATAATAAAATTTATGGAGCCAGGGGTAGAAACATGTTTTTTTCTGCTGTAAAATCGGGCATTTTAACATGGGGGTCTATGGAAATTGCTCCTTTCTGCAGCCATCGCCTATCGGCCAATATATGAACTGCAGTGTGTGGCACTTCCGTATTGGCTTCCCGGCTCTACCCCACAGTTTGCCGCTTGGTCTGGCTGCAGACCGCAGCAAGGAGGCGGATCGTATAGGGGCGGATCGTATAGGGGCGTTTCCTAACTTTTTTTATCCAATAGAATAATGACACTCAGCAGAAATACATACTGTAGGTGGCAGTAATGCAATTTAAGGGATTCCAGCTGCTTTTATAAATTCTCGCAGAATAAGTAATTCGTTCTTTCACGATGGCCGAACAACAAGTTGAAACAGCGGTAATAGTATTTTCCAGAGATGCATGTTTATATTTATTGTAATGTCATTTTTCTTAACACACAATTGTCTCGTTATCAAAGTACAACATCGACTGTCCAACCTCGTTAAGCGTTAATAAAGTAAATAATAGTTGTATGTGGTAAAAATGTGGTATTAAATGCTAACTTAGCATGATGGTATAAACACGTTAGCCTATAGTCCCGTTTGCAACCAGGCCTACTCTACTGTTGTAATAATGTTACATTTAGATAGGTCAATAGATTATCAGGCTCGGTAACAATACTGATTTGTGTTACCAAAGCTGATCATCTAATTGACCTAAGGTTAGCGTATATGCTGTGATGCTTACCAGCACTTAGCATGATGCTAGTGCAGTGGTTCCCAAACTTTTTGTGCCCAAGGCAAGTAAAAATCTCAAGGCACACCTATTGTGAAAAATAGCCCTTATAACACGTGTTATCACAAATATCTGTAAATGTGCATAATTATTTACTAATGCCAAATAAAATGTGACAAAGACAACTATATTACGAAATATTTCCGAAATTAATTTGAAACTTTATCAAATTAGGCTTCATCAAAGCAGCAACACACTCATTTAAACCAGACAGGTCACAAAATAAAAAATGAGGCAAAGGAAACTCAGCAGAAATTCAGCACAGAGAACTGTCAATGCAAGGAAGCTGCATTTTCCATGGTCCTGAACTACAAATTATAAATTATAAATGTATTACTTTTAAAAAAGTAATATATTACACTACTTCGTTACTATCTACATAAAGTAACTCGTTACTTTACTCGCCGAGCACGTACAAACTGCGCATGCGTGAGTGGCAATAACTTTCCTTACCAGCAGGCGGCGGTAGTGTGTATTTGTCATTCAAAACAGGCAACAACCGGAAGACAGAGAAGAAGAACAGACTGCGTGATATAAACAAACAACTAATAGCTTGTGCGGTAGCTTCACCTTAGTGTTCTTTGCAGGTGTTTGTTGAGGTTTGACGTGGTGTTTCCAGCAGTGGATAACAGCTTCTGGCCTGGACACAGTTTGCACCTCACCGTCACATTCCTGTCTATTCTTCGGACGAACTCAAAATAATGGGCATACCTCCACCCAGTGTTCGAATTACCCATTTGCTTTCGGGGGAGCCCTATTTATTTTATTTTTTGGCAATCATATAGGCAGACCTGAAAGATGTATATGTTTCCTGCATTAGATCAATATTGATTGCCAATAGTCCTACCTTGTTTGGTAGGACATCTTTTTTCTCATCTCCGAAATCTCGATCGCTTTTTCGTGTGCCTGGCTCTTAGTGCTAATAAATACTACAATCACATAAAAACACATTACTACAATCACAATAAAAGACAATACATTACAATAGATATATAAAAAACACAGGGAAAAGTCAGGAGTCCTGCTCCGCTCTGACTAAAAGGTCAGGGAGAGCACTGGAGCCTCAACATGTGGAGGAACATTATGTGAATCCATTCTTGTGAAAGGTGCACAAAGGTGGATTTTTTTGCGAGCGGCAGGGAGATCAATATACTTGTTGCCTCTTTGCAAATCTCACATCCACATTTTTTTTTTTTTTTGAAAAGCCAAAGATAACTTTCATTCCACTCACTCCATATTTTTTGTGTCCAGTTAAAAGGCAGGTCATGGGCATCGTCAGGTTCGCTAGCGCAGGTGGCGCCGACGGCTGTGGCCGTTGTTGAAGCCTCTTCACGCTCCGCATAGGCAGGCCTCTCCCTCGGTGTGGAGCTGTCAAACTCGACCCTAACGCCGCTTACAGCCGGCCAACTAAAAGTTGTTCCGTTCACGCTGTCATTTTTAGACTCCTTCGCTTCTTTGCTTGTGAATCCAAAAGCTGCGGGGCTTGGCTGTTTTCGTTTCGCCATATTTTTTA
Organism: Gymnodraco acuticeps; assembly: GCF_902827175.1. Taxonomy (NCBI): domain Eukaryota; kingdom Metazoa; phylum Chordata; class Actinopteri; order Perciformes; family Bathydraconidae; genus Gymnodraco; species Gymnodraco acuticeps. The sequence goes on from NW_022992250.1 coordinate 1,852,382, forward strand.
TTACAAAGCCAGAGTTAAAAAAAATATCAGTATGAAAATATCAAATACCGCGCCAGCATCGTCTGCCGTAACCATAGCAACGTAAGTAGCGTAAAGAATGCAGCGCCGCCACGTACAGATGGCAACACCCAGAAATATTCACAAATATAAAACAAATATTCAGAAACTGTAATGAACAATGACTATTATTTATTTCAAGAACTTATTTACAGAAACTCAACATTTCTAATCTGTGTGACACAAATATACACGATTATTTTGGGCTCCCCCTATTTATTTCAAAGTCGGCCTTCAGGGGAGCTCCCTCCCTCTTCGGGGGAGCCAAGCTCCCCCTGGCTCCCCCCCATTTCGAACACTGCCTCCACCCCTCGAAAGTTATCGCTGACTCAGCCATGTTTATGCAGCACTGCACGTGGAGATGTGGACGCGCATGTCGCACAGATTACGTACATATAAACCTACAAAGTACTGATATAGTAAATTAAAAAATAATTATTTTTGTGTAGTTGTATATTGCAATAATAACGTATGGTTGTCACAAAATCCCACGGCACACCCGGACTTGCCTCACGGCACACCAGTGTGCCGCGGCACACCGTTTGGGAACCACTGTGCTAGTGTACTGTTGTGTACTGTTGTATTATCTTGGAAATATAAGTAGGCCTGCCCTACATACTGTAACTTAATCAAATAATATGGTATGGATTCGGATAGACAACATGGCTAGCTTGGTTGGTTGAATTGAGTAATAAGATGTGCGGTACTGATTAAGGTTGTAACTGTAACAGTTTGTAACTACTAGTTGTAATGAACCAGACGAGAGACGGACGCATCCTTTCAGTAAATATCGGCTGCTAATCAATATGTAAAAATAACACTTCGGATGTGTCTTCTATAATAATTAGGGCCGGGACTTTAACGCGTTAATTAAGATTAATTAATTACACAAAAATTAACGCGTTAAAAAAATTAACGCATTTTAATCGCACTTATTTTTGCACCGCGGAACGTTTCTCACTGGATGAGTTTCAGGCGTACCGATTATACTGGAGCACCAACTAACGTTCATGACTTCAGACAACAACAAACCACAGTGAACAACAGTGGGAAATGTTGTTTTAAAAAACGGACGGATGGAAGCGTCGATAAGAGCACGGTTGTGTGCAAATTATGCAAAAAGGAATTCGCATATCACCGCAGCACATCAAGCCTCAAGTATCACCTCAATGCAAAACATATAGCAGCTAGCGTGGACGTTAGCCTCTTTTATCGCGTTCACACCATAAAGAGCCGGTACTAAAATTAGTTCATGAGAACCTTTTTACCCCCACGAAAGTCCCTGCTAGAGAGCAGAGAGCTGCTAGAGAGCAGGGACTTTCGTACGGCTCTCTTGTGAGAAAAGAGCTATATTTCTGATTGGCTGGGCGGATTGCAAACCACGCCCCGTAAAACTCCCAAAAAGTTTTGTGAAGCCGCCATTTTATTATCCTCGCATTAGCATTATTAGCATTAGCATTAGCCCAGCGCAGAAACGCAGAGAGACTAACTTATGGCAACACAAAATAAAACATGGGAGCGGTGGAGATGAGGAGGTGTCGGCGTTCTGGCGATTTACTCGGAAGGCTGCTGGGACTCCCAGCAGCTTCTACTGAAGCCAGTCCCCAACTCCGGGGACTTCCGGCCGGGGACTTTGGGCGGCAGTATACGCCGTGAAGTGGTTTGCGGCCTGCCAGTAAACCCAAAGCAGAAGAAGAAGAAGTGACGTCAGCGGCTTCATTTGTTCTCATGAACTAAGTTCTCATGAACCTTTGTGGGAAAAGTACTGCGGTGTGAATGCGCCTAATGGTATACTAAAATCCATGGGAAAAAAATGGCTTCTCACTGTTCTTAGGTCAAATATTTATATGCGATTAAAAATGCGATTAATTTCGATTAATTAATTACAAAGCCTCTAATTAATTAGATTAATTTTTTTAATCGAGTCCCGGCCCTAATAATGTAACATTAGTTATGGCATCATCAGAAATGTGGTAAAGTAATATGATTAGAGAAGAGTCACTGGTCATCTAACACATGCTTAATAGCTCACCCAACACTATTAAAGACAGGTTAAAGAATGTAACATAATAAAAACTTCCTAATATCGATAAGCAAAAACACTAGTTATATTATACAAATTATGTGACCCCTTGAGCTGCATAAACTAATATGCAATCCAATTAAAATATAAATATCAAAGCTCATTCAAAAACTCGGAAGGCTACAGGGGACATGGGCGCAGAGGACAACTCTCTGGGATGTACTCGGAAGATGAGCTGGCAGGATTCTGCAGCATTGACTGTTTCTATGATGCTGGAGGCACCTTCCAAGAATAAAATGTTTGTTTAATAAAGACTTTCCTCTTTGTATGTACTATATATATTTTTTTTATTTTTATTAATCTTACCACCAGACACAACATGAACAAATGAATGATACACATCAGGACAGTAACTTAAACTACAGTATTTTAGGTGTACAGAAACCTCTACTCATGTTGTTAAATGATATACAGCAATATCTTCCATAAAACGTAGTTGATTGATTTGAATCATAATTACTACCACTGCACAAACAGTGAAAAATGATATGCCTACAATTTATGAATTTGTCTTCTCTGTGAGTTGTATACTCTTCATTCTTTATGCAAATTAATTATAATTATTATTTTTCAAAGTTCGTTTATGATTCATTCATAGCATTAAAATAAATGAGAAACAGAGAGTGTCATATACCTTTAAGAAATACGTGGGGGCGGGGTTCATAACCCTTTAGGAAATGCCCAGAGTCATATAATAGAAGAGTTACGACAACGGAAGTCCAAAAACGGTTATCGTCACGTGGTTCATGTAGAAGAGGATCGTTCCCCGGAAGTTCATGGCGGGCAATGTGAATGCATTGATAACAGGAGATAGAACTACGATTTTTGGTAATTATTAGTGAATAAAGGTTTTGATTTGCAATATTTATACAACAAATCGATATGTGTATGTATTTACATCAATATGTTTTAAAAAAATAAAATAGAATTTGCTAATATTAAGTGATAATATTAGGATTAGTGTGAACAACTAGTTTACATGTTAGGCTAACAGTGCCTTGGTTAAAGAGCCTGTTGCTGTTTATTTATAGCTTTGAATTCTTTAAAACCAATATTATCTTCTTAAACTTGTATGGTAGTCAGGAGCATCACTTTCTAATGTTTATTGATATATTTAGAGGGAGGGGATCTAAAGTAATGCTTTAAAATTCAGATTAGATTAATGTCTACCATTTTCTTAAATTCATGGTAGTTTCAGTAATCCCATGGTAATTGAGGACACAAGTTATCTAAATGACTAATGTCATCTTTATGGCTTTCAGAAAGGACAGGAGACCGACAGGTGACTATCAAAGGACTAGCAGCAGCAGCATGATGATGATGTTAAATGTGTTGTTTTAGGAACATCCATTGCAAATACATGGAATTCAATAAACATTGAATAGCATATCATGCAGTTTGTCTGTGCCTTTTCCTCCTTGTTGTCCTGGTTTGCTGTGCTGCCTCCTAGTCGCCACCATGGTTTGCTGTGCTGCCTGGGGATGCTCCAATCGCTCAGAGAAAGGAGTACGAATGTACAGCTTCCCCGCTGAGACAGAGCGGAGGAAGCAGGAGCAATTTCACGACCAACAGCAACAAAATATGTGATTTATATACAAACTCTGCATTTGCACTTTTTCACAAAACGAAAACCACACCATTGGGAAAGCTTAATGTTTTGTTTAATACAAAAAACAGGGAAAGGCTTGAAAAACACAGAGTTGAGACTCAGGGTGCAGGGTGAGGGTCTCAGTGCAGGTATTCAGGCTCCATTGAATCCCCCTCTGGTCCTTGTGCTGAAAGAGGGATAAACAGACAGGAGAAAGGGTTATACACACTTATATAGCACACCTATTGGATGGGAAATTGCCTTGGGGAGATAAGGTGTGGTCTTTGTTCCCAACTGAAGTTATGGAACTTTATTATTTGTGAGTTTAACAAAGTATGACAAATGGCATCAGTATCATGTGATATGAATTTCTATAAAGTTGTCTCACATTCTTGGTCATATTGTATATACAGTATGTAATGAGTATAACATGTCCAGTAAGTATAAAGTGTTTCCTAATACTGTGTATTCAACCACTATGGAATATGTATGTGGGCAGACAAAACCGAGTTGTTCTGTGTGTGAAGTAACCTCAAGTCACTCCGCAGGCACATTTTGATGCAGACCAGTTTGTCAAGACAAAAAAGGGCAAGACTAGGCTGAGAGCAGAGGCTATACCCACCATCTTCGTGCATCGCCCTGTGGTCAAAAAGAGAAGGGCCCCTGCACCACGATTCACCCCGGGACCTCTACAAAGCCCATAGTTCATGATCACAGCGATAGTGTGAAAGGTGACACAGGTATAATAAGTATGAACTCTTAGTAACAAAAGTAATATTTCTTATTTTTAAGTGGTATAATATTTTAAATGTTCGAACATTTACAGTGCCATGTCTTCTACTTACATTAGTCTCAAAGATTGAGGGAAGAAGGGAAGGGATCACTGCCCTCCACCTGCCAGAGGAGCGCAAACAACAAAAACAAGCAAGGTGTCCCGTCATGTACCTGGAAGTTTGGGTTGGCAAAATGGAGTAAGAGAGGGACTTGAAAAACCTTGGTGGCTCTCTACTCATGTTGTTACAGTTGTCTCGGTTACAGCTCTCAAGTTTTTTTTTTGTGCCATTTCCACATCTTTAGAAAATATGAAAAAATTGAAGTGAAATCAACCTCATCTCTGGAGAACAAACTTCGATTTCTCTGTCTTGTGAGTTTGCAGTCTTGCAGTTTTGCTCCTCCACCTGTAACATCACTGCCCCTCCACCTGCCATACAGTAGGTTACTAACAAGATTACTTATATAATACAGTGATATAATACATGTTTAGTATGCTTACTTATATAAAACAGTAGTATTAAACTTACCTTGTGTGTTCACTCTCACTTAAGTTCTTCTCCCTTTGTCATCAATCCAAAATCAGCTGAGCTGCAACATTATACACACAGGTAATAATCAACATAATCACAAGGACACAATATGGCTCTGCTAAAAACACTCACTCTTACACGCACCAAAGTTATATTTATCTAATATTTAACTCCCTCCACCCCCGCATACAATCCCGTTTAGAAGCCCCTCTTCTCTAATTCGACAACGTTGGACCAAATAGACATTAAGAGAACGGAATTTACAATTAAAAGGCTGTTACGTGTGTTGCTAACTTGCTTCGGTATCCTAGCTTGATCTGTTATCTGTAAACGTTCCCTAAATCTACTAATTTAGGGATAATCCACTGACATCCTTTAATACACATGTTCAATTGAATCAGATGTACTGATAATATCCGCAATATAAATCTTTAAACTTCTTACCTTTAAAAGTCCGTCACGAACGGTCTATTATGCTGCAACTCCACAGCTCTGCTAGCCTTGGCGCTAACTTCCGGGGAACGATTGAGAGGCTCCACGATCCGCCATTGCTGTAAAAAAGTGGTCCATTGGAGTGAACGGAGATGTCATAACTCTTCTATTATATGGCTCTGGAAATGCCCCTATACGATCGCCCCTATACGATCCGCCTCCTTGCTGCGGTCTGCAGCCAGACTCTATTGGGTAAACCAGCCTAACACCAGCTAATACCAGCAACCATCTTAAGGTGGTCTCTGCTGGTTTTTTCAGCAGGGCAGGTAACGCTAGAAAACATAACATTTATATTGTATGACAAAGTGTTAATTTAATGTCTCTGGCTAGCTATAGCTACTTGCTAACGGTTTAGCTTACCCGCGCGATTCAAAGTATTGTCAACAAGTAACTGTAATTTATGCTTTGCTTACATGTTCGCATAACTTGGAAGTGGACTGACATTTACATACCTTGTTTACCTGGCGCAAGTGGTGGCTCTGGGGTTGTTGTGTGAGCCACCACTTGAGAATTGTCGTCTTTTTTAAGGAAACATTTTCTTATGTACATCTTCAAAAACTCAGAGTCCGACTGACAGTTTAAACATTGTCACAGGACCCGTCAGCCAATAAGACACGTTTATTTCCATGCAACTCTCTGGTGATTGGTCTGGTGTCTTGCCTGTTGCATTCACTGAACACGGGAAATTACATTCCTGCCGTCCTCTCTACACTGTAAAACTTAATAAGTTGTGGTAACTTAGAAAAAGTATGCAAACTCGTTGCCTCACAATAAGTAACTTAACTTAAAATGGTGAGTATGAACAACTTGTGTATTCTAAGTGTGCTTCAATTAATTTTTTGAAGTACAGCTGACACAAACCTTTTAAGTTATGTAAACTAAGTTATGTAAACTTAAAAGGCATGCTTTGCATTAACCTATTTTTTTGTATTTGTGTGAACTCAATGAATAAATTAAACCCTACTTAAATATACAAATCACCAGAACTTAACCCTTTTAAATTCTACTAACTCGTAATTTCTAAGGTTTACTATTAAATTAAACAAACTAAGTCCTGCTAACTAAGATAATTGTACTACAACAAATCTCTAAACACGTTGTGTAAACTCCAAAAATAATGCATTAAAAACACAAATTGATTCAATTGCAATATAACATTTATTTTCAAGTGCCAACAAACAGTGCTTTTTAAGTACTCAAAACCCTTATCTTAATAAAAACAGCAGTGCACAACACACCAATTGTAAAAAATAAAAAATATATAATGACCACTATGAAGAAGAGTACATTGTACTTTGCTCTCAACAATTGACAGTTATAACAGTTTCCCCAGAGTAACAAACTTTTGTCATAACATTTAACGTTGCAACTTTTTTAAGTGCCAAGTTCTTTCTGATAGCTTATGACTATCTTGACTAAGGTCTAATCCAGTAGAGCGTTTCTCAAAGTTAATAGTTTAGGTGAGAGAGCTTTGGTTCCTAGTCCAAGCATCACTGTTTGAACGAACCTTAGAGTATTTGCCATGCATTTTGGGTGATCTAAATGCAAAGCATATATCAGGCCTGTGGAAAGATTTTGATCTTTTCCATGACAATACCTCCCTCAAGCACAATGTCTGTGGAGATTGGCTCGAGTTGCATTGAGCTTGGACCCTCCTGAGGACTGTCTTCGCTGAGAACAGTCAGCACACCAACAGTGACGGATGATAGGGCCTCATCTCTCGTTGTATCCTGCAAAGAAAAACACGTTATTTAGACTATCATCGCTACCTATTAGAGTAGGTCTTCCTATGAAAACATTCATGTTGCATTTGCATTAAAGTCTTTGCTAAAAAATGTAGCTGAAGTACACACTCAAACTGCGTTGTAACATTATATCCAAAAAGGTTCTGTAAATGTGGTATGAGGAAGCTAATGCTATGGAAGGTTGTGTCTTCCTGGTCGAATGTACTTATTGTAAGTCGCTTTGGATAAAAGCATCAGCTAAATGCAATGTAATGTAATGTAATGGATGCAAATACAGCTAGGAACATGCATTTATTTTACACCTCATTTCTAATCTAGACTCCTGGTCATGGAATTTAGTGTACAGTATTTTGAACACACCAAATTAAATCTTTTGGTTGCAAGTTTGTGTAAATAGGGGATATGACTTTTCAATAAATGCAAACCAAACAGTTTTTTTGTGTTCAAGTACTTACAAAGCATGTCTTGAAGAAATCCTTGGAGTCGTCGCCAAGAACAATCGGAATGCCTTTGAGGACAACAGAGCGCTGTTCAGTCACGTCCGGTGTCTAATGATAGAGATAAAGAAGATAAAGGTTAAATGACAAACTCACAAGTTGAAACATTTTGGCCTTTTCCATCTTTTGGAGGGGTTGTTTTAATTATTTTAGAAGGCTTTTCAAGTAGTACCATATCGTCATCAATGTATGTGACAAAAAGTTGCTACGTTATATTACTTACCGGCCAGTTGATGCTCTGCAGTTTCTGTCCCACCGATCCTTTTTTTGACTTGAACAGTTGGATGAAACGTGGGGTGTGCTGGCCCAGAGCCTCAAAGAAGTCTGCCTCTGTTACGATTATTGTGTTATGTCACGTTTTCTATGTCGTGTTTTGTTGTTCTCCCTGTCATGTTTTCCTCTTGTTATATTGTCTGGTCCTTTTCCCTGTGTTTTTCCTCCCGTCGTTAGTTTCCCTGGTGTGTCTAGTGTCTGATTGTTTTCACCTGTGGCCCTTGTGTTTCTCCTCCCCTGCCCGGCTGTGTCTCGTCTTGTGATTACCCCTCCCTGTATTTAGTCTTGTCTCTTCCTGTGTTCAGGGTCGGTTCGTAATATTACGGTAAGCAGGAAGCAGGACCCAAATGCAGATTTAAGTGACAAAAATAATTCCTTTATTTCAAGGCTACAATATACAGAGACAGAACAGAACACTCACCGCAGACCAAGTCATTACACAAGACGAACCAACACTGAACACAGGAAGAGACAAGACTAAATACAGGGAGGGGTAATCACAAGACGAGACACAGCCGGGCAGGGGAGGAGAAACACAAGGGCCACAGGTGAAAACAATCAGACACTAGACACACCAGGGAAACTAACGACGGGAGGAAAAACACAGGGAAAAGGACCAGACAATATAACAAGAGGAAAACATGACAGGGAGAACAGCAAAACACGACATAGAAAACGTGACATAACACAATAATCGTAACAGCCTCGAGGTTCCGACTGGTAATCCGATTAAATTTGGCAAATACCTGAAAAAGTAGAGAAGGGGGTAGGGTAGGAGATGGAAAGCCAGCACATTAGGAAGACATTAGTTTAAATCATAACAATTGTGCAAGCAGGCAACCACTATGGCTTAGATAGAAAGGCAGGGTACACGTCTAGCCCACAACAATATAATATTGTATGCTGAGATTTCAGGCCTCTATAATTAATATAATATTGTTTTGATTTATTGCTGCAACGTTTTGTTTACTAATTGATTAGTCGATCAAAAAATTAGAACAATAATATTTGCCAAATGTTATGATAATGAAAAATGAGCAGAACTTACAGGTCCACTGCATCGAAAGTTTTCGATCTGCTTGGCAAATCTGAAAATCAAGAACGACAAACCAATAAAAATAATCAAACATCACATATACAGCAATTTAGAAACGACAGTGTTGTATTTACCTGATTTAGAATGCAAAACGTGTATTATGAAATAAGTGAGAAGAGGACTAAATTGCATCCATGCTATTGTTGTGATCAAATTCTAGTGATGTTAAAGGGCCCATGTCATGGCCATTTCCACAGATCATAATTCCATTGTTGAGGTCTACTAGAATAGATTTATAATGTGCAATGTTCCAAAATCACATTGGTTTCTCAAACAGCATCTCTAAACTACGTGTATTCACTGAATTTAACTCTGTCCTAAACGCCATGTTGGAGCTCCCCCCCCCCTCCCTGTGAGCCCAGTGTGCTCTGATTGGTCGGGACGTTGAGAAGCTCCTAGCTGCAGTCTGAGCTACAGTGTGCGCTCCGTGGCGGTGTGGTTTTCTGATTGGCGATACACACCTAAACACAGCCAAACTCATCCTGAGCACACGCAAACACTCACAGCCGAAGTAAAAACAATAAGTGTGGCTTGATATTGAGTAAGAAAAAGGTTGATAAACGCTGCGAGATTCCAACTCGTCTGTCAGCGCTCACGGAGCTCTATGCACGTCAAGGCTCTGGGTGGGGCAACTGGGTGTTCACACGTCATAACGGCCAGGAAGAAAAAATTGGAAAATTAGAAATCTCCAACGAGGCGTTCTGTGTTAGAGTTTTACTCGTTACAGGATGTACTTTAAGGGTTTGTGACTCTGCAGACCGTTTACATGCAGAAACATCTTCATAACACACAAGAGGACGGGTAAGAACCGCAAAAAGCATGACATGGTTCCTTTAACATAAAGCTCTTACGCCGCTGCTCATAGAAAAAATACAAACGATCAGAGAGGAATTGTGTAGTGTGTAAAAATACCTTTTACTGCTGTGATCATGGAATGTGTGGAGTTGCCACCATCTGTTAAAGCCTGAATGGGGAAGAATAAAACATTTGAAAGCAGATATTTCTAACAAAAACATAGACATTTAATCGATTATAGCAAATATTGCAAACATGACAAATCATCACCACATTTTTTTAATATGGCATAGCCTTTAAATCACAAAGACCTGGATATTACAACCATCAAATACATATTATTCAACTGAGTATGCCAGCCAACATCTTCACTATTATAACAGATTATGGTTACATTGAATGTAAACACTATACTCTTTTTAAATGTAGACTAATATCAGTTAGCTTTTAAACTATGCTAATTTAAATCAAGTTTCACCAAATGCACTTTAAACATATGCAGGAGTGAAACAACCATTTCAGTTGGTATCTCCATATGATTATTGTAAAAATAAACTATTAAAAGGTAATAGACTACTATTACTGTGTAATACATGATTCAACTGTCACACATTGTTTGGGATTTTTTGTTTTTGTTGACAATTTCCGTTGATATATTTGAAAATTGAAATCCATTAATCTGATGCACTTTGAGAGCAACATAAATAGGATATAAATAGTGTGTGCTCATGTAACAACTGTGTGCATTTGTAAACAATTAAAATAGAAAGAAACTGATTGTATAATTTTCAACAGTGACTTCAGATGGCAAGAACGTTACATCTACACTTCACGTTGGAACCTGACGACCCCCGCCACTCCCCGTTGTGGCGAATTGTAACGCCCACAGACATAGCCGCCAGACACATTTATGGCGCGTTTCCACTGCAGCGGGGTAGCCCCGTTTAAGCGTCCCTAAGCGTCCTCGCTCTGGCCTCGGGCTGCCTCGCTGGCCGGCCCAGGCCGTGGCGCATTTCCATTACAGTTTAGGACCTGGGGTAGCAACGCAGTGTAGGCGGGGCGATCGGCTTTGTTTTTGTTCACATTTCGAGTTGTTCCGTCGAGCTCCCGCTGGATTTGATCATCCCCAATGAGATGTAGGAACGTCGTCACCTCCTCGGTCGACCACGGTGTACTTTTCTTATTAGACGTAGCCATTTTTGTAGCTCATCCGTTTACAAAATGCTGTTTATAAAAATGCTGCAAGCTTGCTTCTAGATATATATGCGACGCTAGGGATGAACTCGCGCGCAATCTTGTGACGATTCTCTCTGACCAATCAGCAGTCGAGAGTGTTGACGTCACTAGTTCAGCCCTGGCCCTGGTCTGAGGGAACCACGATTTTATGAGGCCGGAAAAAGAGGGAAAAAGTACCCGCTGGCCGGTACTAGGCTATATGGAAACGCCACCAAAAACCGGCCTGGCCGCTTGAGGACGGTTAAGGACGCTTAAACGGGGCTACCCGCTGCAGTGGAAACGCGCCATTAGACTCCAGCTGTTTCCCCGCCAAAAGAGCGAGTCGCGGCGAAGTAATGCCCGGTACATGGCCAAGCCAGCTCCGCGGAGCTTGAGGTTGCACCCGCAGTCTCCACCCAGGCACGGCCGCCCGTAGCGGGAGGGTCTCTCCGCCAGCGCCGCAGTGACGGCTTGCAGCACCGCGGAGCTGGCGGATGGACCCGCAGTCTGCACCCAGGAACGGCCGCCCCTAGCGGGAGAGTCCCTCCACAAGCTCCCGATCCCGCACCGCAACCCACTTGGAGTATATATACTGATTGGCGCTCACACGTTGTGAATGTGAAGTGTAACTTTATACTTTGTTGTAGGCTAATATATAAAACTGAACACAGCCACAAGTCACGGCATTAGGCTAAAACACTGACATTAATAATGAAGTTACTCACGTGCTAGTCTTTGTTCAATGCGTTCTAAACAGAACCTTAACTCATACAAAAAGTACTTAAAAACGTTTATGCAGATAAATCAAGTCAGCCCTTGTCTATCTCCGTATATTAAATGTTGACACTCTTAAGACTATCTTCTGGGCCAAGTTGCAACACGATTTCGCCACATTATGTCTGCAATAGTTAAGATAGCATTAGCTAACGTTCGCTAATGTTATCTTAACTAGCAAGCATATAAACTAGGGATGCACGATATTGGTTTTTTGAAACCGATACCGATAACTTCCTGCTTCTCAAGACCGACACCGATAACCGATACCGATAACCGATAATAAAACGTTTTTTACGCCACTAATTATTTTAACGCGATTAACGCATGTGTATTTTTTTTCCTCGGCCGCCCCGTAGTTTCAGAGCGCATCGAGTTTAAAATACCATCTACAAGCTGATGCTGACAGCCCAACCCAGTCTCACAAAAAAACGTGTAATAACTACGTTGGTCCACAATGTAGGACGTAGTATATCTACAAAAACGCCTGTGAAATTGTAAAATGCCTACGTTTTTTTTCACCATTCATTTCAATGGCTGGCTTCTATGTCACGTGATCTTCAAATTTCTCCCTGCAGAAAAAAAAACATGGCCGACCTTCGTTTTATTCTCGGTGTAAAATGCCTATTTTAAGGTTAGTTTGGTCATTAAAATGCGTTTTGATGTCATTTCATGCGAGAAATATGAGTTGTTATTTAAGATTATGTGTGCAGTGGGTGTACATGATCTTTAGTTTGCTAGTTATTACCAGAGGTGTGGACTCGAGTCACATGACTTGGACTCGAGTCAGACTCGAGTCACACATTTTATGACTTGAGACTCGACTTGACAACATCACAAAAGACTTGCGACTCGACTTGGACTTGAACACCAATGACTCGGGACTTGACTTGGACTTGAGCCTTCTGACTTGAGGTGACTTGCTACTTTAATTCAGAGGTCTCCAACACGCCGATCGCGAGCTACCGCTAGAAGAGCAGACTCCCGTCGGGGAAAGCAGAATCTTCAGCCGCTCCTACTCTTGCTGAGAATCCTTGCAGGCAGGGGCGGGTCTTTATTTAGCTGGGCCACCAGGCCAATCATATGCGAGGACACACTAGGATCATACCATTATGTGAAAGAAGGGTGGGGGCACAGCATGTGCAGAGCGACGGGGAGACGGGGAGCCGGATTTAAATGCAAGCGCGTCGGAAAAAGTCAAGAAATGAGCGAAAACCGAAAAAAGAAGCAGCATCTGGCTGCTTTTCAATGATATTGGAGAAAGCAAAGCTGAGTGCAGGATTTGTAAAATGAAAATAACCTTCAGAGCAGGGTAAACACTCAGGATTTATTGTCAGAGGTGGGAGAAGTTCAGACAATTAAAAAAAGTTACAATCAGGGTTCCCGCGGGGTCTTAACAAGTCTTAAAAAGTCTTACATTTGATAATCAGAATTGAAGGCCTTAAAATGGTCTTAAATATGATTCAGAAGGTCTTAAAAATTATCGGATTTGAAAGGTACTTCTATGTTGCGATAGCGTCTAAATGTGTTTTGGGGGAAATGTCCGGGCTGCAAAGTAACCAGTACGGTAATAGCCTTTCAGTTCCCCCCAACAATTTGTATTGAATTAAATCAACATGGAACCAGTAATCACTAACTTTGTTTCCCCCGGCCCCTTGTTAGAGAACACCCAGCTAGTAACCTAGCAACCAAGCTTCAGCTCATGTAGCCTATCTTCGAATCTACTTACAAATACATATGGGGAAGTGTAAGTTCAACCGTATTTGGTTGGAAAACATCTAATTTAGTGCTTGGTTGAAACCAGTGGAGGGAACGTGTTTGAAGCCCGCTGCACCTTTTGCAAAATAAATTAGTGTTTGTTTTGCTAGTGGAGCGTTAGCTAGTGCAGCGTTAGCTAGTGCAGCAGCAGCTAATGCAGCGTTAGCTAGTGCAGCAGCTCCCGCAACAACACCGGGGGACCTCCGGGCTAAGTTTGGGTCTACGTCAACCCTAAAAGCGGAGGTGCTGTAGACGCTAAATGCCGCAGCTAAACACCAATCATACAACAGCAACGATGAAATAGTGTAGCCAAGGCAGCAGAGCTCTGAATATAGCTCTTGTCACTCTCTCTCAGACACACACACACACACACACACACACACACACACACACACCACACACACACACACACACACACACACACACACACACACACACACACACACACACACACACACACTAGGGCTGCTCGATTATGGCAATAATCAAGATTATGTTGGTCAATAATTAATATCACGATTATTAAATATGATTATTCATTGACTTTGAAAACATCCATTTATTGAACTTTAAAACAGATAATAATTTGAACAGTATCTTTTTAACTGTTGATTACCCTGAACGTATAATTCAACTGAAAAACCAATACAACAATTAATTAAATAAATGATACATTACTAAAAAATTAATTAGATCAAATATGTTGTAGTGCACTGTCACAACCTAGCAAAGCAAAATAATCGTTTTTTACGATTATGTTGTTTTCGTAATTGTGGCAGGCCAAAATCGTAATTGCGATTAAAATATGATTAATTGCACAGCCCTAACACACACACACACACACACACACACACACACACACACACACACACACACACACTCAAGCACACACAGACGCACACACATACACACACTTTTTGTCTAACATGCTAACACAGTTCTGTACTGTTACGCTGTTGTGTTGAGTCACTGTTCTTATGTTGAACATGAATACATTTACTTTGTAAGTGATTATGGGACGTATTTCTTCTTTATATACATTTTCCTTCATACTTTATTGCCGTGAAATAGGTCTTAAATTATATTCAAAGTGGTCTTAAAAAGGTGTTAAAAAGTCTTAAATTTGAATTGGCGAAACCTGCAGGAACCCTGTACAATAAAAAGTCCTGCATTCAAAATGTTACAAGTAAAAGTACAAAAGTATTAGCATCAAAATATACTTAAAGTACCACCTGCAGAGGGATCTAGATGCAGGTGTTCTTTTCCCCATAGAGACCGCCTCGCTGCACATTATCCCTTGCATAAAGATAGATTGTGGGTCCCTTATAACATGTTGTACACAGTAGAAATAAACATTCTGGTCACCTCAACATCAGGGATCTTATACATTAAACTCCTTCTGAATCAAACCGTCACGGTAGCCTTACCTTACTGATCCCTCTTAAATTAGAAAAACACACGTTACTTTACCAGCAGAGAGAAAATGGATTATTAAATTATTAATGTGACTAATAAAGAGTAATTTGATTATTAAGTATTATTCTGTTGATCGATGTCATTACATTTGGTGAAAAACACATAATGACTTGTTTATGACTCGTTTTGTGAAAGTTTAGGACTTGACTTGACTTGAACTGGCCCATCCTGACTTGAGACTTGACTTGGACTTGCAAAACAATGACTTGAGACTTGACTCGGACTTGAGCGCAAAGACTTGAGACTTGACTCGGACTTGCAAAACAATGACTTGGTCCCACCTCTGGTTATTACGAAGATTACTTCAGGAAATTGTATCCATTCAACGTTTTCATTGTTACCAAGATGGTTGCTAGGGACGCTGCTATCGATATTATTTCTGTTATGTTGTGTAAAATGGTGTTATCTTTATTGCTACCCCCTTCCCCGTCAATGTATAGTGTTGGTCCACAGTGCAAACGTATTAGTTATTAGCTAGACTTTTATTTAGCATCTCAAAAAACATCGGACCGGCGGAGACCGGCAGTCCGGCTCACTAAAATGTCCGTGCAGAACAATACCCTGGCCTAACCCATAGATCCGTGGGTGAATAATGTCAATCACCACAATAGATACGTTATTTTCCGTTACCAACACCGTTATTAGTGTTGGTCCACTGCTTTTCTCTTTGAAAGTCATCACATAACGGCATTGTAATACACGGTTCGGCTGCAATAAATGTTACATATCTGCTGTAGTTCTCTATTTATAGAGCCTCGATGAGACAAACATGATGAACTGGAAACGTGACATGGATTGATTGATTGATTGATTGAAAAGTTTATTAACAGCTTGTATATTGGGTACAGTACAGTACAGCTCAAAACATACAATTGTTAAGGGGATGCAGACCAGAGAAAGACTTTCGTCTTGTTTACATCAGGGTCCCCCATTTCCAATTCATCATGTCATTTAAGACATATAAGACATACAGATGGCTTATTTACAATTTACATACAGGTGGTTTTTTACATACAGATTGCTTATTTACAATTTTCATTTTAGATTTCGTTCTAATACATCCTAACCGGACATTTAAGACATACCAAGTCTACAGATATACAGTTAGTAACAGAGTCTAAAATGCGAGTATATACATAGATGGGGGGGGGGGGGGGAAGCTGTCCATTGAACGACAGGTTGATCATAAATATATCAGTAATTAAACAACATCTTACATTTATTTTCACACAATACATCTCCTTGCAATATCAACACTAATTCGGCTGACTTTTATATTTGATCCAATTGGTAGATAGGCTGTATTTACACCATAAACGTGCACACCTGATATAAAGGGACACCTAGTGGTTAAAGCATGTTATTGAATTTCATTATTTTTATTATTAGACATTAATAGAATCCCTATAAAGTATGTTCATTACTCGTTATTCTCTACTAATAGTTAATTAAAGACTGTATATAATGACTATTTTGCACATCCCTTTCAAGATTTTCTAAGGTTTATTGACATATTCACAAATGGATGTAGTTATGCAATGAATGTAAAACTGTGTGTATACCTCCAGGAATGTTAACTATGTTGAAGCACTTATTTTAACTGATATTATACATATGTATTATACTCTTATAAGATGTAGATAGTATAAGAAATGTGCAGAATATGACAATTTAATGGTGGAGGTACACAAATATTGAAAGATGTCTTGTGATGCACTGTTGAGGAACCTGTGACCCAAGTTTTTCATCTCCGGCCTTGTCAGGTATTGAACAATCAATAAATAAAGAACAGAGAATTATTAAATATAAAACACAGAATTTGTGTGATTATACTAAATGATTTACAAATAAACACCACTGCATATGTACAACTATACACATGCTGATGTAACGCAAATGTTTCCAACTTGGGATCAATAAAGTATATCTTATCTTAAGCTGATCGATGGCTACTGCCAGATTTGCAAAATGTGCCTCTGAACCTTGACAAGTGCATGTTTCAGGCTTATCAATGAACAACAGGAGGGGTCACAGACATAAGACCAGCAGTTAAATAAAGCTCTTCTGACCTTAGCTGTCATGTGTGTATATATATTAATGCTGCCCATTGGGCACAAGCAATTTTCACCCATTTATTAATTATATTTTTTTAATTTGAGTGTTTCCTATCCCCTAAACCTCCAAAATCAAATCAAATCAAGTTTTATTTATATAGCACATTTATAAACGATTTTTGGTCGAGCCAAAGTGCTGTACATATAATAAAAATAGCCTACAGTAGAGACACTTTACAGCAAATACAACAGCACAGATTGTTCAGAATATCAGTATGAGAAAAACGACACCCTCTGTCCTCCAGGGATGTACACAGTTTAATACTGGCAACTTCTTATTATGGGAAATATGAAAACGTCTTTTAAAACTACAATTCCCAGTAGAGACGTGCCAGCATGTGTAGTTCTGGGGACGGGGTGGGGGAGGGGGGGACGCGGTGGACCCGTTCAAATCCAGTTTTGGACAGTCTGCCGTGGTCCCATCCCATTTCATGGGTATTGTTCTGCACGGACATTTTAGTGAGCCGGACTGCCGGTCTTCGCCTCCCGGGCATGAAGCTGTTTACATGTGTTTTGAGATGCTAAATAAAAGTCTAGCTAATAACTAATACGTTTGCACTGTGGACCAACACTATACATTGACGGGGAAGGGGGGTAGCAATAAAGATAACACCATTTTACACAACATAACAGAAATAATATCGATAGCAGCGTCCCTAGCAACCATCTTGGTAACAATGAAAACGTTGAATGGATACAATTTCCTGAAGTAATCTTCGTAATAACTAGCAAACTAAAGATCATGTACACCCACTGCACACATAATCTTAAATAACAACTCATATGTCTCGCATGAAATGACATCAAAACGCATTTTAATGACCAAACTAACCTTAAAATAGGCATTTTACACCGAGAATAAAACGAAGGTCGGCCATGTTTTTTTTTCTGCAGGGAGAAATTTGAAGATCACGTGACATAGAAGCCAGCCATTGAAATGAATGGTGAAAAAAAACGTAGGCATCTTACAATTTCAGAGGCGTTTTTGTAGATATACTACGTCCTACGTTGTGGACCAACGTAGTTATTACACGTTTTTTTGTGAGACTGGGTAGAGACAATTATTATTGGAGACTGGAACACGGATATGCAACGTAAAGACACGTCCGTCTTCAAGTCCTTCAGTAGGATTTGTGATCTGCACGGCTTCAGCCAGCTAATCACCCAACCCACCCGGGTATGTGAAACAACACAAACTACCATTGATCTCATTCTGACCTCTGACAAGTCCAGGATCTCCAGTAAAGGGGTTATAGCATGCGGGTTAAGTGATCATTATATGATATTCTGTACCCGCAAAAAGCTAAAACAAAGGGCCGGCTCTCACAAAACAGTCATATCTAGAGACCTCAAAAACTAAAAACTACTAGCGAGGCCTTTAACCTAGAACTGGAGAGCCTGGACTGGTCAGATGAGCTCAGTGGTACACAAGTTGAAGAAACATGGCTTGGTTTCAAAAACAAATTCTCTGCAATACTCAATGATTTGGCCCCCCTAAGAACAACCAGGGTAAAAAATCGCGCTGAGCCGTGGATGCACTCCGGCATACTGACCGCCATGAAAACCAGAGACAAAAAATGCTCTGAGTTTCATAAAAGTCAGTCAATGCTTTCCAAAAGCACGAGCAGTGAACTCCAGGCCCACGTGACTGAACTCAAAATTGAAAGAAACAGACTAAGAAATGACGTAAGCTCCATGATCAAAACTGCCAAAAAGAATTTCATCAATGTCAAAACTAAGGAAAACAAAAATAAACCCCGTGAACTTTGGAAATTACTCAATAACCAGCTTGGCTGCAGTAAAAAACTCAAAACGAGATTTTCTAACTTAAACATAAAGACAGATAACAGGCTCATCACAGACAAACTGGATGTGGCCAAGTACTTGAACATTTTTTTCACAAACATAGCCACAACTCTTGTAAATAAATTACCCTCCCACTCAGGGCTTTTGGAGTAGATCACATCATGACCTACTCCAAAAACCTAGGGGTACGCAAAGATGATTTCAGTCTAGCAAGGGTAACAACAGCAGAGGTACTCATTAAACTGAGCGCCCTCCAACCTAACAAGGCCACTGGCCACGACAATATCCCCTCCAAATTCCTCAGAGACTCAGCAACCGCCATCTCACCAGTCATAGCTCACATAATTAACCTCTCCATAAAACAGGGAAAAGTACCCAAAGACTTCAAAATTGCAAGAGTAACCCCCCTGCACAAAAAGGGCAGCAAATTGGACCCAGGCAACTACCGCCCTGTTTCTATACTTACCTCCATCTCGAAAGTCATGGAAAAAATAGTATATGAACAGGTCGAAAAGTACCTCGCGGAAAAGAAACTAATCTATGAATTTCAATCTGGCTTTAGAACATCCCACTCCACTGACACATGCCTTCTTTATTTGAGCGACCACATCAAACAAGAGGTGGACGAGGGCAAGTACTGCGGCATGGTGATGCTGGACCTACAAAAGGCTTTCGACACTGTCAATCACCCCATTCTGATTGACAAGCTAAAAGCAATTGGTTTTGATAAACTATCGGTGAGCTGGATGTAATCCTACCTGGAGGGGAGAGAACAGATGGTGGAGGTAAACGGTACTCTGTCCCCCCCCCCTCCCAGTGAGCTGTGGTGTTCCACAAGGAAGCATATTAGGTCCGTTACTGTTCCTAATTTATGTAAATGACATGTTATCAGCATGTGACTGCAACTTGTTCCTGTTCGCGGACGACTCAGCCCTGCTGGTCTCTGACAGGAACAGGTTGCAGGTTGAAAAAACCCTCAGCTCCGAGCTCGGCAGAATCTGCACCTGGCTCGCCGATAATAAATTATCCTTACACCTGGGTAAAACAGAGTCCATTCTCTTCGGTTCGAAACATAATCTCAGCAAATCCGACGACTTCTCAGTTGCAGTGGGCGACATTATTGTCACAAGTAAGAAGGAAATTACATACCTAGGATCTATTCTTGAGGCAAACCTCTCCTGTGACAAAATGGCATCCAATGTAATAAAAAAAGTAAATCAAAGAACTAGATTCCTATACCGGATCTCCTCTCTGGTAAACAAAAACACCCTGAAAACTCTGGCAGGAGCACTCATTCAAGGGTACTATGACTATGCTTGCACGTCATGGTACCATAGCACCTCCAAGGCGCTAAAAATAAAACTTCAAACATCGCAAAATAAACTGGTCAGACTACTGCTTGACCTTTCATCTAGAACCCACCTCACCTCTGCCCACTTTGACAACCTAGGATGGCTTAGAGTAGACGACAGAGTACAGCTACTTGCAATGGGCCTGGTCTACAAGATCCACTACACCTCTATGGTACCCATGTACATGTCAAAATTCTTCCCAAAGGTCAAGGAATACCATGATCATAACACCAGAGGGAGCTCCACAAATCATGTGAAACCCAGATTTGGCACAAAAAAGGGGGAATACACGTTTCGCAATTATGCCACATCAAGGTGGAACGCTCTTCCCACAACTGTAAAGGAAAGTAAAACTATACTTACCTTCAAAACCTCTCTTAAAGAGCACCTTCGGGGGAGAGCATTGCAAAACTGGCCCCGGTAATGGTACAAATCTCAACCTGTCGTTCAATGGACAGCTTCCCCCCCCCCCCATCTATGTATATACTCGCATTTTAGACTCTGTTACTAACTGTATATCTGTAGACTTGGTATGTCTTAAATGTCCGGTTAGGATGTATTAGAACGAAATCTAAAATGAAAATGATAAATAAGCAATCTGTATGTAAAAAAACCACCTGTATGTAAATTGTAAATAAGCCATCTGTATGTCAAATATGTCTTATATGTCTTAAATGATATGATGAATTGGAAATGGGGGACCCTGATGTAAACAAGACGAAAGTATTTTTCTGGTCTGCATCCCCTTAACAATTGTATGTTTTGAGCTGTACTGTACTGTACCCAATATACAAGCTGTTAATAAACTTTTCAATCAATCAATCAATCAAAGACAGCCCCGCTCCTGTCGCCCGCTTATAGCAGACCGCACTTCCACGCTCACCGGCAGGCACCGACTGGCCATCTGGAGGACCGGGAGGGTGTGTGTGTGTGTATGTGTGGCCCGAGCGAGCGAGAGAGAGACCTTACGTGCATTGTTGTTGTTAGCATCTGGTGCTAGCTAGCTGCGCTAACGGATATACGGAGCTGTTTAAATGAAAACAGAGGAGCGACATTTCGCCACAACTGCGCCGAGCACTTGACTTTATGCAGGAAGCCAGACAGTGGGACATTGTACGAAAAGTCAGCACACTCAGCACGGATAGTGCGCAACATGATTGCAGCGTCCAGGCAGCTCCGGTTCGAGCATATGCCTTGAGTTGCACATAGCTCCAACGCCCATACCACCGACGACATGTTTGTTTACTGTCCTGGCTTCACGAGTTAGGGAGCGCTGGATTTGTGAAAAACTCCCCTCTTCCTAAACCACTAATACCACAGTACTGGCAAAACGGGAGGAGCCGAGTGAAAAATAAGCGCCCCTCATCCCAATAAACCCACACCGCAGCATTTTTTTCTTTTTTTGTACCCAAAAAATATATTGTATATTATCGGGGCTATTAATACTGGTATCGGGTTTATCGGGATGACGTCATAATTCCTAATATCGGACCGATAATTATCGGGCCGATAATTATCGTGCATCCCTAATATAAACCTTGAGATTAAATACAACAAGACAGCAAAACGGTTGGGATGTTAATATGTACTCACCAAAGCAGTGTGCAAAGCACAAGATTCACTGTAATGCGACAATGACAATGACCATAGCGGCTAGCCATTGAGGAAACGTCCATCTGCTGCAGGGCATGTTCGTAAATGTTCCAGAAACTTCCAGAACGTAACTTTGAGCGCCAAGTGGTCAAGGAGTGATCTGCGCATGTCATAATGTTCGCCATTTCCACTAACTTAGTTTTTCTAAATTAGCTCACATCAATTACATTGAGTTAGTTAGGTTTTTCGACCCCGCATTACAGCTTAATTATTTAAACTGAGTGTTATTAACAAGTTAATAAAACATAAGTAAGGCTTACTTATTCATTCTTATTTAACACGATGTTAGGTTTTACAGTGTAGTGTCATGATGAGGTTCAGGTAAAGCACGGTTAATGTATTATATTAGGCTATTGATGGAGAATTGTTGTCCGCGCCATGCAGCTGCCCACAGTGCAGGCAGAGCTTCACACCGAGGCCTGCCCTGGTGAAAAGTACCATGCTTGCAGAGTTAGTGGAGGAACTGAAGAAAGTAGGGCTTCAAGATGCTTCACCTGATCTTTCCATTGCAAAACCTGGAGACGTGGTCTGTGATTTCTGCTCCGGGGTGAAGCTGAAAGCCTTCAAGTCCTGTCTGGTGTGTATGGCCTCTTTCTGTGAGCAACACCTCCAACCTCACTTTGATGTAGCTCCATTAAAGAAACACAAGTTGGTTGCAGCCACCTCAAAGTTCAGGAGAACATCTGCTCTCGTCATGACGAGGTGATGAAGATTTTCTGCCACACTGATCAGCAGTGCATCTGTTATCTCTGCTCCATGGATGACCACAAAGGCCATGACACCGTCTCCGCTGCAGCAGAGAGGGCTGACAGGCAGAAGGAGCTCGGGGTGAGCCGGGAAAAAGTCCAACAGAGAGCCCAGGACAGAGAGAAAGACGTCAAGGCGCTTCAACAGAGGGTGGAGGCTATCAATCGCTCTGCTGATGAAGCAATGAGGGACAGTGAGAAGATCTTCACTGAGTTCATTCATCTCATTGAGAAAAGAAGCTCTGAGGTGAAGCAGAAGATCAGATCCCAGCAGAAAGCCCAAGTGAGTCAAGCTCAAGATCTCGAGGAGAAGCTGCAGCAGGAGGTCACTGAGCTGCAGAGGAAAGACGCTGAGCTGCTGCAGCTCTCTCACACCGAGGACCACCTGCATTTCCTAAAACAACTACCCCTCACTGTCACGTCTGAGTGAGTCTGAACACTTACCCAGCATTGATATCTGTCCTCTGCGCTTATTTGAGGATGTGACCGCGGCGGTGTCAAAGACCAGAGATAAACTGCAGGGTGTTGTGACTGAGGAGTGGGAAAACATCTCTCTGGCAGTGACTGGAGTGGATGTTTTAATGACGCAAGCAGAGCCCAGAACCAGAGCTGAATTCAGGAAATATTCTCGTCAAATCACATTGGATTTAAATACAGCACAGAGGCGGTTGTCATTGAGTGACGGGAACAGGAAAGCTTCACTAATGAAAGTAGATCTGTCATATTCTGATCATCCAGACAGATTTGTTGAGTATTGTCAGGTCCTGAGTACAGAGGGTCTAACTGGACGTTGTTACTGGGAGGTGGAGTGGGGCAGGAGAGCTTTGATAGCAGTGGCATACAAGGATATTAGCATAACTGGGACAATTAATCAATGTGGATTTGGATTAAATAACAAATCTTGGGCATTAGATTGTATCGGTGGTAAATATACATTCTACCATAGAAGTGTTTCTACTCCCTTCTCCGGCCCTCAGTCCTCCAGAATAGGAGTGTACCTGGATCACAGAGCAGGTTCTCTCTCTTACTACAGCGTCTCTGACACCATGACCCTCCTCCACAGAGAGCAGACCACCTTCACTCAGCCTCTCTATCCTGGGTTTTGGCTTCCACACAATCCTGGAAGCTCAGCTGAGTTGTGTGAGCTGAAGTAGGTGGAAGTTTAAATACTGACTTACAGAGTGAAACCAGGACTGGGTTTGATTTGTCTGTGTATTTTTATTTGCATAAAATATGGAACTTGTTTGTTGAAGTTGAAGATTTGTACGTTATATTTTCTCAACATTTTCATTACTATGCTTGGAAAAGTACAACATTTACAAAATATCTAATCAAATTTTGTATAAACAGGTGTAATTATGTATGAATGTATTTGGATTCTTTATAATATGTAAAATATAATTTAGTATGACACATAATGGTGTCTGTACTGCATTCTATGTTGCTCTAGTTCTGATAATACAAATTCCATCTATTTTGTTGTGACCGCAAAAGTAAGGGTACAATTTAAATGTAACTTGTGAAAAACAGCTTGCTGATCATCTTTTTATGGGTAAATTCATCTGTCTTTACATTGTAACACGTTTTAGGAATCATTTGTAAAAAGTATATGTTCAAATCTGTACAAATAAATGAATACATCGATGAGTTGTCACCATTTAACAGCAAACTTCTATAATTTATACAAAAAATTACTTTTGTCCGTTTTTTTCTACTGAGTATCAGTCGTTCAGTTTTTAAGATGTTTCAGTAACAAAAAAACCTGTAGATAATTCAGTCAGATAAACCCTATTTGTGAAATGCTGGTTCTTTTGCAAAGGAAAACATTTCAAGACAATATTTTTGTGTTATTTTCTGATTTATTACACCACTTTTGAACATTCCACAACAATCATGCAGGAATAAAATAGGAATTATAGAAAGCTTTACAGGCTTCACATTGTCTCAAAAACACTCGATAGGTGAGTTAAAGTTTGGGAAATTATCACCTTCAGACAACATACCATGTGTTGCTTTATTGCGAACACCAAAGTAAGGGGGGGGGGGAACCAAGACAATAGGAGGGTTAAATAAGAGCTCAGAGCTACTCAGTGAAACAGACGTACACAGGGTGCTCTGAGGCGACTCTTTACATGCTGACAAAATCAGTCATTACACTGTTAACATGTGAAGGTATTGGCTCTTTAAAACTAATCTGGCAACAGTCCAGAAAAACGAATATCTCCGATAATAGGACAAAAGTGTTGTGATGTTCAGATGTTAAAGTCCTGCTTTATTTGTTACCCAAATCTTAACCATGTCAAACAATGTCTCTGTACTATTAACATTTGTATCTCAATTATTTTTCTTTCATCAATCTTCTTAATAAGATTAAAATGTTTCCTGGGGATTCTTTCCATGTCCTAAGTTAAATTAATAATTACTTTTACAGGTAAGGAAATCTTAATTAAAATCACATGAACACAAAAGATGACAAATCCAACAAAGATTTGATCACCAGGATTTGGTTTACACATTATCCAGCTACCAATGATTATTTTACTTTGGTTTTTTTGTTTGTTTATTAGTTATCTTTTGAACTGTCTTTCCTAAAAGCCGAAGACATTTTTGGGAATATTAATTAACATTAAATTAAGGGCCAAGATCGGCAGATGAAAGATTGTATGGATCTACAGAAATGAGTGGTAGAGCAACTAGCCCCTGTTCCACCAGCAACACCTCCTGGGAGCTAACGCTGTTGAATGTTCACAAAATAAACGTTGTTTATGTTAATTTAAAGACTTGGTGCTTTTAAGTGCAAAAGGAAATACCCAAGTTAGACTTAAATATGAATATAAAAGTCAATAACGTGTCAGCTTTTAAAAAGCAAAATTAACATGCGGAAGCTCGTGGAACTGAGGCTCCCATAAACATGGAGCAGGACAGATAAAGTCCTTTTTCAAAGCAGATATTTGACCTGGTAAAGAAAACAAATATTATGTGTTGCTCATTTACAGTTAATGCAAGTGTCTCAGAAATCAGTGACATGGTGACAGTGAATTTTATAATGTGACAGTCCAAGGCGTCTTCTGTGAAAGAGGGACTGCTCAGAAAACAGTGCATCCTGCCAGCATCCCTTTAGCCTCCCTCTCATCATATGCATCAAAAAGCCTTGAAAACGAGTAATACAAACAAAAACAACCAATCTAACACAA
Organism: Gymnodraco acuticeps; assembly: GCF_902827175.1. Lineage (NCBI taxonomy): Eukaryota > Metazoa > Chordata > Actinopteri > Perciformes > Bathydraconidae > Gymnodraco > Gymnodraco acuticeps. The sequence continues at coordinate 1,878,400 of NW_022992250.1, forward strand.
AGAATGTATAAAAAACACTCAAACTCAAGAATGTAAAACAGGCGTCATGTCAGACATAAACTTAACAAAAATCCATCATTAAAATATCCAACGTGACTCCCTAAGAAATATTAAAAGAGAACTGCTGCCAAAGTTGAATAACAGATTATATAAATACGATAAATTGCGAGGAACTACGTTTACATTATTATTTTACCTGGATAAATAAAGGTTTTGAATTGAATTGAATTATCAATGTGTAGCAATTTACAATGCATTTAAGAAACTGGCTTTTAAAATGCAATTTTAAATATTTTTAGTTTTTACTCATTCAAACAATCATACTACCCACTGGGATATATTCAAAAAGTTGAGACAATGTACAGGACTACTAAAAGTATTTATTTTTCTATTTCATGTGCTATACCTAGTGGCCTGATAGTACTTGTATTGAAGCAAATACACTTTTTAAATAATCTCCAATTAACCGTCTACATCAGGGGTCCCCAAACTTTTTCCTGTGAGGGCCACATAACTTTTCCCTTCTCTGATGGGGCCGGGTCAGTTTGTAACAGAAAAAGTGTGACGATCGCATGGGTGTCTAAACGTAAACATTTATTGTTTTCTAGAAAAGCCACACATAACCAAATATTAATAACCCTTTCCGGGATCTTCACAGAAAAAAGTCAGGAAATAATAATAACACTATTAATGAAATAAATAACACTATTTATGAAATAAATAATAACCAAATAACCCTCTCTGGGTTCTTCACAGAAAAAAAGTCCATTGAAAATTACTGTAACTTTCTGTTGTGCCGTGCACAATCTTAACAGGTAAAAGTTTAGCTTAGTTGTCAGAGCAGAATCTCTCAAAATAAACGTGGATTTACGTAAAAAAAACTATTTTTTCGGGGTTCGGGTGTTTTGTTTGATTTTAAACAAACAAAGTCTTGGCTTTCAGAATATGAAACTTTTATTTCCAATTTATTTATTTCTCACTCGCAATCTGCTCTTCCGCAGCGCCGCCCCCCCTCACTCCGCTGAAATTATGAATGTAAGAGTATAGTAATCATAGATAACACTGCAGGGTCCGTTACAGTTTGTTTTCATCGGATTTCAATTAAACAAAGTCTTGGCTTTCAGAATATTAAACTTGTTTCGGCAAATTCAGATGATAAATACAACTTTGAAGCTTCGGCATAATTACAAGCGGAGAACGGAGTAACTTGACGTCACAGCAGGCATAACAACAGCCGGTGTTTCTTGTGATTGTTTTCCCCGGGAAACAAACACAATACACACAAACGCAAAATTACACAAGCACACACACTCACACACACATGTATACACACACACACTCGCGAGCTTCCCCTCCAAACAAAAATATCTTCCCTCGGTAGTATTTTGATCATTTGCTCCGCTAATAATCAATCAGATCGATGGATTCCAGAGAAGAGACAACTTTGAAGGCCTTTTTCTCAAAATGATGACTCGGTGACAGTCATTATATAATGTGACATATTTCGCTTAATATTTGAAGTACAAAAACAATCCTGATATCATTAGAAAGCTAGGAATATCCTCTTTCCAACAGTGTATTCAACTCAAAAGGTGTCTTCGGGTCAATGCGACTGATTTAGATAGAGCAGGTCACAACATTTTGACAGGGGCTAGTCTAGGATTCGCGTGGCCAGACTGAAAAAAACAAATTACATTTTTTTTTTTTTTTTTTTTAATTAAAAAATCATAATGCGTCTCTGGTATTGTTCAGGGGGCCGGGCCAAATGTGGAGGCGGGCCGTACCCGGCCCGCGGGCCTTAGTTTGGGGACCACTGGTCTACATACTGCTCTATAATCCAATACCACAAACTGTGCCACAAGATATTATAGCTGTCAGTGATTAAACACTAATTTTTACTTCAGTACAATAATTTGACAGTTGCAGGTATGTTTTCAGATTATAATAATATTTGTAAATACTATGTGTTATATCAATCTTGGACCTAGTAGTAACTAGGTATGTTATTAAATTACAGTTTTCAGAGCCAAGAGGCTAATCGTCTCTTTGCTAATTATTCACTTAAAGTGAGCTGTTTAAAGAGGATGTTTAGATTATAATAGAGTTAGAGGGAAAACATTGAGGTTTGTGTGTTAGTTAATGTAAAGAAATGTATGTGCGTTCATGTGCAGACGTATATATACTTTGTTAATTGGATAATTCATATCCTGCAAGACTCCTAAAGACGTCATGTGATGATGACCTTTCTACATTTGGAACATGGCCAAGTTTAGGAGACCTGACAATGTGTGTGCGTTAAACATGGTTAGGGAACATGTTTGTGTCATTTAGAAAACGTATATTTTCCCCTGTGTTTCTTGTATTCGGGGGGGCATTTCCACGATTGACTGCTGTGGCAGGTGATGTACTCCAAGATTATTATTGTTATCGTCTTACACGCTTCTCTGCGCTCTCTCCTAGGCAGTCATCCATAGGAATCCCGAACCCAATAAAATACCCAATATTAGCGGTGTGTGTGTCTGCCCCAAGGACAAGTTAAGGTAAAACCTAATAGAGGTGTCATACATAATAACCTAATAAAAGTAAATGTAACAACTACTACAGTGCAACAAAACAGGAATATTAAATGTGGTCTCTTAAACATAAGATCTCTAGCATCTAAAGCAATATTGGTAAATGATTTAATATCAGATTATAATATTGATATATGCTGTCTCACTGAAACTTGGTTGAGACATGAAGAATATGTCAGCATAAATGAGGCCACTCCACCCATCCATATCAATACTCATATTGCCCGAGGCACGGGCCGAGGAGGTGGAGTTGCAGCAATCTTTGACTCAAGTTTACTTATCAATACTAAACCAAAATTAAATTATACCTCCTTTGAAAGTCTCGTTTTTAGTCTTACGCATCCGACCTGGAAAACTTTGCAGCCAATCTTATTTGTTACAGTGTACCGTGCACCAGGTCCTTATTCAGAATTCTTATCTGAATTCTCTGAGTTTTTATCAACTTTGGTACTTAAAACAGATAAAGTAATTATCGTAGGTGACTTTAATATTCATGTTGACGATGATAAAAATAGCCTTACTGTTGCATTTAACTCTATATTAGATTCTGTTGGTTTTTGTCAGAGTGTAAATAAACCAACCCACTGCTATAATCACACTCTCGACCTTGTTCTGACTTATGGTATTGAAATTGAGCAACTATTAGTCGAACCGCATAATCCTGCTTTATCCGACCATTTCTTAGTAACTTTTGAAGTACTGTTACGAGACTACAAAGCATTAGTCAAAAGCTCCTGCAGCAGAAACCTATCTGTTAGTGCTATAGCCAAATTTAAGGAAGAGATTCCACCAATACTTAACTCGATAGCATGTCTGCATGTAAGGGAGGAAACTTATACAAAATGTACACCACCCCAAATTGATCATGTTGTTGATAGTGCTACAGATGCGCTGCGAATAAAATTAGACTGTTGCTCCTTTGAAAAAGAAGAAAATAAAACAACATAGATTAGCTCCATGGCATAATGCCGAAACCCGCAAAATAAAGCAAAAGTCGAGACAACTTGAAAGGATATGGCGTTCCACTAAACTTGAAGAATCTCGTTTAATTTGGCATATTACTCTCAATGAATATAAGAAAGCACTGCGTAAAGTGAGAGCAGCCTACTACTCTTTATCAATAGATGAGAATAAGAATAATGCAAGATTTCTTTTCAGCACTGTAGCCAGGCTGACAGAAAGCCACAGCTCGATTGAGCCTTCTATTCCCATAGCACTCAGTAGTAATGATTTTATGTGCTTTTTTAATGATAAAATTGTTACTCTTAGAAACAAAATTAATGACCTCTTGCCTTTGACCAGTATAGTGTTATCAACAGCTCCCGGAAACGTAAGTTCTAATATTACACTAGATAGTAAACTAGAATGCTTTTCAGCCATAAACCTTGAACAATTCAATTCAATGATTCTCTCTTCTAAACCATCAACGTGTATGTTAGACCCAATTCCAACTAAGCTGTTGAAGGAAGTTTTTCCATTAATTAGCACTTATTTATTAAATATTATGAATATGTCTTTATTATCAGGCTATGTTCCACAATCATTCAAAGTAGCAGTGATAAAACCGCTTCTTAAAAAGCACAACCTCGATCCAGAGGTTTTAGCCAACTATAGACCTATTTCCAATCTTCCGTTCCTCTCAAAAATTCTTGAGAAAGCGGTCGCAAAACAGTTGTGTGATTACTTAAAAAACAATGATTTATTTGAAGATTTTCAGTCTGGCTTTAGAACACATCATAGCACAGAGACAGCTCTGGTTAAAGTCACAAATGACATTCTAATAGCCTCTGACAAGGGACGTGTCTCTATTCTTGTTTTGCTCGATCTCAGTGCTGCATTTGATACTATCGACCATGATATCCTATTGCAAAGACTAGAGCACTTAGTTGGCATACAGGGAACTGCTTTAGACTGGTTTAGGTCCTCTCAGTTTGTACGTGTCAATGATGAATCTTCCACGCAAACCAAAGTTAGCCATGGAGTGCCACAGGGCTCAGTGCTCGGACCTATTTTGTTCACAATATATATGCTTCCGTTAGGCAATATTATAAGGAATCATTCTGTACATTTTCATTGTTATGCGGATGATACTCAACTATATTTATCAATCAAGCCTGATGAAATTAATCATCTAAATAAAATTCAAGACTGCCTTAAGGACTTAAAAACGTGGATGACCTTAAACTTTTTGATGTTAAACACGACCAAAACTGAAGTTATTGTACTTGGCCCGAAGAATCTACGAAACAAATTATCTAAGGATATATTAACTATGGATGGCATTAATTTGGCCTCCAGTGAGACTGTAAGGAATCTTGGTGTTATATTTGATCAGGATTTATCCTTTAACGCCCACATAAAATCAATTTCAAGGACCGCCTACTTCCATCTACGTAACATTGCAAAAATCAGGCATATCTTGCCTCAAAACGATGCAGAGAAACTAGTCCATGCATTTGTTACTTCAAGGCTGGATTATTGTAACTCTTTATTATCAGGGTGTACCAAGAAGTCAGTCAAGTCGCTTCAGCTGATTCAAAATGCTGCAGCTCGTGTACTAACCAGAGTTAGGAAAAGGGACCACATTACTCCTGTTCTGGCTGCCTTACACTGGCTCCCTATAGAACACAGGATAGAATTTAAAATTCTTCTTCTCGCCTACAAAGCCCTTAATGGGCAGGCGCCATCTTACCTTAAAGAACTCATTATACCCTACTGTCCTACTAGGGCATTGCGTTCCAAGAATGCAGGGTTGTTGGCAGTGCTGGAATTGGGCCGGTACTCACCGGTACGCAGTACCGGTGTTGCAGTATAACGTGAGTCATGACAACTGGCGACATTCTATTATTTTCGTCATAGGAATCGGGGGCGTGTACATTGAGGACCCATTGTTGACTTACCATGTCGATCGCCTCGTTTGTCGTTTACGTTCATCTTTTGCTATATCTGCCTTCCTAAGATCACTTTGATGCACATTCAGTACTCGTATGTGAGGTTGTGGGTGAGAGGTGGATATCGTGACGCTTACAGGGAGGTATCAAACATTACAAAGTAGGTGACTGTGTGGATGCCTGTTCAAAATATTGCAAACTTGAATAAATCATTTAAATTATATATTTGTGTCCGACTTTCATTTGTACATCGTTATTAATGTGATCTATAGTAGCTTTGATAGCTGTCCATACCTTCAGACAGCCTAAAAGTAAAACACAAGTCGTTTATTCACAGCCCGAACGCTCATCGACATGACTGGATCACTCATGACAGGTTGTGATCAGCTCCGAATAAATTGTGATATAGATGCTGTAGCTATTCTCCAGGGAGCACGTTTTTTTAATGAAATACCTGTATCCCTCTCATCACAACAAGACTCTACACTGTGCAGGAAAAACAATTACATACATGAAAATAACCTTGATGCATGGGAATGAAACACACAAACTATCTTCCGTGGCTATACTGATATGTCACAGAACGGTAAACTACAGAAAAGTAAGTCCAGCGGGGCACACGTTGAATACATATAATACAGTAGTTCTATTATGCCTTTAAGCCTATACGTTTAACCCATAAAAACCCGGACCCATTTCTACTTTTGGGGAAATTAAGGGGAACGTCATTTAGACTAAATAGACCTAAATAGACCTAGAACACATTTCTGACAAGTAACCCCCCCTAGTGTCAAATATCTGAAATGTGACATATGTGTCACATTGGGCTTTAATGGTAAAGTAACTCTTATTTATAACTTCATGAATGAGGATGATTTTTTGGTTTCCATTTGTTTGAACATACTTTAAATTGAATAATAAAGAATATGTTAACTAAATATAATTGAATCAGCTAAATTAACTGAGCAGATCATAATCATATTTGTAATTGTGCATATATGTCACTCCGGGTTTACTGTGAATGTTTAGGGTTAATGTCCCGATGTGACATCAGTGTCACAGCAATATTTATGGCATTTGTTTCATATCAATTTCATCAATAAATGTTTCTACAACAGGTTATATGTAATCAGAATCAGAAAAGAGCCGAAGACAGCTTAATGTTTAACAAATGACATGTCATGTAAGCATTTTTATTCTTAAATGGCTTGAATGTTAACTTTAGCAACAAAAAACCTTTCCAAATGTAGCTAGTTCTGTCACATGTGTTAGCCTGGCACATGGACATCTTGGACATGTTGTTATGGGAACACAAAAGCAAATGACAAGGACCATAACCCACCAGACTGTTCAGTGTGTGTCACTTAGGGACTTCATGAGATAAAAAAGGCTAAAGCTGTATAAGGAACTTTCCAGAACATTTAAAGTTCATGTGACACCTGTGTCTAAGCAATTCTGTCTGCCTTCCGTGTTGCACCATGAGGACCCACTGATATAAAATGTTTAACTGTCTAAGTTGCAACCATGCACTTTTTGGAGGGCTAAGCGCCAGCTTGACATATTTTTCGCTTCATTTATAGAAGGAAAGACAACAGTGATAGTTATGTTTCAGAATAACATTTATTGGAAATTGTTAGAACAATCTCACTGGTCACCGGCTTGAGCTTCAATCTCATGATCCATGTATTTGTGATCAAAAGTAGGCTAATATAAAAGTAGTGTAGATCATTACATTTCAGAGACAGTAATATTGTAATTAGGGCCGGGACTCGATTAAAAAAATTAATCTAATTAATTAGAGGCTTTGTAATTAATTAATCGAAATTAATCGCATTTTTAATCACATATAAATATTTGACCTAAGAACAGTGAGAAGCAATTTTTTTCACATGGATTTTAGTATACCATTATGCGCATTCACACCGCAGTACTTTTCCCACAAAGGTTCATGAGAACTTAGTTCATGAGAACTCTTTGAACCTGGGGGAGGATTAGGCAAATGAAGCCGCTGACGTCACTTCTTCTTCTTCTGCTTTGGGTTTACTGGCAGGCCGCAAACCACTTCACGGCGTATACTGCCGCCCAAAGTCCCCGGCCGGAAGTCCCCGGAGTTGGGGACTGGCTTCAGTAGAAGCTGCTGGGAGTCCCAGCAGCCTTCCGAGTAAATCGCCAGAACGCCGACACCTCCTCATCTCCACCGCTCCCATGTTTTATTTTGTGTTGCCATAAGTTAGTCTCTCTGCGTTTCTGCGCTGGGCTAATGCTAATAATGCTAATGCGAGGATAATAAAATGGCGGCTTCACAAAACTTTTTGGGAGTTTTACGGGGCGTGGTTTGCAATCCGCCCAGCCAATCAGAAATATAGCTCTTTTCTCACAAGAGAGCCGTACGAAAGTCCCTGCTCTCTAGCAGCTCTCTGCTCTCTAGCAGGGACTTTCGTGGGGGGTAAAAAGGTTCTCATGAACTAATTTTAGTACCGGCTCTTTTTGGTGTGAACGCGATAAAAGAGGCTAACGTCCACGCTAGCTGCTATATGTTTTGCATTGAGGTGATACTTGAGGCTTGATGTGCTGCGGTGATATGCGAATTCCTTTTTGCATAATTTGCACACAACCGTGCTCTTATCGACGCTTCCATCCGTCCGTTTTTTAAAACAACATTTCCCACTGTTGTTCACTGTGGTTTGTTGTTGTCTGAAGTCATGAACGTTAGTTGGTGCTCCAGTATAATCGGTACGCCTGAAACTCATCCAGTGAGAAACGTTCCGCGGTGCAAAAATAAGTGCGATTAAAATGCGTTAATTTTTTTAACGCGTTAATTTTTGTGTAATTAATTAATCTTAATTAACGCGTTAAAGTCCCGGCCCTAATTGTAATGTAACGTAGCCTATTACTTAAAAAAGACAGTAATAAGTAATGTACTGTATTACATTTTGGAAGTAATTTGCCCAACACTGCAGATGATCCAGTCATCTCGATGCTGCTTTCGGGCTGTGAATAAACAACTTGTGTTTTACTTTTAGGCTGTCTGAAGGTATGGACAGCTATCAAAGCTACTATACATCACATTAAGAACGATGTACAAATGTTTTATATGTATTCAACTTGTGTCCCGCTGGACTTACGTTTCTGTGGTTGACCGTTACTGTGACATCAGTATAGCCACGGAAGATAGTTTGTGTGATTCATTCCCATGCATCAAGGTTATTTTCATGTATGTAATTGTTTTTCCTGCACAGTGTAGAGTCTTGTTGTGATGAGAGGGATACAGGTATTTCATTAAAAAAACGGGCTCCCTGGAGAATAGCTACAGCATTTATATCACAATTTAATCGGAGCTGATCACAACTTGTCATGAGTGATCCAGTCATGTCGATGAGCGTTCGGGCTGTGAATAAACGACTTGTGTTTTACTTTTAGGCTGTCTGAAGGTATGGGCAGCTATCAAAGCTACTATAGATTACATTAATAACCATGTACAAATGAAAGTCGGACACAAATATATAATTTAAATGATTTATTTAAGTTTGCAATATTTTGAACAGGCATCCACACAGTCACCTACTTTGTAATGTTCGATACCTCCCTGTAAGCGTCACGATATCCACCTCTCACCCACAACCTCACATACGAGTACTGAATGTGCATCAAAGTGATCTTAGGAAGGCAGATATAGCAAAAGATGAACGTAAACGACAAACGAGGCGATCGACATGGTAAGTCAACAATGGGTCCTCAATGTACACGCCCCGGATTCCTATGACGAAAATAATAGAATGTCGCCAGTTGTCATGACTCACGTTATACTGCAACATCGGCACTTCTGGTTCTGACCCATGGCGTACCGGCACTTCTTGCTCAGTACCGGCATGCTGGCGGTACTCCGGTACTCATGCACCGTGCCAGTACTCAACACTCTCCCGCCGTTCTTATTATACATCCATATATATATATACAGCCGCCCGGTACTCAGTAGATGCGTCATGAGGTGCCGAACGGACATTCTCATCGCTCTAACCGCTGGAGTTTCACAGCGGCTGTCAGCTGTTTACTCCTGTCATTCAAACAGAACGTGCTGGAGAGGGGGCGGGGCTTATCTTCTCCATGTAAATACTGTGGTGGAAACGACTATGTCAAAATTAACCTATTTGACCGTGATTTAATAGTAATACACGTTTCAAAATAATAATAATAATAATAATGCCGAAGTAACAACATACTGAAAACTGTTAGTAAAACCATGTTTTAATGCTTTACAATTTACATACCTAGATGCACGTGTGTTGTGTTTATGCAGTGCAACTCCCACCCAGTGGGTGGCTATGTAGAGTGATAGAACAGAGCAGGCACGCCCCCGAGAGAAGGAAAGCAAGGCACGTCACAAATTAGCATTTCTAAAATGTTAGCGTGGATTAATAAAAGTGCAAAAAGACAGCGGTTGTCGCCGGAAGAAACTTCAAATACAGAGAATGCTGTGCCTGTGTTGGAAATTGTGTCTGATGGGGAGCTTTCTTTGGTTGATCCTCCTGCTCCAAGTTCTAGTGCATTAGCATTAGCACTAGCTCCGCCGCCTCCTCCAGAGCCTCTAACGTTAGCTGCTGCTGGCGCAACTGCCACCACCAACACCGGGCAAAGCGATGCACCTGACTGCTGGACAACGGACCAGGTGCAATATTTTTTGCAAGACCAATGCATGGCTCCTTCTTAAAGATAAGAAGCTAGGATGTCGGATAAGCAGAGATGTCAAATCTTTGGGAATACACACTGGACAAGGACTGAAACTGTCAACTGAATGGGGTGAGTGTGCAGTGTCTCATTTCGGTGTTGACAAGGGCAAACAACAAGCTAGCCTGAGAAAAAAAATCAAAGAACATAAAGAATCACAAGCCCATGTAAAAGCTGCTGACATCCTTACATCTGCTTCACGTGAAACTATTCAACATCAAGTGCAGTCTATGCATACATCTGAATTAGACACCACTATCAGAGTTTTTCGAACGGCATATAAAATTGGCAAACATAGCCGGCCATTCACAGACATGCCAATTGATTTCAATGTACAGAAACTGAATGGGCTGAACGTGGGCAGGGTTTTGCACTCCAATAAAACCTGTGGCGAAATCATCGACCACATAGCTCATGAGCTGAAGAAAAAAATGGCAAAAGACATTACAGAAAACCAAAGAAAACTCTGTGTTTTGGTCGATGAATCTACCACTATTAGTGGTAAAACGGTGCTTGTTGTGTGTCTACGCTCAGCATTAGCTGATGCTGAGCCGGAAACGTTTTTTTGGGAGCTGATCGAGTTGGATGGAACAACGGCTGATGACATCACAAAGGCGTTAATGGAGTGTCTTGGAAGAGATTTTAAGCTGGCAGTTGGGGATGTGGTCAAGGAGGTCTCAGGGCTCAATCATTTCCAGATCTTTTTTGACAAACTCTATTCCTTGTTCCATGCCTCCCCCAAAAATCAGAGGCAGTTAGCGCAGTGTGCGCAAGCAGTCGGACAGCGTCTCCTGGTGATAGGGCGTGTTTTGTCCATCCGCTGGGTGGCTTCAAGTGAAAGGAGCGTCAGAGCAGTCTGGGAAAACTACCGAGTGCTTCATGATCACTTCACAAATGCTGCAAACGACAGGAGCAGGGATTCCAGAGACAGAGCAAAGTACAAGGGCCTGGATGATGTGCTCACATCTGCAACGTTTGTCAGCAATCTGGGACTGATGTACGATGCGCTCACAGAGCTCAGCGACCTCTCTCGGCAACTCCAAAAAAGAGAGATGACACTGCCTACAGCAGATAGGCTCTTAACTCGAGAAATACGAGTTTTTGAATCCATGGTCACCATGCCTGGCCCACACATGACTACAGTTCATACAGCTCTAGCTGAGAAGTCCTTCAAGGGTGTTGCCCTGCGTGAGAATGGCAGGCTTGTACAGATTCATGCAGGTCAGTTTTTCCGCAGTATGGTAGAGAATCTGAGACACAGAATGACTTCCACAACCTCCTCTCATGTCAGCACAAGAGAAATCCCATTACATGGCCGGGAGGCCCGGGACAATCAGCTAATCCAGGACATGAAAGTTATCCATCCTGGAAGTTGGCCTGAAGAGGAGTTAGACGTACAGTATGGGGACGTAGAGGTGCTACGTTTGTGCGAAGTGCTGAAAGTGGACAGAAGAGAGACTGTTCAGGGCTTTCGCGAATACAAGGAAACCAGGGCATCCCGTACACCTGCTGCCATGGAGCCTCTACTGAAAGCAGTCCGAACCATCGCTGTCTCCACTAGTGAGTGTGAGCGGGCATTCAGCTGCATGAACGATATCCTTACTGCAAAAAGGAATGCTCTCTCTGTCAGCCGACTGTCCAGCCTGGTTTTCATTAAATGTAATGGACCATCACTAGGACAGTTCAATCCGGAACAGTATGTGAGGTCCTGGCTGGCAAAGGGAAGGAGAAGTGCTGATGAAAGAGCCTGTCCAGCTCCAGCCCCTGATACTGATGTCCCCAAGGCCTTCTGGAGCCTTTTCTAACAATGTGAAGTATATTGCAAAACAGCTCACCCAGTGAGAAGACTTTTGGCATAATGTGCCGATTTGTACAGATCCTGGAGATAGAAGGACTTCAGACCAACCAGGGAGTTATCTGATCAGCTTGGTGTTCAATGTAACTCTTTACCATGGCTCAGACTTTGTTACTTGCAGTTACAGTTTCTCATTTTAGATTGTGCAAATTTTGCATTTGTTTTTACATGTTCTTTGTTCATGCTCTTTATCATTGTTCTGAGTTGGAATGTTAGATTGCATCATAGTTTACTTTATACATATTTGTATTCTTCAGTGGTGAAGTATATTGCAAAGCAGCTCAGCCATGTGAGAAGACTTTTGGCACTTTTTCGTTTTCTGAGTTGGAAAGTTAGATTGCATTCAAAATGTACAGAAATACTTAATTTTGTTAAAGCTTTTTATAAAAAATGCTTCTGACCAGAGCTTTGTTTCCTTGTCATTAATGTTGAACACCACCAGAGGGGCTCTCACCTGAAAGGTCTCTGCTTCATGTGTCTTCAGCAGAAGATCTAGACTTTGATTGCTATATTTTCAGTTAATATTGACCTTACTGAGCTTTAGCCATATCCGCTGCCTATCATAAAAAATGTTAAGTACAGTGAACCTTTCTAAAATATACAGTAGTAAAGAGACAAACCCACCAGCATTATAGTAGCCAAATTCTTGTTTGTGGGCTGTATATATAAAATTGACTTGAAAAAGTTGCTGATTTTAGAGTACTGGCACCTTTTTCATTCCAATTCAAGCACTGGTTGTTGGTTGTTCCTAGAGTCTCTAAAAGTACAATGGGAGCCAGAGCCTTTTCTTATCAAGCTCCACATTTGTGGAATCAGCTTCCAGTTTGTGTTCGGGCGGCAGACACCCTCCGTTTTTAAGAGTGCGCTTAAGACCTTCCTTTTTGATAAAGCTTATAGTTAGGGCTGATTAGATTCAGCCCCTAGTTTTGCTGATATAGGCTTAGTTTGTCGGGGGACATCTTACTTCTTCCTTCTCTCTGTCTATACCTGTGTACTCTCATGTTCCGATTAACCCAGCTTCCCCAAATGTCTTTCTTTTTGGTGTCTGTATACGCCGGGATCCGGAGTCATGGATGATCCTGCGCTTCTCTGTCCTGGATCTTGAGTCGTGGCTGTGGTCCTGGATCATAGGTCCTGGATGGATATCCTCGTGGATTCATCTTCCTATTATACACACATGCATTTCCAAACATTTGGACTACCTATGTTGCAAATGTATTATCTTTTCAATTTACACACGGCATCTATTGCACGTCTGTCCGTCCTGGGAGAGGGATCCCTCCTCTGTTGCTCTCCCTGAGGTTTCTCCCATTTTTCCCTTTAAACTGTGGGTTTTCTTCGGAAGTTTTTCCTTGTACGATGTGAGGGTCTAAGGACAGAGGGTGTCGTATTGTCATACTGATATTTTGTACAAACTGTAAAGTCCACTGAGACAAATGTAACATTTGTGATATTGGGCTATATAAATAAACATTGATTGATGATTGATTGATTGATTGTTGTTGCGCAACTGAATAATAATTAATCTCAACCGTGTCTGTGTTTTATTGATCTCTCTCTGTGTTAACATTTAAGGTTGGTGAGCCATAAATTGCACTAACATATGCTTGAAAGATTAAACCTTTTAATTTGTGTAGCTTGTAACCCATAACAAAAAATAAGTGATTATCAAATTATAAAAATACTTATGCATCAATAATAACGATCAACAATATTACATGTATAATAACAAATAAGACAGGGGTCCTTTTTCTTTATAATGAAGTTTGAATTGTATTACTTTAAGTACATTTAGCTGGTAATTCTGTATTTTAGGTTTGGTTATATTGAGTGCAGTATTTATATAAATAAATGTGTACTTTCACTTAGAGAAAATGAATACTTTTCCATGGCTAATCTCGCAAAAATAATTTGACAAAAGAAATCAGTCTGCATTTTGGATCAATGTTAAAGCCTGTTATTCATTGAAAACATTTATTACATTTTAATGATGCAAACAACAGCAAGTCCCACCCTTGTTGAAACAGCTCATCACTTAGTCATGAGGGAATGAAAGAGACAATAAGGGACAGGGACAGAAAAAGTGTGTATTACACGTAATTCCATTGTTTGTTAAAAAAAAAAAACATGACAATCAGCTCTCATTGTACATTTTGGCATCTTTTCCCTCCTGTTGTACTCTGGAATAAGGGTCAATAAAAATCAAAAGAACAAGGCATGCATAATAGTTTCTGGTAATGCACATAGATCAAAAGGATACCACTTATAAAGTACAAAATCAGCGTACGATGTTCATGTACACTTCATATATATGGTCCCTTTCTTAGAGGTGTCTGAGGCCTATCTACCTGTTCCCGCTGTGGGACTGTGCCCTCCGTTATCTACTCTTGGTCACTAGATTCACCCTGTACAAAGGTCTAGGCCAGAAAATATATATGTTGGATGGACTCCTTACATTGACGATTACTAGGTGTTACAACCATCTTTCCTCCCTTCACCGCTTACTGCATGTTATCAAGCTATTTGTCCCAAAGTTTCATTTACTTAAATAGTTTTCGTCGCATCCACTGATCATTGTGCTATCTACACGATTTCCTCAAACCTTGCAGGGTTATAGCCAGTATTACTTTCTATTAAAATTCTTCATCCACCCGCTTTACTACCGCTTTACTATGCTTCTCTTTAAAAAAAGGGAACCCATCACAGCTTACTGGAATCCATTCAATTCTACTGTGCCCATAAGATAGAAGTCAGGAACAAAAGTATTATCATCCAAGAAACCTAAAATACACTAAGATAAATGCACTGTTCCATTTTAATAAATGGGTGAAAACAGCCACACATTCATAGTGACGGCTGTATACGTGGCCACACTGTTTATTTACTGAAATCATGTCAAAGTAAAACAAATTAAAGAAAGAAAAAGGACAAACCAAAATGTGTTGGTTAAATACAACTTTGGAATGAATGACTTTACTGTTACAAAGAAAAAAGAAAGTGTACTGCAATGTATACAACTATGATGTTCTCTCGAACTAAGATGAAGAGACAGCTGGGATTGTTGATAAAGCGATGGAATCATGTTCTGATTTACAGTTATAATGAATCTATCATCACACTCAACAGATGGCAGGAAGCGAGGGAGAGAGGAAAGCAAACAAAAGACACAATATAGAAAAGATTCATCCGTTTGAATTTGAACACCCTTTGCTGTCGAACCAACGCCATGATACTCCCTTAGAAAAAGACAAAGATGGAAATGAGTGTGTGTGTGTGTGCACGTACAGGTATGAATTCTGCAAGTGCGGAACCAAATGTTCGACCAATAAAAGTCTATTGGGATCAAGTTGAACTGGTCTCTCTGAAGGTGGAGGCAGACTTGTTTAACCAAACATGGGGCTGAGAATGATGGTACGGGTGGCATTGCTGGGCGTCTTGAGTGGTCAGGTTTAGCGCCCCCCTGATGATGGTGGTGGTGTCGGTGTTACGGGGCGTGGCTGCTTTAGTCGATGTACTGGGAGAGCCAGCGGAAGCCCTCGCCGTAGCCCTGCCTCTTCAACACACTGCACATGAACACTTCCAGTGGTCTTGTGTTCAGCTCCTTCATGGCAATTGTGCCCTTAAAGAAAAGCAGGAAAAAAAGTCCCATTAGATCCACTGTTTTTAGTACATGACACCATATCTGACAAATGTTTTTCATCTTCCAATAGTCAAACCCTAGGTCTTTTTTCATTCTCGTCTCTGGTCGACAATTTCAGAAATGAATCTTTTCCCACTTTATTTAGAACTCTATTTGTCTGATCATAAGAATCATACTGCTGTGTCTACTCACCTTTCCTGTCGTCTGTCCGTACAATCCAAACATTTCTCTCAGCTTCTCCTCGCTGATGGCCTCTGGTCTGTCGATCTTGTTGCCCAGGATCAGAATAGGCACATTTCCAATAGTCTCATCTGTCATTAATGCCTGATAGGGTAGACCAGAGTATTACTATGCAGCTTTCATATTTATCATTACCGTAAATAAAAAAATAAAAAATCTCCCCCTCAGATACTACTACAGTATTATCATTGACGTCTACTTTAATTTCCCAGACTTTCCAGAAATACACTTTCCTAGGAACTGACAGAAGTGGAATGCGTTGTATTTGTTAGAAGGCAGACAGTGAAGGGTGCATCATTATTCATTTTAGAAAAAAGCCATCAAACAATGCTTTGCATTTAATGAGCTATCATGAGAGAAGAAATGAGGAGCTTTGCCTCCTTTACAATGGATTTGCTTTTATACAGCCAATTAACATTTGTAGTCTAAGTGGAAGCAGGTACTTACATCAAGTTCAGATTTAGATTCGCCCAATCTAAGTAAGTCTGCACAATCCACAAGGAACACAATGCCATTGATGGCCGGGAGGTAGTTTTTCCACACTCTTCGGGCTGTATGAACAAACAAAACACAAACATTTTGAGTTTTACACTCCAGTCTGTTATACAATAGACACATTCTGCATTAACTGATTTTACAGTGATATATGGCACTGGCCTTCCTTTTTTTTTAACAAGAGTATTAACAGGATGGGCACTTTCATTTGCAACAGTGGTACAAATTGGTATTGTAGCTTTAATATCACATACCGTGACCAATAAAGCCCAAAGACATTAGTATACGTAACACACACATACCTTGTGCGTGGCCTCCAAGATCGAAGGTTGTGAAAGTCATGCCAGCAATTGTAAGCTCTTCCGAGGCTGGAGGAAAGAAAGGAGATTATAATGAAAAGTCAGGCAACCCAAAAGTCACTGATCATAAATGTCTACTTTTATCTCTCAACACATCACTGAGTGAGCATGTATGTGAGAGTAGCACCAACTCACTTGGATGTAAAGTTGGCACATGCTGTCCCAATCGGTCATCTTTGAGCATGTGCAGTAGTGTTGTTTTGCCAGCATTGTCCAGGCCAAGAAATACTAACTTGCCTGATTTCTTGTACAGTCCTGAAACAAAACCAGAGGCATTTTAGAAAACAAAGCTGGGACAATAGAAATATTGCATTGTATACTATGCTTAGTCTTTTTGAATTCTCACACAAAGGAACATGTCAAGTGAATTTGGGTGATGAGTCAAGTGGTATTGAAGGTATGTCATGGCTTTCATTTTAAATTAAGCATAAAGAGGACAAAAGAGTTGTCAAACGTAGCCTTGGTCTCACTTTGATACACCAGTGGCGGTGCTCCACCCTCGGATTTTCCCTTTCTCTAATCTTTACTTTGTGAATGTTACATTTAAAAGGCAACCTTGCTGGAAAAAATAAGTAGCAGTTGATTTGTTTTATTCTATGAAGGAATGACATTCAGTCATATTCATTTGTATTAAAAAATACAAAACCTCAGATGTACTGATTAACTGTGCACAGGAGAAAAAGGTTCAACTCAATCCTCCCTCAACTTTCCAGACATGATTACAAGGCTTTGCGTTGACCTCTCTCTGATTCAGCGTACTGATAACAGTTGGATTTGTAAATGTGTGACTGAGTCACCTCTAATAGACATCGCCATTTCTCACAACAGCACTTTGCTACCTGTCGGACCAGGAGAACAGGAACGACTGCTTCACAGGAGGTGCGCTAACACAGAAACTACAACAGCGCTCTTTGGGGAGAAGAGCAGCTGGTCCACTTAAAAATTACACTTGACAATAGAGTTGACTTTGAGAGGGGGTTGGCCAAACATTTAACTGTCGTCAGGTAGTATGTACTAGGTAGTGCTCTGAAAACGTTAGGATTGGCACAGGTTGCTTATAAGTTAAGAAGCAGAGTGTTGACTAACAGTGATCGTGATCAATGCACAGTTTACCAGAAACATGTTCTGTACATTGTGGGGCAGATTTGAGATTTCATTTTATAAAACATTATATTGAATTGCTTTTCATTGGCAGGGAAAAGACTCAATCAGCACTTTTACGCTTCATGCTGGCGTTCACCCAGCCACGGGTTTAAGCTACGGACACAACTTTACTGGAAAGGTTTTATAGCTTTAAAACGTGTAATGTGGAGCAGTTAAGAAGGGGTGCCTACGGAACAGTTTCAGATTTGAGTCTGTGTGGCACAACGTTAACACTTGCAGTATTACTCCGCTTCTACCACAATAGGGATGTATTTCTAAGAACAAAGAGCACTATTGTGAAGAACACACTGAGCCCCGGTTTTCACTGAACACTTCAGGACTGAGGTGTGAGACAGAGCAGTCGTATCAATTTAGGTTGTTCTTGTGATCACTAAAGACATTAATCAGACTCAACTCGGTGTGATACTATCAACTCTGATCCCAATACAATAGCTTTGTAGTTCACAATAACCTTCTGATTAATGATTTAAAATACAAAAGCAGTCCAAACTGTTGTTTATTTTTAGTTAGTGTGTCTGATCAACAGTACTTACCTAACAACTGTAGTACGCTATTGAAACCGCTATAAATCCAATCAAATATGAAAGACATATCCGGAGCTGTTGAATCCTGAAAAACAACAAATGGGGGGGAAAGCAGATGTAAGAAGACATGAATGTGCACAGGACGAGAAAATGAACTGCTAACATTTTATTTTGGATGTTACCTCTATCATGATCATATGTGTGAGCAAAAACGTAGCAAATAGGTGTGAATAAATCGTCTTATGTTGTAGCGTTTTCCCGAAAGGTTCCCCCTGACGACCATAACTAAGGTTGTGTTGTTTTGTACATTTGGTTGTTACTGATCTTATCCAGACTGTCAGTTTTTACCACTGAACATTATATACTGAACAGTAAACAATATCAAGGAAACAAGTGTCAGCATTTAACTCTTGAAGTATACTTCGTGGAGGATTTGGACAGCCTTATTAAGACAGTATCCTTCATCCCCTAGCATGAACAGAATACTGATATACAAAGAGTTTCTACAATAGCTGGCATGACACACGCATGTATAATCTCTGCTGAAATCTGCATTAAAATGGCAGGCTGTTTATGTTTCCATTCTGCTAAGTTTACACTTTACTTAAAGGGGACCTATCATGCAAAATGCACTTTTGTACGTCTTTTATACATGAATATGTGTCCCCGGTGTTCCATGGAACTCACCGAGTGTCAGAAAACACAACCCTCTTTCTTTTCCTCCATACCCAAATCTCTAAAAACTGGGCTGCAACGGATCTGATAAAGACTGATCCAGATTTTAATTATTTTCTACATCACAGAAGTGGTGCTCCGCTTAGTGGTCAATTCTCCACCTATCAGGGGAAGGTGGGGTTGAGCCACGGCTGGCCATTGCCGCTCGAAAGCAGCGGAGACGCTGTAGTACATATGCCAGGCCTGTAAGTGGCGCTGTGGTCTGCCACAAAAGCAGCGAAGAAGACTTCCTGCACATGGTTGCCATGGTTGCCCTTCTGTTTATTCTCCGCTGTGGCTCTTTTTCTCCCTCCCCGAGGCAAGCGTTTGCTCCTGTAATTCAATGCAATCCCTCCCCGTCGAGGCAAGCACTGTAATTCTCTTAGTTCGGTTAGTCCACCAGCAGATGACAAACACCCACCTCTTCCAAGGAACGAGGGGACTGTGCAGCAGAGTTAGATTTTTTTTCGCCGGTCAACATGTCCGTTAAAGTTTAAATCTTCCGGACAAAATTAGAAAAGTGCCGGTCAAAGGTCTCCTTTGTTATTTATTGAGCTTTAAAACAAATGAATAATGACTATATAATCATAATAAGAATAAAACACGGAGGACGGAGATCTCTTTTTCTCCCCCTCTTCTGACAGCTCAGCAGCTGATCTCAGAGCATGCTCCCCTCTCCTGCAGGGGGGCATGGTCCGCTGCAGCTCGCAGAATCAGCCCCCTGCAAAAACAGGGCTGGAAAGAGCAAATAGAGCGTAATGAGGCATGGCTAAAATGCAGGATCTGTTTGGTATTTTGAAAAAAAACAAACTATATTTATATACTTTATAGGTACAGCCCTACAATATATTGTTCAAATATAGCATGATATGTCCCCTTTAAAAATAGCTCAACTGTAGGGAAACGTGGAGGTTTTACCTTACTGTGTAATATATAAACAATATTTTTGATTTAAAATGTAGAGAGGGGAATAAGTAAGTATATACATAATGCATATTCCTAGATTATTTGGTCAAACATAATTGTTACCATATTGATAAAATAATGTCTTAATGCCAAATTTGTTACAACATTGGAACTAAACCAGATTGATGCGAAGGCACTGCCTGAGAAAATGACGCCTGCCTTAACCCATCAGCAGGATATTGGCAGATGATAAGAACAATGATTGTAACAATGATTGTAACAATGATTGTAACAATGATTGTAACAATGATAACAACAGCTTGTTCCAGTAAGAGCCTTTGAACAGCAGGACAGGAGATTCACAGCACTGATCACATGCCATCTGACAGCTCTTCAATAGGCAACACAAGTGTTTTGTTCAACACAGTTAATCTACAAGGGCCTTGGAACTTAAGCCTAGTCTTACCCTTTCATGATAAGCAATCCAGATTGTATTTCAAATTAAACCAAATAGATCTTATATAGGACCAGCTTTAAATGTGGGGAGCTAAGAACACCTGAATCACTACATGCTACAGCGTGTTGGTTTTGATAAAACTAAAGTTTTGCTTTGTTCATTTGTTGTTCTAGCTCACTGAAGGTTATTTTAAGTGATTTGTGGGTAGTGAGAATCTGAGAAAAGGGGGGGCAAAAAAACTCTATAACTTCAGGACAACGTTTAATTTATATAATTGTTTATACGTTTGTTTGTTTACACTTCCCTATAATTCATCATGTTTGCTACACAAGGGAGACACACAGTCTTTTCAAACTTCATCTCAGTTCCTTGTCTTTTCTCTTTCACTGTTGCAGAGGTACGTTTTCACCGACCTCTAGCACCAGTTACATAATAGTCAAACAACTCTGGGGCTAAAGTATAAGGTAGCCAAAGGTCAAGAACACGCAAACACAGCTGAACTGCACGTCAGCTGCTGCTAACTCCTGTCCCATATTCTCTCATGCCTGCTTCCACACCTTGTACGAGGCTGTGAGCTGGTCTCATGGACTGAAGCTCCCATGTGTGACGTGATGCACCCATGAATGTAAAACTGTTTCAAAGTAGCTGTAATATGTTCATTTAAGACACAAATTGTTGCATTGAGGACGTTTGCCAGAAGGCAGCAGCCGTAACGTGCTTAAAATGATCCGTTTTACTCATAATTGAGTTCATGGATAATGAACAGGAGGAATTTGGTTAGAAGTGCCCCCAGAGCTAAACTGACTATCAATGAGACATCTGTTGTGTATTAAATATATCAGATTAGTTATTGACATTATTTTAGGTTAACTCTTTCAGAACAGGCTTCATTAAGTCTGAAGAGAAGTGTTACTACTCAAAAGTCACCAGACTGCAAATTGTGACGGTTTGCCCTAATAACTATCCACTAGTGGTGTAATGTAACTAAATACATTGACTCAGGTACTGTACTTAAGTAAAACATGTAGGTTGTTGTACTTAAGTTAACTATTTTCACAATATGCTACTTTATACTTTTGCTCCACTACATTTTGTAGGCAAATGTTGTACTCCATTACATTTATTTGACATATTTGGTTACTAGTTACTTTGCAGATCTAGATTATTAAAACAAAATAAAAATCAACACACATTATAATATTATTAATATTATAGGTGAAGCTACCCAGTAGAGTATAAAGTAAATCAAATAATCCTCACCTTTACCTAGTAAAACATTGAAGTGACGAACTTCAAACACCAAATTGAAGTTCTAACAAAGAAATTGAAATTCACTCTTGGCCTCCTTTTCAGACTTAAATGTTATTTTTCAACTTCATCCTGTAAAAGGTTGGTCTCTGGCTTATTCCTGTCCCAGCTGGACTACGGTGATACCATTTATAGATTTGCCTGTCCCACTGTTTTGGCCAAACTTGACCCACTCTACCATGCTGCACTGCGTTATATATCAAATGCACCCTATAGGACTCATCATTGCAAACTGTATAGCCTAACTGGATGGTCCTCACTTACTATGCGTAGGATGCAGCATTGGTTTTTATTAATGTATAAAGCCATTTTAGGTAAGCTTCCACTGTACATATGTGCCAGATTTGCTCCAGTTTGTGACAACCTCAGATCCAGTGCCTGGATACGGTTCCAGGTACCTGCCGTGCGGACTGAGGCTGGAAAAAGGAGTCTTTTTTATTATGGTCCTTGGTCTTGGAATGACCTTCAATCACGCCTCAAACTGACAGCACTTGTCTCAATAGCATGTTTTAAATTGAAGTTGTCTGAAGTCCTTACCACGAGCTGCTCTTAGTAATAAGTAGTGTACCTTTCTTACTGTCCTAATGTGCACAATGTAGTGACTGCTTTTTCGTCTTTTGTTTTCTTAGTTATGTTCTCTGTATTTTTATATGTTTGTGTTATGTGTAACCTTGCTGCCTTCTTGGCCAGGTCAGCATTGAAAATGAGATTTTATCTCAATGCTTTTTTATCTGGTTAAATAAAGGTTAAATAAACACATAAACGCACCAATCATTATTTTTTAAATAATAAGAAGGAATATATAAATATTATACATTTACTCAAATACTGTACTTGAGTGCACTTTTGAGATACGTGTACTTTCTTATCTTGCTACCTTTTACTCCTAGTCCATTAAAAATGTACAATGCAGAGGTACACCTAGACTCAATTCAAGAACCACAGAGCAGTAAATAAAATACAAATTAACTGCACCTTTGCCAGCTTTGAATAAACACATTAATGCATCAATAAGTATGATCAAAACAAATAATACATATAATTCTGAAAGGGGACAATCTGCATAATTTAGGACTTTTGTACTTAAGTAGGATTTTGAACACAGTATTCCGGCTCTTTGGTGGTTCTACTTTTACTTAAATACAAGATCTGAATACTTCTTCCACCTCTGCTATCCACTATCTACCTCAATTCTTAAATTGCTGAAAATAACTGGAAATGTTTCTTCACGTCCAACATGTGTTTCTTATGTAGTCTAACGTTAAGCTTATCAGTCAAAATGTGTTTCGGTTCACACATTAAGTCAACCACTGACTAGCTCAATATTTTCCTTCCAAAGTTTCTTTGCAGATATGGATTAATGATATAAATCATAATCAACTCTTACATAAGACTTTAGTTACACCTGTATTAGTATTTCTGCTCTTTGGCAGTTCTACTTTTACAAGTACAAGATCTGAATACTTCTTCCACTAAAGATCGGTGTCTGACCATTTCTGTGTCAAAGATAAAATAAAATAAACGTCCAAATATCTGATTAATAATGTCAATGATAGACGCATACGTTAATTGTATCTATTTAAACCCAGTTTTAGGCCGACTTGTAGGGAGGCTAGCAGGAAGCCACTAGCTACGTGTCATATTCTCTGACAGGCGACGTTGCATCAACTTGCTACGTTAGCTAATCAGCCGTTATCTAGATACTTCACTAACCAACACCAGATACTTACATTGTTTCGAGTATTTTGGTTCTATTAATACATTTGAATGTTGAGATGAATACAACAGTGGGTCAACTTCAGTTTAAATGCACCTCGAGGAAAATAATAGGCAAGTTGATGTTAGCAATGCTAATGTAGCACCGTTAGCAGCCGGGATCATTTGCTAGCCGAGATGCCGACGGCTAACATAAGACTATTTTTCTTTTCTCGAGATCATATATTTTAACACTTACCCGTTATTTATGTGTAGATTAGTTAACAGAGTGTGTTGGCTCTCTCTGTCATGTAAATTGATCTCCCGGTCCAGCGAAATGCCAAGTCTTCCTCTCCTTTTTTGTGTTTTGCTACTGAGCCACGACAGTGCAATGGCTTCTCAAGCAACTCCCAAAAAAACTCTGACCGGCCGCTTCCTGTTTATGTTTCACAATCATCTTTCCGGCAGGAGAACTCAAATAAAACTTAGTGTTCTTTAACACATATCCTATCACAAATGTCACTGGATGTATTGTTAATTACATATTTAATCAAGGAACAGGTGGAAGAAGTACTAAGATGATTTACTTAAGTAATGTAGCAAAAGTCCTGCATTCAAAATTGTAATATTATCAAAAGTAAAAGTAGGCTACTTGTTATGCAAAAAGGCAAGTTTTTTAAATTATTTGATTTAATGTTTGGTGCATTAATGTGGTCATCAATTTCATGTTGTACTTAGGAAAGATGGGGTTTATAGATTAATTGATACGCTACTGTTTAGCTCAATCTATGTAAATATATGATTATGTATGTATCGATTTCTATTTTTGTATTAGTATAATATTCAAAGTAACTAGTAAATAAATATCTGAAATAAATGTTGTGGCATAAAATGTATAAAGTAGCATAATTTGAAAGTACTCATGTGAAGTATAAGTACCCACATGTTTTACTTGAGTACAGTAGACCTACTTGAGTAAATGTGTTCAGTTACATTACACCCCTGGTTAAACAAACTATAACGAAACAAAACGAACAACCCTGAAACGGTTTATCTCTGCTTGTTAGATAACAGTTTTGCTATATATCATGTACATTCATGAACTAATAAGACATTTTATTTGTGTTGTGCTGGGTAGGAAGTGTGAATTGGTATCTCTTTAAATGAAAACACTTGCTACTGTGAACATGATCACAGTTTAAAAACTTTCTTTAATATTTAGGTCAAAATGACCCTTGTGATTGTGAGATTATTATTGTGCCAACTAGGCAGATGTTACTACATCCAAATTATATTATTACATACTGTAAAAATACTATGAAATACACGCAATACAAATACTTCACTATCTCCTCTTGTTTCCAGTACACTGGAAAACCCAGAGCACCAGAGCAGAGGAAATGCCACGTGTACATACTGCGCATGCCCGACGAGTTTTACGTGTATCCGTCTGGGTGATCCCAACTTCCGGTGAAAGAGAAGTGTCTTACACGATTACTCTTGACAAGGCCTATCGTTACTCACCCGTTAGGTAGTTGGACGGGGTTTTCGGTAATAACCATGGCTCTGTGATCATCAACGAGTCAGGTTATTTACTTTTTTTAAGAAATAAGGAAACGTCACTGCTATAGTCGCTGCTTTTAGTAAACACCGCATCGTCAGAGCCACAGGTTTGAACGTTAACAGCTAGTTAGTTAGCTAGCTAACACGTAAGCTAGCTATTCGCCAACCCAAGCACCTCTAAATTAAGTCCTGGTGTCTATTTCAAAATGTCAACTGCAGGGTTTAACTCTCAGAATGGGACCGGGACAGGACAGACATACACGAATGGTGAGTAGCATTTTTATGAAAGTAAAGACAGGTAAAGGCAAAGTAGCTAACATGAGCTAAGCCGACATACGCTAAAGTAATACGCTAAAATTAGCAGCTCTTGGATCTTGCCTCTATTTGCTAAATGCTAGTTTTCCTAACACCGCTGTAATTAAAGGAAGCGAAGCAATAGCGAGGTTTTAGGTTAATATTGACCTGTGTTACTTTACTGACTTGAGATGGTTGAAATGATATAAGGTGTGTCAACTATACTTGCCATGCCAATTAACTCAAACGTGTGCTACCTTTGGTTTGTTGGAAGACTGACAACACGACGGGTTAACAGACATCAAAAACTTTTAAGACGAGTCTTGGGTCAGTCCCATATTCTCCCAGTAAACACAACAGCGGTGATATGATAACACTTGTTCTGCTCCTGTCATGCTGCTAAACTGGCCGAAACTTTTCCTGTCAAAGTAAAACATAAATAATACTCTTTTAGCAGCTACCTTCTTAGAGTGTTTTCTATACATTTACACTGTCCTTGAATAATCACATCTTCATGTTTATTAGTCCCCTCTCTTTTTTTGCATTGCTAGTCTTTTGCAGGCTTGGTAGCTTGGACATTTTTGCTTTCTACGTTTCAGTGTACATGTGGCAAATTGGGGATGCTCCAGATTTGTTGCTACAGAGCTTTCTCCAGCAGGCTCATACAATGACCAACTTCATTAGAGATTACTTACATATTTGTATCAGTTTCCCAGGCATGTTGTGGAAAAAACAAAACCCACTCAGTGACATCTGACACAAGTTTGGTTGATTGCAACCCTATTGTTGATGGAGGTTTAGGAGCTTTCTTACACAGTGAAGATGCAGCTTGTGTTTAAAGGTCCCATGTCATGGCCATTTCTACTGATCATAATTCCATTGTTGAGGTCTACTAGAATAGATTTACATTGTTCAATGTTCCAAAATCACATTGGTTTCTCATACAGCATCTCTGTATAGTATGTGTATTCACTCTGTCCTAAATGGCTTGTTGGTGCTCCTGCCCCCCTTCCCCTCCCTATGAGCCCACTGTGCTCTGATTGGTCAGATCGCCCACTCTGTTTGGATGAGTCCACCACCGTTACAGTGGAACATCAGTGATTATGTTTTACAATGGCGTTAGCAACCAGAAAATGGCACCAGTAAGGACAAACAGTTGAGAATGCTGCGTGGGGTCTGGGTGCCGTGTTGGCGGGATGTTGTGGGGCTCGCTGCTGCGGACAGTGTGAGCTGGATTACTGGGGTCGTTTCCTGGTTGCTGCATGGGGTCTGCGAGACACCGCGAAACTCACCTGAACTCAGCCTGAGCACACACACACTCGTAGCCTGGCTGTGAGTTTGTTGTATAGGACTAAGTGGTTAGAGTGCATCTGTTTGCATTTGAAAATGTTCCCGTTATGTAAACAGCTTGAGGTGTCTAGTAGGGGCTTAGAGCCCCCTACTCACTGTCACTGAGGGCTGATCATGGAATTAAATCCAGGTAAAGAGATTAGACCCTGGGCTGTCAGTTCCTTGGTAATTTGGTGGATCTGATTGGTTTTACTATGGTAAATTTACACTACCAGTACTGCACCATCTGTTTTTCCATTCACCTTTTGGATCTGTGCTACCAAGGACTTTCTTGGGTTTAAGAAACTGCTAGCTAATGTGGCTTCTAAGCCTTAAGGCACGGACACACCAGGCCGATTATCTGCATCGGTGGGCGTCATGCCAACGATGAGTGTCGACACTCCCTACTCAGATTGGTGTGTCCCGCACCGTCGGGTCTTTTCAGCCGGGCCGACGCCTTTTCGGCCGAAAAGTCGGCAAAATAAATCACTCTGATTGGCTGTTCAGCTAGCGAATCAGTGCATGAGAAGCTAAACGGAAGTGAGGGACCCAAACAAACGATTTAAGAAGGCAAATCTGAGATTGAATTTATCTCCAGCTCTCGACACAGGTTCGGATAAGCCCCATGAGCTTCTCGCTGTAGAGTGAAAATGGAACGCACACGCTATTTGTTGTTTGTTTATATCACGCAGTCTGTTCTTCTTCTCTCGGTTATCACGCAGTCTGTCTTCCAGTTTTTGCCTCTTTTGAATGACAAATACACACTGCCGCCACCTGCTGACAAGGAGAGTTATTGCCACTCACGCATGCGCAGTTCGTACGTGCTTCTTGGCCGTCAGCTGAAGTCTGTGCGGTGTGTTCCAGTGCGACACATGGCCAAAACGCAGAGACGCAAGGCGACGCAACAGTCGGGGTCGGTCTGTGTCAGTTCTTTGTTGTCAGATTGGTGTGTCCGGGCCTTTAGAAGTACCACAGAAGCATTGCATAAGGGCTCTGGTCAAGTGGGACAAGATCATTACCTAGAGAGCTGCAATCCTTTTTCAGATTTGGGCATTGGGCACTGCTGAACAACAATTTGAAATTAATAGTAGTCGTGAAAATTTGCCGCTGAAAATTGAATTGCTCTAACATTGAAACATTGAAAGAGTGTCTGAAAGGGCCATCTCGTTGGAAGGATCTGTGTCGTCTTATGATAAGAGATATGTAATATTTATTAAAACAAACATTGGCCTGTTGTATTTGGTATTTGATCGAGATGTCCTAACATGCCTTCCTTCTCCCTGTCTGCTCCAGGTCCGTCACAGAATCCAGTTGCTGTGCAGCAGCTTCCAGGGGGCAGCTATGGAATGACTCAACAACCAACCTACAATCCAATGCAGGCCAAAGCTCCCTGCACCCCTCGGCCCTGGAACTCTACCCCTCTGGGCCCTACCAACCTGCTCCCCCCAGTCAGTTCCTACCAACCAGCTCCTCCAGGCCAGCCGCTGATGACCCAGACCGCTGTTGGGAGGTCCTCCATCCCACACCCCCCCCCCAGTCCTGCCAGCCCTGGTCCGAGGTTGCCCCCTCCACAGGCCACACCTCCTCCTCCTGCTATGTCTTCAAGTAACTATTACCCTAACCCCCAGCAGCCCCAGCACATGCCTCCAACATGGCAGTACAACAACGCTCCCCCACCAATGGGGTCACCCTCTTCCATGGGCACCCCTCCCCGTGGCGCCATGGCCAATCATGTGTACCCAGCTGCAAGCTCGACAGCGCCGCTGCTGCCACCGTCATCGGCAGCTTACAGCTCTGCACCGGCAGCCCATGTTTCCCATAGTGGCGCACAGCCTCCAGGCCCAGGCAGCCCCCCCACCTCTCTGCATGGATATATCCAGCCAGGTAAGACACAAAGGCTCCACTGAAATTCTGAACTGTTCCATCTATATGCACATCACTTTTTTATTTTTTAATAAAGGATAAGATTTTCCATACACAAATACACAATTGCTAGCTTGGCTTGACTCGGTTTCACTCAGTACGTCCTCCCAGGACAGCAGTCATTTGTATCTCCATTACCAAAAGGCTGCCCACTTTAAGATGTGTGTAACCATGACTCTAACTAATGGTCATAGAAGCAGCTTCACAACAGTAGATAAACACAGTTTGTTCATCAGCAGTAACTTAACACAACACAACTCTTCTACAGCTCAAAGCAAATCAATAAAATAAAGCAGATACCTGAAAAAAGTCTACAAACAGGCAGACAGGAAGTGGCAAATCTAAACTTGAAACCAGAACGTCAACGCATTCCCCCGCCCCCGTAAAACTGGGAACGCAAGACGGTGCAGCATGGTTTGATTCGACGTGGTCAAAAGGGCCAATTTAAATGCCATATAATGATGCAGACACTCCTTGGGTCACATCAATAAAAAGATGAATCATGTTTAGTTTCAATAAATGAGGCAGGTGAACTTTAGCCCATTAAGTCCGGGGTCCTCATTATTTAGCCACAGTAATATGTGTTTTGTCTGTTTTTTAAAGACTAAGACTGTTTTTAAGATTGATCCTCTTCTAAAAACCTTTTTTATAGCCATATTACTCTGTCTTGTCTTTCATTGTCATTGTTTTCTTTCACTGATGTACATGTGCGTATCAAGAGTGCTGATATGTTGGAGGCGGACCTTGTCCTCTCTTCCTACTTTGTACATGATAGCTGGCTGCAGTCTTTGGCACGGAGTAATTTACTCTGAATCTGTACAAAGTTCAAATCAGAATTGTGTGTGATTCTTATTTAGCAGCATGACGTGGCATTTTGGATAGAGTAACATCTTAATTTCAATTTAGGGGGAATATTGTATTGTTAACATTTTTGATTTCCACTGGCGATATTAACAGAAATCCCACAGATTATTCGTACGGGCAGTCATAACATTTGATTAATTCAGCTAGTAGTTTAATTTCACTCTGTGAAGTTAGAGCTTTTCTCTGACACAACTACTGTTGGAATACTGAGAAGTGTTTAGCCGGAAACAAAAGACCACTCATGGAGAATCTCAGTAACTTTTTATCTGAAGGAAGTAAGTATGACTTTGGTTTTGCAATCTGCGGCCACAGTGTCTGCATTTTTAAAGCTTAGGACAGGGAAGTAGTTCTGCATAGAAGCAGAGGTCACATGATGACCTCAGTCTGGCTGTTTCCTGCATATCTGTAAATGTTATGGTGGTATTGGCTCGAAAGATTGCTGTTCACATTAACACCCCTAACTGGAAGAGCCTGCTTGATCTTAGTTACCTCTACCCCAGCAGCCCAGTCTGCATATCTGCCCAGTACAATGGTGACAATTGAAAGCAGCTCCCCGGATTGTGTCTTTGTGGAGATGTTTACTCTGTGGAACGCTTTCTTACTGTAAATGTAACACCAGCAATTTTTTAAAGGTCAAGCATTTTTGGCACCGGCACGAATAATCTTTTGAACAGTTCTGGCTCAATTGAGCTTCTTAGAGTTTTATAGTCTACGTTATCAAAAAGTGTTTTTAAGTAAAAGCATTCAGATAAATGTAACCTATAGCAGGGTTTCCCACACATAGACTATACCTGGGCGGGCCGCCCAGGTATATTAACGGCCGCCCAAGTATATTTCGCGCCCCATTTAGTTTTTTTTTAGTTTTTTTTTTATAACATTTTTTTTTTTATATATATTTTTTTATTCGTCCGTGACCACGACGCCATCTGCGATCGATTAACTTGTAGACAATGATCCCTCGCTCCCTTGCTCTGATCTCGCCTCCTTCTGGCCTGTTAAGTGGCCTGCCTCACACAGGGTGACTGGCTGTCCACATGATGTGGCCTGCCGACATGGCCACTGTCATACAGATCATAAATCAAAGCCCTTGATTGGTCTCTGTGTGTCATTCAAGCTCGGGATAACCTCAGCTCAGGTGAGGTAAAGGACTCTCTGAGTGTTTAGATAGTTAACTTAGTCTAAGTTCTCAGTGGGTCTCAAACGGTGTGGTCACCATTTATGTAAACACATATTTCTATTTGAGAGGGTGATTGGTCTAATGGATAGTGAGGTGGGCTGAAGATCGGAAGGCTGTGAGTTCAAATCCCGCCAGGAACACCACCACTAGTGTGCCCTTGAGTAAGGCACTTAGCCTTTAGTTACTCCAGGGAGAATGTCCCTGTAATCGGTCATTATAAGTCGCTTTGGATAAAAGCGTCAGCTAAATGAAATGTAATGTGATTAGTAAAATATGCATGAATAAATAAATAAAAAGTTAACTAGGTGAAAAAAGGTAAGATACACTTTTAAAACTTGTTGAGAGAAAACTAGTCTTTGCTGCTGCCTCAAAGAGGAGCAGGGGGAGAGGAGGGAGACAGGAGAGGAGGAAGCAGGGGGAGAGGAGGGAGACAGGAGAGGCTGATTCAGGAGCACAGACACACTCACAACTATAAATGAACCAAAACTAAATTAATAAACAAGTTTCAGTGTTTTTTTCATATTGGAAATGGGATGTTATTGGTTATGGCCTTGATTTTAGGATTATTGAAATGTATACAGTTCTGTTAAATATAGGTGTTTCCATAGATCTAGTCTCTTTATTTCCCCCTCAAAATGCACCAGATTGATGCATTTAACTCCAAAATAAAAAATAAAATCTTACCGGGGGGGCATGCCCCTGGACCCCTCTAGAGGATTTGAGGTCGACCCCCACTAAAAATCACATGGATAGGTTCCTAAATACATTAATAAATACATTTATTTTTTAAAATAGTAACCCATTTCCATATGTTCATGTGTGGGTAGTAGATTTAAACTATAGGGCTATAATTATAGGCCCTGCCTGTACCTGTTCGCTCTGCCATCGCGTGAAGGGTCTGCTAACAAGCGACCAACAGAAAGGTTCATGTTGTTGCACGTCACCTCAACCCCCCCCCCCCCGCTACCACCACCCCCCAAAGTATATTTCAGATCTGTGGGAAACACTGGCAGTTAATGGACCAGCACCAGAGGCATTCCCATACACACAGGCGTTGGAGCTGTTCTTCATGAAATCCCAGAAGGATGAAGTGCTCTGGCAAACAGTGCCATCTTTGCGCAAAATGATTATACCGGAATGAAAAGTCAATAAATAATGTTGTTAAAACTTTTTTTTTTCGCAAGTATATTTCATGTCTGTGGGAAACACTGTATAGGGATGCACGATATTGTTTTTTGAAACTGATACCGATAACTTCCTGCTTCTCAAGACCGATACCGATAACCGATAATAATATTTTATATATATATATTAAATAGGGCTGTCAAGTTAACGCAAAAAATAATTAACACCACTAATTATTTTAACGCGATTAACGCATGTGTATTTTTTTTTTCTCGGCCGCCCCGTAGTTTCAGAGCGCATCGAGTTTAAAATACCATCTACAAGCTGATGCTGAGAGCCCCGCTCCTGCCGCCCGCTTGTGGCAGACCACACTTCCACGCTCACCGGCAGGCACCGACTGGCTATTGGGAGGACCGGGAGGGTGTGTGTATGTGTGGCCCGAGCGAGAGAGAGACCTTACGTGCATTGTTGTTGTTAGCATCTGGTGCTAGCTAGCTGCGCTAATGGATAGAAGGAGCTGTTTAAATGAAAACAGAGGAGCGACATTTCGCCACAACTGCGCCGAGCACTTGACTTTATGCAGGAAGCCAGACAGTGGGACATTGTACGAAAAGTCAGCACACTCGGCACGGATAGTGCGCAACATGATTGCAGCGTCCAGGCAGCTCCCGTTGGAGCATAGCCTTGAGTTGCACATAGCTCCAACGATCCATCACACACACACACACACACACACACACACACACACACACACACACACACACACCATTTGTATTGTATGAGAGAGGTTCCAGGTTGAATTGAGGCGAATATTTGTAATGTTCAGAGGTTGTTGTGTTTAATATTCATGAGAATATTTGTCATTGTTCAAATGATAATAAACATTAGCATAAAGCATATTTTAAAAACTTGAAAAATATTCCTCTATGGTACATTTAGAACAGATAAAAAATGTGCGATTAACTATTTTAATCGACTGACAGCCCTAATATTAAATGTACCTGTAGTTTTTGCACACCTGGTGGTAAAAAAAAAGAGTAGTAGTGAGCAAATGACATGAGCATTGCTACTATGAACAAAACTAACCCTGGGGTCGTCTCTGGCAAACTTCTTGCCTTTTTCAAAAGCCTCGTCGATAGGTAAAAGCCCCGGTGCCTTTGCAGCTGGCTTTGGATTCGCCGCTAGTTTAGCAGCGCAGGCGTCTTCGTACGCTTTTAACACACCATCGTAGCGATGGCGATGTTTCAGGTGACTAATCAGGTTGGAAGTATTATAGCTCGTGGCCTTTTTCCCTCCTCGTGGAACTTCTGCATTTGTTAATACAAATAGCAAGCGAACCATCTAACTTGAAACTTTGAAATAGTCCCATACTACCAACGACATGTTTGTTTACTGTCCTGGCTTCACGGCCGCACACCATTTACGTCACAGCCAGGCATGAGTTAGGGAGCGCTGGATTTGTGAAAAACTCCCCTCTTCCTAAACCACTAATACCACAGTACTGGCAAAACGGGAGGAGCCGAGGGAAAAACAAGCGCCCCTCATCCCAATCCACCCACACCGCAGTATGTTTTTCTTTTTTTACCCAAAATATATATTGTATATTATCGGGGCTATTAATACTTTTATCAGGATGACGTCATAATTCCTAATATCGGACCGATAATTATCGAGCCGATAATTATCGTGCACCACTAGTAACCTATCACAGTGCCGTTATGAAATTAAGAAATGCACAATGTGAAGTAAAGAGGGTTATCATTTTTGTCCTTATCATTCAGCTTCATCTCAGTCTACTCCCTACTCTAATTAAGCCTTCAAGGCCTTGTGTCTCTGAAATGATATCTTCCATATAAATAATAGTTTGGCGTTATACTTGGTACTTGCCATTTGCTGTCACTGCTGTAAGAATAGTCAGCCTCATCCATTGTGTATGGTTATACAGTGAAGCTGCTAGTTGATGATTCCATTAGTCGAGCAACAGAAAAGTAATCGCAAACTATTTTCACAATAGATCAATCGTTTAATAATGTTTTCATGCAGGAATGTTTCAAATATGGAGATATCCTGTTTATATTTTATAGAGCTGAATATATTGAGGTTTTGGATTGATAAAACAAGGCATTTAAAGATATCGCCTTGGACTTAGAAAAACTGGAAGGGGAGATCATATAGCCCAAAAAAACTAAACATGTTCAAATAATTGACAATCAAAATAATCGTTAGTTGCAGCCAAAAACCACCATGTCCTTAGGGAACAATATAAGAATACAAAAATGTGAAACTATTGCTCAATAGGATAATAAAGGAGTTTCTTTGGGAGCAGACACCTCTGAATTGGCTGGTTTGTCGGTGGAGATGAACTCTGTTGCTGTCACTGTTCTGACATTAACTGGCTGTGGGTCAGCAGAGCCACCAGCTGTTGTCGGCTTAACTCTGAGCTAATAATGTTACCCATCGGAGAGCGACGCCTCATATCTCTTCTACAATACCACAGTATTGCCACATATCATGTTCATGAGTGTTCTTGTTTTACATGAGAGTAATGTTGTTGACATAAAGTCCTAACTCTATATGCTGGATGACTGATGTTAATGTCTGAGATGATAGAGGATGTTGGTTGAAAGGGTTTCATCATTTTATAAAACAATTGGAGGTTTAAAGTAAAAGGATTATTTGATATGTGTTGTTAAAGTCCTTTATCCAACAAAAATGCAACAAAAAAATTGGTTTGAAATTCAATTATTAGTTTTCTCTGTTGAAATGTGTATGTAATTTCTCACTATTTTTTAAGCATTTTATGTTGTTAACTGGGGCTCAATTAATCTGTCAGAAATATCAATAGAGTAATCAAAAATCTATATTGAATATATGTAAATAAATCTGACTAGCAGCCCTAAGAATGATTGTTTTGGGGTTTTTTCTCTAGGTACGGCACCTCCACCTATGAATCCCATGGCTCCTAACACATACCAACCAAGCAGAGCATCCTATGGCCCCCCACCTACAGGCCCACCACCAACCATGAAACCCATAGCCCCTCCCACTGGACCGCCAATGGCCAATGTCAAACCTCCACCCCCCAGGGCCGATGGTAAGGGTTTTTAAAATCTTGAGACGTTACATTTTCGTACTTTGTGTCCTCAGGTACGACAACCAACAAAGATGGCGACATCAATTTTTTTAACTCTATGCAGTGCAAACATTTTGTTGGTCCGTGTTGATTGTGAAATCAGATGTCAGTGCTGAGTCTGAAACTGTATGTCTTGTTTATAAGCATCATTTTAGTTTTTTGTTCTAAATCTGATACCCTTCTGTTGTTCTCCCCTCCTTCCTCTACATGCCAGCTCAGTGTGGGGGTGCCGTTAACAGCACTTTGCCCCCCACTGAGCCCGACTGCCAGGACGGGGATATTGAATGTCCAGGTGTGGCTTAATCTGTCTGTAGCTGTTAGTGTCAGTGCTGTAATGCCCATCCTGTCCTCTCTGTGCTGTTGGTCATTGTATCTGGGGATGCACTAATTCTTTGTTTTTTACCTCAAAGTTGACACCAAGTAATGATCTCTGCTGAATAAGCTTATAGAGCTCCAATTTACAGCAGAGAATACGTTAACACAAATTGGTCAATATTTTTTGCTTTGATCTCTTTAATATGTATTTGACATCAAATGTAAACAGTATTTTTATAGAATCAGTGCATCCCTGGTAACGTATTTCCTGTTTGTAGGTTGTTTGCCTATCTTTCCTCCATTCCTACCAGACATCCCATATGAATAAACATCCTAGAAAGACAGAAGTATTCATATTTCTTTAAGACACCATACATCAATTCCCATCATCTGCATCGTCATTAGTTTTGTTGTTTTGCTTCATTACTTTATTGTGTCTTCTCTGTTGCTTTTACTGTAAAACAGATCATTCCATTTCCATCGCCCGCCGCGGTTAGCCCACTGGGATAGAAAAAGCAAAAGTGTCACTAAAATGATTCACATCTGTGTTTGTTTTGCAACAGGAACCATGGCTGGCAATGGCCCCCAAGCATCAAACAGCCATAATCATGTTGACAACAAAATGGGTAAGGCCATTTTCTGCGACATATTAGATTATTTCACCCAAACCCCATTTACAGTCTGATTACTAAACTTTCAAAGCTTCTCCCCACTTGCAGTGTTTGGACAAGTATAATATATGATCAAATATAATCCAGAGGGCAAAGCTGACCTTATTTCTGTTCTCTTTTCTTTTACAGCTGGCATGCCTCAGCACGGTCCACCGGGTCGGCACTTGGGCCACTACCCCTCCCTCCCCCCTGGGTACCAGAACAGCCCGGCTCCTCACAACGCCCCCCCCACCCATGCACCCTGCACTGCAGGCCGCCACGCAGCCTTACACTCAAGCACATCAGCCGTACCAGCAAGTGAGTCCCAGCCATGTAAAGACCGTTAGAGCATTTCACAAGTGCTGTTCGTCAGCTCATCCATAACGGTGTGGAACTAAATGCTCTACCATTTGTGTCGTAGCGTTTCACCTTCTAGACAGGCAAGACTCCCTTGTCGATCTAAGCCTTTTGGAAACATTAAATGCACAATAAAAAATGTTCTACTAAAAACAATATGTAGAATAATCCCCCTCATGAATCCACTAGTCTAGAAATGTGTGTTTGTGTTTGTAGAGACCCTGCCCTCTGCCTGTATTTTCTCTTTTATTTTCATTCCTCTGTTCAGCATACTCTGGTAGTTTCTCTGGCTGTCGCTCCTCTGCCTTTTCTTTCATCAGTCTTCGATGTTTCCTGAGCCAGAAGCTCAAACTAAAACTGTTCAACAAAAAGTGTTCCCTCAAGCTTCGTTAAGATATCACTTCTGAGAATTTGTAGAGGCAAAGTTGACAAAAGGAGGAGCAGCTATACATAACATTTGCTTTATTGTCACGTGATATACTTGCATTGTTTACGCAACCAAAGGGCGTTTTAATGTATGTTAAAAAAAAAAAAGGCAAATCATGGCTTCATTTGTTTTCAATAACATATGGTGGAGAGTAACTGTATAACTGTATATGGCTTCATTGTGATTAGATAACATGCTAGAGGAAACATTAGGTCTTGTGATGTTTTGGCTTTAAAGGTACCATGTCATGCTTTTCTGGTTATTACCCGTCCCCTTGTGTGTTATGTAGCTTTTTTGCATGTAAACGGTCTGCAAAGTCACAAACAACAAGCCGTTTAGGACGGAGTGAATACTCATACTATACAGAGATGCTGTATGAGAAACCAATGTAAGTTTGTAAAATTGCACAGTATAAATCTATTCTAGTAGACCTCAACAATGGAATTATGATCAGTAGAAATGGCCATGACATGGGACCTTTAAATGGGCTCAGATTCTGAGGCAATGAATACACATATACATATAACAGGCATATATCAAAGCATGGGTTGCCATCCATGCTAAAGGATTTCACATTCATACGTTAATGTTAAATAGATTAACTAAGTATTTAATTTTTCTCTTCTCTAAGCCGCCTGGTGGCTCCGGGCCCGCCCAGCAGCTGAGCCCGTCCCTGGCAGCCATGAGCCTCCAGTCCAACACCCCAGAGTCCCTGAGGGTGGTCAACCTGCTGCAGGAGAGGAACCTGCTACCCCCGAGCCCCACCCCCCCTCCGACACCCTGCCTTCCACAGGACCTGCAGAAGATCAACTGCAACCCAGAGTAAGCCATGGAGGAATACTGAGAGACTCAATTGTGGCGGGAATTTATTTATCGAATGTGGATAGAGAATCAAACCATTCAGCTGTCTTTGTTGAAGAATAGAATTTGGGTTGCATATTTAAACACAGAGAGAGAGAGAGGAGAAAGCTTGATGATAATGAAAGGAGCATTCTGGAAGTTAGGGAGGCCATCAGGATATTCTCAGTTCAACTGAGTTAAAGGTCATGCTGTTGGTGCACATAGACTGTAACTAACAACATTGCAACACATCTTCGTAATAAGGAATTTTCCCAAGCTTAGCCAAGAAGTGTGAGAAGTAGTAAATATGCATTAGCAAATAATAATCACACAATGATATTATTAATTGTCATATCATTTGTCACTTGCAAATGTTGCCCAAGTTTCTTGGATAAATTGTTCCTAGAAAACCAGTTTTAAGCTTGTGAAATACTGAACATGATCTCTGCATGCAGTGAAAGTAACTATGACGCTGTGTTTGTGTTTCTCCAGGGTTTTTCGTAGCACGCTGACTAGCATCCCTCAGACTCAGTCGCTGCTCAATAAAGCTAAGATGCCGCTGGGCCTGATGCTCCACCCCTTTAAAGACCTCTCGGTAACAACCCTCTCTAATATTTATTCTGCACACATCAGTCATCAACTGAAATAATGTCTTAATATTTGGCTCTCTATCATAACATTATTAATTAGCAGTCATGTAAACTGTTAACGTATAACCTGTTTTCCGGGTAATGGATTCAGAGGAACATGGTAAACCTAACTACATTCATCCCTGGGAAAAACACATTTTCTGGCAAACCAGGCTTTAGAATGTGAAGGGAAAATACTTCATACTGGTTTAGGAAAGTGAGTAATATACATACATTTCCTTAACAGCAAGTGATACCTTTTGACAAGGGTCGTTTTTAATGTGGAAGTTATTACTGTGGCTAAATGATTTAAGAACCGCGCAGCAAATTGGGGTGGTAATCTGTATATGTTTTATTGTATTAACGTGAAAGTATGTGTCCTCAAGAGGACGACACATACTTTTACAAAAATGATCTTCATCCTCAGTTATCTTCCTTTATATTTAGATGACTATATCTCCTACTTTTACTGATTAAACACTGCAAATGTTCATAACACCTTTCTAAGAAAAAGGGTTTTGAATGAATTTGTGTTTTTTCCCCGGATAATTGAGGACAACTTTGACTTTGTTGAAATACCAGTTACAAGAAATGAGTTTGCCTAGAGGCCCTTCTCACACAGTTTCCTTTTGTTCTGCGGTCTCCTTGCAGCAGCTTCCTGTGGTGACATCCAGCACCATCGTCCGGTGTCGGTCCTGCAGAACCTACATCAACCCCTTCGTCTCATTCCTGGACCAGAGGAGGTGGAAGTGCAACCTGTGTCATCGGGTCAATGATGGTAAGAAAGGGGGTGAGGTCTTTCAGATACGATCATCTGAAAGAACCACTGTCAGTGAAAATACTGGATTCGATAAACAAGTATCCAATGATATGATATGATGATAATATTGATATCAGTTTTGTACGTGTTTTCTTTGGGTCCTTCACGCTCATGGTTGAGAATAGAATTAGTCAAACTACAGGGAACTGTAGTTCATACCTAAACCTCACTAACTGTTGTGTATGTGTGTAGTTCCAGAGGAGTTTATGTACAACCCAGTCAGCCGATCGTACGGAGAGCCTCACAAAAGACCCGAGGTCCAGAACGCCACCATCGAGTTCATTGCTCCTTCAGAATACATGGTAGGTTTCAACCGGTTTTATTGACATTAATGTTGCTTAGGAACTGTAAGTTATCTGCATGCTCTGTTAATTGTTAATGAATAGCTAATTTCCATTTTAGTTCACAGGCCCAAACTATATATAATTGTGATGCTGTGTTTTCATCGATCTTGACTTACCTTATGTGCCTTGATTTACACAGCTGAGGCCCCCCCAGCCTGCAGCTTACCTCTTCGTTCTCGACGTATCCCACAATGCAGTGGAAACAGGCTACCTGAATGTGTTCTGCCAGTCAATGCTGGAAAACATCAATGCGTATGTACAGCATTTCATTTCCAGGTGTTATAAATGTTGAAAGAGACCAGGTGCATTTTATTATTTAAGAAAATCAACAGTGCTTTTAAACTGTACAGTGGGCCAACACACATTTCGCTTAATTGTTTAAAATGTCATATGTAGATTACATGCATTCTTTTCTGAGTATAAGTTATTTCTTATCGGTTAAAAAATACACTTGATTTTGCCAAAACATGGCACACAAATAACTTTAAAGTTTGCTCCGTTAAGGTTTTTGTTTGTCTGTGTGCCAGGCTTCCTGGAGACTCTCGGACAAAGGTAGGTTTCATCACCTTTGACAGCACCATCCACTTCTACAACCTCCAGGAGGGACTCTCACAGCCTCAGATGCTCATCGTGTCGGACATCGAAGGTGAGGCGCATCAGACAGTGACACTAATAAATGTAAAAGCTATCAAGAGATCACTGTTCTTTTTGGGTAGACTGTTGTTTTTCTGTTTTTGGTGAAAATCTTTCAAAATGTACCGGAATCATTTTGCCTAATGTTACAATAAATCGTTTTTTTTAAGAGTTTAATGATGCAATTCAATTAGTTGGCAGAAGCATACAACCATGAAGAGGGTTGTTTGTTGTTATTATGTGTTAATTTAATTAATTTCTTCATGGTTTCTGCACTTGAACATCTGTCTATATCACTGCTATGATATTAGAGTTTTAAATATGTACTTTTGACCCCCACAGATATCTTTTTACCAACACCAGACAGCCTTCTAGTAAACCTCAATGAATGCAAAGAGGTACGAAAATGTTCCTTGATATCAGGTGTTTTGTTGAAGTGAATATTATGTAGATCAGGGCAATTCAATGAGTTTGGAATGGGGGCCGGTTGATGAAAATGATCCAAAGCGAGGGGCCGGGAAAAAGATGGCTTGAAATATGAGCCAATCATATTAAGAGCTTCAGATACAGTAAATACTACAATAGCATAGTGGAGTGCATATATTGTGTTTAATTCAATCAAACAACATAGCCCCAAGGCCTTTCTAGATCTAAATGGCAA
Source organism: Gymnodraco acuticeps (assembly GCF_902827175.1). Lineage (NCBI taxonomy): Eukaryota > Metazoa > Chordata > Actinopteri > Perciformes > Bathydraconidae > Gymnodraco > Gymnodraco acuticeps. The sequence continues at coordinate 1,919,030 of NW_022992250.1, forward strand.
GTTCAGAACTCAGTAGGCCTACATGTGAAGCTAATTTAACCATCAACATCATTTGATTTAATTTAGGTGAAATGATCTAATCCTTCACGCAGAGATGCAACAAATGACAGGAGTTGTCACTACAGCAGCTAGTAGGTGGGTTCGAAACCCGAGCCCGCCGAAGTTTTCAGGCAATGTCTTCCCCTCTATCTCTCAATTTAACACCCTCTCTGGAATAAAGGCACTCTGGCCCAAGAAAAAATCTTTTAAAAAAAAAAGTAGATTACTTTTTAACATTATACTCAAAGGGCCAGTAAATATCACCCCGGGGCCGGATTTGACCCACGGGCCGCCAATTGAATAACCTTGATGTAGATTAGCACTCAAATCCTTCTCATTTTGTCTTATTTATGAATGTTAAGCTTGACACTCACTGTAGCTACTGTCCATGTGACTCAAACACTCGACTCATTCCCTTTTTATTTTGTTTTTCAGCTTGTGCAGGATCTGCTGAAGAGCCTCCCCACTTTGTTTCAAAAGACAATGGAGACCCAGTCCGCCCTGGGTTCAGCTCTGCAAGCAGCCTTCAAGCTGCTGTCGCCCACCGGAGGGCGCATGACCATCTTTCAGACCCAGCTGCCTAACCTCGGTGTGGGGGCCCTTCAATCCAGAGAAGACCCCAACCAACGGGCATCTGCCAAGGTAAGAGAAACACAGATGGAAAGTGATTGATTAAAGAGACGTATATTCTACAGCAGCATTGTATAAATACCAGAGATATATTCATACAATTGAAATATACAATTGTCTTTTAAAAGGAATAAAATATACAAGCCTATGTCTACCGGGTTAGAAGAAGAACAACTTTGACTTAAAAAGTAATCGGAGTGATTTATTATTGTTTTTTGATTGATCATTTCACATTTACATTGAAATTCTAGCTAGACTTTTAACTGCACTCAAAAACAACCCTGACCGAGCAATCACTTAATTATGGGAACGTTTGTGTTCTTCTTTAATTTAAAGGCCTAGATTCAGAGGGGAGTCTTGAAGCCAAGTCTTTTTCTACAAAAAAGTATATAAAAATGTTGTGATTTTGCCTTATTTTGGGTAATCAGGATTTTCAATTTTGGTCATACATGGTGTGTTTTCCCTCAGGATATCCAGCACTTATCCCCAGCGACAGACTTCTACAAGAAGCTGGCTCTGGACTGCTCCGGCCAGCAGGTGTCGGTTGACCTGTTCCTGCTCAGCTCTCAGTACTGCGACCTGGCATCGCTCGGTAAGTCTTGCACTAAATAGATAGAAGGTGAAGAGAGAAACTGAAATGTTGCAATTTAGTTTTTAAATGCCTAGTTTGCATTCAACGTTTATGCGACAAATCATGATGTGTTTCTTATAGGAGGATTTTGAACTCATTTTAGGCTTATAGCAACCACAGGCCTTATTTTCTAGATAAAAGTGTTTTTGTGGGCTAAAAAAAAAAGTTATCGGTCTATAAAATAGGTGAAAAACGTCTTTTTATATATTGTAGGTCAGAGACAGAAGCTGGAAACAAAACAAGTTTCTCAAAAGGTGCAGACAGTGTGTAGGGTTGTAAATCTATACTTAAAACGGCCAATAAATATTTTCTTGTGTTGCTTCCCTTTCGCAGGCTGCATATCCAGATACTCTGCAGGGACTGTTTACTACTACCCATCCTACCACCACCAGCGCAACCCCGCCCAGGTGGAGTGCTTCCAGAAGGATCTGAAGAGATACTTAACCAGGAAGATCGGCTTCGAGGCCGTCATGAGGATACGCTGCACCAAAGGTCTGTGTGCAGCACGACAGCTGTCCAGCTGACCTGAATGTGCATTCCCAGATGTTTAGCTTTCATTCACATCTGATTTGTAAATGCGATGGGAAAAGGAACCCCTTATTTCTTCTATAATATATTTCTGCAGAATAGTTTCATTCATAACTAATCCTACTTTAGGATGTTTTGTCTTTGCTATTGATAGTAGCACTGTCTGGTTACTGTTTAAATATTTTGTAGGCAGAACTAAACAATATAGCCCCTGAATCCATTCAAATGTTTCCGTAATTTAACCTTCATTTTTGATCTTCTGTAAGTCATTTGGAAGATAATATTGTTTGCAGTCGAGATGTAGCTGTCAGTTTAACTTAATTGATTTTGTCTCGCTCTCTCTCTCTGCAGGTCTGTCCATCCACACGTTCCACGGAAACTTCTTTGTGCGCTCCACGGATCTGTTGTCCCTTCCCAACGTGAACCCAGACGCTGGCTTTGCGGTTCAGATGTCCATCGAGGAAAACCTTGACGACCTGCAAGTCGTCTCCTTCCAGGCTGCACTGCTCTACACGTCCAGCAAAGGTACACACACACACACACACACACACACACACACACACACACACACACACACACACACACACACACACACACACACAGAGCCAATGTTGTTTTGTCTTTTTAAAGCCATATTGACATTTTGAAATAATTAATCTTTGCCTGTTTTGTTTGAATAACATGTGTTTTCTATTACAGGAGAGAGAAGGATCCGTGTCCACACCTTGTGTCTACCTGTGGTCAACTCTCTGTCGGACATCTTTGCTGGAGCTGATGTTCAAGCCATCAGCGGGCTGCTTGCTTGCATGGGTAGGTACTAGGGCTGCTCGATTATGGCAAAAATCATAATCTCGATTATTTGGGTCAATAATTGTAATTGCGATTTATTAAATGCGATTATTCATTGACTTTGAAAACATCCATTTATTGGAGAAAAAACATTTGAACAGTATGTTTTTAACAGTTGATTACCCTGAACTTTATAATTCAACTGAAAAAAAAATAATAAAAAAGTAATAATAAAAGAATAATCGTTTTATTTCGATTACGTTGTTTTCGTAATCGTTGCAAGCCATAATCGCGATTTTTAATTACGATTAATTGAGCAGCCCTAGTAGGTACTGCACTATTAAACACAATTTAGCTACCTTCCAGACAATAAAATGTCAAAGAATAAATGATTATGCAAATATAAACCCAGGTTGATATAAAACCTGTTTGGTGTGCCACAAAATCATGTTTATACCTGCACATGTTAAACCCTGCTGCGCACAGAGAATCTTTCCCCTTTTAGTAGATGAATATGATAACAAATTGAGGAACCAGATGTCCCGGTTCTTTGCAGAGTTATTGGATATTGTGTAAGATAATCTGAGTAATGGTTCACACCTTCAGTAGCAACTCATTTGATCCCCCTCCACCACATTTAGCTATGAAATTAAATTGTTTTCGCATTTTATCTTTGATATATTTTGTTCATGCAGCACTTGTTCTTACCTGATGTTTGTTATAACCAGTGTTGTGCTAGTTACTGAAAACCAGTAACTAGTTACCATTACTAGTTATTTCATTTCAAAAGTAACTCAGTTACTTTACTAGTTACTTACACCAAAAAGTAATGCGTTACTGTGAAAAGTAACGTTTTAGTTACTTAGAAAAATGGCTCCCATTAATGCCCTTAGCCTTCATTTCAGTACTGTTATTGCATTGGAGAATAATACAATCTGTTGATCAACTTGGCATGCATTATATGCAATCTGGATTGCATCGATATTAGCTGGCTTTCCATTTTTGTATATTCTTTCTCCAGGTAGTTGGAAAAAGTGTTCCATATGCCGTGTGCCGCCCGGACATGCTATCATGCTAACTAGCTCCCTGAAAGCGGGTGACTCCACTGTAGCAATAGCCTGCATGTGTTCTACAACATACCGTGCAATGGCTTTATCGACTTTTCCCTGGCCAGCAGTCCCTTGGTTAAAATCCAGCCGCTGTTGCTTAGGTGGAGGTGGAGTGGCGTCGGCTGAGTCTCTGTGGTCTTAGCTAGCTTCGTTCCAGCATGTTGTTTTTGCAGATGTTTTAAGAGATTTGAATGACTGGTTTGGGCAGTAGATAGAATCTTTGACCCGCCAAGACACAACTTACATTTAACTAAAACGTTCTTTTCTTTGTGCTCGACAAAAGTGAAATAGTGAGAATATCTCCAGGTGGAGAAACTAGACTTGAGCTCCGCCGCCGCCATGATAGTCTTGTTAGTAAACAACACAAACACGCCCACAGCCCGTCTCCGCATGTGACACAGGAAGAATCTAAGTACATTTACTCAAGTACTGTACTTAAGTACAGTTCTCATCTCTGTTCGCCTGGCTGTTGACTATATAAAAAAACTAACGGAGTAACGCACCATGTAGTAACGGTAACTGAGTTACTGAATTAAAAAAAGTAATGCGTTAGAGTACTAGTTACTGCCAAAAATAACGGCGTTACAGTAACGCGTTAGTCCCAACACTGGTTATAACTCATTATTTTAGTTGACGTGTAACAACTGCTTTCATTCCTGTGTATTGTAACTTTAAGCAGGGATTTGAAGATAAAGTTAAAATATATTCATGCATATTTCCAAGAGAGATGCCGATGATCATTTTCTGGATACTTGATCACATAATATGTTCTGTGTGTCTAATCTAGATAAATTAGGATTTGTGTAATACATCACTCGTGCAAATGATTCTCCGTTGTTGCAGTGAATAGTCTTTTGATTGGCTCAATACCAAATCATTGCAGGGTTTGCATCCACTTCACTGTTATTAGCCCTGACAGATGGAGATGAGTGGCGACAGCGGTGGTTGCCTAGCAACCCTTGCATACTGAGCAGTCAGATCTGTGTCGGTTCATCTCGCAGTCACTTAGAGAACAAACGCTAATATTATTCACAAAATGGCACTACCACTGTTGTTCTAAGCTGCTCATTAAAGTGGTAATACTGAAGTCCTAAAGTTGCATTGACATTTTAAAATAGCTTTATTGCACTAAACTATTATGATTATCCAAGTCTGCTCAAACACTGTAAAAAATATGCAATATGTCGAGAACAACCTCTTCAAGGTCTGAGTTTGCAGCTGTGCTTTCAGAAATGTAACAATTAATAATAATATTAATAGGGTACTTAAAGACTATGCTAAAACTCATAAAAACAACATTAATACAACACACTTAAAATATGTATAACACAACATCCTGCACAAGAAAGAATAAGATTGTAATGCAAATGTATCCCTCTCTCCCTCCAGCTGTGGACCGCTCGGCAACGGCCAGTCTGAGTGACGCCAGAGATGCGATGACCAACGCTGCCATCGACTCGCTTACGTCGTACCGGCAGTCCGTGTTGACCATCCAGCAGCCCGGCCTACTGGCCCCCGCCTGCCTCAGACTCTTCCCTCTCTTCATCCTCGCCCTGCTTAAACAGGTCTGCTCTTCCCCTAAAACTGTCATTACACGCCAAATGCACTGCTGACAAATGCTACCCTTAAAACTACTTATTTGTTCAAAGTCAGAGGAAATGTTCTATATGATGTGGTTATATTTTTCCTTGTTAGTTAATTTACTAGTTGAATAAACACAGAACACTAAAATGAACTGTCCACCACTTTCCACACTAACGAAACTCATTTTAAACCCAAGATCTTCTGTTTTAAGCCACTCTAATTAGTATTTTGATGTGTGTGCATCCTGCAGAAAGCCTTCAGGACGGGCACCAGCACCAGACTGGATGACCGTGTGTTTGCCATGCTTCAGCTGAAGTACCAGCCACTGGTCTACTCTCTGCTGATGATCCACCCTGCTCTGTACCGTGTCGACGATCTGACCGATGAGGTGAGAAGGATCAACATTTCCCTCTGAGATTTCTGTCAACAAAGACCATTATTTAGTCTTTCACAGCTTTTTTTAGGAGTGGGATGAACCTGAACATTCCTCTCAATAGTTTCCCATCTTATTTGAAGTGTCTCCTTGTTACTGAGTAATCTTTTACCTTGTGTTTCCTGTGTCCTCAGGGAGCTTTGAACATCAATGAGCGGACCATCCCTCAGCCCAGAGTGCTGCAGCTGTCTGTTGAGAAGCTCAGCAGGGAGGCAGCATTCCTCATGGATGCTGGAACGGTATGAAGCTTGGTTTGAAAAAAGATTGCTTATGTCTTGAAGTGTTATAGTATGTTACAAGAGGGATAATAAACACAGATTGTGTGATTTTCCCTGTTCAAGCCTCTAATTTCTATCATTCAACATTAACTTCCAATAGTAGGCCTACAATACTATACATGTTGGTTTGCATCCATATGCCGGGGCAGATACTAGGGATGTAACGATATATCGCGATATCGCAGTAAATAGATGTCTCAGTTTTACCCACTGCCCAAAGCATATCTCTCTGTCCCAGCAACATCAGTACCAAGCAAGAGAGTTTTTTCCACAGCAGGGGATATTGTAAACGCCCAAACATCCCAGCTTCTACCTGGAAATGTGAACATGCTCATATTCCTAAAAGATCACCATGATGATGCTGAGTGAGTGAGTGAGTGAGTGAGTGAGTAAGTGATTGAGTGAGTGAGTGAGTTAGAGTTGAGTTACTTGAAAAACTAAAGTGAAACTTTATTTATTCTATTGCAGGGTCTGATTATTATATTGTTGACACTTTAACCCTCTGAGACCCACGGGGCCGTATACGATCCCAAAGATCACGGTGTGTTCAAAGCGTCATAACTTCTCAGCTGTTTCAGCCAGAGACATGCCGTGTTATTCCTCTTAAACTACAGAAACGGCAATAAACAACTCCATTAAGTTTTTCATTGAGAGGTGTTTACTTATTTTGGTGAAGCGAATGAGCGTAGAGTTTTAAAAGATGCAGATAGTCTCACCTTGATTCTGGCGCATTGCTTATCGTTTTCTCTTTTATAGATCTATTCTCATCCACCATCTTTGTTTGTGACGTAAAGAATGAAAGAGTCACGTTTCTGAATCGGACACTCTGAGTGGATGCAGTCACAGCCAATCGGAGTCTGATTCAGAGGGTTGCCTGTCAGTTCCGTTGTTATGTTTACTGAAACGAGAGCCGGTATAATTCCACGCGCGAAAACAAAATAAAAGTTGGAATACGTTCTTTTAGTGTTTTGAAAGTAGCCTGAGGTATGGCAAGGACGTTTACTACAGCTGAGGCTTTGGAGCAGATTTTTCAAGGGGACAATGTTGATGAAAATTCAGACGAATCTGCTCAGCATGCCATGTGTGATTGTGGACATGATATATCATGTGTACTCTTCAAAATTGGCAGGACAAAAAATTACAATTCCTCGCAAAAAAAGCGCCCATGGACACTGCCCAAAAGAATGGGCATAACTAATGAACAGAATAAGTTAGAATCTTCTAATCTGTTATGATGATAATAAATGTGTGCAATTTTCTGTGTTGAATGTTTCTTTCAATGTTATGGTTAGCAGTTATTTTTAATGAAATAAGTAAAACATTCAAGCTCCGTTTTTTATTTATTTTTTATTTATGGGCAAATATCCCCTATTATAGTGTATATAAGTCTCTAATGTATGACATATATCATTAGCTGAGGTTGTGCTGATTTCTGGGATGTGTAAAACTTGATTTTACTGCAAAGAAATGACAATTTATTAGGCAAAACACAAAAATATACAAAAACGGAAATGTCCTATGTGGGTCTCAGAGGGTTAAAATACTACTATCCTACTAAAATGCTGTACAAATCAGATTTATTATTTAATAATAACACATTTTTTTCCTTTATTTTTCAATATCGCGATAAATATCGTACCGTGGACTTTTTATCGCGATATTATCGTACCGTGAGTTTTTGGTATCGTTACATCCCTAGCAGATACACAAATAATGTTTCACCTTCATTAACATTGTAAGATGGAAGATTTGTACGGCATTAATTACATTTTGCATACAAAAAATGTGTTCCAGATTTCCATCCTAGTTTGTGATTGTATTCAATATGTACTTTCTTCTTTTCCGAAAGGTGATGTATCTGTGGATCGGACGGAACTGCCACCCCAACTTCCTCTCACAAGTCCTGGGAGTTCCCAGCTACGCTGCTGTGCCTGATAACCTGGTAGGAAACCTCATGTTGCACCAACACATTCCCTGAAATTGTCCTGAGGATCAAATGATAGTCACAACTTGTGTACAGTATATTTGAAGTTCTACCCAAGGCATCCTCCTCCCTGATGATGAAACCTGACTGTCGCTCTCTCCTCTCACAGTATCTGCTCCCAGAGCTGGACACGGCCGAGTCGCAGAGAACCAGAGCTTTCATCGGTTGGCTGAGGGATCAGAGGCCCTTCTTCCCCCCAATGCATGTCATCAGGTGGGCAACAGACACAATCCTGAATAAGAGAGTAAACAATCAAATAGCAAGAGTGTGGGGGAATTAAAACCAGCCAACAGCTGCTGGTAGATTCACATTTTGGAAGGTGATCTTGTGTTATCTCATTTTAAGATAAATTTGACAAAACCCCTTAAAAACAGATTACATCTTCACATATTGGCTGTTCAGCTTACAGTCAGTGACAACTGAACTGACCAAAAACGTAGCTGCAAAATCATTAAACTGTGTACCGCTGAAGCTACTCATGAGGGTTATTTCTTTTTGGTTTTAAAACTTGAACAGAATCCAGAAGGCATTTTTTTTTTAAATATTATGATTTAATAAGGGAACAACATGGAAGAATCAGAATGATGCCATCCAAAGATCTTTAGAGTTTTGATAATACAAACAAACACTCCTCTTATCACTTCCTTGAAATGAAAGAGCAATTGCGACTAACAACTATTTTTCGTTTGACTCTCAGGGAAGAGAGCCAGCTGAAACCCACTTTTATGCAGAACATGATCGAGGACCGAACAGAGTCGGCCCTGTCGTACTACGAGTTCCTGCTCCACCTCCAACAGCAAATCTCCAAATAATCTTCAGTGGGACTGTGGAGACTAGGGAACACTGAAGTGAGGATGTGAATCGGTGTACGTGCGTTTGTGTGTGTGTGTGAAAGCAGTGGGAGTCAGACTCAAGGAACCCTCTTGCTCCAGCTCCGGTCCACCATCTCTTTCTAAGGAAAAGCTGAACTGACCTGAAGCGTCACTCAAATCAAACTATGTGGAGGACACTGCAAAGACTGAGAGAGAGAGACAAATAAATCGATTCCGATGCTTATTTGAAACTTTTTACCCAGCTGCAGCTGTGCGTCGGAAGATGAGAAAAAAAGCAAGAAATCCAAGATGATGATGATGATAGTGATTATGTATGTTAATGATTGAATGAATCAGTGTTTATTCTCATAGAACAATGCTGTCAAACTGAGGTATCGTTCAGATACAGTCCAGGCAAACGTATGTGTGAAGTGTTTTTGTTCAAAAAGCAGTCTTTACTAAAACAATTCAAACGTGTGTATGCTTAGGACTAGGTTTATGGGGAAGATGAGTATGTCTGCGCTCAAAGACTGTTATTGAGTGTCACCAGGAGTATTTGTACACACGGCATCTGAGCTCTAACAACATTCTTTAATATCAAACCTGAAGGACAGAACGTGTGATTTTTTTATTTCTTAGTCCTTATAATGTGTCGAACAAATTCGTAATCTCATCTGTAGAAGGCAGGGACGTTTGAGATGTTTGGAGGCCGGTGGACCTCTTGGTTGTCGCTGCCTTGAATGTGTGGAAAGTCCTTTTCATCAGTCTGATCTGTCCTTTCAAAAACTGTCATCTTTTCTCTCCGTTCATTCAGAACTCCTCTGACGACATCCCTGTTCCGTTTGTCCATTTCTTCTTTTTGTTTCTGATTATCTAATAATTTATGAGACTCCCACTCTGATTAAATTCTATAATTGCCTTGTATGGGAAGTCACTTTTTATTATTAAACTTCTGTTTAAATACAGACTATATGAAATATTTTAATATAATAGGATATGGGAAATTCTTTAACACAGACATAACAAAGTCATTGTGATCCTTTAGTCATGCTTATTGATACTTGTATATTGAAAAATACTGCATTATATCAAGGTGAACAAATGCTGATTTTAGAATAAACATTAAGGTGAAATGACGCTAAAGAAATAAAATGTTTGGGACTTTTTAAATGTAGTTTTGTGTTTTGGTTGGGGAGCAGTGTTTATTAGGTCAAAGTGAAGACTACAAAACATAAATATGGACCAATAGTAGTCAATTTCTTTCTTGACTAAGTGTGAATTGAAGATTTTTGATTTGGTCTGATTTCATACAGTTTGTAATCTATGTATTATATAAGCAAATATGTATTTAGAAACAGACAGATATGTTTTCGTCTTTATGCACAGAACTGTCTTTCATAAAAATATGATGAAAATAAAAATAGCCTGTTTGTACAGAGTAAACCACAGAGGTTTGGACTTATCAAATATGATATATTAAAGAGCCGGCTGGGAATCAACTCTTCACTTTCATGACTAAAGATATGTTTCGAAATAATTGTTTAGCCATTTACTTCTTGTGAGCTACATGGAAAGATACACGTACCGAACACATGTAACTGTCACAGAAATCCTTTATTAATCCTAAAACTGGCACATTTCAAACGTTACAGCAAGCACACATTAAGAAACAGAAGTACACATCCATGGAGTAAAACAAAAGCAGCATTATAAAAAGTGTGTGAACATACAAAAGTTAAGGTAATGTATCAGAACATTTTTGCATTGATATTTTATTTTATTTGCATGTTAAGATTTGATTTCAAGTTATACATTCCAAAATAAACATTTAGAAACATAAAATAACTTCATAAAAATCGACAATTCAGGTAAAAGAAGAAAAAATTGATAATAACTCAGGTGTAGCTTGCACATAATGGATACAATGTTAATAGGTACATTAATTGTCCGATCTTACCACCTGGTCATTATAAATGTTTAGTGTTCTGTAACTCAGCCATTTCTTCCGTCTTTCATCAAAAATATGAACTTGGTTTTGAATTGTCATGGTTATGTTTTTCATTCTTTACATTTTATTTAATAGATTCTACCCTATGATTCTACCATTATGAATTAATTAAGTTATCATCTTTTAACCAATTCCTGATTATTTAATTAAATTAGCAACATCTTACTCTGGTATAATGCATCAAATTGGGTAGAGGAGCAGGGCTTGACCAGTCTATGGGCTTGACACATCAAGTTTAGGACTTGACATTGTCCTACCTTCCAACCACAAGGACACGGTGTTGTTTCTGTTTTTTCCTGTCTATCTTCCTACACTGCTTTCCATTTGAGTAATAAAAAGATACAGATATAAGAAGAATTTCCATCATACTCATCAGATAAACCATTAGCTGACAAACAAACAAATCTTCCCAGCAAGTGGTTTTTGCATTGTTCAAATGAAAAGTGGATGTGCTTTATGGAAAACCATGCTGAATGTATTATATGATAGACTAATATGGAAAAGCAGAGACATGACCGATTTCTGCTTTTGCCATTTTCACGGATATTCCCAAAACACATACCTTCTCTGGTCAATTCCTGATGGTCTATTTTAGATTTGTACGGAGCCCCCCTGGTGACATTGGTGAGAAAAATATGAATACGTGGCCACGTAAAGCTTTGACACAACTTCAGATAAAAATGAACACGTAATGAAATATGATGCCCGGTTTGATGATTGACAGGTCACAGAACAATGAGAGCTAGCCTATCTACCCTTACCCACTATTTAAAGTAATTCACACAGACTCTCTTCTCTCTGCTCTTCTCTCTGTGACGAGCAGCAAGTTCAGCTGTCAGAACAAAGTGATGTGTCGGGTAGTAATAGATGTATTTATTTTCTTCTGTGTACCAGAATGCGTAGTTTATATGTTAGTATTTCTAAGAGAATCCCCCCAGACCCCCCTTCTGGGGTTGGGTTTTCAGCATGTCTCATTAAACCTTTTTTAAAAGCATAGCCTACTTTAGTTCTGTGAAGGGATATAAGGGATGTAGTCACTGTACTTCACTTTAATTAATGAGAGTTGTGTATGTGTTGCAATAGAATGAGCAAACAAGAGAGGATTTATGTTAAAAAAACAATCACTGTATGATGTAAGTTCCTCAATTTATATCGATACACAACAGAAGGTGATGTTTTGGCCTATGAACAATTTGATGTATGTTTTAGTGTAGTAAACCGTCCGTTCTGATTCACAATGCCTTATTTTAAGGGCGTTTTAGTAGAGCCAAATACGTCAATTTGTGTACGCATGAGGGAACCGTGTGTGTATGCGTCTGTATTTTTGTATCATTTTGAAGTGCACATCTTTTCAGCATTCAAAATATTCTGTTGTATGATTTTTTTTTGTCAGAGGCAGTTATGCAAAGCTAAATTAATTTATTTCCCAAACAGTCCAATTACCTGATGATGATTGTGAGATGGAGAAAAACATATTGAATGGTTCTTAACTCCATGTCTTACAGTGAGAAGAGCACCCTCCAGATATGCTATATTATCTTTTAGCCATTTAACACATTGCTTTTGAGAAGAACAAAGGTTTTAAGTTTAATTTCCTTTGCAAATGAACAAACTGGTTGGGAGTTGTTATAACGCATTAAGTGACATTTTACATTAAGTTAGCTTTAATACATTTCTTATTTGGCATGCGTTTCTGCCCAATAACTGATCATAAATGTACAAAATCCATTAACTACCAAAGAGGCAATTGAAAATGCAATAGGAATGTATTCATTTAAGTCAGTGTATTGTAGAATCCATTTTGTTTCTGTTTTAATGACATTAAATATCCCTGCTTAATGTCAAGAAAAAGCATTCATTTATAACTGAACATGGTGAATGATTACAGAACTGAACATTTAAAAAACCTTAACACCTGTGAAAACACTAATCTCCTTACAACACTATTTAGCCTTTTTCAATGTTGGCTTTACAACTAATGTATTGCTTTCAGTTTCATGCATTTTCCAGTCTGGGAACAGCAGAACTAAGTATTTTTAAACACCACCTGTCTGCCAGTATGAGAGCCCCACCCCCCCCCGCCTCACTACTATCCCTCCCTTGGGCCAGCGTGAATACTACACCCTATTTTAGACCAGGCCGGGGTTAGGACACTGTTCTTCTCACGTAAAGCACAAATCCAATCTATATGCAAATGGTACTCTTGAATCATCTGATGTTGAGAAATAATTGAGTGATTAATCTAGCATTTTACTAGATTGCCATGCCTGGTCTGTTCTGAGAAAAGATATATACATGTAAAGGCCCTGACACACCAACCCGATTTTGGGAGTCAGAGGCCGTCAGAGGCTGTCGGGCATTCGCGGCGCCGTAGTCAGGTTGGTGTCCCCCGCACCGTCTGCCGTGACACGCCTTATTTGGACTGCCTGACCCGATCCCATGGACCCGATGCATGGCCGATTCAACATGTTGAATCGGCCATGCATCGGGTCAGGCAGTCGGACCAAGCAATCACTCTGATTGGCTGTTCAGCTAGCGAATCAGAAGCGAAACGGAAGTGAGGGACGTAAACAAACGATTTCACCTGTTAAACCCAAGCCCCCAGGAGGTGCGCCGGACTCAGATGAAAATATTTGTGCTGGCCAAACGGCGGTACTACACTTCCGTTTGGTTGCCAGGCCCGGAAACACTTTTTCCCATTGACTTACATGGGGAAAGAGTGGTCTGGAACTCGTTGGATAATTTTTTTTAAACTAAATAAACTACCCAGTATGAACACTTGTATAGCCCTTATTAAAAACATTCGTTCCTCAAGTTGTAAAAATGTGCTAATAACGTTATTCTGAGAGTTATTTCCCTCTGCATTATGAACGCGCATCTAACCCACGGGACCGCGCCGCCCGGCACGTTCATGTTACGTGTCCCGACCAATCAGAGCACACTGTGCTCACAGGGAGGGTGGGGCTGGAGCTATTGGAGCTACAACGAGCCGTTAAAGGCAGAGAGTGAAATTCAGTGAATACACGTAGTTTACAGAGATGCTGTATGAGAAACCAATGTGAGTTGCGTTTATCTTTACCCATGGATAAGAACGGATCCATATCGTCTTACTGCCATCCCACGGAGCTGTAATAATGGATATATTGCACATGTTTTCTGTAATTCATTGTCATACTACATGGGCTGTATGATTAAATCTTGTACCGTAAATGTTGTATTAAATAGAGTTAATATTACCGACATTATTAACGTCCCTAAGCTTCGTATTGCACTAAGAAGCTTATTGCACTGTATATAAATAGGCTATATATAAACATATATATATATATATATATATATACAGTGCAATAATTATTTCATGCTAAATGAAGCTCTGTTGGATATCACTAGATCCTGTTACAGCGTAATATAAGTACATAACGATTGATGTGTACATTAGCATCATTACTAGCTAGCCGCTAGCTGCTAACTGCCGCCTCGTTCATATCAAATCCATGATAACAACAATCTATTACCATGCTGTCATGAATGCGCGGTGCTGTTACGTGTACGCAAATTGACGTGCTTGATGTGAACGAGCATTTTGGTTAAAGTTGCGCATGCTCTATGAGTGCACATACGGGTACTTCTCAGGCATGCTGGGTAATCTGTGACGTTTCACTCTCTCAAAAGTTGGGCCATTTTATCATCATGCGCTAATGAGCAGCTCTCATAGGAATGAATGAGGCCCCGCCTCCCACGCTGTATCCAGTTCTTATTATACATCCATTCTTTCACACACAAATACGGGTTTTGGGCCGAGGGCGACACCGTACTTCCGGTATCAACCATTTCACACGAGGTGCATACAGAATATCATAGTCTATTGCCTTAATCAATATAGTCAACTCTAAAATACCACATATATGCATTGGCATGATAATATTATTGTGACAAGTGGGGTATTCACCTGGTGTTTCCAGAAGATAGACGTAGATGCTGCCAAAATCGACCGAAGGCCACTTTTGAGGGTCGTAATTCCATACATTGTACATCCAACAACCCACACAGCTCTAGTTTACGCTGGTAACGACCTAGAGCACACCCCTCAAGTCCAGAGATGTAATCCGAAGACATGCAGCGATTTCTTCGGTCGTTAATTCAGAAAAAAAACCTAGTGCGCTCTGCCTGGCAACATTAGCTAGCTGTTTATATTAGCATCACCAGGATTTTTGCACCTCCAGAAAAATGGCGTCTTTATAAAAAAATATATGGCGCGCGTTGCATTGTGGGTAGCTGTGACGTCACTGTGTGTGAAATAATGGTTAAACCCCGAGCCTGTTTTTCAGGTTTCAGGCTCGAAAATGACATTCCCAGAACAAATGACCTATCTTCCCTTCTAAAAGGGTTACATTAATAATCTTTTTTCTCAAAGTAATGATAAACCTGTGAGTTGGATGTATAAAAGTCAGATTCAATATAGATGTTTTTTATTTTATACACCTTGGATGATGGGTTAGTAGACTAAAAGCTTTAGGAATCCAAAGTACAACATATAATAAGTACCCTGTATCAAGATTGATGCAAAACAAGTGATATTTGACCTTTTTAGACAGATTTAGCAAAAAAAGCCAATGGAATCGAGGGGAACTCCCACATAGTCCTTATTTGGTAATGTGTGTGTGTGTGTGTGTGTGTGTGTGAGACTGCCGCATAGCCTAGACCGGAAGCAGCAGCCACTCTGGTGGCTACCATTAGCAGCTAACATTTCCGCTCTCCGAATTTTACATAAAAATTGAATTATGGATCATAAATTAAATCATTTTTTTTATACAGAGACGTTAAAAACCTATGGATAGACCGATTCAGCCGCGTTTTTTCTCGTTTTAATGCCATTGAACACGTATGTTGATCAGATTGACAGCTATGGTGAGACGATCTCCCTAGAAGCTCCGTAAAGGTACGTGTTGTGATGTCTGTATTTGCTTCCCCTGTCGCGAGTCCGGATCACTCAGTGATGATACTATATCCCTAAATAATCTGTGGAACC